>NC_059106.1:2112500-2845000 GCF_020740685.1 Jaculus jaculus | reverse complement strand
TTAAGGCGTTTGCCTGAAAAGCCAAAGGACCTCAGTTCAACTCTCCAGGACCCAGGTAAGCCAGATGCACAAGGTGGTGCACGCATCTGGAGTTCATTTGCAATGGCTGGAAGCCCTAGCATGCCCATTCTCTCTCTTCCTCTTCCTCTTTCTCTCTCTCAAATAAATAAATAAATAAATAAAATATATTTTTAAAAAAAGTATTGACAAACAAGTACAAAATGGCAGTTAAGTAAGTGACACGAAGAATTCCAGCTTATGGCAGTAGACACAGCTCCTGGACAGTGCCCTGAGCAACAGAACGTTCTTAAGGACAGATGGTGGGCTCCAAAAGTGGTAACTATTTATAAAACAGATGAGATCTGCACTTAATTTCTAAATAAACCTTTAGCTAAAATGTACCATTTCTTAGGCTGGAGAGATGGCTTAGCAGTTAAGGTGTTTGCCTGCAAAGCCAAAGGACTGAGGTTTGATTCCCCAGTACCCATGTAACCCATATGCACAAAGTGGTACATGCATATGGAGTTTGTTTGCAGTGGCTGGAGGCCCTGGAATACCCATTCTCTCTCTTTCCCTCTCTCCCTCTTCTCTCCCTCTTAAATAAATAAATAAATAATTTTTTAAAACACTTAAAAAGTACCATTTCCTAAGAAATACAGTCCCCTACCTAGCTTGAAAAACCAATTTTAAAAAACAGTTTATTCACTTAAAGATCTGGAATGCAGAGTCCATGCAAAGATTGATGCTCTACCTCCTCCCAGTGTTTTAATATCTGGAAGTAGCCAGAAAACATAGCCGACAAGGTGTCAGTGAACACCTATAATCCCAGCACCTGAGAGACAGGCGAGAGAGTCTTGAGTTTGAAACCAGCTTCAGTGACAATGAACTCAAGGCCTGCATGGGCTACACTGCAAGGCCCAGTCTCAAACCCATCCCCCAAAAGAAAAAGATGTGATTATAAATCTACTCTATTTATCTTCCACTGATTCACAGCATACACACACACATACCAGAAGCTTCTCTAAAATATCAAAGCACCTCCCGTTGTAATTCTGTAAATGATGCTTTTAAAAACACTAATGGGGTGGGGGGGTTGCAGAGATGGCTTAGAGGGTAAGGCACTTGCCTGCAAAACCTAAGGACCTAGGTTTGATGCTCCAGGACCCACATAAGCCAAATGTACAAGGTGGCATATGCATCTAGAGTTCGTTTGCAGTGGCTGGAGGCCCTAGTACACACGCATTCTTTCTCTATTTTCCTCTTTCTCTCTCACACACACTTACTCAAATAAATAAATAAGCAAACACTAACTGAGGCTAGGGAGATGGTTCAGTGGATAAAACACTTATGCAAGTGTAAAGAACTGAGTTCAGATCCTCAGAATTCCACATAAAGCCGGAGCCTGTAGCATCTGCAATCCTGGCGCTCCTACGCTGAAAGGAACACAGAGGCAGGAGAACCCAGGGAATATGTGCATATGCAAACACAGCAGACCCTGTCTCACACAAGGTGAAAGGGAAGACAGGCATCCAAAGCTGTCCTCTGACCTCCACACACCTTCAGATGCACCGTGGAATGTGTGAACCCACACTAACATACATAAGCATGCACACATATACATGCATACATTATCCATGCACACACACACACACACAAAGATTAAAAAACACAAACTGGGGAGGGGATATGATGAACAGTGGAATTTCAAAGGAAGTGGGGGGAGTGAGGGAATTACCATGTATGGTAGTTTGAATAGATGGCTCCCAATATATTCAGTGTTTTATTAGTTTTCAGTTTGCATCTGCAGCCACCTGGCTGGAGGCAATGTCACTGGGCAGATCTTAAAGTGTGGTGGTTGGTTTGAGATTTCAATCTAAAGATATGCAAAGTGTACCTAGGTGGCATTCCTGAAGTGTGCTGTGCTGTGTGGCTTTTGACTTGTTAGGCTTATGCTTCTCTCTCTGTGTTTGGACCTGTGAAAGCAGGCCAGCTTCTTCTGCCATGATGGAACTTCCCCTGGATCTGTAAGCTTCAATAAATCCCTTCCTCCATAACTGTGCCTGGTCTGGAAGTTCATCTCAGTGAACCTGAAGTTGTCTGCTACACCATGGAATATTGTTTACAATTATGGAAGTCATCAATAAACAAAAAATAGAAAAGGAAAAGCAGACATCATGCAACTTAAAACACGCACACACAAACTGGCCCAATCCACCTGTATCTCACTTGTTGCTATAATAAAATACCTAACAGAAGCAACTTAAGAAAAGCAGGGTTTGTTTTGGCTCACAGTTTAAGAAGAGACACTGCCCCTTGCAGCAGGGCATGGGGGCAGGTGTGTCCACTGACCACATCACACCCACAGTTGAGAAAAACCGTGAGAGGATGGCGGAGCTCCGGTCTACCTTCTCTTCTTTTATTCACCAGGCGTCAGCCCATGAGCACGATGTCACCCACATTCAGGATGGCTCTTCCCACTTACATTAAGCCTCTTTGGAAAGGCTCTCACAGGCATGCCCAAAGTGTGTCCATAGGTGATTCCAAATCCAGTCGAGCTGACAATGAAGATGGACCACCACACCATGCTCATATCCCTGGCTCACGAGTTCCTTCCACCTCACCAGAGCCCTTGCCAACCACCTGGTGGCACAAAACACTGGGGAGAAGTCCTCTGGTGACACAGGGTCTCATGTGTACCAAGCTGACCTCAAACGTGCTATCTAGACAAGGATACCTTGAACTTCTGGTCTTCCTGCCTTTACCACTCTGACTACAATCATGCAACACCATGCCTGGTTCACGTGACACATCTAATCTGAGATGTGCAATTTTCCTTTACATACTAACTTAAGTATAACTTTCAAAGTGAGCTGATATTTCTTAATCTCTATTTTATTTCCATTCAAATTATGAAAAGGGTCCCACTAAGGTCTGTCAGCTCATGAATGACACTTTAGAAGGGATTTAAAATAGGGAACTAAAAACAAAACCAACGCAATCATAGGCAAGACCAAAAGTCTAAAATACAACATACATACGTGCATGCACACATGCACACACACACATACACAGACACAAAACTGCTCATTAAAATGGAGAGAAATATGTTTGGTGTTCCACACGTTTTCAGTTTAACTAAACCAGAATAAGTTGAAAGCAAACTTGAAAATGAAATAAGTGAGCAGCAGAAAATAACACAGGTCATGCTACACTATGCCAA
This sequence comes from Jaculus jaculus, assembly GCF_020740685.1. Taxonomy (NCBI): domain Eukaryota; kingdom Metazoa; phylum Chordata; class Mammalia; order Rodentia; family Dipodidae; genus Jaculus; species Jaculus jaculus. The sequence goes on along the minus strand of NC_059106.1, from coordinate 2,841,780 downwards.
TGGCCATGTCTTATAGGCCAGAAGTCAAAGGACTTAAATTAAATGCCTGTTGTCACAAAGAAGGCAAAATCATTTCCAGAAACAAAAGAAAAGGAAACCCATTGCACAAAGCAACATTCCAGGCACGTGCATTACCCAGCAGGCTTTTCCTATTATAGAAAATGGACATTTTTAAGAGAACCCAACTGACTAGGGCACCACAGTGTCTTCATAATTCTTCCCTGTTACAAGATTTAAGTGCATCCGATGCAACACTATTCTACCAAAGAAAAGACTCACTACAGACTGTCTTCACTCAGGTCCTCACTCAGACACCCAGGATGAAGACTCAACAGCCTTGCTGGTCGTTGGGACCAGTCTGAGGGCTATTATTCTGTCTATAAATCACCTCTCTTCATTCCATCCCTTTTCTTTACATATGTAAATTACCGTGTCTGATCCAGAGTCCCCTTACCAGCCACCAGGGCCAAATTACCCTCAAGGGACATCCATGAGCTTGTTATTTTTGTAACAGCATTAAAAAGGGGAGGAGAGGGGAAGAAGGGGGTCTATTTTCAAGAGTCAGAATTCCTCTTGATTAGATTTCTGGCTCGCTGGTAATGTTTATTTCTGGAAGGCTTTACCTTCTGCAGCTAAATGTTTGCATTTTTCAGAGCCAAGATATGGTACAGCGTTTCCCAAGAGAAGTCACTTCATGTAATATATGCTATGCTTTGAGAAAACAGTTGGTCAAATTCTAATATTGCCCCTTGGGATCCAACCCCAACTTCCAGTATAAGATCCAATCTGACACAATAGAATTTTAAATAACATGTGCACATGCGCACGTGCACACACACACACACACAGAGCCTTGTCTTCATCTAATGACCACAGCCCTTTTCTTCCTCCTCCAAGGCACCTTGCAGGATGTTCAGCACTTAGAACACAGAGCTTTCTGCTCAGTAATAAATCCATCACAAAATGGACAAATACATTCTCCTTTTTCCTGGCATTAAAACAAGAAAATGTTATAGTTTCTACCAAGATCAATCACTAAGCTATTATAATTAGACTTGTGGATCATTGCAGCATTAATAAGAATTAATAGCACAGGGATCTGGAAAGATGGCTCAGCAGATAAAGTGCCTGACATGCAAGCACAAGGATGTGAGTTTAGACCCGCAGCACCAAGGTCAAAACCAGGTGCGGTAGTGCACGTCTGCATTTCCCGTGCTGGGGAGGCCGAGGCAGGAGAATCCCTAGGGCTTGCTGGCTTGCTGCTCTGGCCAAACCAGTGAGCAGCAAGATTGTCTCAAAAAGCAGACAGCAACTGAAGTCAGCCTCTGGCCTTCATATGTGCACACGCACCTGCACCCACATGCACCTACACACATGCAAGCATGTATACATGCACACACAAGAAAAGGATACACAGCATGTGCATATGTCCATAGCCTGCAAATGTTGGCAGAGAAGACACATCATAAAGCCTCCTGATCCCCAAACAGGATCATCTAGAGGCCAAAATTATTTCAATTTCATGGTTTCCTTGAATTGAAAGAAGGAATTTACTTCTGTGGCAACTAAAAACCTTGAAAGGTAGCCCTTCCATTTTTCTTTCATTAAAATGCACACATGATTTTATTCCAAGCCTTGCACAAGTCACAATAAGGAGGAAGGAGAGGGTGAACTGTAACATGACACTCATCTCATCACACTAGGCTCAAAACCCACATCTCGAGGATAGATATTTGCCACACAGCAGCACAGGCTGAAGGCATCCACCAGGAGAGCATTCTCTCTGTCTGGCCAGCAGCTGGACTCCACTTCCACAAACCTGCCTGCTAACGACAGCCAAAGCTCTTGGTATCTCTCTCCACTCCATCATATTTGTCTCTCTGCAGAGGAGAGAAGCCATGTTGCTCATTTATAACTACCCCGCGTATCCAACCATCTAAAAATTTTTTGCTCATCAATAATAGTCAACTAAAAGCAAGAGGATGGCCCACTGGGGTTAGAGAAAAAGACAGGCAACACCAACGCTTATTGATCAGCAAGACTCGTGATACTCACTGAACGCAGCCACCGCAAGGGCTAGTGTGACGATAATGGAGAACCAAGATACCCACAATGCCTTCTTTCTGTAGTTCTGGGCTTCGTGAGGTTTTAGGCGGGTACTGCTTTCTAGTAAGCCTGCCCAAAAAAAAAATTAAAAAGAGAAAAGGAAGTTAGACATCTCCTTATTAAGAAACACACAGCCAGAGTTACAATTTCTTATCCAAACATGGCAAACTGACAGCCTATAGACAAACATGTGTTTTTATCTTCGTGTTTTGCACATGGGGAGCCCTTGACAACAGCAGGAATTTGCAAAAACTCCCAGGCAATGCCACCTCAACTATCTTGGGTCAGCCTAGAACATCTGCAGTCTGACTTGATTTATATTCCTTTCTTCCCCTTGGAAACTAAATTATACATGCCATGTCTTTTTTTTTATTTTCTGAGATAGGGTTTCACTCTAGCTCAGGCTGACCTGGAATTCACTATGTAGTCTCAGGGTGGCCTTGAACTCATAGCAATCCTCCTACCTCTGCCTCCCGAGTTCTGGGATTAAAGGCGTGCACCACCACACCTAGTGACATGTCTTTTTAAAAAAAGTATTTATTGATTGATTGATTGATTGATTGATTGATTTGCAAATGCAGAGAGAAATGGGAGACAGAGAATGGGCATGCCAGGGCCTCCAGCAGGTACAAACAAACTCCAGATGCACTTTGTGCATCTGGCTTTACTTGGGTACTGGGGAATCAAACCCAGGTTTTGCAAGCAAGCACCTTAACTGCTAAGCCACCCCCATGCCATTTCTTAGTTGCTGGAGAACCAAGTTTTCAGCCACGCATGCGTCTAAGTAGAAGGTGGCTGAGCCCACTCAGCTCTGGCTGCACAAAACGTCACGTGCTTCCTGGGAGGCCTCATCACACCAGTCTAGCAGTAACGAAGGAATTCATAGAGCTTGGGTGTGCATTTGTAAAACATCACAGTGTGTCATATCACCCCTGCCCATCATTCGCTTTGCCCCACTGACCATCACACAAAGCTACAGTGACAAAAAGAATGGCACCTTTCCTCACCTAGAGGAAGGCACATGGCTAACACACCTATAAGACAAGTTAATAGGAGAGAACTGATAATGAATTTACTGAATGAAAGGTCTGTGAGAAGGGCTGGGATGTAACTCAGTTGGCAGAGTGCTTGCCTAGCATACATGAATCACTGGGCTCCATCCCCAGCACCTCATAAACCAGGCATGGTGGTATAGCCTGTAATCCCAGAACTTGGATAGTAGAGGCTCTTACAGGAGGATCATAAGTCCAAGGTCATCCTCTACTACATAAAGAGTTGGAGAACAGTTCAGGATGCATGAGACCAAAAAAAAAAAAAAGTACAAGGAGGGAAAGGGGAAAGAAGGGGGAGAGCAGGAGGGAGGGAGGGAGAAGTAAAGTCCTATGTGACACAGAAGACTCCAGAGCCAAAGACACGAAGGCTGCGGGAATGTTCTTTATGCTCAGATTCAACGAGCAATGGACAGCCCTGAAGAAACACGATTGGGTAAGAGGGAAGGAAGGAGTAACAAGCAGGAAGAGGGGCAACCCAGCAGGGCCTGCCTGTCTATTCAGGCTCTTCTGTGCTGCTCTCCTTTCTTGGGGGTGGACCAGGATTCCTGGAATAGGGTCTTGTGATTGCTCTTCTCTCAGACAAGGTAAGTCAGAGGTTTCTGTGATCAGCTCTTACACAGAAAGAAAGGGTGTCATTAGAGCAATAGTTCTGGGTTTAATAGCTGCCTTTAGGGGAAGAGGAATTCGAGTTTACGTGACCTGCCTTGGGGAATAAAGGGGTTTAGGAGAAAGAAGGGCAGGGGAGACTTCTAAGGTCTCCAAGGACCTTCAGTTCACAGTCCACTGTGTGCCCACATTCCACCGCTTAGGGTATCTTTTTTCTGAATCCCACAAGTGCCCCAAGCCTTAGCTTGTTTAAATATTATAACCAAGAGGCTGGGAAGATGGCTCAGTGGGTAACGTGAATTTCATCCTCAGCACCCACATAAAAACCAGGCATGGTAGGGTGTTCCTGTCATCTCAGCACTGGGGATGCAGAGACTGGAGGATCCCTGGGGCTCTCTCTGGCCAGCTAATTTAGTCTAATTTGTGAGCCAGTGAGGCCAGTGAAAGACCTTGTCTCAAAAATAAGGTGGGAGAGTGACTGGGGAAGAGATCTGACATGGACACACGCACACCACACACACATACCTATGAAAAATTTATAACAAAGGCCTTGCTGAAAGCCCTCAGCTCTAAGCATCCTGGAACCAGACTTTGAACAAAGCAAGCAGGGCTGTTGAGAAGGACGCTTTGTGAGCAAGCAGCCCAGAGGATGCAGAAGTAACTGAAATCTGGGGACTTAAGCCAGATGAAAGGAGAGATGAGAAGGCAGGAGCAAAGCACAAACCCATATCCACCATCTCACTGAGACACTGTCCCCGGATCTCTCTTCACAGATGCACTTGGATGGCAAAAGGACAAGCCTTCGCTCTCATCAGGTTCCGCGCTAGGTGCAGGTGACTTCAGATGATAATGTAGTATGTCCCTCTGTCTGCTTCTTTCTCAGCTAAAAAAAGCCCCCTCTCTGCTCTTTACTGACGTCACTCTTGTGTCCAGGGGAAGCAATGACCTAGGCTAAGCAAATCCCACACGCCCCTAAATTTTCCTTTCCTTTTCCCAAATGATATGAAAATCTTCCTTTCTTTCTGGCTGATTGAATTTCAAGAGAAGTGAACCTAAACCATTGAAGTACTGGCGCAAGTAAGCAGCTCATTTGCTGGGATTTTTTTTTTTTTTTGCATGTGTGTGGCATGCATACATGTGGGAATGGGGTACACATGTGTATGTGAGAGCCCATGCACATGTGTGCATAGGTATGTACAGGCCAAAAGACAAGCTCAGGGGCCATCCTCAGCAATCCTGTCCACATCCTTTGAGACACTGGCCTGGAACATGTCAATTAGTTTCCAGGGTTCTTCCTGTCCCACCTCCTCGCTGCTGGGATTTTATTGGTGTCCACCACCGTAGTTAGCATTTTATATATGGGCACTTGGGATCCAACTCAGGTCCTCATGCTTACGAGGCAGTCACTTTACCCTCTAAGCCATCTCCACAGCCCCTCAGTAAGCATTTTGACAATGACAATTTCAAGGGTGCAAAAATCCCATTCCTTTGAGAAGCTGCTTACTTTTCCAAGGACAGCCACAATCTGGGTTGTCTATTCTGAGATGTCACATTTACCTTCCTTCAGCCAGTTGGTTTCAATAGTGCCTTGGTCCGGCCACACCTGAAGACCTTCCCCTAACCCTCCAAAGCACTGGGGCAGCTCTCTTTGCAGGAGGCTCAAGTAACAGCCACAGGGGCCACGCCACCTGAGCCTTGGGTTTTCTCCGACTGTAAAAACAGTTCTTTCCCGGACCTAACCTCTGTCTGCCCTGATAAGATTTTAAAATTAAGAAAAAAAATAACAAGGGCTGGGGGGATGGTCCAATGGCTGAAGCGCTTTCTGTGCAAGCCTGAAAACATGAGTCCAGATCACCACACCCACACCGAGCTGGATACTTACTGCAAGCACCCCTAATCCTGGTGTGCCTGTGGTGAAAAGGAAGTGGAGATGGGAGAACCCAAAGCTCATAGGCCAGATCCCCTCAGAGACCCTTCCTCAAACAAAGCTGAAGGTGGAGACAGACATCCGAAGTTGTCCTCTGACCTCCACGTGTGTGCCATGGCACAAGGGACGTGCACTGAACACCTAAGCATACATCCATCACACGCACACACACTGCAGTGATTACAACGGAAATACCACACAGAAGAGGAAGTGCTTTCCTGTTTCTAAACATCTGCGCCTTATCTCCCGACTCTCACTTCTAACAATGCAGCCTATGCCAAGAATGGGACACTTCCTACTCCTGTACCTCCTATGAGGGGAGTGGAGAGTGAAGACCTGCAAGGGCTCAACCCAGACATGGCTGGTGCACACACAGACATTCTGTATCTGTCCTGGGGGTGCCGCACATTGGAATTCCTAATGTGGTCAGGAAGCCATGCTTCCCAGAAGGAAGGAAACAAGGCAGCCTGGAGAGGCAGGAGGGCCCAGCACAAGCTAAGACAGGCCTCACGGCCACGCTCAAGGCTACAGCCTCCCTGCTCACACTTGGCTTCCGAATTTGTATTTCTAACCTCACTTGAATTCATATGTTCAACTTGAGACTGGCAATACTGAGCACAGGGTTTTTTAATGAAGAAGAGGCGGATGGGGCTAGAGGGATGGCTTAGCGGTTAAGGCACTTGCCTGCAAAGCCAAAGGACCCAGGTTCAATTCCCCAGGACCCACATAAGCCAGCTGCACAAGGGGGCACATGCATCTGGAGTTCGTTTGCAGTGGGTGAAGGCCCTGGTGCACTCATTCCCTCTATCTACCTCTTTCTTTCTCACTTTCTCTTACAAATAAGTTAAAAAAAATTTTTTTTAAAGAGAAGGCAGGTGCCAATATATGTGGGGAGGTTTAAGCTGTGCATCACTCCCACACTAGTATGCGTTAGCATTGCTTTTCCCTGAGTTTGTCAAAATTCATTGTTGATGCTATTAAGGTCTCACGCTGCAGCCCAGTCTGACCAGGAACTCACAACCTCAGCCTCCCAAGTGCTGGGTTACAAGCTTAAACCACTAAGCCCTGCTGCATCAATCTTTAATTCACCTGCAGTAGGGGGATATCTACTAGATGGGGAGTTTTAGGTTCTGAGGTCAGAAATAGTGGGACATGCTAAAGCAGGTTACTCCGTAAGGGCAAGCCACACCCTAAGGTTTGGGAAGAAATGATAGAAAAGTGGGTATTAAAAGAGGAAATGGGAGGCCTAAGATCAACTGGGCTGGGCTGTGTGTGTGTGTGTGTAAAGGTCTTTAAGTCACCAGTGTGCTCTCTGCTCCCTTAGCAACAGGGTCGGCCACAAGGTCCAGGTTTAGGATATTCTGAGTTAGCTAGGTTTCTGCAAAGGAGGCCGCATGACGTCTAAGGACAAAATGTCTTCAGAATCCCAAAGCATTAGCTTACAAAGCATCTCTCTGCCTGGAGCTTGAAGCGGTCTACAATAAGTCCTGACCACTCAGGAGGAAGCCTGCGCAAAAGGGAATCGCCAAGGTAGGTGTGCAGACAGAGTGCCCATCCCCCGCCACGCCCTGTGGTGCTAGACTTGCCCAGCAGAAAGCCACTGCGCCCCACAGACGACTGCTGGGGCTTCCTGCCCTGTCGCAGCTCTGGAACCATTCCCAAGGGACAGAAGACTCCATATAGGAACGATGGACTAACACAGCCACAGAAAAGATGGCAGTAAACTCCCAGCTAACCTGATTTACTTAACCAGAATACTCAGTTATCATTAACTCTTTGCCACCAGGAACCGGCCAAACAAAAGAATATCATATGACTGTCAGCTAGCTCGCCATGGCATTAGGCCTTGGATTCTGTAGGGGACAGGATCCGTGTGAACAGAGAGGCCGTGTGTGCCATGCTATGCTTCAACACAGGAACAGCTCACGAACAGTGAATGCTTTCAGGGAACAATAAAGTAGAAAATGAAATTCAGCTGACCACTGACACCATAAAGAATGAATTCAGAAGGGTTTTTCTTTTTCTTTTTTACACTTACGCATAATCTGCAAACAACCCTAACATTGAGTCACCCTAGCACCATTTTCCCCCTTATTCTTTTGCCAAGTAGGGAGAAAGTGGTCAGCTTAAGCAGGCGACCTGCAATGCTACAAAATTAAAATCGACCGGGGCACCTCTTTCTTCAATATAAAAATTTTTAAATGTTGCAATATTAGTTATGGGAGGGAGCAAAGATAATAGATACATCCCATAATAAGAGTGAGAGGTTTTGTTGGGTGCCTGGTGGTGTCTCCAACCTTGGGGTCTCCAAGACTATCGAGTTATGCGAGTCATGCGGGAGGAACTGCAACACTGGTGCAGAACTCGTTGCAACTGGAGCAGCTCCAATTCCCTGAGCACCTCCGCGGCTTCCCGCTTCCCAGGGAATCGCTGTTTCCATGTCATTCCATTTCACACGCTGCTGTTCAGAATTTTTAAGAGCGCCTGCATCCCAACACGAAATAAAAATGTACAGGAGATACTAAGAATAGAACAGAAACCTGCTAAGACTAAAATAATATAATCCCTCCACAGCCGACAGATAAAAGCTTCCAAGAAAATTGGGTAGAGGTCCAAAGAACCGGTTTCCTGCTGAAGGACCCAGCCGCAAGAACCCCCGCTCCCGCCACTTAGCGGCTTTAGCAAACTACTGATTCTTTACGGGGGCAGCAAGAGGAGAGACGAGGTCGCTGCTGAAAGCACGGCATCCGTGCCATCGGCCAGGAGAATGGGATGGGAGAGGGGAGCGACCAGGGAGGCACAGGGGAGTCTGGCAGCATTCCCTGCGGGCCATTCCAAGGAACAGCAGCTGCCAGTCAGAGGTAGGGAGTCTAGCCTTCCTAAGAGATGCATGTCTTCAGGGATCAAGGCCAGTGTCCAGGGCTGGGCACACACTCCCCGGGGAAGTACCAAGTTTCAGTAGCATCCATGTAGATGAGATCAGTGGCCCAACCCCAAACGTCCCAGCCCTCTGCCAGCACCCCGACTGTAACCCCGGACTCAGAGGACCTGCGGGTAGCCGGGATCCCGGCTCACTCCCTAGGTAGCATCCTTCTCCGGGGCCAGCATCCTGACGAGCACCGGCCTCTGATCCCGCCCAGGGAACTTTCCCCAGGTGGCCAGCGGAGCTCACAGCGCGGGACGCGAGGGATCCGCGTCCCCGAGCGGGCGGGCGCCGAGCAAGGCCTGCGGTCCCGGTCCCGGGGAGCTCGGGGCTCCGAGGCGATGAGTCGCCGGGCAAACTTTTCCCGCGGGCGTCGGGCTGGGGCTGGGGGACGGCCCAGAGCAGGACCGGCGGAGGGGCGGCTGCCCGGCCCGCGCCCAGGGCGGGCGGTGGCACCGTGGCCCCGGCTCTGGGCGCGCGCCCCGGGTCGCAGAGCCCGGCTAGGAGGGCGACGGGAGGCTGCGGGCGGCGGTCGGGAAGGGACCCCGGGCGGTGCCCGCTCACCTCGGTCTTCCAGCCCGTCGCTGAACTGGCCGCTGTCGCTGAACCGCGGCTGCCGCTGCTCCTCCTCCGGCTCGCGCGCCGTGGAGCTCCGCGGGCCCGGGCCGGGAGCGGCGGCGACCGGGGGCGCGTGGCCCCGGGGTGGCGGCGGGATCGTGGGGCCCGTGGGGCTGCGGCGCTCGCTGCCCGCGGCCGGCTCCATGACGCGGGGCTGCAGGTCGGATGCGGCCGGGGTCTCGCCGCGCGGAGTGAGGCGCGGGCGGTGGGCGCGAGGGGCCGGGCGGCGGCGGCGGCGGCGGAGGCGGAGGCGGCGGAGGCTGGGGCCCGCGGTCGTCGCTGCGCTCCGCTCCGCCCCCGGGGGCAGGTGCGGCGGCTGGGACCCGCCCCGTGCGCCCGAGCGCGAGCGCCGAGGCCGGCGGAGACGGAGGGACTAGGACGGTCCCCGCGCGCCTAAGCCCCGGCACTGTCAGGGGCGTGGGGACCGGCGAGCGACCGGGGCCGGGCCGGGCAAGGGCGTGACGGGGGCCGCGCCCCACCCGGGCCGTGGATTGGTGCTCGGGAGGGACCCTGCGCCCCGAGCCTGTGCGCTCGCCGAGCCCGGGGCCGCGCGTGGGAGGGCAGGCGGGTGCGTGGGCGCGAGGGCGGGCGGGCGGCGCTCTCCGGCATCGCTCTCTCTGCGACCCCGGCCGGCTGCACCGGCTCTCGGCCGGCAGGAGGCCGCCCACGCCGGGAAACGGGATCCCGGTCCCCCAGCCGCTGAGCCTCTGGTCTGCCAAGACCTTTAACTCTCCGCCTAGTCTCTCTCGGGCCCCTACTTAGCCAAGGGTCCAGTCTTTGTTAGAGGATGTCGGGACCCCACGGCTGGCCCCATTGCCACGGTCCCTGGGCCGTTCCCAGACAAGACCCTAGCCAGCTCTTTTGCCTCTGAACATCGAGGATCGGTTCTCCCGGACGGGGTTGCCGCGCGCCGGTCCTTCCCGCGCATCCAGCCAGGCTCCTGACTCCGGAGACGCTGCGACCTAGTCCACGCGCGGCGGGCACCCGGCAAGGCTCGCGGAGGAACCGGCTCTGACAGACGGGGCTTGCATTTAACCGCTTCAGCATCCAAGAGTCTAGATTTCGTCTTTAGATTGGCATCAGTCTCTAAATTTAATCTGAGATCCCTAAAATGCCGAGTTCTTCATTTAAAGGACTCCACCCTGTTTTTCTCATTTCCTTGTGATCGAAACCAGGACGGGATTTAAAGGCCTCGGCGGGCGAAGGTGCAAAGACAAGAGGGTCTCATTTTATTGTGAAGTTGCTAGGCTAAGATTAGATCTGAGTTAACTCCAGACCCCGACTACGTTTTGTTTTTAAACAGGAATTTTAGCTATAAACTGAAAGCATCAAACTAGGTCATTCTAAAGGTCCTTTCTTGTCCAAAAGAAAAAGAAACATGCCGTACTTATTTGACTAAAGAACAATGAAAGAGTCGTTGAAAGGCAGTCGGGGTTCAGGGAAAGGGGGCAAGAGAAGGGTATGGGGAGGGGGTGATGATCAAAATACATTATGTGCATGTGTAAAACTTGTCAGTAAATTTAGAAAACGTTGAAAGTATCTCCCCATTAATCCTGGGTCTGCCCTGTAAAACTAGACAGTCCTTCAGAAGTACCTGCAGGTCCTCCATCCCCCCACCCCCCAGCCGGATCTTGTCCCTCCATCTGATCTTCCTATCTGTCAGTGTCCCTCGAAGCACCATAGATGGCCAAAACCCAAAATACCCAGGCCTACGGCTGACTGGACCAGAGAACCACTGTCGCAGCCAGCGCCACAGAGCTGAGGCCTGGACATGAGAGTATGCTGTGGGATTCTTCCCCTCCCCATTTGGGCTCTTAAATTTTATTGTCTTTTTCAATGTGCTGTTAAGGGTGGGCAGGGTCACAGGCTTAAGCTTTGACCTTCAGCCTTAGCCCTTATCTGTTGGGGGACTGGGGTTTTTTTTAATATATTTTTTTTATTTATTTATATATTTATTTATTTATTTGAGAGAAAGAGGTAGAGAGAGAGAATGGGAGCTCCAGGGCCTCCAGCCACTGAAAACGAACACCTCCCCCCCTTTTTTAAAATCAGATATCCCTTCCTCTGTGAAGGTTTGATTCAATTGCTCTGTGATCTGGCCGGAAGTCTTTGACACCCCCCATCCTTCACCCCCACATTCTGATGTAATTTGTTACTCAGTCACTTGTGATTCTCAAAGTGCTCTGTGCAGCATGGGCCCTACAGTGCACATACACACACACACACACACACACACACACACACACACACACACCTGAGATCAACAGCAGGCTTTCTGAATGAGACAATCCATGTTCCCACTGTCGTCTCCCTTGGCTCTGTAGTCCGTGGCTCTCACATTCAAATTTGCGGCTGAACCTGCTGAGGCTTAAATGATCCTCCAAGTAGGCGTGCTGAGTATGTTAAACTGAAGGAAGAGGGCTCAGACAGGAGATCTCTCTTGCCTTTCTTTCTCCTTCTCCCCCAGACAACCCCCTCAGCAATTCACTGAATGATGTTAGTTTGTATTCTCGGAAGGCAAGCTATGTGCCACACACGTTGCTAAGAGTTTTACGTGCAACTGCTGGATTCATTTTACAAATAAACCAAGGTTTAAAGTTAATCCTTGCCTAGCATCATAATCCACACCAGTACCGGCCCCTAGGGGGGAGTTGGGAAAACTGCAGGTGCCTTCATTGATGGGATCATAATGGGAGGAGGGAAGCCGCAGGCATTTAGTAGGCGTTACCTGGGGCACAGAAGATTGTCTGTGTCCCACATGACTTTCATAAACCAGCCTGGACCTTTGATCTCTTGAGAATGTGCTTCTAATTACATCAGAATTTTAAATTCTGTTTTACATGCAAACACAAAACAAGTTTGCACCTTTTCAATGTACACAGAATTTTCTAGAAATACAACTAGCAAATACATCTAAGATACTCCTTCTCATTTTGAAAAATCAGGACTTTGACACCAGATCCACTCATGAAGTCTGAGTCAGCAATCAACACATATGTGTCCATCACATGTGTAACTCTCACGGGCCCAGGAACTGTAATGTGCTTGTGAATGTATCTACTTAGCCCTTGTTTCAAAATGCTAAAATGAAGGAAACTATCAATAATATTCCCTCCTTGTCCTCCATCAGCTCCTACATTGTACAGGTACAAACATCTGAGTACTCCTGACTTCTGGAACGGCCTGCTTAAGCATGCAGAAAAGCAGATCACACTCCCTGTAACTGGCACTGCTTTTATTCACCTGCTATAACTTAGGTCACCATGTTGATGTCTAAACTGTGTGTGTACCTATTATCCATGAATTTGTTCCACAATCACATGGTGAGTAATCCTAAAGAATTGTTATAAGAATAGGTGGTGGTTTGTGCTCTGACTAGTAGGTCCCCAGATGATGGCAATTTGGGAGGTGGAGCCTTGCTGGAAGACAGTGTTTTTGGGGGTGGGCTTATGGATGTTATAGCCAGCTTCCTCTTGCTAGTGTTGGGCACACTCGGCTGCTTCTGTTGTCCACCTGTTGTTGGCCAGGAGGTGATGTCCACCCTCTGCTCTCCTGTCTTTCTCCTGCCATCATGCAGCTTCTCCTTGAGACTGTAAGCCAAAATAAACAACTCTCTTCCCATCAGCTGCTTTTGGTCAGGTGCTTTGTTACTGGCAACAAGAAGGTGACTGCAACAGAAAGGAAGACATTCATTCCAGCAAGAAGACCGTAAGGAGATATGACAACAAAATATAACATGGCGTTTTGAGGTAGAAGAAATACCTTTGGTAAAAATCAAGGCAACCTGAATCAAGTGTGGACTTCAGGTAATATATAACCTATAGGGAAAAGAAATGTCCTAACATAAGACATTAATAACGGGAGAAATCGAGGGAGATGGTTATAGATGCCTGTGATGCTGTCTTAATTTTATGTAAAAATTAAAATTTCTAAAAATATAAAGCCTATTTTAATTTGATTTCAAATTACGTCAGAATAAAATAGTAGCCCAGAGTGACCTTAAGCTCACTACGTAGCCACTGAGAATAAATAACGCTGAACTTCTAATCCTCCTGCCTCTACTAGCTGAGTGTTGGGATCCCAGGCATGCACCACACCTTGCTTATGGGATCAGAGCCAAAGCTTTGTGCCTGCTAAACAAGCACTCAACCAAATAAGCCATACCCTTAGTCTGATGTTAGCTTTTAAAATATTCTTATTTGCTCATTTGCAAGCAGAAAGAGAGAAAATATGTATGGGTGTGCCAGGGCCTCTTGCCACTGCAAACAAACTCTGAGATGTATGCCCCACTTTGGTGGGTAGTGCTGCTGGAGAATTGAACCTGGGCCCTCGGGCTTTGCAAGCAAACATCTTTAACCACTGAGCAATCTCCCTAGCCCAAGGCTTGCTTTCAAAGACCGCACTGTACATGGTCTCTGTGGAGGATGGCAGGGAGAAGAGCATCTACACCCGATACCAGTGCACCAATCTCATGCCTGTGTCTACTTGTCTGACTTCGTTATAGTCGTGGGCTTTAGAATAAATATAAATATAGCCTTTGTGTTTTGTGTCTCAGAGAACAAGCAATGCTGGTGATTTAGGGTGCCCCTTGCAGACCTGAACTCCAGGCTGAGCAAGGTGAGAAGTTGTTCAGTTTTGGAATAGCTAAGCTGGCTTATGAACAGCATTTGCAATAACGGCCTGAAGATCTCTTGGAATGTGGAAATGCTGTGCATGCACACGTGCCTGCAGGTGTGAGTATTGAATTTATAAACTCTCTCATAAAAAAGGAAAGAGTGCAAACTAGGTCATGACTACAGGATATCTGGAGAAACAACAACACACGTACGAGAAGCACCAGGAGGAGCTTTGTGTGGTGACATCGTGCCGGAGGCCTGCCTGCCGATGGGCTCTGCATCCATGTGTCACAAGGAGGTATTTTAAAAAGTCATCTCTACTGAACATGCCCAATCTCTTTACTTGTCATTATTCCTGAACAATACCATGTAACAACTGTTTGCATAGCAGGTACATTATACAAGATATTGTGAGGACCCTAGAGATGATTTAAAGCACACAGAAGAATATGTACAAGTTGTGTGCAAATACTATGCCATTTATACAAGGGCCTCAAGTACCAGTCCCCCTCAGATACCAATGAGCACTGTGCTGTAAGAAATCCAGAAGGAGGCACTGCAGATGGCTCAGTTAGTAAAATGCTTGCCTTGCAAGTATGATGACCTGAGTTTAATCCCCAGGAACCATATTTGAAAAAAAAAAAAAAATAAGTGATGGTACACACCAGTAATCCCAGTTACAGAGGGAAGGCTGAGACCGGCAGACCCCAGAGGATCACTGGCCAGACAGTCTAGCTTAATTGGTCAGCTCCAGACCTTTAAGACTGTTTCCAAAAGGTGGTAGGCATTCCTGAGGAATGACTCCTGAGACTGTCCTCCAGCCTTCACTTGCATGTACATGTGTGTACAATGGCATATGGATACACACACAAATAAATATAAAAATAATTTAAATGTCCTCTCTACCTTTTGGGAGCTAGTCTAGCCAAGATAGTATGGGTCTGCACTGGCAACCTTCTCCACTCACGTTTGTGAGCAGTTGGCCACAACTGGATGCCATACAGTTACGAGGGGCAGCACAAGCAGCTGGCAGTGGTTGACTGATATGTCAGTGTCATCTAGCAGACTCCTCCAAATTGTAGCAGTGAACTGCTGCCAGCTTAATCAGAAGCATCTGGAGCCATGCGTAAGTAACTAGGGACTGGGCCTGTTGACATTTCCCCATAGAAGAAAGGGCATGGGGAAGATGCCATACCCTCACCTTAGATCTCAGGTGCCCCAGGTGCCAGCTGTAAACAATGATGCATGGTCTCATGGCCTCAGGGGGAGACGAAGTATAAAGAGGATAGAAAAATCCAGGGTGTACCATCTAGAAGCTAAGGGAAGGTATTGATCCATGCTGAGATGCAACTTTTCAGTGTTAAGGTGGCTTTGTGGTCTCCACGCTCCTTTAAATAGCCCCTCACCCATGTTCTGTAAGTAGCCCCAGAAAATCAAGTTGGAGCCAGGTGTGGTGGTGCACGCCTTTAATCCCAGCACTCGGGAGGCAGAGATAGGAGGATTGCCATGAGTTTGAGGCCACCCTGAGACTCCATAGTGAATTCCAGGTCAGCCTGGGCTAGAGTGAGACCCTACCTCGAAAAACCAAAAAAAAAAAAAGATCATCAAGTCACCAAAACTGGTTTTGGTGCAATCCTGCTTTGGTCAGTTGTGCGTTCCCTATCCTGGGTGAAGAGATGTGTTTGTGCATCCCCAGAGAAGAGTTTCACGGAGCAGTGAAAGCCCCAGAAATGATCACTTTGGGGAGGAGTAGGAGGACTAGGGTGAGCCCTACTAGAAGGGCTGCTGAGATATCTGGGAACTTTCTATCTTCTGGATTTTCTTGTCATTAGGCCTGACTGATAACTTACTGGCGAAAAAGTTCTTTTGGCTTATGGTTCAGAGAGTGCAGACTGTGGTGGCAGGGAAGGCAGTGAAAACTTACTCACATAGCAGTGGTACAGA
Organism: Jaculus jaculus; assembly: GCF_020740685.1. Lineage (NCBI taxonomy): Eukaryota > Metazoa > Chordata > Mammalia > Rodentia > Dipodidae > Jaculus > Jaculus jaculus. The sequence goes on along the minus strand of NC_059106.1, from coordinate 2,825,988 downwards.
GGAAGCAAAGAATCTGATGGAAGCAGAAGTGGGCACCACCTTCAAGTACTATCAACTATGCCCAAGTTGTCCCACAGCTTCTCAAAGCAGCGCCACCAGCTGGAGACACATGAGCCTGGGAGGGACAGCTCACACACAAACACACATGATCCTGGGAGAGACAGCTCACATGCAAACACACGTGAGCCTGGGAGAGACAGCTCACACACAAACACACATGATCCTGGGAGAGACAGCTCACACACAAACACACGTGAGCCTGGGAGAGACAGCTCACACACAAACACACATGAGCCTGGGAGAGACAGCTCACACGCAAACACACGTGTGCCTGGGAGGGACAGCTCACACGCAAACACACATGATCCTGGGAGAGACAGCTCACATGCAAACACACGTGAGCCTGGAAGAGACAGCTCACATGCAAACACACGTGAGCCTGGGAGGGACAGCTCACACACAAACACACATGATCCTGGGAGGGACAGCTCACACACAAACACACGTGAGCCTGGGAGAGACAGCTCACATGCAAACACACGTGAGCCTGGGAGGGACAGCTCACACACAAACACACATGAGCCTGGGAGGGACAGCTCACACGCAAACACACATGATCCTGGGAGAGACAGCTCACATGCAAACACACATGAGCCTGGGAGGGACAGCTCACACGCAAACACACATGATCCTGGGAGGGACAGCTCACACACAAACACACGTGAGCCTGGGAGGGACAGCTCACACACAAACACACATGAGCCTGGGAGGGACAGCTCACACACAAACACACATGATCCTGGGAGAGACAGCTCACATGCAAACACACGTGAGCCTGGGAGAGACAGCTCACATGCAAACACACGTGATCCTGGGAGGGACAGCTCACACACAAACACACATGAGCCTGGGAGGGACAGCTCACACACAAACACACATGAGCCTGGGAGGCACACCTCACACACAAACACACGTGAGCCTGGGAGAGACAGGTCACACACAAACACACATGAGCCTGGGAGAGACAGGTCACACACAAACACACATGAGCCTGGGAGGCACACCTCACACACAAACACACGTGAGTCTGGGAGGGACAGCTCACATGCAAACACACGTGAGCCTGGGAAGGACAGCTCACACGCAAACACACGTGAGCCTGGGAGGGACAGCTCACACACAAACACACGTGAGCCTGGGAGGGACAGCTCACACGCAAACACACATGTGCCTGGGAGAGACAGCTCACATGCAAACACACGTGAGCCTGGGAGAGACAGATCACACACAAACACACGTGATCCTGGGAGAGACAGCTCACACGCAAACACACGTGAGCCTGGGAGGGACAGCTCACATGCAAACACACATGAGACTGGGAGGGACAGCTCACACGCAAACACACATGTGCCTGGGAATGACAGCTCACACGCAAACACACGTGAGCCTGGGAGGCACACCTCACACGCAAACACACGTGAGCTTGGGAGGCACACCTCACATGCAAACACACGTGTGCCTGGGAGGGACAGCTCACACGCAAACATACGTGAGCCTGGGAGGGAGAGTTTACATGCAAACAGAAGGGCTGAAGGAGACATTCCTTGTTTTCACATTGAGAACTACAGTTCCCTGGAATCAAGGAAGTTGGGTGGTAAGTTGCCCCATCTGGATATTTTTTAAAAATCTTGAGTCCCCGACTCCCCTCTGCACTCTCTTGGGTTGGGATCCAGGCATGAGTGTTCAGTGAAGATCTTCAAAGGAGCCCACTGCACATCCAAGTGGGGGAAGATCAGGTGACAGTTCTTCAATTTGAATGTGCTCACCCGTCACTCTTGGTAAGATACACATTTAATGCAGGCCTCATGTGAGGCTCATTAGCTGCTGGTGCCACCCCTGCACGGACCTCCTCCCATGACAGGGGTCTGAATACAGAAGCACAGATTACATTTCCTCCTTGATAGATGCGAAACAGAGTCAGGAAGGCAGGGAGGGACGAACAAAAGGCAAAAATCAGATAAAATACGAGCAGTTAGTGATGCAATATGGAGAGAGGGCAGATTCTGGAACACATCGCATGTCTGGGTTCCTCAGTTCTCAGCACGTTGGCTATAGAGTCATGCTGGGCACAGGCCAGGTTAACTAGACATGCTTTGGGGGGGTGACCGCTACCAGACACATGTAAGGGAGGAAAACCATCCCACAAAAGGGCAGTAGTGAGCATCTGTGATAGAGTCAGCTAACTCTACAAATGTACAGAAATGGTCACTTTTTAAAAATATATATTTATTTATTTGAGAGAGAGAGAGAATGGGCACACCAGGGCCTCCAGCCACTGCAAATGAACTCCAGATCCATGTGCCCCCTTGTACATCTGGCTATTGTGGGTCCTGGGGACAAGCCTGGGTCCTTTGGCTTTGCAGGCAAATGCCTTAACTGCTAAGCCCTCTCTCCAGCCCCAGAAATGATCACTTTGGGGAGGAGTAGGAGGACTAGGGTGAGCCCTATGAGAAGGGCTGCTGAGATATCTGGGAACTTTCTATCTTCTGGATTTATTAAGCCTTGCAGTGTGTGAGTTCTTGTAACTGTGCTCTGTCATCCCATGAGATATTTTTGCCTATTTTATGTGTGTATGTGTGGTATGCATGTGTGTGTGAATGTTTGTGGGGGTGCACAGGAATGTGCATGCACGTGAGCATGGAGGCCAGAGGTTGGCAATGAGTGTCTCCCTATGTCACAGTGCACCTTATTTACTGGGACAAGGTCTTTCACAGGAAGCCAGGTACCCTGAGTTCACTTTTCCTGGGGAGATACAAACAGACATCTGCTCACAATCAATAAGGCACCAACAACAGACCAGAGTATACCAAAGTCCAACATGGTGGACCAATGAGTTTACTGGGCTTACATGTCAGTTGCTTTCTCGTCGCTGGGACAAAATACTCACCAGAAGCTGCTTAGGAAGGGAAGAGTCTAGTCCAGCTTACAGTTCCAGGCGAGGGTGTCTATTGTGGCAAGAAAAGCATGAGGGAGCAGGTAAGCAGGCATCACATCTTCCCACCAGCAGGGAGGGTGTGGAAAGAGCAAGAACAGGCCTTAAAACTTCCAGGCCCACTTTCTCCAGCCCGCAAGTCTCCACCTCAAGATCCACAGCACCTCTGTGAGCCCATGGGTGCCATTTCACATTCAAAGCCACACAGGGTTCTCACAGGTGTGCACGCGAGGGGCTGCGTGAGGAGCACGGACAGCCCTAAGGCAGCCTCATCGCTGGAAAGCAACCCCAGTGTAGGGGAACCCCTGGAAGCTGCATCTCTAAACTCACTGCATCACTGGCAGGAGAGTCTCTCTTCTCCTACTCCACATATAACCTTGGGGAGGGGACTTGTGACTCTCCTGAATTTCAGAACTTCCTGGGGCTTGTGCGGTGTCTCCATCTTGAGCTTTGCTGACTTCCTCCCATCCATCTGGAACTTCCTGAGTTCATGTTTCCCTTGGAAGTCCCTATTGCATCTCCAGGCTGGAATGTAGCGGTCACAGGAAACCTGACACCGCCAGAACCTGCTGGTTTGACTCTTCTAAGTAGTCAGGTCGCCCTGGGAGCCACCTGGCTCCACCTTCAGAGCTCTGGGTTACAGACAGGCTACCATGCCAGCCCAGCACTGGAACCCTAAGCTCGGGTCCTTACCTTGCATGGCTTTACCAACTGAGCCATCTCCTCAGCCCCAGAAATATTAAAACTTTTTATATCCTGAATGACCAGATATCTCAGGAAAGGTGGTTATTCCTTGGCTTACACAGTTTTCCTGAACTCAGTGGTTGCTAGGGGTTACTGCCTACATAGAACACATGAGGGGATCAAAAAGAATAAAGTCAAAGTTAGCCGAACCTAAATCAGGTGTGATGGCCCATGTCTGTAATCCCGGCACTCAGGAGGTAGAAGGGAAAAGATCAGAAGCTGAAGGTCATGATTGGTCACATAATGAGCTAGAGGCCAGAGTGAGCCATATGAGACTTTGTATCAAAACAAATAAATAAAAACAGGTTAGCTGAATCTTATATGTGAAAAGGGAGTTACACAAGCTCAAAAAACTGTTTTATTTTCTCCTGCTGCTGTGAAGAAATCATGATGGCATTTTCCCTCCCTTATCCTCTTTCTATCCCCTCTTGCCGCTCCCCTTGAGCCCCACCCATGAACCCAGTGGTCCCTAAATATCTCCAGCTAAGGCCCCCACAACTCAGTTCACGTAAAAAGAGAAACTCCCAGACCAGGCACCTTCTTTCACCCTCTGTTCATGAATTGAAGCTCCATCCGCCCCTTCCTCCCTCTCTAGTTAAAATCCTCAAACTATTTCCTCTTGGCTTCCTCACCTCTGAGATGCAGAAGCTGAGCAAAGGTTAGTCAGCTTTCTGCCCCTGACAAAATACCCAAGATACTCAACTTATAAGGAGGAAAAGTCCATTTGGGCTCATGGTTTCCAAGGTTTCGGTACATGCCTTGGTCTTGTTGCTTTGGGTCTGTAAAAGCACATCCCATCTGGAATGCATGGTGGAGGAGGAAGCTCAACCTCACGTGTGATGGTGAAGTTTGGCTGTTAGCTTGACAGGATTTAGAATCACCAAGGAAACAAATCTCCAGGCATGTCTGTGCTGGATTTCCTAGGCTAGGTTAAGTGAAGTGGGAAGACCCACCCTAACTGTGGCAGACCACTCCACAGGCTGGGGTCTTAGACTGTGTAAAAGGAGAAAGTGGCCGAGCACCAGCCTTCATCACTCTCCACCTCCAAACCACGGACATGATGTGAGCAGCTCTGCCTCGCTCGCCTGCCACCATGCCTTCTCATCATGATGACTGTAACCTCAAACCATAAGCTGAAACAAGCTTTTGCTTCATTTGCTTTTGTCTAGATGTTTGATCCATGGATGGGAAAAGTAACTAACACATCGTGGAAGCAAGAGGGTGGGGCAGAGAGCTGGGTCTTGAACTGGTTGCAAAAATGCTTGCCTCGCAAGCAGGAGGACCAATCCCCACTTTTAAATTCCAAGTGAGGGAGCTGGAGAGATAGTGAGTGGTTAAAGCACTTAATTGCAAAGCCTGATGACCTGGGTTTGATTCCCCAGGACCCATATAAGGCCAGATGCACAAGGTGGCACATGCGTCTGGAGTTTGTTTGTAGTGGCTAGAAGCCCTGGTGTGCCCATTCTCTCTATATATTTGCCTCTCTCTCAATCTCTCTATCTCCCTCTCTCAAATAAATAAATAAAATTAAAAAGAGAGAGGAAAGAAATGAAAGTCCCAAGATCCCCTTGAAGGGCAAATACACCAATGATCTAACTTCCTCCCAATAACTCCCTCCTCCTAAATGTTCTGCCACCTCTCAATACTGCCCAGGTCAGAGACAAGCCTTTAACATGCAGACCTTGGAGACACTTATATCAAACTATAGCATCAACCCATTTGAAGTCTACCCTCTTAACACCCCTTAGGTCATTCCTGGATTTTAATTTAAGTCAATTTGCTTTGTTTTGTTTTGACCCCAGTCTCATGGAGCCAAGCTATGTGCCAGAGACCTTTGCATCTCCCCTGTCTTCACTCCTAAACACGGGCTGGCTGAGCTCTGGTGTAAACAGTTACTCTGGATGCCAGAAACAAGAGAATGAGGAGCCCACTTTAGATGGTAACCATATTTTCAGTGCCTGTAACAGTACCTGTCATACGACAAATGAACGTTTTTATGAAGTAGAAAAAGTGTTTATTTGGTTAGTGAAAGAAGAGTGGGCTAACAATCACCCTATTGAGAGCACTCATTGAGTCTCCCTCAATGACCATAATTCTCCAAGGATCCTGTGCATAAGGACTAGAAATGCTGTGCTGTCTGCTCCGTGATGTATTCCCCCATTTGTGTGTGTGTTTTTGATCTTGTGTGTGCAAGTGCGCATGACATGTGAGCGTATGTGTGGGGAAGCCAGAGGACAACATCTGGTGATGTTCCTCAGATGCTGTCCACTTTTTTATTTTTCATATCTAGTTTTTTTATTAGATAGGGAGAGAGAGAATGGGCATACCAGGGCCTCCAACCCTATAAATGAACTCCAGATTCATGCACCATTTTGTGCATCTGGCTTACATGTGTTCTGGGGGAATCGAACCTGGGTCCTTAGGCTTTGCAGGCAAGCACCTTAACTACTGAGGCATTGCTCCAGCCCCACGTTTTTTGTGGTTTATTTTTTAATTTTTTTATATTTTATTTTTATTTATTTGAGAGAGGGAAAGAAAGAGAGAGAGAGAATGGGCACGCCAGGGCTTCCAGCCACTGCAAACGAACTCCAGATGCATGTGCCACCTAGTGCATTTGGCTTACTCGGGTCTTAGGTAGTCGAACTCAGGTCCTTGGCTTTGCAGGCAAGTGCCTTAACTACCAAGCCATCTCTCCAGCTCTCACTTTTATTTTTTGATACAGGGTTTCTCACTGGCCTGGTGTGGAGCTCACTGACTAGGCCAGACTGATGGGCCAGCAAGCCTTAGAGAGTTTGCCTAGCTCTAACCTCCCTAGTACTGGGATTGCCAGAATGTATCACAATGCCTGGCTTTTTATGTGGGTTCTGAGAAATTGAACTCTGAACCTCATGGTCGCAAGGCAAGCACTTGACTTACTGAGCTACGTCACCAGCCCCTCAGTGAGTCTTCCACTCTACTCTGGAAGCTTTTAAAACTCAGTTCTCCAAATAGCCTGTACATAAGAGCTGAAAATGTTCTCTGTGATAAAACCTTCCTCTTTCATCATGTGGAGTTCTAAAATAGTAATCCTGGGAGGCACCAACTACCAGCAGCTAGAGACCTAGCGTTCAGAACACATGAGTTTATGGGGGACATCTGATTCAAACCATCATTCTACCCCTGGCCCCCATAAACTCACAACCATCCATGGTGTAAAATGCAATGTATTCAGTCCAAATGTAAAAGTTCCCATAGTTTTTATCAATCCCAATGCTATTCAAATATCCCCATGGCCCAAGTTCTTTTAACTGTGAGCTGTAAAACCAAAAACACATAATGGCACAGAGTAAACATTCACATGACAAATGTGGCATTGCAAGGAAGGATTGAACCAATGAAAGATCTAAAACAAGCAAGGCAAAAATCAAATCCTACAGCTCCATGTCCATCTGGGAATCAGTAAAATCTCTAGGGTTCCAATTCTGCCCTCCAACTGGGCTGCTTACAGCCTGGAGAACAATCCATCCCCAGCCAGCAGCTCTCCTTGGCAGCCATCTCATAGTCCTGGCATCTCTAAAAATCCTGGGTTCTCCACTGTAATCCATAGTTCATCCTCATGGATCCATCTGGTCTCCATGCAAGGACTCAGAAAGTCCTACCTCACATTGCCCAGTGGCCATCTTCAAACCACACTGCAGATTCAATGAGCCCCTCTTACCTGCACTGCTATGCTTCCAGAGTACCAGGTGAGACGCCAAATTTGTTAACCCAAGGGGTAATGAAACCAGCTTTGAAGAACAGGAAAACTCCTTCAGCATCCTGGCCCCCTACTTTCAAATGCACAAAAGCTGGGCCAGTTACAGTGGTGGCAAATAATTGCAACTGAAACAGGTTGCTATCTCCATCACTGACCTTTCATTTCTTCCTGTGCCATGTTCTTCTGCTCACACCAGTCCATGTTCCTGCTCAAGTTCTCAGAATACGCAAGAGTACAGCCAGCCTCTCACACAAACTGCCTCCACCTGGCAAGACAAAGTTCTTTCCTTCCTGCATATGCCAAGCTTACACAGTCCACATTCTTTCTTCATTCAGATCTTTCAATCCTGACCAGAATGGTCCTTCAAACTCTGCTTTCAACACTGCAAAGCATCTCTTAGGACAAGATTTCAAATCTTTCCACATTTCTCCCACAAATCAGTTCCAAAAGATCAAAAGCCGCAGTCAAGTTTCTAGAATCAATGGCCCCATTCCTCTGGTATCAATTTTCCTGTTGCAGTTACCTTCTCACTCCCAGGATAAAGCACCTGACCAAAAGCAGCTGACAGGAGGAAAGTTTTTATTTGGCTTAGAGTCTCAAGGGGAAGCTTCATGAGGGCAGGGAAATACAGAGTTGAGTGACTGGGTTATAGTCTGTCCTGACCATAACTGTGTTATTCAGACCTTTATGTCTGAAAAAGCCAAGTGATAAGTACACATTCTACCTGGCTAAAGAGAAAGCCCAAAACAGGGCTGGAGAGGTGGCTTAGTGGTTAAGGCACTTTCTGGCAAAGCAGGAGGACCCAGGTTTAATCCTCCAGGACCCACATAATGCCAGATGCACAAGGTGGTGCATGCATCTGGAAGTTCCTTTGCAGTAGCTAGAGACCCTGGTGCCCATTCTCTCTCTAGATATAGGCTTTGCTCTCTCTCTCTCTCTCTCAAATAAATAAAGTATTTAAATTAAAAAAAAAAAAAGAAAGCCCAAAACATTACCACAGAACACAACCCCAAGAAAGGGAGTTAGGCAGGGCCTCAGAAGTCCCACTTTGCAGATGTTGAACTTAGGAGTACTGGGCTGCATGAGTTTTCTATCACTGCCATAACAAGTGATCACAAACTTGGTAGCTAACAGAGGTTTATTCTTTGACAATTCTGGGGCCCAGATGTCTGAAAAGATTCCTAGCCAGGCATGGTGGTGCACGCCTTTAATCCCAGCACTCAGGAGGCAGAGGTAGGAGGATAGCCTTGAGTTCGAGGCCACCCTGAGATTACATAATGATTCCAGGTCAGCCTGGGCTAGAGTGAGATACTACCTCAAAAAAAAAAAAAAAAGATTCCTATAGTCTGAAAAGACTAAAATTGAGGTATCAGTGTTTCTAGAGTTGGAGTCAGAACCTACCTGCACACTGGCATTCCTAACAAGCTAGGCCCAGCCACACATTCTCAATATGCCAATTAAAGACACAAGCAACAGTAAAAAGCAGAGAAAAGAGATTTACCCAGTGTGGTCTTATTAGGTAGAGAAACAAACAAAGAGGTGACCCCTAATTCCATCTTTGAGGCCCTCTGTTTGAATCTAAAACTAATGTCATGACACTGAAGATGGACTTTGGAGAAGGGAGTTTTCATTAGACCTCTTTATTCCGCTTCTCAGTGTGCCCACTTAATTTTTATTTTTACTTTTTAAATTTTATTTTAATTTAATTTTAAATTTATTTTTAATTTATTTGAGAGAGAGAGAGAGAGAGAGAGAGAGAGAATGGGCATGGGCCACCTTGTGCATCTGGCTTTACATGGGTCCCATCTCAGTAAACAACAAGTGACCATAGTCCTAGTAGACAACAGAAAATTCACGTAGTTCTGGAGGTTAGGGAATCAGAGGTCAAATCACCTATAGACTTGGCATCTGGTGAGGGCCTGCTTCCTGCTTCACAGCTGGCTCCTTCTTAGTGCTTTCCTCCACGGTAGATGGGGATAAGGGACCTTTCTCCAGCCTCTTTTTTTTTTTTTTTAAATAAATACCTTATTTATTTATTTGAGAGCGACAGACACAGAGAGAAAGGCAGATAGAGGGAGAGAGAGAGAATGGGCGCGCCAGGGCTTCCAGCCTCTGCAAGCGAACTCCAGACACGTGCGCCCCCTTGTGCATCTGGCTAACGTGGGACCTGGGGAACCGAGCCTCGAACCGGAGTCCTTAGGCTTCTCAGGCAAGCGCTTAACCGCTACGCCATCTCTCCAGCCCTCCAGCCTCTTTTATAAAGGACCTAATTGTTTCTTGAAGTCCTCACTCCCTAATACTTTCACTTTGGGGCTTAGGAATTTGACATTTGAATTTTAGGACAGCACAAACATTCAGTTCATAATAGGTACAGGAGGTTTTTCTTAGTGATAGCAGAAAATAATCATTTTTCTAAAAATACCAATTTTTTTTTAGAGAGAGAGAGAATTGATGCACCAGGGCCTCAGCCACTAAAATTAAACTTGAGGTGCTTGCGCCACCTAGTGGGCATGTGCAGCCTTGTACTTGTTTCACTTTTGTTTGTCTGGCTTATGTGGGATCTGGAAAGTCAAACATGGGTCCTTAGGCTTCACAGGCAAGTGCCTTAACTGCTAAGCCATCTCTCCAGTCTATGGTACCAATTTTTATATGTAAGGATCTGCTTGGCTTAGGATACACACACACACATGCCTGGAGACCAGATGACAACCTTGGTGTTGTTCCTCCTCAGGTACTACCCACCCTTTTTTTTTTTTTTTGAAACAAAGTCTCTCATTATCCTGGAGATCACTACTTAGTCTAGACTAACTGATCAGCAAGGCCTAGGGATCTATCCACCCACCTCCACCTCCCCAGCATGGGTATTACAAGTATGCCACAAAGATTAGCTTTTTACATAAGTACCAAGGATAAAGCTCAGGTCCTCATGAAGGTAAGCACTTTATCCACTGAGCCATCTCCCCAACCTCATGGGTGGTGGCAGGGGTGAGGTCTGTGAATGCTTTCTGGAAGTAAAGTGCATGATCAAGAGTGCCTTTTGGAGACACCCCTCACTGTCACATCAACCCAGTGGACTGATTCTGCTATAGCCAAGTTGCCCAAAATAAGCATTTTTGAGGGATTAATTCATGATAGTGGAATAGGAAAAGGAAGTACAGGAAGGATGGAAACAGTCCTATAGGACTATGGGGCATGTTAGCAAAGCAGTTCTCCTGTGGGAAACTGGGACTCCACTGCTCATGTGTGTACAGCAATTGATTTGCCCAGTGAGCCGTTGCCCAGATCCTCCCCTCCCCCAGAGTTCCATCTCTGTGTGCCCCTTGCATCCCTGGAAACAAGCATGGTAGAACATTCTGCTCTAGAAACAGCCTGACATGCTAAGAATGTGTCTCCTTATCTCAGGAGTTTGCATTCTCAACCTATTCTGCCCCAAATCTACAAGCAACAGAGGAGAGAGCTGGGTTAGCCAAGGCCACCAGGATTAAATCTCTGTAGCCAGCAGGGGATGGTGCCCCTGCCTAGCCTGGGTCACGTGCCAATGTGGCCATGGCAGGATATGCTATCAGTAGAAGGGACAGGAGGAAACTTTTCTACAAATGACTGCCTCCTCTGAAGGGTGGCCCAGCCAATGACAGAGAGATGGGGAGCTGAAGGCTAACCCTAGTCCCAAGGCTGGTAACTCCATGCTCCGCTAGCAGCTTTTCATGGATGCAGGCCCAGCTTAGAGCTCAGCAGAGCCTACGTTTCTCCTAGCGTCTTCCTCTGTTCTGTCGTGTTTCACTCATTCCCCTTCTCCTAATGCCACTCACAGAAACAATCCATACTTCGGGACAGGGTCTCATACTGTAGCCAGGCTAGCCTTGAACTCAAGGTGATCCTCCTGCCTCAGCCTCCTGAATGCTGGGATTAGAGATGCAAACCACCACAGCAAGCATGTGGCCTGCTTCTATAGAACCTCAGAAGAGCCCTGAGTTTAGAACTACCCCCTCCCATCTCTTTCTCTCTCCTTTCTTCCCCCTTTCTTTTCCTTTCCTTTTCCCCCCTATGTAGCATGATCATGAACTTCTGATCCTCCTACCTCTGCCTCACAAGTGCTGAGATTATAGACACACACCGCCACACTTGGTTTATGCAGTGTTGGAATGGAATCCATGGCTTTATGCTAGGTGAACACTGTGCCAACTGAGCCCCATCCTGGGTCCCAGAACCAGGATCCGTGTTGAAGTGCTGTCCCTACACAGGCACTCCGTCTCACAAGTGTGCGACAAGGCTCTGGGTTTTCTTCGCAGAAGCCCTTGTTTCTCTAGGCTCAGAGGAGCAGTACCACAGGCTCTGTGCCTCCGGACTCTTCGGTTCTCATCGTCCTCCTTTCCCTGGCTCTTTCAGTCTCGTTGTGACCTCACACCACCTAATGCGGTTTGAATTTGAAATGTCCCCTATCATGTGTTTGAACACAGTCCTCAGCTAGTGGCACTGTTTGGGAAGGCTGTGGAATCTTTAAGAGGTAGACCTTGAGGAAGTGGTTCACTGGGGTGGCCTGGAGGTTATAGCCCTGCCTCACTTCCCATTAATCCTCTGCTTCCTGACCCTGGCTGCAGTGTGACCAGCTCTGCTTCATGCTCCTGCCACCATGTCTCCCCCTAACATGATGGACTGAATCCCCAATAAACTATAAGCCAGAACAAGCCTTTTTCTTCTTGAAGCCACTCCCTGTCAGGTATTTGGTCACAGCAATTAGTAATTTTTATACTTGTCGAGGACCACATCTGGTGGCCAGTAACAGGGAGGCTGGAGGCCAAGGCAGCCATGGGCTTTGCTTGTACAGTACAATTTTCCTCATTGTTGAACCTCATTAAGTGGCCAGGTTCTAATCCATAGAATGAGTACTAAGCCACACTCCCTCACGAGGTAATGGGTGATTTCTGGGGTGGTGCTGGGGTCAGAAGAGGCAGATGCTGGCTTTTTATTAGCCTATGTGGTGTGACTGCCCAAAGCAGCCATTGTCGTAGCTGACAGACATTCAGAGGACACAAGGACAGTGGTGTCATGAAAGACAGGAATAAGGGTTTGGTTTACGTAAAAGATGAAGCCAGATGTACTGAAGGAGGCAGATACGTTTTCCAAAAGAGGGTGTGAAAAGGCAGCCTCTGGGGACATACTGATTCAGCAACACGACTGTGGGGCCCTGACTTGCCAACACTCCGCAAACCCATGCAGATCCTTCCAGGCGCACAGGGGCTCTGGGCTTCCTCCAGGAGCTGTCAGCCTGAGGCCTCCACCTTCAGTTCAGTAGGTCAGCCTTTTCTGCCTGTAACCAAAAGGAGGGTGTGCCAAGGCGCGGTCAGCTGAGACTGTGATGCCAGACCGGCCTGGCGCGGTCCTGCTGGGCATCTCGACAGCTGGGTGGGGGGCACTGTTGCCCCCCTCTAAGCCTCGTCACCTTCCTGGTCAACAGCAGGAAATAATATGGAGAGGGCTGCTTCAGAGAGCTAAAGTAAGTGGTCCTTGTACACACTTCCCTCAGTACCTGATTCTGAACTCAGAGCATTGACATCAGCCCCTGCTCCCGAAGCCAGCTGTAGGATTCCAGTCCTGTGAGGTTCCAGAGTCCACAGGGTCATACAGACAGAAAGCAGAATCACGGTGAGAGGGGGGTAGGGTCTGAGGATGTCGCTCAGTGTTCACAAAGCCCTGGGTTCCATCTCCAGCACCAGTAAGAGAGATCAGGAATTCAAGGTCATCTTCACTGACATACTGTGTTCAAGGCTACTGGGCTACATGAGATCTTATCTCCAAAATACACACACACACATACATAAAAAATCAAGCCAAGGGTTAGGCGGAGTGAGAGGAGAGGGATTCAAAAGCAGGAAGCCCTTGCTCAGAGGAACACTACACTGAGGAACTCTGCTCTCTTATCCTCTCTCTCCTCTCCTCTCCTCTCCTCTCCTCTCCTCTCCTCTCCTCTCCTCTTCTCTCCTCTCTTCTTCTCTTCTCTCCTCTCTTCTTCTCTTCTCTTGTCTTCTCTTCTCTTCTCTTGTCTTCTCTTCTCTTCTCTTCTCTTCTCTTCTCTCCTCTTCTCTTCTCTTCTCTTGCCTTCTCTTCTCTTGTCTTCTCTTCTCTTCTCTTGTCTTCTCTTCTCTTGTCTTCTCTTCTCTTCTCTTCTCTTCTCTGCTCTGCTCTGCTCTGCTCTGCTCTCTGTCTCCCCCTCTCTCCTCTCTGATATAGGGTATCATGTATCCCAGGTTGGCCTTGTGTTTTCCTTTTTTGTTTTTGTTTTGCTTGTTTTTTGAGGCAGAATCTCTCTCCACCTTAGGCTGACCTTTAACTCACTATCTCAGGCTGGCCTTGAATTCATGGTGATTCTTCTACTTCTGCATCCAATGTGCTGGGATTAGAGGCATGAGCTACCACGCCCAGCTTGTGGCCTTTCTTTGTTTGTTTGTTTTTTCCTGTTTTGTTTTGTTTTTTTTTTTTTAACAGAAGTACTCCATGCTCAATTTAGAGATTTTAGGGAAAAAAGTAATTATCAAATTTAGGAGGCTGGAGAGATGGCTTAGCTGTTAAGGGCACTTGCCTGCAAAGCCAAAGGACTCAAGTTTGATTCCCCAGGATCCACATAAGCCACATGCATTCTTTCTCTATCTGCTTCTCTTTCTCTCTCTCTCTCTCTTTCTCTCAAATAAATATATTAATTATTTTTTAAAAACAGTTAAGAGCTGGAGAAACTGCTCAGTGGTCAAAGGCACTTGCTTTCAAAGCCTGACAGCCCAGATTCTATTCCCCAGCACTTACATAAAGCCAAATGTACAACGTGGCACATGTATCTGGAGTTTTCAGCAGTAGGCAGGCCCATTCTCTCTCTCTTTCAAAAAAAATAAATAAAAATATTTTTAAAAATCAAAATTGAGCCGGGGGCTAGAGAGATGGCTTAGTGGGTAAGCACTTGCCTGTGAAGCCTAAGGACCCTGGTTGGAGGCTCAATTCCCCAGGACCCACATTAGCCAGATGCACAAGGGGGCACATGCATCTGGAGTTCATTTGCAGTGGTTGGAAGCCCTGGCATGCCCATTCTCTCCCTCTCTCTCTCTATCTGCCTCTTTCTCTCTCTCTCTGTCACTTTCAAATAAATAAAAAAATAAAAATAAAAAGATAAGGAATGGGGAGACATGATCATCGTTTAAAAAAAACATTGAGCTGGGCATGGTGGTGCAATGCCTTTGATCCAGCACTTGGGAGGCAGAGGTAAGAAGATCACTATGAGTTCAAGGCCAGTTTGGAACAACAGAGTGAGTTTCAGGTCATCCTGGGTTAGAGTGAGACCCTGATTGGAAGAAGAAAATTAAGTTTACAGCCAGACACAGTGGTGAACACCTGTAATCTCAATATTTGGGAGGCTGAGGCAGGAGGATTGCCATGATTTCAAGGACTACAGAGAGACCCTATTTCAAAATCGAAATTATTTATACTGTTATCCATCACAAATAACCACCCTTAACTATATGATATATTTTCTTTCAGACTCTTGCCAGCGTCAAGTGGCTATTCAGTATGTGGCTTATTGCCCCCAAACCATCAATTGCTTTTGTTTTGCTGGTTTAGAAAGGAATGTGAGAAGAAGGGAGGTAGCGGCTAGCCAGGGGGCAGGGCAGACTCTCTGCCCATCAGCATTCCAGACACAGGCTTCTGCACACTAGGCCTATGCTGCTTTGCATAAGGACCGTCAGCAACTGGCCCTAGGCTGCTGGCCTCTTGGCTGGGCCAGCTGTGAGCAGTCAGGGAGGTGGGCTGGCTACGCTCGGCACCTCGGCACGCACAGCTAGCGGGCTGCAGCTCAGGGGCAGGGTGCTTCCCTAGTGTACAGAAGGCCCTGGGTTCAGTTTCCAGTACCACGTACACACACCTGTAGACACACAGACATGTACGTGTAGGTACACACACAGCCACATTCGGAGACGCACATGCAGACACGCACACATATAGACAGCCACAGCCGCCGACGTTCACACACGCACACAAGCCTGAGTCACCGGTGCTGTCATTCTGTCCACGAATCGTGGTCTCCTGTAGGCTCCCTCCGGCTTGGCACAGGGCAAAGGGGTGGCCGCTGCTGTGGAAGCAAGAAATCTGCCCCCTTGCCCAAACCGTGAGGTCCAGAAAAGGTTAGTCTACAGGCTGCACAGTGGAAACAGGATACTGTGTCAGACAAAGGAGAAAAATCAACAACGCCCGTGAATTCACTGCGCGTGTGCAGCCCCGGCGCGGCTCGGGGAGTTGTGTTTCTGCGTATTCCTGACCTGACTGGAGGCGCAGACCTCAACCCAGCTGCCGTTCATCTGAGTTTCTTACCTGCATGGGAGCCAGGCAAGAGTCTCAGGGGAGCAGCTGCTCCAAATACCAAGAGACAAGGGGGACAGAGGGTATAGGACCCTCTGCTGCCACCGTGCCATGCACACCGCATGCCACCTCCCTCCTGCTCCTCCCAGCTGCTCCGGCCAGGACAGGTAACACTATGATATGGCCCCAGGGCCCCAGGCTCAGGCTTGTCATGTCACTTCTGTGCCACTAAGTCACCTTTTAGCACAATGACCTAAGGTCACTTGGCCTTACCCTGCAAGAGCCACACAGGATGCCCTAGCAAAACTACAGAAACGCAGGCAGCACACATGGGTTCATAACCCACCGAGAACAAGTTCTCACCTTTTGTGAGACTGATTCCATACCTGCAAAATAAGGGAGCTACAAACCCCTCTGTCAGCTCTTGGGGTTACACTGAAGATGACTGAGGCCTGGGAAGATGGGTAAAGCACTTGCCATGCAAGCATGCGAACTGGAGTTTGGGTCTCCAGCACCCACAAAAATGCCAGCTGGGTATAGTGGGCACCTGTGATTCTAGTATTTGGGAGGCAGAGACAGAACATCCCTGAGACAAGCTGGCTAGCTGGCTAGCCAAACCAGCAAGCCCAAGGTCCTAGTGAGAAACCTTAGCCTTATCTCAGTAAGTCAGGTAGAGGGTGACCACCCCTGTCAGTCTGGCACATGTGCACACACATGTATGCACATTCCCATACACACCGCCACGTGTACGTAGTAGCAAAAAAGTAGAGGGGGCTGCAAAGCCCTGACATGTGGGAGGGTCACAGTAGACCTCATGTCCTCTTCCCTGCTGGAGATGGACACACACTCTTATGTGTTCCTTTTGGGGACCTCAGAAAGTCATCAAGTGACACATTTCTCCTTTGGCATAACTATGACATTTGCAGACCATACCAAAATAGAAAGTGACGTGAGTGCAAAGACTAAAAGTCACGGTCCTGGTACCTAAAGAAAAAAGAAGTGACAAAGTTAATTGGGGAAAATGTGAGTAACTATCCTTGGAGAAAGTGTGGATGCTGCGTGAAGCCAGGTCGGCAGAAGTAGTCAGGGACGGAGGGAAGGGCTGCAAGTGACCTGGGGACAAGAAAGGAAGTCCCTGGGCTGGGGCTGGGGCTGCAGAGATGGTTCAGTGGGCAAAGTGCTTGACACGCAAGCCTGGGGACCTAGGTCAAGATCCCCAGCCCCCAATCAAACCAGGCATAGCAGCGTCCTCTATAATCCCAGCCCAGGGCAGGTGGAGACAGGAGGCTCCCCAGGGCAAACTGGCCAGCTGGTCCAGCTGAATTGGTAATCACTGGGTTTAGCAAGAGACCTTGTCTCTATAAATAAGGAGACAGTGAGTGAAGGAGACACCTGACAATGGCCTCTGGCCTCCACATGCATATACCCATGCCTACACGCATGTGCCCACATGTATACACACAAGCACACCCATCACAAATACATGCACATGCAAAAAAAAAAGGAAGCCTTTGCAGAAGAGTTGAGGGACTCTTGGATTGGGATTCTGCTGGGGTCAGCAGTAAGTGGCCTCCCTCAGGGGTGGCAGAGCATGCACATAGATCCCAACGGTGCCCAAGCCCCAAATAGCATGAATGGCTTTCTCACAGAGTCCTCCCAGAGGAAATGGGAACGCCAAACATTAGCAACCTTATTCTTTTCCACTTAGGCGTCCTTGGACGGGAGATAGCCCAGCAGTTAAAGGCACTTGCTTACAAAACCTGCTAGCCTGGGTTTGAGTCCTCAGCACCCACATAAAGCCAGGCACGTGTCTGAGGTTGTCTGCAGAGGAAAGAGTCCCTGGCATGCCCACCCACACATATAGATATATATATATACACATACATGCACACACACATACATGTAAATAAATAAAACATTTTTTTTTTTTTTTTTGGTTTTTCGAGGTAGGGTCTCACTCTGGCCCAGACTGACCTGGAATTCACTATGGAGTCTCAGGGTGGCCTTGAACTCATGGCGATCCTCCTACCTCTGCCTCCCGAGTGCTGGGATTAAAGGCGTGCGCCACCACGCCCAGCTAAATAAAACATTTTTAAAAGCACTCGTTTCTTTCTTATTTTTGCATATAAGTTGAGTACAAACATCTATCCTGCTTCATATGTGAATATGAGAATGTGTGTTCACACACATGCATGTGCGTGCGCGCACACGCGCGCACACACACACACACACATTAGATTTTATATCTCTCTTCTGACAGAAATGACCGTGTCAAAAATATGCTCAAAATGCCAGACAATATAAAATCCTAGAGAAAGGGGCTGGTTTTTCAACGCAAAGGGCCCATGCATTTCACGCCACAAGAGGCCACAGACCGTGGAGATTAAGACCAAGGAGTCCGACCTGAAGAGATTGCTCAGTGGGTAAACAGCTTACCTCACAACTTTGAGCAGCAGGGTTGGATTGCCAGCATCCATGCAAAAGTGCCAAGCAGTACGTGCCTGTAATCCCAGGGCTGGGGGACTGGAGACAGGTGGATGCCTGAGGACCACTGGCCAGTATTTAGTGTATTTGTTGGCCGGCATTTAAAGAGTATGTCATCACAATGGTGGCATTTAACACAAAAGGAATTTCTCTTATACCCGAATCCAGGAAATTAATCTGAAATCCATCTAAAAATAAAAATATTATCTTTTTTCCCTTTCTCTGTTTTCAAGAACCCAGTACTTGTTCATTCCTTTCCCCCAGATGTTATCTGGGAAATCTACATTTTTTTTTAAAGCCTGGCTAGAATTCACACATATACAAAAGTGTTGATAACACTAAAGGTGCAACTTACATGAAGAGCTCATGGAATTCAGGATTTCCAAGGTCTGTGATTGCTACTTCATCTTCCTTTATTAAACGCACGGAAATCACGAGGTGCATACCTGTGACAATCTCTTGACTTAACAAGCATCCAATGTGTAGAACTAACGGGGCTGACACTCAGGCTTTGAGGCAGAGCTAAGCTCAGCTCGTTAAAGGCTGGTCAGCTGTTCGATGCAGATGTTGTCTTTAGTACAGGGCCGTGATCATCGACTTCATGTGCCCTGAAGTCACAGGAGACTGGGGGGTCGAGGTGGTTTTAGAAAGAGCTGTCCTCCGCCTCCAGATGAACCTAAAGGTTACACTCACCTCTACTCACTGGTGTGCTCTATGATGACTTTTTAAATTTTTATTTATCTATTTGTTTATTTGTTTATTTGAGGGAGGGGAGAGAGGGAGAAAGAATGAGAATGGGCACACCAGGGCTTTCAGCTGCTGCAAACGAACTCCAGATGCAGCCAGCACTACTTTGTGCATCTGGCTTACGTGGGTCCTAGGGAATTGAACCAGCAGGCAAGCACCTTAACCACTAAACAATCTCTCCAACCTCTAAGATTTAATATATTAACAGGTTATACTCTTTTATTGCCTTGCTGCTGCTCCCGTTACCCTGAGGGCCCTTCTCCGTGGGGTTATGGCCTTCACTGTGGGGTCATGAAGGCCTCAGTTTGTCCCTGTAGGGTAGGGAGGTGGGAACCATACCTCAGGGTATTCCTACCACTCTGTGGCTCTTATAATCTTTCCACCGACCTCTTCTGCAATGTTCCCTGAGGCATGGCAAAGATGTTGGCAGTCTGATTTAGTGATGAGTTCTCTGTAGCTTCTGAATTTCTGCTTTGATGGGTTTTGATTGTTCACATGTCTGTTACCATCACCCTGAAGCTGGTTGGCAGGCTAGCAGTAAGAGCAGTATTCATGTTGTAGCTTCCTCTATAATTTCTCTTGGGGTCTGGCAGATGTGATAGAGATGGCACATCTTGTGGTGGGAGACAGCTCTCTTCTTGTCTTATTGATGGATCTTGGGTTTCCTCCATTTCCCCTGCTACCTATAAAATAAAATAGACTCTCCAACCAAGAATGAAAGCACCTTGGGTTAAAGGGAATATGCAGAGTTACTTGACAGACGTTTTGGTATACAAATCCACTCTTCTCCAGAGAACAGTGGGGGCTGCTCTGTAGAGTCTGAGTTTCCTGACTATGGGATTCTGACTTGGTTTCCAGTACCAGACATAAGTTCTCTCCCACTGAGCAGACCTCATGTCTAATTAGAGAACAGTTGGTTACCCTCAGAGGCTGTGTGCCACTATTGCACAAGTGTGTACTTCTTGTCAGGCTGGTTAATTTCACAGTCAGCAGGATCCCCTGCTTATTCACACTGTTGGTGACCATTGTTGTCCAGTAGTTCCCACAGGGCTAGTTTCCCTTTTAGTTCCAAAATGGTATTCCAGTGTCCTGTGATGACAGCATGTGGTGTCTTCAACAATAGGGTCTTATATGGTGGCATTTTTAACACTGGGACATGACCCATTCATAGGCCCTAAAATTATGTTATAAATGCAAATCATGCTAGACAAGTACTCTACCACCTGGGCTTCATCCCCAGTCCCATACTATGTAATTTTTGAAAACATTTTATTTATTTATTTTATTTGAGAGAGGGCAGCTAGAGAGAGAATAGGTGCACCAGCGCCTTAACTGCTAAGCCATTCCTCCAGCCCTCATAGTACATACTCTTGATCACAAACTCTGGTTATGGCTGTTGTTACCTGCACAATATTAAGCCCATCAACATTCTGCCATGGACAGTGGAGAAAGATACGATGCCCCCATCAGTCCCTGAGGAATTGTGACCATTAAGGGTTGCTGTGGGTAGAGGAGACATTTTCTTCAGTGGTGTACCCACTGGTAAGTTGCATGCATTCTGATAAACAACCCTCAGTAATGCTCATACAGGAAGCCCTAATTGAACTCAGGAGTCACACCACACACACACACACACACACACACACACACACACACACACACAATCAAAGTAGATGAGGGACTAGCTGGAAGGAAGAAAGGGTTTACTGGGAGGGAAAAGGAAAAGAGAAAGTAATGGGAGGTGCATGCGATAAAACTAAGTCATATGCATGTATAAAAAGTGTCAGGGGGCTGGGGAGATGGCTCAGCAGTTAAGGTGTTTGCCTGCAAAGCCAAAGGATCCCAGTTCAACTCTCCAGGACCCATGTATGCCAGATGCATTAGGGGGTGCATGATGTGGAGTTTGTTTGCAATGGCTGGAGGCCCTGGCATGCCCATTCTCCCCCTCCTTCCTCTCTTTCTCTCTCAAATAAATAAATAAATAATACACACATATATATATTTTTTAAAAATTATCAGTAAGCCAGGCGTGGTGGCGCACACCTTTAATCCCACACTCAAGAGGCAGAGGTAGGAGGATTGCCATGAGTTCGAGGCCACCCTGAGACTACATAGTGAATTCCAGGTCAGCCTGAGCTAATGTGAGACCCTACCTCAGAAAACCAAAAAAAACAAAAAAAGAAAGAAAGAAAGAAAGAAAGAAAGAAGGAAAGAAAGAAAGAAAACTATCAGTAAATATAATAAAATAAAAAATATGGTTAGAAGTGGGTTATGGAGATACTGCTGATGTTGCTTTTTTTTTCTACATTTCCCCCAGGGTTTTTTTTTTTCTACAGCACATGATAGATGCTGTGTCTATTGTCTGGGGAAGAAGCATTTCTCCTCAGTCATGTAGGGATGTTTGGATCATCATTGCTACTTTTGCAAGGATGACGCCTCCATCAACACTAGCTGGTAGAAGGAGGAAAATGTTCCTTCTTTCAAATGGGTTTTCACAGTGCAATCCTTTCAAGGCTGTTTTCCACCCCTCCCGGTGATTAGCACAGAAGCCTGAGCCCCAGGGCCAGGACAGGAGCCCCAGCCCCGCTCCGGTGCCCACAGAGGCCCTCCGGTGCCCACAGAGCGCCGGTCGCTGCTAGCCCCATGCATCCAAACAGTGCCGCGGGCCTCATCCTGCAGCGCAGGACCCATGGGGCTCTCTGAGAGAAAGTAAGGTCCTGGCAAGTGTGGGTTCCCACTGGACGCTGCAGAGAAGATCCCACTTCCTGCCTTTTTAGCTGAAAGAAGGTGACTTGGTTCATGGTGCCTGTTTCTGTCTTCAGAGTCACCCTTGAAGCATCTTTAAACTCTCCTTCTATCCTCACATCTTCTCTCTTTTTTTTTTTTTTTCTTGAGGCCAGCCCAACAGAGGGGCCTTTTATTTACCCAAGAGACAGAGAGAATGGGTGCATTAGCACCTCCAGTCACCATAATCGAACTTGTGATGCATGTGCCTTCTTGTGCACTGGCATCACTGTGCATCTGGCTTGCGTGGAGCCTGGAGAGTAGAACATGATTTCTTGGGCTTCACAAGCAAGTGCTTTGACTGTTAAGCCATTTCCTCAGCCCTCCAGCCTCCTTCTTAATAAGGACCCTGTGATTTCACAGGGAAATCTCACCTTATGGTCCTAGTGGCATCTGCAAATACCTTTGATCAATCATGTAGAGCACCGTATTCAAGAATTCTGGGGATTGGGCCATGGGCATTTTAGGGGCACTACTATGCCTTCTATTGCCAGCTGGATAGAATAGCTTGAAACTGGAGAGTTTCGTCCCTCTTGTATTGCAGAGAGACATAAACATTGCACTGGCAGCGGGGGTTGGAAACATAGTCAAGTGCTTGCTATGCAAGCATGAGAACCTAAGTTCAATTCCCAGGAAGAGAGGAAGGAGGGGAGGAGAAGGGGGGAGGAAGGAAAGAAGGAAGGGAGGAAGGAAGGAAGGAAGGAAGGAAGGAAGGAAGGAAGGAAGGAAGGAAGGAAGGAAGGAAGGTGAAAATAAAATTGCACTGTGGCCAGTTAGTTAGCTGTCCAGAAAGTAGAAGGTCTGAGGACTTCCCACTAGGGGGCCACATCCATTAACAATGGCAGGCCTGACCCTCAGCGCTGGCATTGGCTTACACACAGTAGAACAGAGACTGATCTAAGCTGACTGTGACAGCTCCATCAGCAATGGCAGACGTGCTAGGAAAACCTACATGAGCAAGGCCGGAGAGCCTGCCCCTGTCATCAGGACTGCTTTCTGTAATAACATTTCAGGCTATTTTCAGTGTGAGGCAAACAAGCCAGAGATGGGAGACAGACAGATGATGGACTGAAGACATGTGCAGGACATTGTAACTCACTCTTGTTTTTATTTTACAGCCTGTCAAAATAAGCAATATTACCTTGTAGAAAATGAGAAAATAAGACTGGAGAGATCACTTACTGGTGAAGGCACTTGCTTGCAAAGCCTAACCACCCTAGTTTTGATTCCCCAATACACATGTAAAGCCAGATGCACAAAGTGGTGAATGCATCTGGAGCTCATTTGCAGCTGCTAGAAACCCTGGCTGGCATGCCCATTCTCTCTCTCTAAAAGAAAAAAATTAGAAAACAGGAAAAGTACATTTTTATATCACTTTCAATTCAACTGAATACAAAATAACTAAATGTCACTGTTTATTTTTAAGACCTTTTAACTGAATTACACATTTAGAAAAATAAGATTTTTAAGTTAAAATTCATCAAAAAATTTCAATGAGTAAAGTCCTTGCCACACAAGCATTAGAACCCACATTCACATCCCTGGAATCCACATAAAGTGCTAGGCGTGGTGGCATGCACCTGTAATGCCAGTTTGCAGTGGTGGAGACCGGAGGTTCCCCAGGACTTGCTGGCAAGCTTGTCTGGCCAAACCATCATGAGTTCTGGGCTCAGTGGGAGACCCTATCTCATAAAAACAAGGTTGAGAAGCAACAGAGAAGACACCTGGTGTCGACCCCTGAGCTCTACATTCTTGTGCACTCACATGCATGCACACACACGTGTGCCAATGCACACACAAACACACATTTAAACATGCATGCAGACCCCACATATGCATACAACATCAGGAGAGGGAGGGGGAGGGAGAAAAGCTGGGAACTGGCTTTTGGTGCTAACAACACGAGAGCTCCAGGTGGCTCAGGATAAGCTAGTCCCTCTGCTCATCACACCCGGTGCTCCCCGTTCTAAGTGGGGCTTTCTTCTTTCACAAACAACAGCAGGAGTTTTAGTAACTCCATTCCATCATCCACATGGTCTAGCCTCTACCTAGGTGCTTCCAGTTAAGGCTAGCCTTTCCTTAGCAGAGAACATGCTGCTTCCAGAAAGCGAAAGCAGAAGGCTCATTGCTGAGCAATGCGTCAATGCCCCCATGACTGCCAGTGTGAGGAAATGGTCCACTGAGGAGTGCCTGAAATTGTAATTATTTTCTATTAATAAATCTGGACTTCTCTCAAGGCACCAAGGTAAGCTTGATTAAAGTTCTTTTGCATGTGATCCCCAAGTGGCCTCTTCCTTGCCTGTAATTCAAAGTCAAGTGTGGCTTCTTGTCCAGTGGTTGCCAGGAGATAGCCCAGGAGGCAGCTCCCCATCTCCTCTGCCATGGCAACGTGGGTGATCGCTCATCCCCTTCCTTCTGTGGGAGCCAGGTGTCCGAGTAGAATGCTGCTGCCCCAACTGTTAACCCACAAAGGGAGAAGAACCCTTCCAACCCTTCTTCTGCACAGGAGACATTCGAGCCTGCCTCTGAGTTTTCCTTCCTAACCTCGAGCCATAGCTGCCCTGATTCTTTATTTTCCCCTCAAGGCTTCCCTGGGACACTTCTGGAAACAAAAATGCTGTATACTGTGAACCATGAAAGTATAAAACCAGGGCTGGGGAGATGGCTCAGTGGCTAAAAGCACTTGCTACGCAACCCTGGCGACTGGAGTGTGGGTCCCCAGGACCCACAGAAGCTGGATGCAGCAGCGCACGCGTCTTCGGCCCTGTGTGCCTGCAGGCAGATGGGAGGAGGAGCAGGAGAGTCCCAGAGACTTGCAGGCCTGCTGGACACAGCAGCGACAATGCGAGCCACCTCAACCACATGGAAGGTAGGGATGGACACCTAGGAATTGCCCCTGGCCTTCACACAAGCGCCATGACGTGTGTGGGTCCATGCACACACATGACACACACACAGTGGAGACTGAGTTGGCCGTGTGCCTCCTCATCACATCTGCAGACTGTCACATGAATGGTAGCCACATGGGTGTGTTTGACAGGGCTGACACCCATCATCCTTGGTTTGGCTTACAAATTTGACTTTAAAAGCTCAGTTAAGAGTTATCAAAAGTCTGGATGGAGAAATGGCTTAGAGGTTAAAGTGCTTTCCTGCAAAGTCAAAGGGTCCAGGTTTTATTCCTCAGGACCCATGTAAGCCAGATGCACAAGGGGGCCCATGCATCTGGAGTTTATTTGCAGCAGCCTAAGGCCCTGGTGCACCCATTCTCCCCGCCCCCTCCCTCTCTTTCTTCCTCTGCCTCTCATAAATAAATAAAATAAAAGAGTAACTAAGAGTTAATAGTTAAGATATTATGGGAAATTGAATCACACAGAAATGGCACGAGAAATGAGTTGGAGAATCAGAAAACTTATTCATGTTGACATGGCCTCAGGGGAATAACTTCCAAAGCCTGAGTGCTGAGCTCTGATAGCTCGGGGGGGGCGGGGGTTATAGATAACATGGCAGGTAATCTGACATCACCTTGAATTCTTTACACTACTGGTGGGTTACAAGTTTCTTTTTAATTCTTTTTAATTTATTTTTATTTTTTTAGAGAGAGAATGGGCAGGGCAGGTCTCAGCCACTGCAATCGAACTCCAGACACTTGCACCACCTAGTGGGCATGTGCAGCCTTGCACTTGCATCACCTTTGTACATCTGGCTAAGGTGGGATCTGGAGAGAAATGGAACATGGGTCCTTAGACTTCACAGGTGCCTTAACTGCTAAGCCGTCTCTCCAGCCCGGGTTACAATTTCTAAGGTTATGTAAGGAAGTACAAATACAGAACAGAAGGCTGTTTGTTCAGGGGTGTTTTGTCTGTGGCTGCACTAACCAGATCACATACAAGCAGGGTGCAGCTGCACAGACAGGGAGGAGACTCAGGGTCATGCTGTCTCCCTGGTGACACTTGTACAATAGAAACTGTGTCTTAAAGTATCATCTGGGCCTGGTTTCTTTGTTAACTTTCTTCTACCACATAGAGAGAACTCTCATTTTGCCCAAGCCATCCTGGACTCCACAGGAAAAGTATTCTCTTCTGCCATCAGGGATCTGATAGTGGAACCCATGTTTTCACAGCAGGCGACAGGTCTCACATTTGTTTTCTTGTGTGTGTTTAGTATGTGCAATGTATGGTGTGATGTGTATATGGGTGCTATCTGCACGTGTACGTGCATGTGCACATATCCCATGCGTCTACGTGCGGAAGCCAGAGGCGTGTCCTCCTCTGTGGCTCTGCAGCTTGTTTCCTTGAAATCAAGTCTCTCACTGGATCCGAAGCTGCTGTTTCCAGTCAGACTGGCCGGCCAATGAGCCCCAGGGATTCTCCAGTCCACATTTACCACAGGACTGGGATTACAGGTGCATGTGGCACGCCCAGCCTCTGACCTGGGTGCTGAAGACACATTTGCTTATTTCTGCCTCAGTGTGTTGAGGTGTGGTAAAGGGGTGCAATGATGGGCAAGCCATGCGGGGTGACTGGCCCACAATCTCTTGCTCTGTAAGTGCTTTCGGTTTGCTTCTGAATTAGTCATCAACTCCTAAAATAGTGAATGAACAGGCTTAGTCAGAGCTGACGTCCAATGCAAAGTCACAGTGGGAGAAAAGATGAATAAAATTTAAAGGTACTAGTTGGGGCTTGGCAAGCATAAATCTGACTTCAAGTGAGCCACACATTTCCCTCAGTCCGGGTGACCATGATCCTTATGCATGTAGAACCATACCTGGCAGCTCTGCTCTGGCAAAACTAATGAAAACAGAGGAGTTTCTGGATTGAATCTCAATTTTAAGTGGAACTGGAGATAACGAAGTGGATAAAGTGCTTTCTTGACAAGTGTGAGGACCCAAGTTCAATCCCCAGAACCCATGTAAAAATTCCAGGCACAGAGTGTGAGCTACAATCCCAGTGCGGGGTCCCTGGGGCCCACGGGCCAGCAAGTCTAGCCTCCTTGGTGAGCTCTAGGGAGAGACTGCCACAAAAAAGGTGGATTGTGTTCCTGCGAGATGACACCTGAGGCTGCCCTCCTCCCTTCATTTGCACGAGTGTTCACACACACACACACAAGATTTTGGGAAAAGCCCCTTGAATTGCTTTATTTCTAACATGCTATTTGAGTCATAGCAGCATGCATATTAATAAAATTGAAATACTTAAAGACA
The DNA here is from genome assembly GCF_020740685.1 of Jaculus jaculus. Lineage (NCBI taxonomy): Eukaryota > Metazoa > Chordata > Mammalia > Rodentia > Dipodidae > Jaculus > Jaculus jaculus. The sequence continues at coordinate 2,798,964 of NC_059106.1, read as the reverse complement.
AATTTACTGGAGTTCTGAGCTGCTGTGAGACTGAAGCAGCCTGCTGTACTTTTGACCTCAGAAGGTGGGTCCAATCCTGTTTTAATTTTGTGCTGAGTCCTGGTTACCAAAGAATGTTGACCCAATGTCAGGTTAATAAACAGAATTTTGAACTTTAATAGGGCAGTTCCAATGGACCAGAACTGGGCTGGGCTGGCCTAACCTGGCCTCTTGCCTGGTACCTCAGGGCCATCATAAAGGGACCAGCAAATCATGGTTCTCATGGAAATCTCTTGATATCAAAATTCCTTCCTCTTTGCACACGTGTCTCCTGGAGCCCTGTGGAGATGAAGATTGACATTCATAGTCATATTCTCCCAAAAGAATGGCCGGACCTGGAGAAGGTAATGAGCACTCCTTTGCTGAATTCTTTCTGGAACTTTTCCAGGTTTCTCAATGCCTCTATTTATAGGCCGTTCTCTTCTTTGGAGAATTGATGTTTCTTTGCTGGAGGGGGTGGATTTAAAACCCCTTGGTAGCTGTAATTTCCAAAATTTTAAGAATGACTTTTATATTCATTTTCAAAGAACCTTGGATCAAAGAAACAAGTGCCTTCCTGAAATCTTTCATTCCCCTCAAATGACGTATCCTTTCAAATTCCCAGACAATTTAAGTCAAGTAGCTTTACTTCCTTTTAAATCACATTTTCAGCTACTGGAGAGATACCTGCCAACTATAGAGTCTAAAGTTACAATTTCAACTAAAAGACTATTTAAAAAGATAGAATGTGATCAGTTTCCAAAGTGCTTAAAATAAGTTTTAGAAGCACCAGGAGATAGCTTTCTGCAATGTCTTTTTAATCTATTTTAGGACACTGTCTGAAATCTTTCCTGTTTGATCTTTAAGCTGTAAATCCTTGTTTTGAAGAGCTAGGAAGTAGGTACATCAAAAGTCCCTAGAATGAATGACATAAAATCTTTGCACAATGAGTGTCTCTAAAAAGTGTTCTCTGGAGAGAGAGACCCTGAGCTTTATTACAGTCTCTTGCGTGAGCATGGTGGGGGAGGGGGCGGGGGGTATTCACTAAAGCGTATGTGCCTCACTGTGGCTGCTCCACTGAAGAGACTATCTCCCCACCAGCAACTACCCTCTGCTAGTGTGTTCATGTCCCAGAAAGGGTCTCAGCATTTTCACTCCAAATGAGAAAAAAAGTTAATTGATTCAAACTGCAATTAAAATGCGGTTCATTGTACACATAAAGTTTCTTCTCACAGTTGTGTCCTAAGAGAGTGTTAGTCACAAGTGTCTTTATGCACGGGAGCCTTAAATGAGAAGAGGGGTGGATGGGCCACGCTGAAACATACAGAGGATGCTGCGCCGTCTTTTGAAAGCCTGTCCTGTTCTAGAACCCGTGGGTCTCACGCCCCTTAGAGGAGTCTACCTGTTTGCACAGAATGTGCTGTGTGGGATGTTGCTGTCCTTCGTGTCCTGAGAGTGCAAATCCCACTTCACCGTGTTAATGACTCTATGAGAGGAAACCCCAGCTGCCTCGCGCGACCTCCTGGCTTGGTGGGAAGCTGCTTTCCATGTCTTCCTTCTCACAGTTCTCCCTGTTCCATCCCCTTGCCTATGAGCACTTACCTGCCAAATGGAACAATGAGGAAGTTTGCTTATGAGTCAGTAACGAAAGGCTTAGTTGATACTCCCTAATCTGAGAGATATGGACAAATTTCAGAATGTAATCATTTAGAATAGCTCTTGGTTATATTGGTAGCAAGGAGTGTTAACTCCAACATTCTGGCTGTTATTTGTGTTTGAGCCTCAGAGAACACTCTTGTTTGGAGATTGTATGGTAGTCTCTACCCCAGTTTTCCTTAACATTTTCTACTTGTGATCCGTTTTTTTGTTGTTGTTGTTATTGTTGTTTATGACACAGAGAGAGAATTGGCACTCCAGGGCCTAAGACACTGCAAAAGAACTCCAGACATGTGTGCCACCTTGAGCACATGCACAACTTTCGCATGCATCACATCGTGTATCTGGTTTACGTGGGATCTGAGAAGTCAAACATGGGTCCTTAGGCTTCGCAGGCAAGTGCCTTAACTGCTAGGCCATCTCTCCAGCCCTTTGTGATACATTTTTACTGAGAAAGTTGTTTGGGGAGGGTTGGTTTTTTGAGGTAGGGTCTCACTCTATCTAGTCCAGGCTGACCTGGAACTCACTATGTAGACTCAGGGTGGCCTTGAACTCACAGCGATCCACCTACCTCTGCCTCCCAAGTCCTGAGATTAAAGGTGTGCACCACCATGCCTGGCTGTCTGAGAAAGTTTTATATCACCCTAGATATACAGGTCTATGAAACAGGTATGCAAATCAAATACATACCGAAAATAAATCATAGAGAAATTTACTTTTAAGATAATTCTATTTTTCTCTCAATTTTTATTAACATTTTCCATGATTATAAAAAATATCCCATGGTAATACCCACCCCCCCACACACTTTTCCCTTTGAAATTCCATTCTACATCATATCCCCTCCCCTTCTCAATCAGTCTCTCTTTTATTTGATGTCATGATCTTTTCCTCCACTGTGAGGTCATGGATATGCAGGCCATTTTGTGTCTGGAGGAAAATGTTGTAAGGAGTCCAACCCTTCCTTTGGCTCTGGCTCTTACATTCTTTCCACCACCTCTTCCGCATTAGACCCTGAGCCTTGGAAGGTGTGATCGAGATGTTACTCAGTACTCCAGTCACTTCTTTCCAGCACTATGATACCTTTTGAGTCATCCCAAGGTCACTGCCATCTGAAAAGAGAAGATTCTCTACCCAAAGTGAGAGTAGCATTAATATAAGGGTATGAATATAATTAAATTAAGAGAAGTGCTTACTGGACAGTATGATAAGCACAGTATATACATTTTTCCAGACATCAGCAGATGTTACACCCCCAGGGTTCATGACTATCCCTGTTTTAAGTTTTCAGTACCAGGAATGTATTCCTCCCCATGGAGCAGGCCTCCAGTCCAATTGGAGGGCAGTTGGTTTCTACCATGACAGACATGCCACTATTGCACCTGTTGGCTCATTTGGCCTGGCTGGCCAATTATAAGGCTTGCAATGTCCACTGCTGAGTATCTTCACTGGTGGTATCTCTTTCTCCCATTGAATTACATGTAGAATGGCTTCTTCCAGCTTTTTGCCAGCTGGTCTACATAGAGGAGGTTATCAGCTCAGTTCCAGCAGGATTTCTCAGTGGCCTTGCAGTCCAAGTATATGGAGTCTTCAGCAATAGGGTCTTACCATCGATTCCTGGTGGGAAACCAAGGGCCTCAGGAATGGCCTATAATGTCTTGGGGCATCAGGGACCTCCCTGGCCAACAACTCACTGGAGGTATCCCATCGCTGGCACTGAAAATTTTCTAACAACGATCTATGGCTCCTGAGTGTTCCATTGTCCAAAACCAGAGGATTCCATATGATTTATTTGCAACCTCTTAGATTTTGATTAGCCCTCCCTCCACCTTTTCTTTACTCAGTCTCTTCCCCTGACCTCACTTTGGGCCTTTTCACCCCTGTTAATCTATTCTTCTACTTACATATATACAATACCAACCTATTAAGTACCTTCCTCCCTTCCTTTCTCTTCCCTTTGTATCTCCTTTTAACTTACTGGCCTCTGCTACTGAGTTTTTTCCTTCTCACACAGAAGCCTAAGATAATTCTTTAGTATACACTTATTTTTCCCATTTATTAAAAACAAAAGCAGGACTGGAGAGATTGCTTAGTGGTTAAGACACTTGCCTGTGAAGCCTAAGGACCCAGATTTAACTCCCCAGAATCCACATAAGCCCGACGCACAAGATGGCACATTGGCACAGGTGGCACACACGTCTGGAGTTTGACTGCAGTGGCTGGAGGCCCTGGTGTGCCAATTCTCCCCTCCCTCTCTCTCATAAAAACAAAAAACAAAACAAACTTGCATACTGCAGACATAGGTGTGCTTATTTGTTTTTGCATTAAAGTTAAATCTTAGCTGAGGGTTTTTTTTGTTTTCTTTTTGTTTTCTTTTTGTTTTCTTTTGTGTTTTTTTTTGTTTTCGTGTGTGTGTGTGTGTGTGTGTGTGTGTGTGTGTGTGTGTGTGTACATGCATGTACACTTGCCTAAGGCAGGGATACACACCTACAGTGGCCAGAGCACAACGTCAGGTGTCCCACTCCGTTTCTATTCTGCTTCACCCTGGCCTGAGCCGGAGTCTCACTGATTCCAGAGCTGGTGAGACTCCAGGGATTCTTGGGTCTCTGCTCACCTGTGGGTCTGGGGTTGCAGGTATATGTGGACAAGCACAGCTCATTATGTGGAGACGCGGACCTGGAGAGTCAACCTCTGGTGGTCTCAGTTTCATTCAAGCTCTTGAGCTTGTGCAGTAGTGCACTTAATCACAGAGCCATCTCTACAGGCCAATTGGCTAAACATTTGAAACTGTGGGATATAAAGAATCTTTAAAGTTTTTCAGATTTGATCCATATTTTGATTTTATAATCATCAATGCTGAGAATGCCGACTCACATACATATGTAGTATAAAATGATAGAAATATGTTTCAGGCCATTCCAAAAGATGTTGGAAATTCTGTCCCAATCCCAAGCCAAAATACATTTTAACAGATTTTTTATGATACTTAAGTCAGTAACTCAAATAGGAATCTTTAAAATCAAAGATTCTAACACAGTACAAGCCAAAGATAGACTCATGTGATCCTTACAAGCCAAGAAATGGTGATAGGAAGATATTAAAAGTCTAGTTTTACATAATGAATCCCTTATGCTTCTGTAAGAGTAGAAAACTTTTTAAAAAATATTTATTTATTATTTATTTGCAAGCAAACAGAGCGACACAGAGAAGGAAGATAGACAGAGAGAATGGGCACACCAAGGGCTCCAGTTGCTGCAAACAAACCCCAGATGCATGCGCCACTCTGTGTATCTGGATTTATGTGGGTCCCGGGGAATTGAACCTGGGTCATTAGGCTTTGCAGGCAAGCACCTTTACCACTGAGCCATCTCTCCAGCCCAAGAGTAGAAAACTTTGTACTCAAAGTATGAACACTAAAGTATATAATGGTCTCAAATCTGAGCTGAGGTGTTTCGGACGGTGGTCATTAGTGCCATGTGATGTGATGGCACACAGAATGCACAGGCTCATCTTGTGCATCCAGAAGAACGGCTACAGTGAAGCCAGGGGATGTAACATGTGCTGGTGCTGCAGAAACACTAGATTCATCATGCATTTGATTTAGAATTAATTTTTGTCACTGTGCATTCAAACACCCTTTACTGTATGACCTCACATGGTGTCCTAACCCACAGTTTAAGAGAGGACACTGCCCACCTCCACCCTCCTGTAAAAGAGTGGCCAGCGTGACCCACTCACCTAGAGATTGTCACACCAGGAGATGCTCCAAGCTCTATGACTCCACCGTCATGGCCTCCACCTAAGAATTTTTTAGAGCTATTTGTCTTTACAATTAGACTTCTTTTTTCTTATTGCTATTTTATTGACAATTTTTATGTATGTACAAAATGCATTTTAGTCATATTCCCCTCTGGCCCTCTCTCTTGCCCTCACAATCCCAAGCCCCTTTTACTGAACCCCTTCCCCCCTCTCCAACCAGGCCCTCTACTATTTTGGTGTCTGTGTTCATTTTACTTTTGCCTTTCTTCATCACCCACAGCAACATGCTGCTGAGTCCAATATTGTGCAGGTAATGATACCTGCTCAGAGGTCATGAATGCGACAGCTGCTACATATCCTGAGTACAGTGTCCCCTGGCACTTCCTCCGCACCCTCTGGGTCTTAGATTCTTTCTGCCACCTCTTCCACAGTGTTCCCTGAGCCTTGATAAATGTGATGGAGATGTCACATTCCATAATGAGCACTTAACTGCCACCTCTTTGGGACTTTGATGAGTTTGTCTCCCCAGTGGTCACCATCATCTGAAAAGAAGCTTCTCTGATCAAAAGTGAGAGCAGGGCTGGAGAGATGGCTTAGCAGTTAAGGCACTTGCTTGCAAATCCAGAGGATGCAGCTTCGATTCCCCAGGACCTGCATATGCCAGGTGCACAAAGAGGTGCATATGTCTGGAGTTCATTTGCTAAAGGCCCTGTTGTGACCATTCTCTCCCTCCACCCCCTCATAAATAAGTAAATAAAAGTGAGAGCAACCCTACTGTATGAGCATAAACCAAGCATCTAGAGGGCACTTTGATGGGTACACCAGGTCTATTTAGCCAAATAACAGTAGTAGCTTCCTGCCTAGCACCTATGATCTTCCAAGCAATAGGATAGTAGACTAGGTTTTCAGTGCCAGGTGTGAATTTCTTCCTCCGAAGCGGGCTTCAATTCCAATCAAAGAGCAGCTGGTTATCCCTGTAACAGCCACACCACTGCTGCATCAGTGGCTCATCTTGCCTGACTGGCTGGTTCTATAGTTCACAGGGTTCTCTACTAGTTAAGACTGTTGATGTGTCTTTCCAGCACTTTCTGGCACTTTCCAGCACTAGCCAGCAGAAAGAAGGCTTTAGTGCCAGCTGAAGTTCTGTGTCTGGCAACAGATTCATGGGGTGTCTTCCACAGTATGGTCTTCCATTTTAGTTCTGGTAGGGACCAAGAAGCTTGGTCTTGTAGCCTGTATTACTGTGGGGGATTCATGGCCTCTCTGACTGACAACTCTTGGGGAGGTGTCCCACCCCAGGCACTGGTACTCCAAAATTTTGAACCTTCCGCAAGTCTAAATGTTGGGTCCTCTTAAAATTCATATGTTGAAATCCTCACCATCCCTCAGGCAAGAGAACACAGGATGGTGCTCTTATAAAATAGGCATGTCCACCTTTTACTACGTGATTACTCAGCAAGAAGGTAAACCAGAAAACAGGCCCCATTTTCTAGCTTCTAGAACTATAAGAAATAAGTATAGGCTAGATGGATAGCTTAGCAGTTAAGGCACTTGCCTACAAAGCCAAAGGACCCTGGCTCTATTCCCCAGGACCAAATAAGTCAGATGCACAAGGTGGCACATGTGTCTGGAGTTTGCAGCAGCTGGAGGCTTTGGCACACCCATTCTCCTCTCTCCCTCTCTCTCTTTGTCTCTTTCTTTGTGTGTGTGTGTGTGCCTGTCTCTCTAATAAATAAATTTTTAAAAAATTTTAAAGAAATAAATGCCTGTTATTTATGAGGCTCTAGTTGCTAACATTGTGATGTTTTAGCTTAAATAGACTAAAATGGAGAGGAAGCCAGTAATAATAGTTTACATATTTTCATCATGAGAGGAAATTTCAGTTCCTTCCATGGGTAGGTATAAGGCACATTGTGCAAAGAACCTGAATGTTCCATTCAGGCTTCTTATGTATTCATAATCTCTCACTCTCTCTCTTTCATCTGAAACAAATTCTCAATATATAACCCAGATTAGCCTCAAACTCAAGATCTCCTGCCCCCGCCTCCTCAGCACTGGACGACAGATGCACATGGGTAACCCTCGGCCTCTTGCTGAGCTCTGCAGTGTGGGTTTGAACTTCAATGTCACAAACAGTTTAAGGCAACGCCCTCTGTTTCTCTAAAACCGTTGTTTTCTTTTTTTTATTTTTTATTTTTATGTAACTATTTGAGTCTGAGAGAAAGAAGCAAACAGAGAGAGAGAGAAAGAATGGGAATGACAGCCCCTACAAACGAACTCCAGACACATGTGACACCTTGTGTATCCTGCTTACATGGGTCCTGGGGAACCAAACCTGGGTCCTTTGGCTTTGCAGGCAAGTGTCTCAACTGCTAAGCCATCTCTCCAGGCCCCTAAAAAGCTTTTTCTATTATTCATTTTTTCCTCTATGTGTGTATGTGTTGTATGGTGTGTGTTTGTGTGTGGTGTATAGTGTATGTTGTATGTATGGTATGTGTATTGTGTGGTGTGTGTACGGTATGTGTGTTGTGTGGTGTGTGGTGTGTGCGGTGTGTGTGCTTACAGGCTTGAGGACAAGTCGGGATGTTTCTCCCCTCCTCTCTCTTGCCACTGTTGCTCTTGAGCTTCTGGCTTGCACCGCCTTGTATCTGGCTTGTCCCTAGGCTTGGAAGCAAGCACCTTGAACTGCTGGGCCACTTCCCTGCCCATTGTCTCTGGGGGACACACTCCCCAAAGTCCTGGGGAAGAATTGTCACCTTTTCACTAGTCATCTGAGCACAGGACGCTGGTTTTAAATAAGCCCTGTATATAAAGACCTCAGCTGGGCTGGAGAGATGGCTTAGCGGTTAAGCGCTTGCCTGTGAAGCCTAAGGACCCCGGTTCGAGGCTCGATTCCCCAGGTCCCACGTTAGCCAGATGCACAAGGGGGCGCACGCATCTGGAGTTCGTTTGCAGTGGCTGGAGGCCCTGGCGCACCCATTCTCTCTCTCTCCCTCTATCTGTCTTTCTCTCTATGTCTGTCGCTCTCAAATAAATAAATAAAAAATGAACAAAAAAAAAATTTAAAAAAAAAAAAGACCTCAGCTGCCCCATCTTGAAGAACCACAGGAGCTTTCTCTTGCAAGCAGGAGAAAGTGTTCTGGTAGCAGGCTGCACAAGCCCGCCTCCCAGTGCCCACCTCCCACCTCAGCTCTGTGTTCATTTGAAGCAGGTAACTGGGCACCTAGAGCTGACAAGTCCCAGGTACCTCACCTCATGTAAGGCCCAGTAGGCCTTATTTAACCTGCTTAAAAACTGAGAGCTGGGGGCGGGGGAGATGGCTCTGTGGGTAAACTGAGGGCTGGGGAGATGACTCAGCAGGTAAACTGAGGGCTGGGGAGATGACTCAGCAGGTAAACTGAGGGCTGGGGAGATGGCTCAGGGGTAAACTGAGGGCTGGGGAGATGGCTCAGGGATAAACTGAGGGCTGGAGAGATGACTCAGGGGTAAACTGACGGCTGGGGAGATGACTCAGCAGGAAAACTGAGGGCTGGGGAGATGACTCAGGGGTAAACTGAGGGCTGGGGAGATGGCTCAGCAGATAAACTGAGGCCTGGGGATTTGGCTTAGGGGTAAAGTGCTTGCTGCACAAGTGAGAACCTGAGTTCAGACCCCAGAACCCATGGAATCTAGTACGCCCCTAAGGATCCCTAGAGCTGGCTGGTCTGAATCAGTGACTCTGGGTTCAGTCAAAAGTTCTGTCTCAAATATATCAGAGGAAAGCCAGGCATAGTGGTGCACACCTTTAATCCCAGCACCCAGGAAGCATTGGTATTAAAAGTTCATACGCCAGCCAGGCATGGTGTTGCACACCTTTAATCCCAGCATTCAAGAAGCAGAGGTAGGAGGATCGCCGTGAGTTCGAGGCCACTCTGAGAATACAGAGTGAATTCCAGGTCAGCCTGAACTAGAATGAGACCCTACCTTGAAAAACAAACAAACAAAAAAAGTTCATACACCATCACACTCAGCACTTTCACATGGGTTCTGGGACTGGAACTCTGGGGCTGAAACTCAGGTCTGGCCAGCAGTTAACTAATACCTACAAAGGACTAGAATTTGAGAACTCTTTCACTTTCATTTGCTGATAAGAATGGTTTTTAGTCTGAGTTACACCCTAGCTCCCTATAGAAGAAAACAATAGCAGATTCATGGGAACCTGGTGAAATGGTGTCTGGTGAACAGGATTCACACACTCTGCTTTCACAAGTAAGAGGATAGCAGAGCAAGGGCTGGATAGATGTCTTAGTGGTTAAGGCACTTGACTTAACCTAAGGACTCTGGTCCAATTCCACAATACATGTAAGCCAGGTACACAAGGTACCGCATGCATCTGGATTTCATTTTCAGTGGCTAGAGGCGCCGGCATGCCCATTCTCTCTCTCTCTCTCCTTCTCATAAATAAATAAGTAAATTATTTTTTAAAAAGAGGGCTGCAGATCAAGCATAATGAAAGACAGTTCAGGGTGACTTACAAGATTACTCAGTGCAGTAGTGATATGGTGAGGTCTATGGTGACATATTCTTCAGGATGATCTACAGGATTACTCAGTACAGCAGTGGTATGGCAAGGTCCATGGTGACATATTCTTCATGTTGATCTGCAGGATTACTCAGGGAAGCAGTGATATGGTGAGGTCCATGGTGACATATACTCCAGTGTGATCTACAGGATTACTCAGGGAAGCAGTGGTATGGTGAGGTCCATGGTGACATATTCTTCAGGTTGATCTGCAGGATTGCACAGGGAAGCAGTGGTATGGTGAGGTCCATGGTGACATATTCTTCAGGTTGATCTATAGGATTGCACAGGGAAGCAGTGGTATGGTGAGGTACATGGTGATATATTCTTCAGGTTGATCTACAGGATTGCACAGGGAAGCAGTGGTAGGGTGAGGTACATGGTGATATATTCTTCAGGTTGATCTACAGGATTGCACAGGGAAGCAGTGGTATGGTGAGGTCCATGGTGATATATTCTTCAGGTTGATCTATAGGATTGCACAGGGAAGCAGTGGTATGGTGAGGTCCATGGTGATATATTCTTCAGGTTGATCTATAGGATTGCACAGGGAAGCAGTGGTATGGTGAGGTCCATGGTGACATATACTCCAGTGTGATCTACAGGATTACTCAGGGAAGCAGTGGTATGGTGAGGTCCATGGTGACATATTCTTCAGGTTGATCTGCAGGATTGCACAGGGAAGCAGTGGTATGGTGAGGTCCATGGTGATATATTCTTCAGGTTGATCTATAGGATTGCACAGGGAAGCAGTGGTATGGTGAGGTCCATGGTGACATATTCTTCAGGTTGATCTATAGGATTGCACAGGGAAGCAGTGGTATGGTGAGGTCCATGGTGACATATTCTTCAAGTTGATCTATAGGATTACTCAGGGAAGCAGTGGTATGGTGAGGTCCATGGTGACATATTCTTCAGGTTGATCTATAGGATTGCACAGGGAAGCAGTGGTATGGTGAGGTCCATGGTGATATATTCTTCAGGTTGATCTATAGGATTGCACAGGGAAGCAGTGGTATGGTGAGGTCCATGGTGACATATACTCCAGTGTGATCTACAGGATTACTCAGGGAAGCAGTGGTATGGTGAGGTCCATGGTGACATATTCTTCAGGTTGATCTGCAGGATTGCACAGGGAAGCAGTGGTATGGTGAGGTCCATGGTGATATATTCTTCAGGTTGATCTATAGGATTGCACAGGGAAGCAGTGGTATGGTGAGGTCCATGGTGACATATTCTTCAGGTTGATCTATAGGATTGCACAGGGAAGCAGTGGTATGGTGAGGTCCATGGTGACATATTCTTCAAGTTGATCTATAGGATTACTCAGGGAAGCAGTGGTATGGTGAGGTCCATGGTGACATATTCTTCAGGTTGATCTGCAGGATTGCACAGGGAAGCAGTGGTATGGTGAGGTCCATGGTGACATATTCTTCAGGTTGATCTACAGGATTGCACAGGGAAGCAGTGGTATGGTGAGGTCCATGGTGACATATTCTTCAGGTTGATCTATAGGATTGCACAGGGAAGCAGTGGTATGGTGAGGTCCATTGTGACATATTCTTCAGGTTGATCTGCAGGATTGCACAGGGAAGCAGTGGTATGGTGAGGTCCATGGTGACATATTCTTCAGGTTGATCTGCAGGATTACTCAGGGAAGCAGTGATATGGTGAGGTCCATGGTGACATATACTCCAGTGTGATCTACAGGATTACTCAGGGAAGCAGTGGTATGGTGAGGTCCATGGTGACATATTCTTCAGGTTGATCTACAGGATTGCACAGGGAATCAGTGGTATGGTGAGGTCCATGGTGATATATTCTTCAGGTTGATCTATAGGATTGCACAGGGAAGCAGTGGTATGGTGAGGTCCATGGTGACATATTCTTCAGGTTGATCTGCAGGATCAATCAATGCAGCAATGTCATGGGGACATGTTGCCTTCTTTCTTCACCAAGTCTTTATTGCCATCTTAGTATGGCCCCAATCCTTATAAAAGTTTATTAATTTAAAATGGAGTAAAAAAATTCTGTACTCTAATTTTAAAATCATATAACTTAAAATTCTTAACAGTAACTTAATTGTATTTGATCACAAATACAAATAAAAAACCCATCTGATTCAATTTCTGTTTTTGAGATAGGTTTTCATGTATTCCAGACTGGCCTCAAACTCACTATGTAGCCAAAAATAACCTTGAATTTCTTATCCTCATACTTCTGCCTCCAGAGTGCTGGGGTGCCAGGCACGCACTGTTACACTTTGGTTATCTAATACTGAGGATGGAACCCAGGGCTTTGTCAATGCTAAGTGAGCACTATACTAACCGAGCTACATCCTTGGCCCCATAGTTTGACTTTTAAACAACCATTTTCATGAAATAGGTATCTAGTTTTGTCACTCAAGAGTTTCATTGTTCACCAAAAGGAGGTGTGAGGCCTCCAAGATACTAAAAATTTCATTCAGCTTTCAGGCACCTATAATCCCAACTACTCAGGGGGCTGAGACTGGAGGAAAAAATTAACCCAGGAATTCAAAGACTGTCTGAGGAACATGTCTTTTTTTTTTTTCTCTTTTTCTTTCTAATTTTTGTAATATTTTATTTTTATTTATGTATTTGAGAGAGAGATACAGCAATATGCAGGTGCAAAGGGAGAAAGAATGGACCCTCCAGAGCTTTCAGCCACGCAAACAAACTCCAGATGCATGCACTCCCCTTGTACTTCTGACTAATGTGGGTCCTGGGGAGTTGAACCTGGGTCCTTTGGCTTTGCAGGCAAGTGCCATAACTGCTAAGCCATCTCTCCAGCCTTCAGCGTTTCTTTTAAAAATAAAATAATAATTTTTTTTAAAATCATGTATTCTGTTTAGCTACTTTTACTTATATATACTCATATTAGAACAGATCAGCAATACATCTCTTTGTAAGCCAAGTGTGGTGGCACACACCTGTGATGCTAGCACTCAGGAAATTGAAGCAGGAGAATCATGAGTTTGAGGCTATCCTGAGCTATATAGCAAGATCTGGTCTCCAGAAACTAAAGAGAAAAGAAGGAAGGAAGGAAGGAAGGAAGGAAGGGAGGGAGGGAGGGAGGGAGGGAGGAAGGAAGGAAGGAAGGAAGGAAGGAAGGAAGGAAGGAAGGAAGGGAGGGAAGGCATCTCATATATAAAAGTAAATTCCCTTGATTTTTCAAATTTTTGTTTGTATTTGTCATGCTGTAAATGCCTAGGGGATGTCAGTCAATGTCAGTCACTTTCTGACTGTGAATGTATTCTGGCATCAATTAGCTGAACTACTCCCAAGATTCTTTATGCAGTGGAGACTCAAGGTTTGGCTCAACCCAGGCTGAGAGCTGGACACTTTGTGGAGCCCACATCAGGAGTTGAATTGAGTTCCAATAAGTAGGTTAGTAGGTTAGGTCTTTGCAAGGGGCTTGTAGGGTAGGATAGCTTGAATATTTTATGCTTATCGGGGAAGAGATGGAGGAACACAGTGTGACAAAGAGATCTTTCCCTTATATCTGTCCCTAGTGTCTGACACCAAGTTATTCCACCTAGGTGTGGGTAAGGCTGGTATCATTACTGCCATCCCACCACCATCGCTGTGCACCACCACATCCCCAACCCCACTACTGCCATTGCTGTGCTGCCTGTAAAGGTCACTGCTACTGTCACCTCGCACATGGCATCATTGGTACCACAACTGTCACCATGCTGACTATCAGGATCATCACAACTATCACCTCACTCCCTCTACCATTGTTATCACCACCGCTGCCCATTCTACCAGTCCTTGCCTCTGCCACCCACCCATCACCATCAGCATCATTAGCATGGACAAAGCCCCTTCTACCAGCCAGGCCTGATGGCAATGGCTTTAGATGCATGATCTCAGTGAGTTTTCATGAGCACTCCTTCTCAGCCTCATTTTACATATAAGGAAACAGTAAATTGGAAATATTAAATTACTCCAGTGAAGTCAAGTTCCTTGGAAGTAACTTGTTGCATGTGACAGGATCCCTCTGCTCTGCCTCTCTCTGCCTCCTCTCTCTTCCCTCAACTGATCTATTTCTATAACTGGATAGCATCCATATATTAAAGTGTTTTTGAAGAATTAAGAAACTGTAAGAGCTAGGCATTGTGGCACATGCCTGTGATCCCAGTATGGGAGGCAAAGGTTAGAGGATCACAAGTTCAAAGCCAACCTGGCCTACGTAGTGAGATGAAGAGAGACAGAGAGAGGCCAGAGGGGCAGGAGAGCGTTGTTAGTCTCGGGGTTCTATGAGGTGCAACTATGAAGACAGAGAGAGAGGCCAGAGGGGCAGGAGAGCGTTGTTAGTCTCAGGGTTCTATGAGGTGCAACTATGAAGACAGAGAGAGAGGCCAGAGGGGCAGGAGAGAGTTGTTAGTCTCGGGGCACTATGAGGTGCAACTATGAAGACAGAGAGAGAGGCCAGAGGGGCAGGAGAGCGTTGTTAGTCTCGGGGTTCTATGAGGTGCAACTGCTGCAGTTCATCGCTGTCCAAGCCCCCTGCACTGCCACATTCTCTCCTGGAAGCTATCGCCAGGAGAAGAAAAGGAAAGTACTAAGTCCATGAAGGGAAGAGTGCAGAGCTCAGGGCCTAGGCAACAAGAGTGAATGAGCAAACAAGTGCAGTGCTATCTAAAAACATACAGCTACAGGCTGAAAGATGGCTTAGTGGTTAAGACACTTGCCGGGGAAGCCTAAGGACACGTTTGACTCCCCAGATCCCACACGAGTCAGACGTGCAAGGCGGCGCAAGCGTGCAAGGTAGCACATGAGCACAGGGCGGCACACGTGTCTGGAGTTTGATTACAGTGTTTGGAGGCTCTGGCACACCAGTTCTCTCCTGCTCTTTTTCTCTCTTGCTCACTCTTGCTCTCACATACTTGCATGAAAAAAGAAAAGTCAGTCTGTTGGGCTTGTCTCAAAACAAAAGCCATATATACCTGGCTTTCCAGATGTTCAGTTCATGACTTCAAAAAGGAAGTTTGTGTGATATCATGACTTAGTGCAGCTATCTACATATGCAATAAGGAAAATTTCATGAACCATTCTACACAAGAGATTGTTCTGGCCTCTCTCCTTTTTCCCTCCACCCTCCTTCCTTCCCTCCCCTTCCCTTTCATTCAAGGTTCATGAGGAGAACATATAAATCCAATGCTACATGTAAGATACAGAATTTGGGGTTGGAGAGATTGATCAGCAGCTAAAAGCACTTGCTTGTAAAGCCTGATGATCCAGGTTTGATTCCCTAGTGCCAATGTAAGCCAGATGCACAAAGTGACATATGTCTGGAGTTTTTTTGCAGTAGCAAGAGGCCCTGGTGCACCCATTCTCTCTCTTTTTCCTCTCTCTCTCTCTCTCTCTCTATCAATATATATATATATATATATATATATATGCTTGCAAATAAATAAATAGATAAAATTTTTAAAAGATACAGGATGTTCTTTTGTGACAGGATCTCATATAGCCAAGGCTGGCCTCCGACTTGATATGTACCCAAGGATAACCTTAAACTTCTTTATTTTAATATTTTATATGTATTTATTTATTAGAGACAGAAAGATGTAGGGAGAGAAAGAGTAAGAATGGGTGTGCTAGGGCCTCTAGCCACTGCAAATGAATTCCAGATGCATGCACCACAATGTGCATCTGGCTTACGTGGGAGCTGGAGAACCGAACTGGGGTCCTTAGGCTTTGCAGGCATGTTCCTTAAATGCTAAGCCATCTCTCCAGCCCAAACCTTAAACTTCCAATCCTCTTACAGCTACTTCTCAAGATCTGGGATTACAGACACATGCACCACCATGCCCAGTTTATGCAGTGCTGAGGGTCGAACTGGGGCTGCATCCCAGCCTCGTCTGTTCTTCCTCACTCTCTAAGCTTCACTGTGCTTCTTCTCCCCACTGCAGACATTTGGCTACGGAGGCTGGGTGCAGCTACACCACCACAGCAAGGTCAGTTCCTCCCACAGCACAGCCACAGGTACGACCCCTGGACAGTGTGGGCCAGAGCACAGCCACAGGTATGATCGTGGACAGTGTGGGCCAGAGCACAGCCACAGGTAACACTGGACAGCGTGGGCCAGAGCACAGCCACAGGTATGACCGTGGACAGTGTGGGCCAGAGCACAGTCACAGGTAACACTGGACAGCGTGGGCCAGAGCACAGCCACAGGTATGACCGTGGACAGTGTGGGCCAGAGCACAGCCACAGGTAACACTGGACAGTGTGGGCCAGATCACAGCCACAGGTATGACCCTGGACAGTGTGGGCCAGAGCACAGCCACAGGTATGACCGTGGACAGTGTGGGCCAGAGCACAGCCACAGGTATGACCGTGGACAGTGTGGGCCAGAGCACAGCCACAGGTATGACCGTGGACAGTGTGGGCCAGAGCACAGCCACAGGTATGACCGTGGACAGTGTGGGCCAGATCACAGTCACAGGAACGACCGTGGACAGTGTGGGCCTTGGAACCCTTGCTGCAGGCTGGGCCACCAGGAAACTTGACTCTTCCCTCCCATTTGGCTCATGGAAGGTCAGCAGCTCTGTGACTTCCCAGAAATAGTAGGGAAAATGTGACTTCAAATAGCAGCATTTGTGAAGATAAAAACTGGAACTGCGACTCCACTAAGAAATCTTTTTTTTAATTTAACTTAATTTAATTTTTTGCTCTGGAACCAATTTTATCATTTATTTCTCTGCCTCAAGGAAGTGGCTTGGCCCTCTCACCAGGTTATTATAGTATATTAAGGCAGAGCAAATAAATGGAACAGTTAGGAGAAATCGAACATTGGAGGCAAAGGGGAGAAGGCACCGCTATTAGGAGCCGAGTTTCATACGAGAAAGGGAAGGCAGAGGGCCCAGCGACTCATAAGTGACAAGGCCGGAGAGGGCGCTGGGGGTCTAGAACTACTCACTGCTCAGGCGTAGCCTCAGTCAAGGGCACCATATGCCCTACTGGACTTGAAACTGGGTAGACATGACCACCATAAGCCCTGTGAAGCTGGGGCTCTGGAACATGGCGATGAGGGGTACATCCAACGCCGTGTCATGAGGCTGGGAATACCACTGCATATGAGCCAAGGAGCATAAACCTGAGCGCCAAGGATTACACAGGGCATCCAGGGGGTCTGCAGAGATGGTTCAGGGAGGGAGAGTTCTTGCTCTTACCTAAGTAAGTTCAAGACCCAGCACCCATGTCAAAAGGCAAGACTGGCAAACATGCCTGCAACTCCACAGCACTAAAGGGGACAGTGGCAGGAGAATGGTTGGTGCTCAATGGTCAGCCAGTCTACCAAACGGCTCAGGTTCAGTCTCACGGAAGAGCGATAGAAAAGGACACTTGAGGGGCTGGAGGGATGGCTTAACGGTTAAGGCATTTGCCTGCAAAGCCAAAGGATCTAGGTTTGAATCTCTAGGACCCACTCTCCAGATCCCAGGTAAGCCAGATGCACAAGGAGGCACATGTATCTGTAGTTCATTTGCAGTGGCTGGAGGCCCTGGCATGCCCATTCTCTCCCCACCCTTTCTGTCTCTCTCTCTCTCTCTCTCCCTCCCTCTCTGTCTCTCAAATAAATTAATTAATTAATTTCTTTTAAAAAAGGGCACTCAATATTCTCCTCTGGCCTCCACACATTTGTGCAAGAGGTACATACATCTGCACACAAAAACATACATACACAACATACAAACTACACTGCATGTGTGTGTATGTGCACACACACACACACCACATAAAAATAAAAGAAATAAAAATCGATTTTTAAAAAGACATCTGGCACTAAGCCACACACACCCCAGACCTCAAGCAGAGGTGGAGGCTTGCCTGAGAAATAAAGGAAAGTGTCCCAGAAGAAGAAGACAGGGAACAAAGACATACTAAATTCACATGCTCCCAGAATGCAAAGATGGGCCGCAGCCACCATCACTGTTTCTCAAACCGCGGTGCCTGGATCAGCAGGCTCAGAGTCACTGGGAACTGAGGAGATATGCAGGTGCCAGGGCCAGGCCCCCAACCCATGAAACCCAAAACTGGACGTGTAGCTTTTTGGTGACCTTTTTTCTTTGAGTGTGTTGGTGCATGCATGCATGTTCATAGTTTATATGGCTGCATGTGGAGGGCAGAGGGCAGCCTCTGTCGTTCCTCTGGCACTGACTACCTCTTTTTGAGACAGGGTCTCCCTCTAGCCTCACCAAATAAAAGGCTAAACTGGCTGATCAGTGAGCTCCGGGATCCTCTTGTCTCCACCTCCCTGGTGTTGGGATTGCACGCAGGTTTCATCATGCCTGGCTTTTTCCAAGGATACCAGGGATTGAACTCAGGTCCTCACATTTGCAAGGCAAGAATGTTATTGACTGAGCCACCTCCCTAGCCCTACAGTCTGTTTTCAACAAGCTCCTGACAATTCTGATGCCTGCTTAAGTTTGAGAACCTCTGGCTCATACGTCTACCCACTCACTGACTCATGTTCACTGAAACTTGTTTTATGCCAAGTCCACCCACCTAGATACTAGGAATATTCTAGTGAACATGACAGAGGTAGTCCTTGACCTCAAGATGCTCAAATTCCAGAGGAACACAAGTCAACACAATCAACTCAGGTAAAGAAATAAAAGACAAGGACTGCAGTAGAGAGTGACAGGTAGCTGGCTGGCCAGTGACCTGGCAAAGACTTGGAGGAAAACAAAACCTGGCTCATGTTCCTGGCTGAGGGAACAGAGGTTGCAAAAGCCATCAAATGGGAAAGAGTCAATGACGCATTAAAGGAATAAGAGAGTGGACAGTGTGGCTGAAAAGCAGCAAGTGGGGGAGATGGTAGGAAACAGGCCTGAACATATGGGTATTTGTAAGACACAGTAGAGGTATAGATTTTATTCCTGAAGCAATGCGAATGCTCTGGAAGGTCTGAATTGCTTTAAATAAAAGACCATTTTGGCTACTGTGTGGAGAATGGAGAAACTCATCAGATATCACCTTAAAGAT
Organism: Jaculus jaculus; assembly: GCF_020740685.1. NCBI lineage: Eukaryota > Metazoa > Chordata > Mammalia > Rodentia > Dipodidae > Jaculus > Jaculus jaculus. Next base: position 2,779,953 of record NC_059106.1, on the reverse strand, counting down.
TTAGGGGTGTAGAGAGGGGGGGATTGCTCAGTCAGTAGAATGCATGTTGTACAAGCACAAGGACCGCAGTCCAGATCCCCAGCCCCAGTGAAATGCTACTGCAAACGCCTGCAATCCCAGCGCGGGGAGGCGCTGGCGGGGCGGGGCGTGGGGCTCACCGCTAGCAAGTGCAGCTGAGTCAGCAAGCTCCGGCCTCAGTGACACAGCCGGTCTCGGACAGATAAGGTGGAGAGTGACTGAGGAAGACACCTGGCGTGCAAACCCATGCACACTCACACACTCACTCACACAACCACACAGAAGCATTTGGGGCTGTACCCCCAGGACCGGGCTCAGGCAGCTGTGCTTGACTGCAGTGAAGGAACGGCAGAGGTGGGCGCGTGAGAGCAGCGGGCAGCCCGAGGAGCCCTCCTCGCCCGCCAAGGCCAGTTCCCGCGGGAGAGCTGCTTTTCCCACCTCACCTCCAGTCTCTGAGGGAGGGTGCGACGTGAGGGCTGCCTCGGGGGCAGGCTGTAGCCTCACTCCATGCCCAGGCTACAGTTTGTCCCTTGACAATAGATACCTTGGATAGCCTCCACGTCCTTTGTTTTCTATTTTACATTAGATGTAATTCCACTTTTCCCTCCACATTATTTGTTTGTGTGTGTATGTAGGTAGATAGGTATGCCAGGGTCTCTTGCCACTACAAATGAATATTGGTCTGGCTTTATGCAGTGGCTGAGGCATTGAACCCAGGCCAGCAGGCTTTGTAAGCAAGCACCTTCAACCATTGAACCATCTCACCAGCCCCTAATTCTTTTTTCACTATTTGTTGACAACTTCCATAAACATAGACAATATACCGTGATCATAACCCTCTCACCACCTCCCTTTTACCTTCCCAGCCCTTTCTCCACTGAATCCCTTCTTTCCAACTAGTCTCTCCTCTACCTTCGTGCCATCATTTTTTAACCTTCCTATTATGTAAATCTTGTATAAATCATGAATACCAAGACCAATTTGTGTCTGGAAGACAGTATTGTAAGTAGTTTTCTCCTTTAGGCTCTTACATCTTAACACCACCTCTTCCACACTGGTTGACTAGCCTTGGAGGACGTGATAGAGATGTCTCCCTTACTGCTGAACACTGCACTGTCAGCCACTAGTCACTGCCATTGGAAGAGGAAAGCCCATCTAACCAAAAGTGAGAGTAGCATTAATATATGGCATAAACATCTGGGCTGGAGAGATGGCTTAGCCATTGTGGCATTTGCCTGCAAAGCCAAAGGACCTAGGTTCAACTCCCCAGGACCCACAAAAGCCAGATGCATAAGTGCACGTGCATCTGGAGTTCATTTGCAGTGGCTGGAGGTCCTGAGTGCCATTCTCTATCTGCCTCTTTCTCTGTCCTCCTCTCTCTCTCTCTAATAAAATAAACAAATAATTAATTAAATTAAAAAATATATATAGCATAAACATAAGTGCTTAGAAGGCAGTTTGGTGGGCATAGCATATCCTTTCAGCCAGACAACAGTAGTTGTTAATCCCCTAGGGTTTATGACATCCCCAGCCGTAGGCTTTTAACTAGGCTTTCAGTCCCAGGCATGTGTACATTCCCTCCAATGGAATGGGTCTCTAATTCAATGAGAGAGTAGGTGGTTTCTCCCATAACAGATTCGGCACTATTGCGCCAGTTGTTACCTTTGGCCTGGCTGGCCAGCCATAAGGCCTACAGGGTCCATTGTTAACAACATTGTTGATTGCACTTTCCCAAAAGGCTGCAAGCTACATAGATCTTTCCAGCTTTCTGAGGCATCTAGCTCAGCTCCAGCCTGATTTCTCAGTGACCTGCAATGCAAGCATGTGGAGTTTTCAGCAATAGGGCCTTACCATCTAGTCTAGTGGGCAACCAAGAGCCTTGGCAATGGCCTGTAATGTTTGGGATCATCAAGGGCCTCCCTGACCAACAACTTACTGAAAGTTATTCCACCCCTGACACTGAAATTTTTCTGATAACAATCAACGGCTTCTGACACCCCTATCTTGTTCCAATTAACCATCCTCACTCATGGAGGCCAGAAAGGGCGCATGTGTCACTTTCTAGCTCTGTGTTCAGCCACTGGCTCCCAAGAGCACAGTTTCTGCAACCATTAAGTGAAAATGCCTGGGACTGTGAGAGAAGCGTGGTCCAAAGCGTTCAAGCAGAGACTGAGCCAAGCTTAGAGTTCCTCTTCCTGATGTGGGTTTTCTTGCCCAGGGCGAAGCAAAGATGATGAAAGATGGGAAGGTCTTCAGAGTGGTCCAAGAGAACTGCTGGGACCCGGAAGTTCGTATCAGAGAAATGGATCAGAAAGGTACTTTTAAAAAATGGGGTCTTATGTAGCCCAGGCTGCCTCCAACTTGTTATGTAGCTAAGTATGACCTTGAATTTCTGATCCTCCTGTCTCTGCCTGCCAGGTGCTGAGATTACAGGTATGTACCACCATGTCTGGTTTATGTGGAGCTGGGAATCAAACCCAGAGAATGTGCATGCTAGGCAAGCATTCTGCCCACTGAGCCATATGCCCACCCCAGAAAGGTCCTTATGATGAGAAATGTTATGAATGCTTGCATCTGATGTAAAGGCAGTGTCTGCTCTTAAAAGGCAGTGTCTGCTCTTAAATTCTGCAGATCATTGGATATGATTCTTGTAATAGCTAATTCTGCTCCCCCACCCCAGGCCAAGCCAGGCTGTTTCAGCTCCATCATGAGGGAGGTGCCCCACTGCCACGCTTCGAGAGCATGGGTTTAAAGTGCCTTAAAATCAGTGACATCCTGTCTAAAAACAGAATGGTTACATTGTCAGAAATACTGGTGTTTTACTACTTAAAGCATTTTGGTTCAAATGCATAGCATATATTCATTATAGAGCTAATTAAAGCAGTAAAAGTAGAAATCCTAGATGAAGGACTCTAATGGACTGCTTAGTCAGACCTGGGCTCTGCATCTAGAACATCCCTGTGGACATGAGGGACAAAAGTAGGAGCAATTGAAAAAATATTAATTGTGCAATTTCATAGTACTCTATGATGAAAGCAAGTCAGAAATGTTAAAGCATTAGGAAAGGGGCTGGAGAGATGGCTTAGCAGTTAAGGCACTTGCCCTAGAAGCCTAAGGACCCAGGTTCAACTCCCCAGAACCCACATAAGCCAGATGCACATGGTGGCACATGCATCTGGAGTTCATTTGCAGTGGCTAGAGGCCCTTGCACACTATTCTCTCTCCCTCTCTCACTCTTTCTTTCTCTCCTTCCTTCTGTCTGTAATAAATAAATAAATAAAAATAAAAATATTGATGGGAGCTGGACCTAAGGAGATAAATGACCTAACACACTCCACCCCAGCCTCAGCTGAAACCACAGAGGAACTGGGGAAATGAGCAAGAGTGTGACTTTCTTAGTGAGTCTGGTATCAGCACAGGGTGAAGGAGACAGACACTGAGGACACTCAGCACCTACCGAACCAGAGACCCAGAGGCTCCCAAGTGCCCATCAGTGAAGTAGACTTAAAATGAACCTAACATGGCTCAGGGAATTTTGTGGAAGAGGGGAAATTTGGGGGAAGAGGGAAAGATTGTTAGAGACACAAGTTGGGACATTTTGTATAGAGACATTGCCTCTCCCCCCCATAATGAATGACCCACAATCCCCTTGGGGTTGACCTGCATCCCCAACGAAGAAGCCCTCTTCAGAAAAGGGGCAGGGAGGAGGGAAAGGATGGTACCAACATATGATGTTTACATACAAAATATGTTCATATCTAATAAAAATAAATTTTAAAAAATTAAAAAAAATATATTTTTAAAGATAAAAGTTTTTTTTAAAAAAAAAAGGGGGGGGGTAACACTTTCTTGCAAAGTCTGCCAGCCCAGCATTCAGTGCTCTAGCATCCATGTAAAGCCAGATGCAGGGTGATGCATGTATCTGTGACCCCAATGCACCCATGACAACGGGCGGCACAGCCAGGAGAGCCCAAAGCTCGTGCGCCTCCTGGTCTGATGCTCCTTTGAGGTCTGGCAGTTCCTCTGCAGCAGAAAGTGATCCTGTCTCAAAGAAGGTGAAACACAGACGCCTCAAAGTTGTCCTCTGACTCCCACATGTGCACTGTGATCCCCCGCCCATACGAACACCAAATAATAAATGACATTTAAAAGGAGAAGTAAGAAATATTGTGTATCAAAGATGAATTGTGGCCAAGCAAAGTGACACATGCCTTTAAGCCCAGCTCTTTGGAGGCCAAAGTAGGAAGATCACCATGAGCTCAAGGCCACCCTGAGACTACCTAGTGAATTCCAGGTCAGCCTGGGCTAGAGAGAGACCCTAGCTCAAAAACAAAAAAAGATGAATTGCTAACAATTTCTAAAAACTGCTTCCATTGTGACTTTTCGTGTGTGTGACCTTGTGTCTAAAAATCAGACTCACAACATAAGTGAACTTCAAAGAGTAAACACAGAACAGCGGCCGCTGCGGCACCTTCGCTGGTCACTGCCTAGCCAGCAGTGCCACGCGAGGCCCAAGAAGATGCGCCCGTCCTTTAGGATGCATTTGGGCCAGCTGTGCCCATGACCCTGATGGGGAAGTGACCACCACTAGCTTCATCAAGCCTAAATTTTGACATCTGTTGTCTAGACTTCAACTTGAAAATAATGCATACGCATGTCCAAGATAGCAGTTCAGAGCCATTATCTCCTTAAGTGAAGACAAATTTTAAGAAGCTCAGATATGTACACAGAGGTGGCAGGAGAAGCTTGTTTTATTTACTTATTTGGATTTTTAAAAATAATATTTTGTTTTTCTTTATTTATTTGAGAGAAAAAAAAAAGAAAAAAGTTGCTGCAAACAAACTCCAGGAACATGCTCACCCTTGTGCATCTGGCTTATGTGGGTCCCAAGGAATCGAACCTGGGTCCTTTGGCTTTGCAGGCAAGTGCCTTAACCACTAAGCCATCTCTCCGGCCCCTTATTGGGATTTTTGAGACAGAGTCTCATATATTTGTTGCTTGCCCTGAACTCATGTAGCCTAAGCTGGCCTTGTACTCCTGATCCTCCTACCTTCACCTCTCAAGTGTTGATATTACAGACATCAGCCACCATGCCCAGGGGGACTTTTATTTCATTCCAAAATCTCCAAAAAAAAAAAAAAAGGAGTCAACCTGGATTCCCAAAATGCAGAGGCGGCCTCTGGCATGTCAGAATCTGATGTGACACATCTGTCCGGGTGTTTTCTTACACATTCACAGTTACAGTGTATCAGCTATCAGTGTGAGGGCGGAGGAAATAGTTCACAAGGCGCAGTGCTGGTCAAGCACGTGTGAGGACCTGAGACGGCGTTCCTAGACCTCAAATAAATGCCTGGCGCGGTGCCTCGTGCCTGCCATCCCAGCACAGCGGAGGGAGACAGGAGTCCCTGGGGCTTTCAGGCCAGCTAGTATAGCTGAATTGGTGAGTCCTATATTCAATGTGAGACCGTGTCTAAAACAATAAAGCTAGAGTGAACAGTGACTGAGGAAGGCACCCAACATTGACACTCATGTACACCCACACACATACAAACATGCAAACACACATACAAAAAGGATACATGGGCTGGAGGGATGGCTTAGCAGTTAAGGAGTTCACCTGCAAGGCCAAAGGACCCAGGTTCAATTCCCCAGGACCCACACTAGCCAGATGCACAAGGGGGTGCATACATCTGGAGTTCATTTGCAGTAGCTGGAGGCCCTGGCATGCCCATTCTCTCACTGTGTTGAAAATATAAATAAATAAATAAATATAATTTTTTAAAAAAAAAAGGTACGTACTTGTGATTGACCTACTATTGAAAGTCTGAAAAATATAAAATGGTGAGCAAATGTTTGGCCTAAAGGAAGCTTCACAGAAAGAACACAGGAGAAATTCTTGGCAAATGCACTCAGCTTTTTTTTTTTTTTTTTTTTAACTTCTCTTCAGAAAGTGAGGCTAAGGTATGTCGGAGAGGGTCTGAGGAGGAGGCACAGCAAGGGAGGGTGTCAGGAGGAGGTTGGGGTTGAGGCTCACTGGCTTCTGGGCCCTGAGAAGAGCTCCTCTCCTCACAGCTTTGCCTCCCTTTGTGTCTGTGTCTAGGAGTCACAGTGCAAGCTCTTTCAACGGTTCCTGTCATGTTTAGCTACTGGGTAAGTATGATCCTCAAACCATCTCCCCATTGGTGAAGGCTCATGTAAACTCCCCAGAAGGTGAACAGATGTCCCAAGTCTCATATTTTTGCATGTGTTTGTGTATGGTATGTGTGTATGTGTGTATACATGTTCATATGTCTGCGGGCACATGCATGTGGAGGCCAAAAGTTGATGTCAGGTGTCTTCCCCATTCCTTCTCTACCTTGTTTCATGAGACAGGGTCGCTCACTCAATCTGGGATTCAGCGAGACTAGCTATCCACCTCCCCCGGGCTGGGAGAAAATGCACTACTATGTCCAGAATTGTATGTGGGTCCTAGGGATCAATCTCATGTCCTAATGCTTGAGTGGTAAGTACTCTACCCACTGTGCCGTCTCAGATGCCTCAAATCTTGACACTGCTCCCATAAATCGTAACTGTCCCTCACAATCCTCCCCTTAGCAGCATCCTCCCTGGGCCTGGCTTCTTAACCATGTCCTTGCTCCAGCAGCCTGTTCGTCCCTCTTAGATCCATACTGTGTTTCCACCAGACCACATGGGTCTAGACCCAGCCCGGATCCCCACCAGAACTTATCTGTCTGATGGCTCGTTCCTGCAGTGCCCTGCTGGGGTACTGACAAGCCAATTGACTCTGAGGCAAGGAAGATTTTTGAAAGGGTATAATGGCCTAGGTTATCTCTCCCAGGGAAGTGTACAAAAAGTAAATCCTATATACCATTCTACAAGTCAACAATTCTCAATCACTAGGAGTTTAGGCCTGATTTTGAGCCTTCAGGCTCAGAGCTAAGGATGCATTAACCTAATAGTCCTGTGATTTACGAAACGATGAAAGTGCCACCCACTCACACTTTCCCCACCTTCAGACCTCCAGGCTTACAATGAGATTCACTAGTTAAAATCCCATGGGCTAGGGAATTGACTCATCAGGAAAGGGCTTGCCACACAAGCATGAGGACCTGGCATTGACACATGTAAGGTACCAGGCATGGTGGCACATACCGGTAACACCAGACTTTGGGAGGCGGACACAGGGAATCCCTGGGACCCACTGAGTGAGTTCTGGATTCAGTAAGACAGCCTGTCCCAAAGAATATGTGAGTAAGGAAGACCTCTGATGTTGGCCTCCACAGCCACATGCACATACATGCACGTGCATCTGCACCCACACACGAACATGCATACACACAAGCAAGCATACCACACGCATGTACACATGCAAAAATAGCAATAAAATGCCTTCAAACTCAGGGTGCTTGAACTTATCAAGTGGGTACAACTCTGGCTGGATAACTGGGGTGGCTGTACAGGACCACATCGCCAGCACTGGGACATGTCGGAAGAAGCAAACCAGAAAGAAAGGAGACCGAGGGAGGCAGAGCAAGCTTGTCTGCCCCAGCAGCTCTCCGAGGCCCATGTCGGGGCAGCCAGCAGGGAAGGTGGGAAGGACACAAGGACAGGGAAGGTCTGTGAACTGGCCTGGTGTCTCTCAGGGTGGCATGACAGATGCCCAATGGTGGCCTCAGGCCCTGGGCCCACCCATGACCATTCCACCCCTAGGATGAAAAGACCCTGTAATGAAGCCAGGCGCAGTGATAAGGCTCCTCATTTAACTAGTTAGCTGTGTACTCTGGAAGCTCTGCTGTCAGAGGGTTTGCCTTCACAATCTGTGCCTCAGGAGTTGCATGTGTGATATGCATGTGTGCACATACATGTATGGTTGCATGTTTGTGGGAGTACACGTGTGTGCAGGTGCACATGCTTACGGAAGCCAGAGGTCCAACAGCTGGGGCTTTCTGCAGTCACTCCCACCTTACTTTTTGAGACAGAGTCACTGAACTTAGAACTCACCAATTTGGCTTGACTAGCTAGTCAGCAAAGCCCTAGAGGATCCCTGTGTCTCCCCAGAGCTGGGGTGACAGGCATATGCCACAATGCCTGGCATTTATCTGAGTTCTGTGGATCCAGACTCGGGTCCTCATGCTTGAAGGACAAGCACTTTACCCACTCCGGAGAAGTAGGGTTTCATTGTTTTTGTTTTTTATTATTTATTTATTTATTTGAGAGAGAGAGAGAGAGAAAGAGGCAGAGAGTAAAGAGAAAGAGAGAGAACGAGAAGGGGCACTCCAGGACCTCCAACCACTGCAAATAACTCTGCATGCATGCACCCCCTTGTGTATCTGGCTTACGTGGGTCCTGGAGAATCAAACAGGGGCCCTTTGGCTTTGCAGGCAAACACCTTAACCGCTAAGCCATCTCTCCAGTCTCCAGGAAGTAGGTTTTTATTATTTTATTTTATTTATTTGCAAGCAAGCAGAGAGAGGGCGAGGAGAGGGAATAGAGACAGAGAGAATGGGTGGGCCAGGGCCTCTAGCAGCTGCAAAGCAGACCCCAGAGGCATGCACCACTTTGTGCATCAGGCTTTACATGGGTACTGGGGAATTGAACCCAGTTCTCTAGGCTTTGCAGGCAAGTACGTTAAGTGCTGGCCCATCGCTCCAGCCCCTGAGAAGTAGATTTTGAACAGCACAGTTTTCCCTTTCCTGTTTCCACCAGGCCAAACCTAAGGACACTTTAGACCTGTGCCAATTTTTAAACAACAACCTAGCTGCCACTGTGGCAAGCCACCCACAAAGATTCGTGGGTTTGGGCACGTTGCCCATGCAGGCCCCAGAGCTGGCCGTCCAGGAGATGGAGCGGTGTGTGAAGGAGCTGGGATTTCCCGGGGTCCAGATCGGCTCCCACGTCAACTCGTGGGACCTGAATGCGCAGGAACTCTTCCAGGTCTACGCAGTGAGTACACAGCTGTCAGTCAACGGGCCGCACTCCATGGCCCCAGGGGTGAACACTGGTGGTACCCATAAGAGGAAGGCACCACACCACATGGGCCCGGGGAACATGGGGATGCCAGTCATTCCAGCTGTGGGTACCAAAACCCTTCCCCCAAAGGATTGAGTCATTCTACAGTAGAGGGAGGATAGAGCCAGGCTGAGATGACACAATGATACAATCTCTCTGTTCTGATCACACTTACTCATTTCCTCTTAAAAAAAAAAAAAAATAGTTATTTGCAAGGAGGGAGAGAGAGAGAGAGAGAGAGAGAGAGAGAGAGAGAGAGAGAGAATGGGCAGGGCTGGCCGGCCGGGCCTCTGCACTGCAGATGAGCTCCAGACACGTGACAACTTTGAGCATCTGGTTTTAAGAAGTGGGTACTGGGAAATTAAGCCCAGGCAGGAAGGTTCGCAAACAAGTAGCTTTTTAAATATTTTCTTATTTGTATTTATTTATTATCTGGGAGAGATAGAGAGAGGCAGACAGAAAGAGAGAGAAAGAAAAAAAGGGCACACCAGGGCCTCCAGCCACTGCAAACAAACTCCAGATGCATGTGCCACCTGTGCATCTGGTTTACATGGGTCCTGGGAAATGGAACCTGGGTCCTTTGCAGTCAAGCGCCTTAATGGCTAAGCCAGCTCTCCAGCCCCAAGCGAGTGCCTTTAACGGCTGAGGTACCCCTCCCCTCCAGCGCTCTTTTCCTCCTTCATGTGAAAACCTAAATGCACCCTCACCGCCACAACCAGGCACTACTCTGTTTCTCTCTCTCTCATACACACACACACACACACACACACACACACACACCCTTTTTGCTTTGGGAACATGTAATGTTTATCAAAAATATAAAATAATTTTGAAAAGATTGTGGGAGAACAGAAAAGTACAAAAAGGAAAGCAAACCCCCAAATCCTACCACCCAAAGATAAATAAGTAACCACTGATACAGTTCAGTTCATTTTAAAATTTTGCAAATATCCATATTCTAACAAAATTAGAATTCTCTTACATATGTGATTTTATATCCTAACTGAGGGCTGGAGAGATAACTTAGCAGTTAAGGCATTTGCCTGCAAAGCCAAAGGACCCAGGTTTGATTTCCCAGGACCAACCAACATAAGCTAGATGCACAAGGGGCACATGCATCTGGAGTTCATTTACAGTGGCTGGAAGTACTGGCACACCCATTCTCTCCCCCCCAACCCCCATCACTCACTCTCTCTCTGTCTCTCTCTCAAAGAAATTAGAAAAAAAAAAAAGAATATCCTGAGAACTTCCAAACTAACTGAAAATTATCTTAATAGGTGGCTTTTAAGTAATTGCAGAATATTTTAATATCTGGGTGTGTTTTTATTTGTTTTACCAATCCTCACCTAAGATCCTGTGAAAGCCAAATATCTGGCAAGGTATAAGAAAAATACATAACAAAGCCGGCGTGTTTTTTTTCCCAGCACTTGGGAGGCAGAAGTAGGAGGATCTCTGTGAGTTCAAGGCCAATCTGAGACTACCAAGTGAGTTCCAGGTCAATCTGAGCTAGAGGAAGACCTTATCTCAAAATTACAAAACAAAAATACTAATAATACATAACAAAATCAGGTGTGGAGGTACAGCCTGTAATCCCAGTTATCAAAAGGTAAAAGCAGGAATATCATGAGTTTGAGGCCAACCTGGACTACACAGTGAGTTTCAGGCCAGCCTGGGCTACATAGTGTGGCCCTGTCTCAACCCCCCCCAAAATAAACATAGGTATGGATGATATGGATAGAGATATAAAAATAGATGATGTATAGAAGTAACATCATGAAAATGTTCACATTTGACAAACTTAGGTGATAAGTATATGAATGTTTTTGTACTATTATTATTATTTTGGGTTTTTTGAGGTAGCACCTCACTCTAGCCAAACTGTCCTGGAACTCGCTCTGTAGTCCCAGGCTGGCTTCAAACTCATGTCGATCCTCCTACCTCTGCCTCCCGAGTGTTGGGATTAACGTTGCGCGCCACCACACCCAGATTGTAGTATTATTTATACTTTCTTTTTAAAATGTTTTTATTTATTTATGCATTAGCAAAAAGCAAGAGAGAGAAAGAGAATGGGCATGCCAGGGCCACTGAAAATGAACATGCATGTGCCACTTTGTGGATCTGGTTTTACATGGATACAAGGGATTCAATCCTTGGCCAAAAGGCTTTGCAAGCAAGTGCCTTAGCCACTGATCTATCTCTCCAGCCCTATGAATTATATGTTTTATATTTAAAATATTTTATAATAAAATAAATTTTCAAAACTTCAAACTGGGGGGGGTGGTACCCACCTTTAATCTTAGCACTTGGGAGGCAGAGGTAAGAGGATTACTGTGACTTCATGGCCACCCTGAGACTACAAAATAAATTCCCAGGTCAGCCTGGGCTGGAGTGAGACCCTACTTTGTGAAACAAATTCAGTGCCAGCTGGGTGTGTCTTTAATCCCAGCACTTGGGAAATAGAGGTAGGAGGATTACTGTGAGTTCAAGGCCAGTCTGGAACTACAGAGAGAGTTCCAGGGTCAGCCTGGGCTAGAGTGAGATATTACCTCAAAAATAAAAAATCAGTGCCATCCATTTCTGAAGTATCCAGTTTCATTGCTCCGCAATCCTCTCCTGAGTCTCCATCTCTCTCTTCCTAGAACTCAATCTGTTATTCATGGTTCCAGGATCTAAGATCCTTGAATCTTTTTCTTTTTAATGATGATGATGATTATTATTGTTTTGTTTTGTTTTTCGAAGTAGGGTCTCCCTCTATCCCAGGCTGACCTGGAATTCACTATGTAGTCTCAGGGTGGCCTTGAGCTCACGGTGATCCTCCTACCTCTGCCTCCCAAGTGCTGAGATTAAAGGCATGTGCCACCATGCCTGACCATCCATGATTTTTTACTTGATTGCATTTTTGTATTTCTTATTTCACCCTTAAAACTATGATGGTGTGGTACTGTTTTGTGTTACTTTCATTGTAAATGCAAAATCATTTTAAGATCAATTTTCATGATCTTTTAATTAATTCAGTAAAAATAGTAACATCAATTTTTAAGAAAATAACAAAGCCACGTATTTTTATAGCTATGCATGCAATCCCTGTTATACCCACACACCATGTTTACCTTTTTAATTTTTTTTATTTTATATATAACAGATTAATCTCTTTTATCCCTTAAATCCTGTTCCTGTTACCCTGGAGACCCTCCTCAGTGGGGTTATGGTATTCACTGTGGGGTCATGAAGGACTGTTAGTCCCTGTGGGGAACTGTGCCTCAGGATATCTCTACTCACTACCCACAAGATTAGCTTTTACAATCTTTCTGTCGCCTCTTCCACAATGCTCCCTGAGACATGGCAGGCCTGTTGGCAGTCTGATTTCATGTTGAGTTCTCTGTGGCCTCTGGATTTCTACTTTGATGGGTTTGGATTGGTCACTGTGTCAGTCACCATCACCTTGGAGCTGGTTGTCAGGCTAGCAGTCAGAGCAGTATTCATGTTGCCACTTCCTCTGCAGTTTCGCCTGTTCTCTGGGAAATGTGTTAGAGGTGGCACAACTGTTGGTGGGCAGGTAGCTATCTTCTTGTCTTCTCAATGGATCTTGGTTCTCCTCCATTTTCTGTGCCATCTGTAAAATAAAACAGATTCTACAACCAAGAGTGAGAGCAGCTTGGGTTCAAAGAGATATGCATTTGAGAGTTGTGGTTTTGGGGTTTTTTTTTTTTTGTTTGTTTGCTTACTTTTTGTATGCAAGCCCACTCTTCTTCTCCAGAGAGCAGTGGAGGCTTCCTTTTGAAAACTGAGTCTTCTGACCATGAGATGAGATTATGACTTGGCTTCCAGTACCAAATATGAGTTTTCTTCCACTGAACAGGACTTATGCCCAATCAGAGAACAGTTGGTCACCCACAGAGGCTGGGTGCCACTATTGCACAGCAGTGTACTTCTTGTCTGGCTGGTTGGTTGTGTACTCTGAAGGGTCCCCTGCTTATTCATGTTGTTGATGACCATTGTACTCCAGGCTCTCTCACAGGGTTTTCCAACCCTATGGGGACTAGCCAGGAGGGAGCTAGTTTCCCTTTCGGTTCCAGAATGATACTCCAATGTCCTGTGAACACAGCCTGTGGTGTCTTCAGCAATGGGGTCTTACCTTTTAGCTCTGTCAGGGAATCAATTGAATTGGCAATGACCTACATTGTTTGGGAGACCTCATGGGTCTCTCTGGCCAACAGCTCATCGTATGGAGCAACCCAGTTCTGGGCCTGGGATTTATTGAACAGAGTCCATGGTCTTAAGGTTAAGCTTCTCCCACCTTCTGTCCAGACTTCCCCTTTGATTGGTGGTTGTATCTTGTAGAGTGCTTCCCACCCTCCCCACCGCCTAACCCTGCAAGATCCTCCTACTCTGAAATTCTGCCCCCCAACCTGTCAGGTAGCTCCTCCCCTCCTCTCCCCGCATTTCTTCTCTCTTCTGGTCTCACGCTAGTTTCATGTGTGCCTTCCTGTGCTCACCACCATTCATATTCTTCCTTAATCGATCCATGTTAGGAACTAGAAATGAGAAAGTACACGTGACATTTATCTTTCTGTGTCTGTGTGACCTCGCTTAAAATAATAATTTTCTGGCCAGAGATGGCTTAGCAGCTAAGGCACTTGTCTGCGAAGACTAAGGACTCAGGTTTTATTCTCCAGGTCCCACCTAAGCCAAATGCACATGGTGGCACATGCATTTGGAATTCATTCGCAGTGGCTAGAGGCCCTGGCACACCCATTCTCTCTCTCTCTCTCTCTCTCTCTCTCTCTCTCTCTCTCTTCTCTGTCTCTAATAAATAAATAAAAATAAATCTTTTAAAAAAATAATAATTTTTCTCAACTCCATCCATTTCCTGCAGATTTCATTATTGCATTTTCCTTTCTGATGAATAGAGAGTAGAATTCCATTGTGTATGTACCACGCCCGGCTTATGTTCTAGAAACTTAAATAATCTTTAAAAAAAAAGATTTATTTACTTGCACACTCAAGTTCTTTCAGCACAAGGTGACTTGAGACTTCAGCTGCAAGCCATTTTATTATTCATCAGAATCGGATTTAAGAATTACTGAGGATCTTTGACTACAACAATCTTTGCCTCCAGTTGGAGCCCATAGATATTTTCATTTGTGGGACTTGCTCAACCCATTAAGCACTCTCAGTAGACTGTTTGGGGTGAAGCCAGTCTCTAAGGGATTTTGCAGCACATCCTGACGCAGCTGACCCACAGCGTCCCTGGGTTGATGGCGTATTTGTTTAGTTAGCGAGGCTCGCCGCTTCACTGCTCTCTGGCTTGCGTCAGTATCATGTTCAAACAAATGGGAGGAATTTCTGAAAGTTCAGTGAGCTTTGTCATTTCAAGGTAAGCTGGTGCCTGCTTTCCAGCATCCAGGGTCCCCCTTAGTCCTTAGACCTCTCCTACTGAATGAACCTACTCGTACACACTCAGGTCAGTTTACAGAAACAAAACTGACTCCATTACTAGTATGAGGCAGATAGGGCATTAGTGTCTAGTTATCTCACTTTACCATTTATCAGCCGCAGACCTAATTAAATTATTTGGGGTCTATGTGCCCCAACTTCCTTCTCTGTAACTTGAGGAGAGAGACTAAGAGTATACATCGCATGAAGGATTAAACTAACACTTGTAAAATTCTTTTTTTTCCTTTTGCAGTCCTGGGAATTGAGCCCAGGACCTTGTACATGCTAAACCAGCACTCTACTGCTGAGCTATACTAGCTAGTTGGCATGTTAAGATCTCAGTGAATGCTGGCTATGGTTTTGATATACATGTAAAAAAACAAAAAGTGGTATATGTGTGCCTGTGTGTGTGGAGGCCAGAGGACAGCCTCGGGTGTCTTCCTGAGATGCCACCCCCCTTTGAGACGGTCTCTTATTGGAGAGCATTCACGTGGCTCTATCCAGCTCTTCCTCCCTCGTGTTGGGATGGCAAGTGGGTATCACCACCTGTGGTTTTGTTTTTGTTTTTCAGGTGAGCTCTGAGGATCAAACTCAGATCCCCATGCTTGCAAGGAGAGCACTTCACCAACTTAGTTATCTCCCCAGCCTGGAAATTTTTGTTTTTTGAGACACAGTCTTAGGTAGCCTGGGCTGGAACTGGAACTAACTGTATAGCTGGGGATCACTTGAAGTTCTGGTCCTCCTACCTCTACCTCCAAGGGCTAGGGTTGCAGGCATGCCCCACCACACCTGGCTTACATGGTGCTGGGGATGGAGCCCAGGGCTTCATGCGTGCTAGGTAAGCACTCTGCCAACTGGGCTATATCTCTAGAACCCCCAAAATTGTTTTTAATGGTTAATCTGAATTAAATCAACTTCCTAATGAGGTGCTAGTCTCACTGAGATGCCATGATCAAGTGCCTCTGCCAATCCCACACCATTAGAAGAAGTCAGTGTTCTCTCTCCAATCTGTATCCATTATCCCAAACCAGTTAGCTCCTTGTGGTAGTTTGAATGTATGGCCCCATAAACTCAGTCATTTTTGATTAAACTTCCTACTTGAGCCCCTAGCAGGCAGATCCCTGCTACAAGGGGCATGTCACTGGGGGCAGATCCTGGAGTTCAGCTCTAAGGAGTGTTTGGGGACAGATCTCTCTCTCTCTCTCTCTCTCTCTCTCTCTCTTTCTCCCTCTCTCTCTGTCTCTCCTTGGAACTATAAAAGGCAGCCAGCTTCTTCCACCATTGATGGTGTTTCCCTGGACTCTGTAAGCCTGAGATAAACCACTTTTCTCCCATAAGCTGTGTCTGGATGTTTGTCCCAGCAATGAGGAGCTGCCTGCAACAATCCTTGACCTTCAAAGGCTGACTGCTGATTTACTGTTTTACGTTCCATTTCCAGAATCCTTGAGTATCCAAGATTGTTTTGTTTTGTTTTGTTGTTTTGTTTTTGAGGGAGGGTCTCACTCTAGCCCAGGCTAACCTGCAACTCACTCTGTAGTCCCAGGCTGGCCTCGAACTCACAGTGATCCTTCTACCTCTGTCTCCCAAGTGCTGGGATTAAAGGTGTGTGCCACCATGTCTGGCTTGTTGTTCTATTTTAAAAATATTTATGTACACAAGTCACATTGCTTTGGCCTGGTTTGCACAACTATTAATATATGAAAGCAGGATGAGTCATTCCAGCTCCCCAATACACTTTGAAAGAAAATAAACTAAGGAAAAAATTTTTGAACCCTGGAATGCATTAATATTCTGTGAGTGTTGAGGGGACTTCTTATTCAAACATTTTGTTCAAGAAAGTTCATTCCGTCCAAACAACATTTCCATTTCCCAGAGGCCTTGAGGTAGGCTTGCCCCATGATCCTCAGCACTTGCCCAGCTCACGTACTGAGAGTGCTGTAAGGTCATGTCAGTACAGCTCATCTTCAGACACTTCCCTGGCTCCAGTGACTTGAGAGCCTGCAGACCTCAAAAAGCCCCACCCAGGGTTGAGTCCAGCTGTCTTCATGACTTGTATCAGGCTAGCCTGCCCTGGCCCAGCATTGAGACCCTAGTCCCCAGCCCCATCATTTCCTTCCTTTCTTCTTGTCTTCTTCCCTCTCTTCCTCCCCCTTTCTTTCTTTGTTTTATGTATGGATGTATGATATGCCTGCGTGTGTGCATGCATGTGTATGTATGTGTGTGGGCCTACATATATGTGAAAGCCAGAGGTCAACATCAGGGGTCTTCCTTAATCACTCTCCACTTTGTATTTTGAGACAGTGAACCTAGAGCTCACCAGTTCCACTAAATTGCCTGCGCGAGAGCCCCAGGGATCCCTCCACCCTCCCTCCCCCACACTGAGATGGCAGGCCTGTGCTCCACAGCCTGATTTTACATGGGGGTTGGGATCTGAGCTCAGTTTCTCATGCTTGTACAACAAGCAGTTTATTTACCAGCTGAGTGGTCTTCCCAGCTACCTCCTCTTTATTCAGACGGGGTCTTGCTATGTGGTTCTGGCTGGCCTGGAACAGGCTGTATACACAAGCTAAAAGCTGGCCTTGAATTTGCATTGATTTTCCTGCCTCTATCTTGAGGTGGGATTATAGGATTGTATCACACACCTGAAGTGTTGGGAGGCCTGGGTGTGGCCCTTTTCTCCATCTAAATAAATAAATAAATATTTTAAGGTATTTTAGCTTATTTATTCAGGTCAATACAGACTCAGAAAAGCAGCCTCCCTAACATTTTGCCTTGTACCTGCAGGCTCATCCAAATAACCCTGCCATTGCTTCCTTGCAGGCGGCTGAAAGGCTGAACTGTTCCCTGTTCATTCATCCCTGGGACATGCAGATGGATGGACGAATGGCCAAATACTGGCTCCCTTGGCTTGTAGGTTTGTGCCAGCCTGGGTTTAGGAACAGAACTCCAGCTCTTGGGACTTTCCAATCACCTGTGGATCCCTACCACGCTAAAGGGAGGAAGTATGAATAGTTGATTGACAGTGACAGCCACCATCATGTCTAAAGTGCTTACTCTGAGAAGTGCTGTGTATATTACCTCCTTTCATTTTAACCATATCCAACATGATCATAGGTAAATTACAAAGCAAATCAGGTGCTGAATGGACAAAGGTTGGAATTATAATGAGTTTCACAGATGGAGAAACTGAATCTTGAAGTGGTTCATGGTTGGTTGAGATGCACAGTAACAGGAGAAAGTGGAGTTCACATCAGTGTGCCTGACTGCAAAGCATTTTAGACAGACTTCCATAGACCCCAACATACAGCCAAGCCGATGTAGCAGAGTTTTCTTAGATCCTGTTATAATAAGAGGCGAAGGTCATCTTCTATCACCCAAGCGACTAAAGCCATGGACTGTAGATTTGCCTTTCACCATGCCTGGTATTCGCTCCTCTCCTCTGCCCTTCACCTTCAGCACTGCTTATTCATAGCTCCCCTGAGAGCAAGGCACAGGGAAAGGTGAGAAGTCTCATCTGCCCTCTCATATCTCCCACGGATCAGTCCCAGGGAGGAGAGCGGTGGGGAGAGATGCAAACCTCTAGTGCTTCCAAGTGAGCCCACCCCGTCACCTCCCTGGGCTCTGTCTCATCTGTCAGATGATAGAGCTGGTCTGGCTTTCTGCAAAGGTTGCTTTCTGCTGTGCTGTGGCCTCTGGTGAAGACCAAAGTATACAGTGAGGCAGCTCCCCGCCACCTGCCCCCACCAGAGTACTTCACATAAATGACTGCTTAAGAACATGGTGCTGAGGGTGGAGAGATGGCACACAGGGCAAAGTGCTTGTCATGCAAACATGGGACCTGAGTTCAGATCCCCAGCACCTACGTAAAAACCAGGCACAGTGGCACATGCCTGTGATCCCAGCTTTTGAGAGGCAGACGGGAGAGTCCCCTCAACTTGCCAGCTAGCTAGCCTAGCCAAACTGGTGAGCTCCAGATTCAGTGAAATATTCTACTTGAAAAGACAAGGAAAGTAAGAAGGACCCCAACACTGGCCTCTGGCCTCCACACCAGACATGAGTGGAATGCTTCTACAGGGAGCCCAGAGCACTTGAAATCATTTGCACCCACCCAGTGGTTCATCAGCCTTAGCTCTGAGAGGCAGCACAGCTTGGCAGGACCGACCATGGTGAATATTTAGTGAGCTGTGACTACGTAGGCACCAAGTACTACCTGCTGAGTCATCCAAACAACCCGCTGGGGGAACAAGCCATTGCCCTCAGTTTATGACGACACAGAGAGGTAACTCATATTTGCTCAGCCTTCCAACATGAGGTTCTAACCAGGAACTTTGCTGACATCATTACTGCAAAAGTCCACAAAAGCCCTACAAGAGAAGCAACAGAGTCCTCAGGTGAAGAAGTGCAGGCTCAGGGATATAACAGTCACTTATCACAGGCCGAGAAGCAGGAAATGGCAAGAGCCAGCAGTCTGCCCCACCTTCACCCACTCTGCTTGGAGGGGAGTGGGGCAAGGCGAGGGGGCTGCTTTCCCTGCTTGTCCAGCCCCCGGCTGCTCTCCTCAGATGGACATGGCAACCAGGAAGCTGCCCGATGACCCTCCTTGCCAGGGGGATGCCCTGTATGCATTTGAGCCACGGTGGGGCACAGGGCCCCATGTTTCATAGCACTTACAGTTCCCCAGTAATTAGCCACTGCTCCCCAGCCACTAATGTTCACTGAGCTTCTTTTGCTTAAGGTGACAAGCCCTGACTGCTGTGACTCTCTATCTCCCCTTTCAGGAATGCCCACCGAGACCACCGTGGCCATTTGCTCCATGATCATGGGCGGGGTGTTCACGAAGTTTCCTAAACTGAAAGTGTGTTTTGCACATGGAGGTGAGGCACTATTTGTATCAGTCAACTCTGGCCAGCCAGCCTAACAAAATGTCACAGACAGGGCGATCTAAAGCCACAGCCATTTATTGCTCACCACTCTGTAAGCTGCAAGTACAAGATCAAGGTGTTGGCTGGGCTGTTTTCTGGTGAGGGAGTTCTTCACACACAGAAGGCCATCTTCTCCTATGTTCTCACACACAGGAGGCCATCTTCTCCTGTGTTCTCACACACAGGAGGCCATCTTCTCCTGTGTTCTTCACACACAGGAGGCCATCCTCTCCTGTGTTCTCACACACAGGAGGCCATCTTCTCCTGTGTTCTCACACACAGGAGGCCATCTTCTCCTGTGTTCTCACACACAGGAGGCCATCTTCTCCTGTGTTCTTCACACACAGGAGGCCATCCTCTCCTGTGTTCTCACACACAGGAGGCCATCTTCTCCTGTGTTCTCACACACAGGAGGCCATCTTCTCCTGTGTTCTTCACACACAGGAGGCCATCCTCTCCTGTGTTCTCACACACAGGAGGCCATCTTCTCCTGTGTTCTCACACACAGGAGGCCATCTTCTCCTGTGTTCTCACACACAGGAGGCCATCTTCTCCTGTGTTCTCACACACAGGAGGCCATCCTCTCCTGTGTTCTTCACACACAGGAGGCCATCCTCTCCTGTGTTCTCACACACAGGAGGCCATCCTCTCCTGTGTTCTCACACACAGGAGGCCATCCTCTCCTGTGTTCTCACACACAGGAGGCCATCCTCTCCTGTGTTCTCACACACAGGAGGCCATCCTCTCCTGTGTTCTCACACACAGGAGGCCATCTTCTCCTGTGTTCTTCACACACAGGAGGCCATCTTCTCCTGTGTTCTCACACACAGGAGGCCATCTTCGCCTGTGTTCTTCACACACAGGAGGCCATCCTCTCCTGTGTTCTCACACACAGGAGGCCATCTTCTCCTGTGTTCTCACACACAGGAGGCCATCCTCTCCTGTGTTCTCACACACAGGAGGCCATCTTCTCCTGTGTTCTTCACACACAGGAGGCCATCCTCTCCTGTGTTCTCACACACAGGAGGCCATCTTCTCCTGTGTTCTTCACACACAGGAGGCCATCCTCTCCTGTGTTCTCACACACAGGAGGCCATCTTCTCCTGTGTTCTTCACACACAGGAGGCCATCTTCTCCTGTGTTCTCACACACAGGAGGCCACCTTCTCCTGTGTTCTTCACACACAGAAGGCCATCTTCTCCTGTGTTCTTCACACACAGGAGGCCATCCTCTCCTGTGTTCTCATACACAGAAGGCCATCTTCTCCTGTGTTCTTCACACACAGGAGGCCATCTTCTCCTGTGTTCTCATACACAGAAGGCCATCTTCTCCTGTGTTCTCACACACAGAAGGCCATCTTCTCCTGTGTTCTTCACACACAGAAGGCCATCTTCTCCTATGTTCTCACACACAGGAGGCCATCTTCTCCTGTGTTCTCATACACAGAAGGCCATCTTCTCCCATGTTCTCACATGGACCTTCCACTGTGTATGCATGGTGAGGAAAGGGCAGAGGAGGAGGTGGAGAGACCATTCTGATGTCTTCCTCTTGTAAGATCATTCTTGCTGAGTTAGGGCCCCACCCGGTCCAGCTTCATGTATCCTGAATTCCTTCCTTAAGGACCCTGTCTCCAAATAAGTTACAACGGGGAATTTTTTACATGAATTTTGGAGATTTTGTAACATCTTTTAGCAATCATCTTATTATGATTTGAGAACCAAATGCTTTTTCTTTTTGCATGTGTATGTGTGTTCATATGAATGTGAATACACATGCATGTACAGGTACATGTGTACATGTGCATGTGTGTGGGGGTAGAGGCCAAAGGCAAGAATAGAGTATCTTCCTCAATTGCTCTTCACCTTACTTTTTGAGACAGGATCTCTCATTGAGCTTGGAGCTCAGCGACTTAGATAGTCTAGCTGGTCAGTGAACCCCAGGGATCTACCTGTCTCTGCCTCCCTAGTTCTTGGATTACAGGCATGCATGGCCACACCTGGCTTTGACATGAGTGTGGGGATCTGAACTCAAGTCCTCATGCTTATGTGGCAAACCTTTAACTGATTAAACCATCTCCTTGGCCCCAAATTCCATGTTTATGGGCAAGTTTTGTTTGTTTCATGCCATTTTTATTTTGGTTTTTACTTAAATCTTTCTAGTTAGGCCACAAGCATTATGGTCCCTACCATTCCCTACTATTTACAGGTAGGCCAATTGTGTTCCTTTGCATTGCCTGCCTGGTTCCTCTAGGTCATTGAGATTGTGACTCTTAGACATACTCACACATGATATCTGATTGTACATGTGACATGCTAGCCTGATGTTCCCTATCTATAACTCAGAGAAGATGCTTCCCACATCCATCAATAGGACTCGAGTCCTTCTAATAGCTTTGTGCACTGCACTGCACTTTATGAATAGGCCTCAGATCTGGAATAGGTTGTCCTATTTGAGAACACTTGACAAGCTAGTCTCTCTGGGATACACTTCCTAAGTCTCAGCTGTGGATGAGTCACTTACCTCTTCTGGGTCATTGCCCCGCATCTGGACCCTGGTAGGCACTTTGAAAATGACATCAATCTGAGGGGCTATGTTAACGTCTCTTTGAACACACATCCTTTTAACCAACAGTAGCCTCTCAGTAATGGATTGGCTCGCCACTGTTATTTTTTTATTGCCACTAGCACTGTGTCATAGGCATTGAATCCAAGGCTTCCCACCTAGTAGATAAGTACTTTACCAGTCAGCGACATCCCCAGCCTTTAAAGTGTTTTTGTTTGTGACCGAGTCTCTCTTAAGTGTCCAGGCAAAGCTTGAACTGACTCTGTCACTCAGGCAGGCCTTGAGTTTGTGATCCTCCTGCCTTGTCTTAGCCTCCCAAGCCAGGGATGGTGCTCGCTTTTGTCTTGCAGGCGGCGCTTTCCCCTTCACAGTGGGAAGGATCTCCCATGGATTCACCATGCGCCCAGACCTATGTGCCCAGGACAACTCAATGGACCCAAAGAAATACCTTGGTTCCTTCTACACAGACTCTTTGGTTCATGACTCTCGGTCCCTCAAGCTGCTAACAGATGTCATAGGAGAGGTAAGCTGGGCATGGCATTTACACAGTTTCTGAGGAGAAGAGTGCCACATTGGCAAGCTGGGCGTGGTGATGCATGCCTTTAATCCCAGCACTCAGGAGGCAGAGGTCAGAGGATCGCCATGAGTTCAAGGCCATCCAGAGACTCCATAGTGAAGTCCAGGTCAGCCTGAGCTAGAGTGAGACCCTACCTCAAAAGAACAAACAAACAAAAAAATGAATGCCACATTGGCAATGCATAACTTGGCACATTGGACAATTTTGAGGGGAAAGAATAGTCTGAATTAGTTTTTTTTTTAAACCCCTCTGAAATGTTTAGTGTAGTTGTATCTAGAGGGAATTGATTCCAGGACCCCAAAATATACTGAAATCCTCAGATGCTCAGTTCTCATATTAAGTGGCATGATTTTCATACAACCTAACACACCCTCCTATACACACTACTTGACTGATAACAGCTAAAACAATGTAATTGCCATGTGAACAGTCACTATGATGTATTGGTTAGGGGATGCTTATAAGGGGAAAAGAATAACATAGAAGCAACTTTTTACCAAGTAAAATCCACATTCACTGGAATATAAAAAGGTGGAATTGAGCACATTGCCAAAGTGCAAATGCAGCATCACTTGATGTAACCACACAGACTGCTGAATCCGTGTCAGACATACAAGCCATATATATTAATAATTTAGGGTTCTCTTTACAATATTAATGCTTCCCCACCCTAGTTATATCCACATCAGCAAATTCTCTTTTAAAATCATCCCCAAGGGCTAAGAAGATGGCTCGGTCAGTAAAGTGCTTGCAGAACTAGCATGAGGGCCAGAATTTGGATCCCCAGCACCTATGTGTGGCGTAGTGGTAGCATGCACCTATAACCCCAGTGCTGGGGGCAGAGATGGGATCACCACAGCTTACTATCTAGTTAGTCTAGCTGCATTGGTGAGCTGTGGGTTCAGTGTGAAACTGTGTCTTCAAACAATTAAGTGGAGAGTGATTGAGGACATGCCCAGTGCCATCCTCTGGCTTACACACACACACACACACACACACACACACACACACACACACACACATGCAAATATGCATACCAAACACATACACAGGCAAAAAAAACATCTCCAAATCAGAAGGCTCTTTGAAGTTTCATTTTTGGGAAAATGTCAACTTTATTAATAAAGCCCAGCAGACTGACCTCTTTTTTTGGTTTATTTTTATTTATTTGAGAGCGACAAATAGAGAGAAAGAGGAAGAGAGAGAGAATGGGCGGGCCAGGGCCTCCAGCCACTGCAAACAAACTCCAGACACATGGGCCACCTTGTGCATCTTGCTTACATGGGTTCTGGGGAATCAAACCTGGGTCCTTTGGCTTTGCAGGCAAGTGCCTTAACCACTAAGCCATCTGTCCAGCCCCTGACCTCTTTTTTTATGTGACATTGAGAGAGAGAGAGAGAATTGGAGTGCCAGGGCCTCCAGCCTCTGTAATCAAACTCCAGAAGCATGTGCCACCTTGTGCACATGTGTGACCTTGCACGCTTGCATCACCTTGTGCATCTGGCCTAGGTGGGATCTGGAGAGTTGAACATGGGTCCTTAGGCTTCACAGGCAAGCACCTTAATCATTATGCTATCTCTCCAGCCCAGTAAATTCTATCTAATTGGCCTTTTGTGTTTTTTATTTTTAATCAACCAGGGCTTATGGTTATTTTTAATGGCTTGTAAATCATTTTAAACACCCTGTTCCTTTGTGATGCAAGTGATCTCTTATCTCTCTTTTTAATATTTATTTATTTGAGAGAGAGAGAGAATGGGCATGCCAGGGCCTTCAACTGCTGTAAATAAACTCCAAACACATGTGCCACCTTGTACATCTGGCTCACATGCATCCTAGAGAACCAACCTGGGTCCTTTGGCTTCATAGGCAAACGCCTTAATTGCTAAGCCATTTCTCCAGCTCTTAATCTTCTCTCTCTTAATCTCATCTCTGAATCCACTAAGGATTTTTGTGAGTTTACCTATAAGTCTTCCCTCAAGTGGATGTTTGTCTTTAAGTCCCCATGTTTCATGTTAAATGCATTTCTCACATCTCTGCTCTGCGCATGTAAAATGATTTAGAATCCAGCTCCTGGGGTAGTTTGCCTTTTAGATACCTTCTTGTAACTGGGAGGGAAAAGAGAGGCCTGAGAAGAGAAAGAACTGTTGGGCCCCACCCATGCCCAGAACTGTACTGCTCCTTTGCTCCTTGGTGCTTTCACTGCCTTCAAAGCTCTATCCAAAAGGGGTTTTGTTGTTGTTTATTTGTTTGTTTGGTTGGTTGGTTTGTTAGGAGGGGTTGTTTTTTTTGTTTCCGAGGTAGGGTTTCACTCTGGTCCAGGCTTACCTGGAATTCACTCTGTAATCTCAGGGTGGCCTCCAGCTCACAGAGATCCTCCTTGCTTCGCTTCTGCAAGTGCTGGGATTAAGGGCATGCGCCACCACACCCAGCTTCCAAGAGGTTCTAAAGGACTAGAGGAATCAGTGCTGAAACAGTTCCTTAGCAGCAAAGATTTTATAACTTCCAAGGTTATGGTAAGGCCATAAAGTATGCCATGTGAACTAGACATATTTCCAAAATGGCTTAAAACAGGGCTGGAAGATGGCTCAGTGGTTAAAAGTGCTTGGTTGCAAAGCCTTCCAACCCAAATTCATGTAAAGCCAGTTACAAAAAGTGGCAAATGAGTACAGAATTCATGTGCAGTAGCAGAAGGCCCTTGCATACCCCTATCCAAATATTTTTTTAAATGTCTTAAAACAGGAAGGGTTTCCTTGCCTAATTCTTATCTAGTTTGATTATTACAAATCATGTCTTTACATGTGTGGGAGAAGGTGTCAGGATGTCTTGTCCCTCCCAGAAAACCCAGATGCTTGTACCACTTTTTGTAACTGGCTTTATGTGGGTGGCTGGAAATTGAACCCAAGCAGCAGACTTTGCAAGCAAGCACCTTTAAGTGCTGAGTGATGTTTCCAGCTTGATTGTTAATTTATTTTTTTTTCATTTTATATTTTATTTATTTATTTGAGAGGGACAGACAGAGAGAGAAAGAGGCAGAGAGAAAGAGAGAAAGAATGGGAGCACCGGGACCTTCAGCCACTGCAAACGAACTCCAGACATGTGCGCCCCCTTGTGCATCTGGCTAATGGTGGTCCTGGGTAACTGAGCCTTGAACCTGGGTCCTTAGGCTTCACAGGCAAGTGCTTAACTACTAAGCCATTTCTCCAACCCTGATTGTTAATTTTTTTAAAAAAATATTTTTTTAGGGCTGGAGAGCTGGTTTAGCAGTTAAGATACTTGCCTACAAAGGACCTAGGTTCAATTCCCCAGGATCCATGTAAGCCAGATGCACAAGGTGGTGCTTGCATCTGGTTCATCTGCAGTGGCTACAGGCCCTAGCCCAATTCTAGTTCTATCTGCCACTCTCTCTCTCTCAAATAAATAAAAATAAATAAAATGTTTTTAGAAGTATTCTTATTTATTTGTTTATGATGAGAAAAAGAAATAAAAACAGAGAATAAGCACACCAGGGCCTCCTGCCACTGAAAACAAACTCCAGATGCATACACCACTCTGTGCACGCAATTCCATATGGCCACTGGGGAATCAAACCCAGGCTGGCAACTCTGCAAGCAAGCACTCACAAACATTAAGCCATCACCCAGCCTTGATTTTTAATTTCATTTTAGTAGTTCCCTCTCTAAACAATGACTTTCTATGTATTGCAGTTCGCAGAAGAAACCCTTCTTTGTAAGCCTCCTGAGTGAAGGGCAGATGCACAAGGGAGCAGATGTGTCTGGAGTTCATTTGCAGTGGCTGAAGGCCCTGGCATAGCCATTCTCTCTTCCCTCCCCCTTTCTTCCTCTCTCTCTTTCTCTCTCTCTCTCTCTCTCTCAAATAACTAAAATATTTTTAAAGAGTTATTTTATTTATTAGAGATAGAAAGGGAGAGAGAGAGAGAATGAGAATGGGCGTGCCAGGGCCTCTAGCCATTGCAAACCAACTCTAGACGCATGTGCCACCATGTGCATTGGCTTATGTATGTACTGGGGAATCAAACCTGGGTCCTTAGGCTTCAGAGACATGCATCTTAATGGCTAAGCCATCTCTCCAGCCCAACAAATAAAATATTTTTTAAAAAAAGAACTTGCAATGAGTGTGAGAGTGTTTGTAAGTCCTGGCTCTACCCCTTCTTAGCTAGGCAACCATTAATATCAGTCACTCAGCCCTCTGTTTCTGTTTCATATTACAATGGGAGTGATAAGCAGAAGGAGTTGCTGTGAAGGGTTAATACACGCCAAAGGCTATAAACATGTCAGAGATCTGAAACACCTATTCTGGTGCTTTACAAACAGTTAAGTGTTAAGTTCATGTTTGTTTGAGTTGTGTAATGACATTTGGGAACAGAAGGCTAATCTTATTCTGTATTGATAGATTTAAAGCAGGCTTTTTTTCTGTAGGAAATACGTCCTGTTCTTTTGGGGTCAAGTAGCACATTTTCTTTCTTTCTTTTATTAGATATGTACACAGTGTGTGTACAGTCATGTTGATACCATATCAGCCTCCTCTCTGTCCTCCCCCTCTCTGCAGGGACCTTCCTATTGGGGAATAAGAGGCGTGCATTGTGGGGTTAGCCATCAGTTATGGGTAAGAGGCAATGTCTCCATCCATAATTCCCAACATGTTGCTCTAACATTCTTTCCACCCCTCTTCCGCAAATTTCCCTGAGCCATGTTCAGTTCATTTTAGGTCTACTTCAATGATGAGGTCTTGAGAGCCTCAGGTAATACCTTTTCTTATCTTCCTGAAATCTACTAGGAATCTTTTGAAAGTTTACTTATCCTTACAAGTCTTCTCTAAAGTGGACTCTTTTTTTTTTCACTATTTTATTTATTTATTTATTTATTTATTTAAAAGAGAGAGAAAGAGGCAGGTGGAAATAGAGAATGGGCACACAGGGCCTCCAGCCACTGCCAACAAACTACAGACACATGCACCACCTTGTGCATCTGGCTTATATGGGTCCTGGGGAATTGATCCCAGTACTTAGGATTCATGGGCAAGCACCATAACCACTAAGCCATCTCTCCAGCCCTGCCTCAAGTGGACTTTTGTCTTTAAGTCTCAATGTTTCACATTAAATGCCTTTCAAAATGAATTTCTGGGACAGGAGTAGTGGCACATACCTTTAATCCCAGAACTTGGGAGGCTGAGGTAGGAGGATGGCTGTGAGTTCAAGGCCAGCCAGAGGCTACAGAGTGAGTTCCATATTAGCCTGGACTAGTGTTAGGCCCTACCTTGAAAAATTAAATAAATAAAATATGAATTTTTGTAGTAAGCTATGTTCTTCGCATCTTTTGTGTCTGCAGAACTCCCTGAAAATGTGACAAAGTTGATTCCTTTCCCTTGGCAGGGCTGCGAATCCCTGCCATCCCCCTGGCTGTCTCTGCCATCACAGGGAAATGCATGCGCTGCTAGATTTGGGGCGAAGTGTATGTTGAGGCATGGACTTGGTGCCAAGAACTCCAGCAGGATTCTTACCCACCTATTAGCTGCCTAATAAAGCAAACCATCATCTTGCTGGAAAGTAACATTCCAGGATCCCAGAGATATGGTCAGTCTTCACTGAGAATTGTCCCTCCGAGTTTAAAATCTTTACTGTCAAGGTTCAAGTGTGAAATGCCCCGCCATAGGTTCGTGTGTTTGGACATTTGGTCTCCAGCCAGTGGGACTATTTGGGAAGGTTATGGAACCATAGGAAGGCAGAGCCTGGCTAGAGTCGGTCCCTAAAGGTAGGCCTTGAGGGTTGTTTATTTACTTATTTATTCATTTGTGTGTGTATGGGCATCCATGCCAGGAGATGAGGGCGAGTTAGAAGGACAACTTCAAGGTGTCTGTGCTCCACCTTCTTTGAATCAGGGCCTCGTTGGAGGGATGGCTTAGCAGTTAAGGCATTTGTCTGCAAAGACAAAGGACCCAGGTTCGATTCCCCAGGACCCACGTAAGCTAGATGCACAAGGGGGTATACATGCCTGGAGTTCGTTTGCAGTGAATCAGGGCCTCTTGCTGCTGCAAATGAACTGTCAGACTGCAATTAGCTGACAGACTAGCTGGGCATGTCTGTGAAGAAGTTTCTTAGCCCAGGGTGCTTAGTATAATTAATTTAATATACAATTGGGCTGAGATGGCCCAGGGGTTAAAGGTACTTGCTTACAAAGCCCATTGGCCTGGGTTCTATTCCCCAGTACCCATGTAAAGCCAAATGCTCAAAGTGACACATGTGTCTGGAGTTCATTTACATTGGCAAGGGGCCCTGGTGTGCTCATTCTTGCTGTCTTTCAAGTGAATAATAATTTAGTGTATAACCGATATGTGCAGTTATAATGGGCATATTAGTTATTTTTCTTGTTGCCATGACAATAGCTGGCACAAGCAACTTAAGGGACGGTTTGTCTGGGCTCACACAGTTAACACACATCCATCGAGGTGGGAGGGCGAGGCAACGGGAGCAGGAGGCCGCTGGTCATACTGCATCCGCACTCAGGCAGAGAGGACGCCGGTGCTCAGCTCTCTGCTGTTTTGTATTCAGTCCTGGCCCCCAGTCCATGGAATAGTGCTGCCCACAGCTAGAGAGGGTCTTCCCTCCTCAGTTAACCCAATCTAGAAACTTCTTCACAGACATGCCCAGAGGTTTGTCTCCTAGGTGATCCTAGATCCTGTCAAGTTGCCAATTGATATTAACCATCATAATAGGTGACAGGAATAGAAAAAATATCCTAACTTATTTACTAAGAATGTATCAAGTATAAATGTATGAAGTGATGGCATGTGTGAGCTTCTTTGTAAAGGATCACACGTATCTGGAGGAGTCTCTTCCCCACCTTCTTCTTGCTGCTATGTCCTTTCTCTCAAAACAAGAACATCCAGTTAATAAGATTCATCCCCAGTTCATTCACTTTTAACTTTCCTTTTCTTCCTGCCTTCCCAAAGCTAATATTTTGGGCTTACTCACATCATGTGTCCCTGCTCTGCACATTTGGGCATTTATTCCTTCGATGCACACACATGTCTGTTAACACATCTTGATGGGGGTAAGCAGGCGTCAGACATATTCCACATTTATTCCTTCAATGCACACACACATCTGTTAACACAATTCTTGGTGGTGGTAAGCAGGCGTCAGACATATTCCACACTTATTCCTTCAATGCACACACACATCTGTTAACACAATTCTTGGTGGTGGTAAGCAGGCATCAGACATATTCCATACTTATTCCTTCGATGCACACGCATGTCTGTTAACACAATTCTTGGTGGTGGTAAACATGTGTCAGACATATTCCACAGTTTCAAAAGAGAAGCTCTTTACAAAAATCCAGTTCAAAGAGTTATTCTTGGCAGAGATTTTATAGGGAGGAAATGCCTAATTATTGTTAATTGGATTATAAAAAAAAAAAAACACTGGGCCTGGGGAGATGACTCAGAAGCTAAAGGTGCCTGCTTGAAAAGCCTACTGGCCTGGGTGTGATTCCCCAGCACCCACATAAAGCCAGATGCAAAAAGTGGCACATGCATCTAGAGTTCACTTGTAGAGGCAAGAGGTCTTGACATACTCATACTCTCCCTCCCCTCCTCAAATAAATTTTAAAAAATTAGGGCTGGAGAGATGGCTTAGCAGTTAAGGCACTTGCCTGCAAAACCAAAGAACCCAGGTTCGATTCCTCAGGACCACGTAAGCCAGATGAACAAGGTGGTGCATGTGTTGAAGTTTGTTTGATGTCGCTGGAGGCCCTGGTGCCCATTCTCTTTCCCTCCCTCTCTCCCTCTCTCCCTCTTTCTCTCTCTCATAAATTAAAAAAAAAAAAATTAAACACACTTTAAGGATAATAGCATGGTCTTAGACAAATTTTAAGACTAGAAAACAAGATTACTAACAAGCTAGAGGTGGTCAACAGACAGACAGATACATGCAGATAATTCACATCCTATGGAAAGAACTAACTGGGTGTGGTAATGCACATCTTTAATCCCAATACTCCAGAAGCAGAGGTAGGAGGAGGATGCTATGAGTTTGAGGCCAGTCTGGGACTACAGAGTGAGTGCCAGTTCAGCCTGGGCTAGAGTAAGACCCTACCTTGAAAAAAAAAAATAGAAAGAAAAAGAAAAGAAATAAAGAAGGAAGGAAGGAAGGGAGTTAAGGGCCAGGGAGATGGCTCAGTGGTTAAAAGTCCTTGCACAGCCCGGTGACCAGAGGGCAGATCCCAGAGCCCATGTAAACCCAGCTACAAGTAGTGCGTGAGGCTATGATGCCAAGGTGCCTTCAGCAATGGGAGCCAGAGTCAGGAGACTCCTGAAGCTCCTGGGCCAACTAGCCAGGCGTTCACAGCAGAAAAGATAAATAAGATAAACCTTGTCTCAAATAAGGTGTCGGGCAAGGACCCACACCCCAAGGTTGTTCTCTGACCTTCACATGTGCACTGTGGCATGCACCCACCCACACACACAAAGGGAAGGGAGGAAGAAGTGAAGGAGAGAGGGAAGAAAAGGGGGAAGGAGAGCAGGAAAGTAAGAAATTGGGAACAACACAAAATAATGAAATGCTTCCAAGCCAAGTTTGGTGTTTGCAGTGGGCATACAAAATAAATCACTTTAGGAAGGAAAACAGGGAAGTATGTTAACCAGGAGAATGAATTACAGAATAGTGGTTTTCATTTGTATTTAGAATCACTTACTATCTCCACATTAGAATAGAACAGGCCCCCTTTAAAGTGTACTTATGTCTGAGAAGGCCGTAATACTGGGAAAGGAAGAATTTCTGACTAGGGTCTATGGCCATACCACCCTGAACATGGCCCACCTCACCTGATCTTGGAAGCTTAGCAGTTCAGGCTCAATTAATACATGGATGAGAGAATTCCTGACTAGAAAATTTCTAGATTTCATTTTCATGTTAATGTGGCTGACAAGTGTAATATAAGCATGGGACTTTAAAATGATGTTGTATTTTGGAACTGTAAACAGCGTTAGTGAAAGGAGGTAGAAATGAACCTCTGTGAATACTGAGCAGACAGCTCGGGGCAAGATCAGCTGTTGGCACAGATGTGAGCACATATAACCCTGGGTCTGTGGATTTCTACAGCAGGTGGACCTGCTTAGATTCATATATTAATGAATAAAGAAATATGGAAATATTTTGTGAGTCTATCACAGCTTTCTAGACTTTATTAACAGATTATATTTTTATTCTCTCTCCCCTGTTTCCATTTCTTTGGGGCCCTCCTCTGTGGGGTTATGGGATTTACTATGGGGTCATGAAGATCTCGGTCAGTCCCAATGGGATAGTGGGGGACCGTGGCTCTAGGAATTCCCACCCACTCTGTGGCTCTTGAAATCTTTCTGTCCCCTCTTCCACAGTGTTCCCTGAGCCATGGCAGGCCTGTTGGCAGTCTGATTTAGTGTTGAGTTCTTTGTAGCCTCTGAATTTCTGCTTGCATAGGTTGTACTTAATCACCATGTCTGCCGCCATCCCCCTGGAGCTGGTTGTCAGGTCAGCAGTAAGAGCAGTGTTCATGGCACCACTTCCACTGCAGTTCTCCTGGGCCCTGGCAGATGTGAAGACGTGGCAAGTTTCATAGTGGGCAGTTGGTTATCATCTTGTCTTATAAATGGATCACAACTCTCTTCTATTTTCTCTGCCATCTGTAAAAGAAAGATGATTCTCCAAAAGTGAGAACAGCTTGGCTTAAAGGAGGCATGCAAAGTTATTTGAGAGATTTTTGGTGAGCAAGCCCACTCTTCTTCTCCAGAGAGCATGGGGTCTTCTCTCTGAAGTGAGTTTCCTGACCATGGGATTCTGACTTGGTTTCCTGTACCAGGTATGGGTTCTCTCCCACTGAGTGGGCCTCATGTCCCATCAGAGAATATCTGGTTACCTGCAGAGGCAGAATGCCACTATTGCAGAAGTGTGTACTTCTTGCCTGGCTGGTTGATTTCATAGTCTTCAGGGTGCCCTGCTTATTCATGTTGTTGGTGATTGTTTTCTCCCAGCAGCTCCCAAAGTGCTTTCCAGCACTATAGGAATTAGTCAGGAGGAAGCTAGCTTCCCTTTCAACTCCAGCATGGTAATTTGATGTCCTATGACGGCAGCCTGTGATGGCTTTAGCAATAGGGTCATACCTTTTAACTCTGGGAGGGAATCAAGTGTTTACCCTAGCCCTAAACTTCTAAATGTACTTTCTTATAGTATTTCATATAAATGTATTTCTATAGCCTAAAAGACTCTTATGTTTTTGTTGTCAAGCTCATATTTAGAGTATTTAAAGGACGAGTCACATCAGAAGTTCGTGTTTCATACATTCAAGCGTTTGTTCCTTCAGTACATCCACATTCATTAAAACAAATCTTGAATTGATAATAAAAAATATGTCCGAGCTATTCCAACATGTCAAAAGAAGAGGCCCCTTTAACTCTGGCAAAATTCCCAAACAGTGCCACCAGCTAAGGACCAAGTGTTCAAGCACATAAGCCTCTAAAGGAACATTCTGTATTTAAACCCCAACAGGAAGGCTGTGAAAACTAAATGAACTTTAAACACAAAGGGCTTAGGAAAAACATGCATGTAGTAAACCATCAATAACTATTAGATGTTGTCATTATTAGAGGTAGCTCACACTGGCTAAGCTAAGACATGGTAAGGGCAGGTTAAGGAGGTATCACACAGGTGCACAGATAATGGGAACAGAAATGGCAGGGGTGAATGCTACAGAGCTTCGTGTTCCAGGAGATGCTGGGATTGAGGGAGCGGGGAGACCTCAAGGTAACTCTGGAGGTCCTAGCTTGGGAAACGGAAGTGAAAAGTAGTACCATCAGCCAGAAGGACAAACAAGCTGAGGCTCATGTTCTGCCAGACAGTTATACTTCTTTTTTTTTTTTTGGTTTTTTGAGGTAGGGTCTCACTCTGGTCCAGGCTGACCTGGAATTAACTCTGTCATCTCAGGGTGACCTTGAACTCATGGCAATCCTCCTACCTCTGCCTCCCAAGTGCTGGGATTAAAGTTGTGCGCCACCACGCCCGGCTCCAGTTATACTTCTTATGGTTTGGATGTGACATGCCTCCCAGAAGGTTCATGAGTCTGACTGGATTATGAGGCCATCGCTCTTTCAACACATTAATTCACTGGTGAGTTTATATTGCATGGCCCATCAGGAGGTAGAGCCTAGTCAGTGAAAAGCATGTCCTAGGGTACTCTTTCTTTCTCCAAAAAAGTTTTAAAAAAAAGTTTATGTCTTCTTTTTTCAAAATAAACACTAATTTAGGACCAAGGGGTCATTGGGTCATGATGTCTCCAATCCATATACATATATTCTGAAAATGACCAAGCAACATAGCAAAATGTTAGTTAATCTGGGTGAAGGCTATACAGCATATCCCTGTGTTTCCTTGCAATATATCTGTTGGATTGAAAGTCTATCAAGATAAAAATGATATGCCAATTCAAATTGGACTTCAAGTGACATTCCAAGCAGGGGAATAGACCTAGTCAAGTAACTCACTTAAGAGTCTAGCACAAGGGGATGGAAGGATGGATTAGCAGTTAAGGTACTTGATTGCAAAGCCTAAGAACCCAGGTTCAATTCCCCAGTACCCATGTAAGCCAGATGCACAAGGAGGCATATGTGTCAGGATTTCATTTGCAGTAGCTGGAGGCCCTGGCAGGTGCTTTCTCTCCCTCTCTCTCTCTCTTACTTCTCTCTCTCTGTGTCTCACCCCCTTTCTCTGTCTCTCTCAAAAAAATAAACAAAATATTTTTTTAAGTCTGGTATAAAACAAGATCCCACACTTGGTTTTGGAAAACTCAAGCAAAATTAATAAAGGGATCATTTACAAAGGTTATAGGGACTGATACTGCTATTCAGGCTCAAATTTTTCCTTCCAACACTAATATGCCTTTGAAAATTCTAAGATCAGTTGTGTTGTATCATTTCAGTAATGGTAGACTTGGGCTGGAGAGATGCTTAGCAATTAAGACACTTGCCTGCAAAGCCAAAGGACCCGGGTTTGGTTCCCCAGGACCCACGTAAGCCAGATGCACAAGGGGCACATGTATCTGAGTCATTTGCAGTGGCTAGAGACCCTGGAGTGCCCATTCTCTCTCTCTCTCTCTTCCTCTCTCTCTCTCTTCCTCCTTCTTTGTCTTTTTCTCTCAAATAAATTAAAAAAAGAAAAGAAAAAGAATGGTAGACTCACCAGGAATGGTGGCATATGCCTTTAATCCCAGCACTCGAGAGGTAGAGGTAGGAGGAGCACCATGAGGTCAAGGCCACCCTGAGACTACATAGCAAATGCCAGGTCAGCCTGGGCTTGAGCACAACCCTACCTCGAGAAAGAAAGTAAGAAAGAAAGAGAGAGAGGGAGGGAGGGAGGGAGAAAGGGAGGGAGGGAAAAAGAAAGGAAGGAAGGAAGGAAGGAAGGAAGGAAGGAAGGAAGGAAGGAAGGAAGGAAGGAAGGAAGGAAGGGCAAGCAAGCAAGCATGGGTGGGAGGGGGCAGATAAAAAAGAATGGTAGATTCCATTCTTTCATCTGGATGTACATGTAAATATTCCTTGAATTTCAATATTCTTTGTTTCAGTTATTACGAGGGGGAAAAAAAGGATTAGGGAAGTGCTTCCCATACAAGTATGAAGACCTTAGTTCAATCCCTAGAACACACATAAAAATGTCTAGGTATGGTAGGATGCACTTGTAATCCCAGCCCTGGAGAAGCAGGGATAGGTGGATTCCTTATGCTCACTAGCCAGCCAGTCTAGCCTAACTAGAGGGCTCCAGAGCAGTGAGAGACCCTCTCTCCAAAACAAGGTGGACAGAGCCTGAGGAACACCACCAGCTCTGACCTCCACACACAAACAGAAGAGACCGGAAGCTGATTTGCAACTTTAGACCTAATAGTGACACCTGCTGGGAAACAGTGCAAATAAAATTTGAACCATAAAGTCCACTTTTTTTTTGTTTTTGTTTTTGTTAATGAGGAAGTTAAAAAAAAAATTAACCGTCCAGCACTCAGGAGGCAGAGGTAGGAGGATCACCTGTGAGTTCGAGGCCACCCTGAGACTCCATGGTGAATTCCAGGTCAGCCTGGACCAGAGTGAGACTCTACCTCAAAAAAAAAGAAAAGAAAAAAATTAACCAGGATAGTGTACATAATAAGAGAACAAAGTTTACAGGATACTCTTTGATGTTCTACAAATTTACAAACGAAACTATTTTTTCCTTTTAGGATAAAGTCATTTTGGGAACCGATTATCCATTTCCACTAGGTGAGCTGGAACCTGGGAGACTGATCGAGTCCATGGAAGAATTTAATGAGGAAACAAAGGTATACAGCCTTGATTTTGAGTCTGCTTCCTGAGTGACCTGCTCCCATTGGGTTTGGTGTCAGGTACCTTGACACGCAGAAGAGCCGTTACACTGAATGTTCCTAGAGCCTTAGTCCATCTTCACAGACAGCTGGATGACTAAAACACAGATGTATGAAACTGTCAAAAATAAAGGGAAAACTTTTTACAGGCCTAGGATGAAGCCCAGTGAGTAAAGTGCTTGTCAGGCATGGACAGAGCCCTGGATCTGATCCCCAACGCTGCACACAATGAGCCTGCTGATGCATGCCTGCAATCCAGCACTCAGGAGGCCGAGGCAGGAGGAATGCCACAAGCCTAAGGCCAGCCTGGTCTACATAGGAAGTTTTAAGCCAGGCCTGCAAGGGCCACATGAGACCCTGCTCCCCCCGCCCTTCCCTAAAAAAAAAGAGAACTACCATGTCAAAATTTGTAGAACTCTAGTTAGTTGTTATTTTGGATATTGAGACTGAAGTCTAACAAGGATCCAAGGACTTGGAACCCTCAGTATGTGTATCCACCCCACCCACTAAACCTGACCCTTACAATGGGTAACAATACTAAAACATACCAGAATGTACCACTAATAAGGATCCAGGATTTGGAACCCTCAGTATGTGGATCTATGCTGCCCCACTGGGACTGACTCTTCAAACGGGTAACAATAATAAAATGTAGCAGAATGCTACTTCTATCTCCTCTACACCCTTGGTGCTTGGGCCAAAATGAATTTCAGATGTCCTGTCCTCAGATGTCCTCTCCTTTGCCACTTCCTTCCTTTTTCACCCTTTGCAAACAGGTCTTTCCTAAGGGTTTCACTTCCAATCACTGCCAGAGATCTAGGATGGCTGAGAATGAAAAGGGAACATGTCAGCTCTCAATAAGTCTTGCAAAAGTCTTCCATCATGACTGTTTTGTACACTTAATGGCTTCCTTCTTGGATAGAATCCCAAAGCTTCCCTGAGCTCACCCTACCTTAAACTGTTAAAGACAGGGCCCAGCAAAGCTTCTCAACAGCCTTGAATTGCATGAAGCGATGCCAAGAACTCACTCTGATGAGACACAAGTTATTAAATGGGAAACTCAGAAGTTTCTTGATACCTTAAGGCACTAAAATCTTAACTTGTTAAATATTCATCTGTCAAAGTAAAAACTTCTGTAAGATTTTTTTTTTTAGTTTGGGGTGAGTTTATAATAAAGGTTGAGAATGAGAAATCTTTTATGATGTTAACCAAAATTAAACAGAAACCACCTTAACCCAAGCATTCTTAAACTCAAATGGAATAGTAACTATTTTATGATCCTCATAGTTTATTCCTATGTGCTTATCACTTTCAAATCTTAAAGAAATCTAGTATAAAAATGTTATGTTATTACAAGCCAGGTGTGGTGGCACATGCCTTTAATCCCAGTACTCAGGAGGCAGAGGTAGAAGGATCACTGAGAGTTCAAGGCCACCCTCAGACTACATAGTGAATTCCAGGTCAGCCTGAGCCAGAGTGACACTCTACCTCAAAAAAACAAAAAACAAAAATAAACAAAAAATGTCATATTATTACAAAATCACAATGACATTCTAGAGAAGGCTACTCACTATAACACTGCTAGCAGTAAATTGCTGAAAGCAGTAATGGCTAATAATATCCTATGTAATAATCCTATCATGACAATCATAAAAACATCCAAATAAAATTTTTTAAATATTTTTATTTATTTGCAAGGAGAGTGAGAGAGAGAGAACGGATATGAGCAGGTGACAGGGCCTCTAGCCACTGCAAACGAACACTAGACACGTGCCACTTTGTGCATCTGGCTCTATGTGGGTACTGGGAAATAAAACCCGGGTCATTAGGCTTTATAGGCAAGTGCCTTTTAAGACACTAAGTTTAAAAGGCAAGATGAAAAGCGAATTACATAATAAGTACACTTCTATTAATGAAAAAATATCTCTAGACATAAATGTATTTGCTTATATTGCATAGAATCTCTGGTATAATGAATAAAAAAAAACAAGAAGAAACCTGATCTGAGGCTAGCTATGACTCCACAGCAAGACCCTGTATCAAAAAAGGAAAAGAGGGCCAGGCGTGGTGGCACACGCCTTTAATTCCAGCACTTGGGAGGCAGAGGTAGGAGGATCGCCATGAGGTCGAGGCCACCCTGAGACTACATAGTGAATTCCAAGTCATCCTGGGCTAGAGCAAGACCCTACCTCAAAACACAAAGAAATTCATTTCTAAAGTGAAATAAAGGTATCAATTTTGCTCATTGTGATGAAAATTAGAAATGACAGATATTTCTGGAGTAGTTGCTTACTTTATAGCTATTGTGATATTAATAAAAGCACTCTCAAACATCACAAAAAAAAAGAAAGAAAGAAAGAAAAGAAAAAGAGAGGAGCAAGGAGGGAGGGAGAAGTTGATAACTCTCAGAAGAATAGGGTTTGGTGGCAGTTACAGAAAGATGGATCCTTTTTTTGGCCGGGTGTGGTGGCACACACACCTTTAATCCCAGCACTTGGGAGGCAGAGGTAGGAGGATCGCCGTGAGTTGGAGACCAGCCTGAGACTACCTAGTGAATTCCAGTTTAGCCTGGGCTAGAGTGAGACCCTACCTCAGGGGAAAAAAAAAAAAAAAACAAAAAACCCGGTGTGAGCCGGGCATGGTGGTGCACGCCTTTAATCCCAGCACTCGGGAAGCAGAGGTAGGAGGATCGCCATGAGTTCAAGGCCACCCTGAGACGACAGAGTGAATTCCAGGTCAGCCTGGACCAGAGTGAGACACTACCTCGAAAAACCAAAAAAAAAAAAAAAAAAGCCCAGTGTGGTGGCGCACACCTTTAATCCCAGCAGTCAGGAGGCAGAGGTAGGAGGATTGCCATGAGTTCGAGGCCACCCTAAGACAACATAGTGAATTCCAGGTCAGTCTGAGCTAGAGTGACACCCTACCTCGAAAGATCAAAGAAAAAAATGTATCCATTTTATACCTTTTTAAACTTGAACCTTAAGAAGATAAATACCCTAATGAAACTGGAGGCAATAAATCCTTTGATGAGTCCAATCCTAAAGTACATGAGAATATGTTCACCGTGAAAACATGGATGAGGAGAGTAAAACAGGTGCCAAATATTGAGTTAAGCTATGGGAGTCCTTCACTCATGAACTTGATGAACTATGTGGAACCTTCCATCTGTGTCACTTCTCATGCTCTGAACGAGCTTAGCTTTTATTCACAGCAATATGAAAAGCCAGGAGACACATAAATTACTTCCGGGTAGTTCCCAGCCATCATCCCACTGACTGATATTTGCTTCCAAATAGTTCTTAAGACCCTCTAGAGAAGCTGTTAAATGTTTCCAAAGATGGGCACGTCCCTAGGACAGAGCTCTTGCTCTTCTATAATCAAGTTTCAGATGTGGGCTTCACAGGGGGGTGAAGGAATGTTGAGTCAAAAGAACTTTAATCCCTTAAAAAGGAGGAGGGAGTTGGTAGGAGATGCACCATATAACCTGTTAAATTTTTCTCTCATTTTGGGGAGCTGCTTTAAAACAATGATGAAGGGGGAGGGTTAAAAAAAAGAAAAATGAAGCTGGGCGTGGTGGCTCAAGCCTTTAATCCCAGCACTCGGGAGGCAGAGGTAGGAGGATTGCTGTGAGTTCAAGGCCACCCTGAGATGACAGAGTTAATTCCAGGTCAGTCTGGACCAGAGTGAGACCCTACCTCGAAAAAAAAAAAGAAAGAAAGAAAACTATTGAAGATCTTCAATGAAATATTTTAAAGGTAAAGAATAATGCTTTAAAATAAAACATGTTTTTGTTTTGTTTTGTTTTTCAGGAAAAACTGAAAGCTGGTAATGCCCTGGTATTTTTGGGTCTTGAGAGAAGACAATTTGAATGACTGAACTAACAACAAAATCAAACTTTCAAGAGAATATTTTACTTTTGTCTTTAAGTTTGTAACACACATTACTAAAATTCTCTCTTGAATTATTTTACCCTGAAATAGAAGATCCTCAAATACTCAAAATTACTCCTTACAAAGATGACTCAGGGGCTGGATCGATGGCTTAGTGGTAAAGCGCTTGCCTGTGAAGCCTAAGGATTCCGGTTCAAGGCTCAGTTCCCCAGGACCCACATTAGCCAGATGCACAAGGGGACACAAGCGTCTGAAGTTCGTTTTTAGTGGCTGGAGGCCCTGAAGCTCCCATTCTCTCTCTTTCTCTTTCTCCCTCCCTCCCTCTTTCTCTCTTTTATCTGTCACTCTCAAATAAATAAATAAAAATAAACAAAAAAGATGACTCAGCAGTGTCTTCATTCTGAAAAGCAAAGCAATTTGTCACACCATAACCATTTTCCCAGCTCCTTTATTTTTCAAATATTTTTATTTGTTTATAAGCAGAAAGAGGGAGAGGAGAGAGACAGAGAGAATGTGTGCACCAGAGCCTCCAGCCACTGCAAACCAACTCCAGATACATGCGCCACTCTGTGCATCTGGCTTACGTGGGTCCTGGAGAATCATTAGGTCATTTGGGTCTGCAGCCATGTACCTTAACTGCTGAGCGATCTCTCCACCCCTCCTCCGGTTCCTTTTTAATTAATTTGAAAGAGATCAAGAGCTAAAGAATCAGGGCCGGGCATGGTGGCCCATGCCTTTAATCCCAGGATTGCCATGAGTTCAAAGCCACCCTAAGAAGACATAGTGAATTCCAGGTCAGTCTGAGCTAGAGTGAGACCCTACCTTGACAAAAAAAAAAAAAAAAAAAAAAAAAAAAAAGCTGAAATATCATTAATGATTTAAAGAGAAGCCAACACCAGATTTATTCTAGGGAGCTCAAGTATGTTCTCCATTTTGATAAAGGATAAGGAAAATGGGCCCACATAACCTGTTTTCCCCACTTTAAACACCTTTCATTAGCCCAGAAGTTCAGTGAGAATCCCTTCACCTCCACAAAATAAGTGCAGTACATCCATCACCTCACAGAGCTTTCAACCCAACTAAGAAAGCAAGACACACCATGGAATAATTGCTGAGAAATACATGAAGTTCAAAGGAGTTTCAGTAAAAAGAATTCATTTTGGTCTTGAACAGTTGAGCAGATCTTCACAGAGGTTGGAACTTGAACTGGGTCTAGGGGAGTTTGGATAAGGCACGTTTTTAAGGAAAAGGATGAGAAATAGGAAGGCAAAACTGTTGGAACTTAGCTATGACTTCAGAATTGATAGAACCTATGCATCTTAAAGAAAAGGTTCAGGGGCTGGAGAGATGGCTTGGTGGTTAAGCGCTTGCCTGTCAAGCCTAAGGACCCCGGTTCGAGGTTCGATTCCCCAGGACCCATGTTAGCCAGATGCACAAGGGGCGCACAAGTCTGGAGTTCCTTTGTCATGGCTAGAGGCCCTGGTGTGCCCATTCTCTATCTATCTATCTGCCTCTTTTTCTGTCTGTTGCTCTCAAATAAATAAACAAATAAAAGAAAAGGTTCAGTCTGTAAGTTTGACCTTTTTTTACTATTATTTATTTGCAAGCAGAGAGCAGGAGAGAAATGGGAGCACCAGGCCCCCTGGCCACCTCAGTCATACTCCAGATGCATGCGCCACTTTGTGCATCTGGTTTTATGTGGGTACTGAGGAAATGAACCTGAGTAGTTAGGTTTTGCAGGCAAGTGCCTTAACCGCTGAGCCATCTCTCCAGCCCTAAGTTTGACTTTTACCAGAAGCTTTTTTTTTTTTTTTTTTTAGAGAGAGAGAGTGAGAGACAGACGGAGAGAAAGAATTGGCCTGCCAGGGCCTCAGCCAGTGCAATCAAACTCCAGGTGCTTCTGCCACCTAGTGGCCATGTGCAACCTTGTGCTTACCTCACCTTTGTGCATCTGGCTTACATGGGATCTAGACAGAGATCAAAAGCGGGTCCTCAGGTTTTGCAGGCAACCACCTTAACCACTAAACCATCTCTCCAGCCCACCAGAAGCTCTTTTAATTTAAAATGGTGAGTGGGATATAGAGCATTAGCTCTGGAGTCTGAGTAAGTGACATGTTATATTGTTTGTTCCTTCTCTGCATCTCTGGGAGAATTGTCTACTCCTTTTCAAATATTCCATATTTGAGCACTTTGCACACTGTTTTTATTAGTTACTTCTGCATTACTATGACCAAAAGACATCAGGAGCCTGCAGGGAGTTTTGGTCCACTGGGGTGGACATGCAGAGCCCAGCAGAGCAGTGCTCCTCATGGCAGCACAGCAGAACAGAGCTGCCTGGAGCACCAGGCTCTCCTTTGTTTGCTACCTGGGTCCTAGCTCATGCTAACCCACGTTGTCCAGGGAAGGCCATTCTCTCTTAGCCCGTTCTGAAAAGACCCTCAGTGGCATACCCATAGGCATGCTCTGCTAATCTCCTAAGCCCTTCTTAAAATATATATATGTATGTATATATATATATTTGAGAGAGAGAGACAGAGAAAGAGGCAGAGGTTGAGAGACAGAGACAAAGAGAGAATGGGTGCATCAGGGCCTCCAGCCACTGCAAACGAACTCCAGACACATGTGCCACCTTGTGCACATTGCTTACGTGGGTTCTGGGGAATCAAAGCTGGGTCCTTTGGCTTTGCAGGCAAGTGCCTTAACCACTAAGCCATCTCTCCAGCTCTCCTAGGTCCTTCTTAATCCAGTCAGAGTGACAATTGATTAGTCATAACAAGCCCACCCCTTGTCAACCTGATACCCGAACACACATCCTTAAACCTTAAGTCCACCCTCGGCCCCCCTAAAAGGCTCATATTGATCTTATAATGCAAAATGCATTAGGTCCAACTAAGAGTCCCTAGATTAGTCAAACCTGTCAACTTGATGGGAGTTAGAATCACCATGGAAACACACCTCTGGGTGTGTGTGCTGCAGTGTTTCCAGGTTTAACTGAACAAGGAAAATCCACCCAAAATGTGGGAGGCGGGATCCAGTGGGCTAGAATCCTGAAATGAATTAAAAGAAGTTGAGCACCAGCGTATGTGTCTGCTTCCTGACCCCTGCCACCATGCCTTCCCCACCCTCATGGACTCCACACTGGAAGCCAAGATTCCCTACCCTCAAGTTGCTTCTTGTCCGGAATTTTGTCACAGCAAAAAAAGTAACTAATATGGTCCCTACAGCTTTAAATAGTTCCATTATTGGTCACAAGTTTAAGCCAACATTCCAAAC
Source organism: Jaculus jaculus (assembly GCF_020740685.1). Taxonomy (NCBI): domain Eukaryota; kingdom Metazoa; phylum Chordata; class Mammalia; order Rodentia; family Dipodidae; genus Jaculus; species Jaculus jaculus. The sequence continues at coordinate 2,736,872 of NC_059106.1, read as the reverse complement.
CAAACTCTAAACTGTGAACCCCTATAAAATCACAAGTTCCAGTCATCAGATAGAATGGCCTAGGGGGAACATTTCCAACGTGAAAAATCAAGAAAGGATATGCCCAAGCCAAGACTGAAGTCCAGCAGGGAAAATCTTGTAGCTGCATGTCTGGCATCTAGAGCCCAGCATGAGGTGAGCTCCAACAGGCCTAAGCAGCCAAGCCCCTGTGGCCTTGCCACTTGGAAGCTCCTTCTTGGGCCGGTTCCATTCATTGCCAGAAGCTTTCTTGGCTTTCCAGTAAGTACCCTGCGTCTCCCGTGCACCTTAGGCCTCACCCGCACAGCTTCATGCACGGCCATCAGGGACTGCCTGCAAGGACTCCAGTTCTGCTCCACACTGCCTGGCCGTCCAGGGCTTCCTCAGCAATCGGGGTGGACACTTCCAGGACCCCATAATTGGTGCATTTTGCATACCTCAAAAACCAGTACCAAAAAGATGAAACTAGATCTTCCACTTGATACTGTTATGCCACTCTTAGACAAACACCCTAAAGACCCCTCTATCCATTACAGACACTGGCTCAGCCATATTTGGCACTGGTCTAGTCACAAGAGCTAGGAAATGGGATCAGCCAAGGTACCCATCGACTGATGAATGGAAAATAAAGATGTGGTACATATACACAATGGAATTCACTCAGTGGTAATAAATGAAATATGAAATTTTCAGGAAATGGATGAAGTTAGAAAAATTGTGTTTTTTTAAAATATATTTATTTATTTGTAAGCAGAGAGAGAAGAGAGATAGTCAGAGAGAATGAGAATGGGCACACCAGGGCCTCTAGCCACTGCAAACTCCAGACATATGTGCCCCCTTGTGCATCTGGCTTACATGGGTACTAGGGAATTAAACCTGTGTCCTTAGGCTTCCCAGGTAAGCACCTTAACCGCTAAGCCATCACTCCAGCAGTTTAGGCTAAAACAAAGTAAAATGGAGTACATTGTTAGGATGGCCTGACTACAGAAATTATTGTAATTATTGATATGCAAAGTCCTACATCTTGTTTGTCCACTTACCCCTCCCTTTAGCTATGAAAACTATAAAATGAAAAAGATATCTCAGCTGGGGGGCAAAGCTTCTTTGGAGGGCTACCTCACTCAACCTTTCCCCCCACCACCCCCTGTTATAAACTCCTCTGCTTTCACACATTCTGGCCTTTGAGTGATCTTCCCAGACAATTTCTACAACAACAGTGATGGAAAGTCCTGTGATAGTCACTGGAGTACAACAGTCAACAATAGCATGAATAAGCAGGGCACCCTGCAGACTATGAAATGAGCCAGCCAGACAAGAAGTACACACTTGTGCAATAGAGGCACGCAACCTCTGAGGGTAACCAACTGTTCTCTGATTGGACATGAGGCTGCTCAGTGAGAGAGAATTCATATCTGGTACTGGAAACCAAATCAGAATCAGAATCCCACAGTTAGTAAACTTAGAATTCAGAGAAAAAAATCTCACTGTTCTCTGGAAAAGAGTGGGCTTGCTCACCAAAAAAAAAAAAAAAAACCAAACAAACAAAAAAAGAAACCCTCAAATAACTCTGCATCCTTTCCTTTTTTATTATTTATTTATTTTAGAGAGTGAAACAGAGAGAGAATTGGCACACCAGGGCCCCAGCCACTGAAATTGAACTCCAGATGCTTCTGCCACCTCATGGGCATGTGCGACTTTGTGCTTGCCTCGCCTTTGTGCATCTGGCTAACGTGGGATCTGGAGAGTAGAACATGAGTCCTTAGGCTTTGCAAGCAAGCTTAACCACTAAGCCATCTGTGGTAGTTTAATTACACGGCCCCCAATATACCCAGTGTTATTACTTTGTAGTTTGCACGTGCAGCCACCTGGCTGGAGGCAATTTCACTAGATGGATCTGAAGGTTTGGTGGTGGGTTTAAGATTTCAATCTAAAGATATACAAAGTGTGCTAACTGGAGTTCCTAAAGTGTGCTATGCTGTGTGGCTTTTGGCTGTGCTTTTCTCTCTGCTTAGACACATGAAGGCAGGACAGCTTCTTCTGCCATTTATGCAACATCCCCTGGATCTGTAAGCTTCAGTAAAAATCCCTTCCCTTCCTCCATAACTATGCCTTGTCTGAAAGTTCATCTCAGTGAACCTTAAGCTGTCTATTACACTGTTGGGAGCTATGAACCAAACCTCGGCCATGTTGACAGAAACTGCCATATAGCAAGTTAAGTTTCTATTTCCTCATCTAATGATCTATTACCAGAAATAAAGGAGCCCTTACGCCTGGGAGACAGCCTCTCCTGGTGCTGCCGGTAATTGATGAAAAAACAAAGACATTACATTTAGCCAGTAACCCTGTGATCTCTGGCCTGATTATGACTCCTTCCCCCTACAACCCTATAAAAACCTATGTGTAAAAATAAACTTCGAGACCTTGACAAATACCTAGCTTGGTCTCCTTCTTGTGTCTGTTTGCCTCCCCCCATTCAGGTTAGCTTCTCCTTGTTCAACTCCCCGCTGGCCGGGACAAGTGGCGTCCAAATGTGAGGCCCGAGGTACAAAGAAAAACCTGAACGTCACTCGAGTGGACAGCTGTCCCTGCCATTGGATCGCCACCCCACTAGGGGGGGTGAGTGAAGATCCGCATAGAGGTCACTGCAGGCAGTCCGTGCCTATAATAGAGACCCACACCATGATCACCACAGAAAGCCCACCTGTGATACATACTGCTAAGGTAAGATAAGCGACGAAGTTTAGGCAATTAAAGACTATTCAGTCAATTTGCAAGACACAAGAATTGCGGGGTTTCTTTTTGCACTTCTTTTCCTCCTTTTACTTTCGGTTGGCACCATCGTGTGGAATTGCAACATAGCGACAGGGCAACTGAAGCCTCTTGGCCAGGGCTACCCTCTGGCATTGGCTGAAGGCCCCTAGCTCCCCGTGTGAGTCCCAACAGCCCGTTTGGGCGTTGGAAAGACCTCCTATCTAGCCTCTCTTTCTATCAACAAAACTGGGTACATAACAGCCAGTAAATGCTCTTAGAGCAGCTGCCAGTCCTTAAAATTGCGGTCAGGCTTGTGCCAAGTTCACTGGGGAATCTCCCGTGCCGGTTCTCCAAAGGGGAATGTTGCCCTTTGGTCTTGCCGTTGCTCCTCTTTCCTTTTCTATCATGGGACAGTCCCTAAGTAAGCAGGGACTTTTTATCCGGAGACTTAAAGACTCCCTCAAGACTCGTGGGGCAAAAGTTAAGAAAAAAGATTTTGTTCATTTTTTCCTCTTCTTAGAAGATTTATGTCCATGGTTTCCCCAGGAAGGTACCATTGATGAAAAAAGATGGGGGAGAGTGGGAGATTGTTTAAAAGATTATAGGATTTTTGGCCCTGAAAAACTCCCAGTTCAAATCTTCTCACACTGGAATTTAATAAATGACATACTTCAAGTTCACTGGTGTCAACCAGATGTTTCAAACATTGTTCGGGATGGAGAATTCTTTCTTAAAAATAACCTTAAGCCTAGCCAAATCCCTCCCATTCATGAACTAACTTCCAGCCATCAGGATCCCCCAGCGGCTACTGCTGCTGCAGCAGCTCCCTCCCCTGAGCCGCCCCACCCTCCAGGCAGGCATCGCGGTGGCGGCTCCCAGGCAAAGGCGCTAGGCAAGACAAATGATCCCCCTTGTGGTGCCCCTCTGTCATGCCTGAGGATGACCCACCTGCCCTTAAATCCATTTATCCTATTCTCTCCAAATCTGCAGTGACCCCTCCCCCTAATACCCCTCTTTTCCTAGATGAGGAATCAGAGATAGAGGGTGAGGCTGCCATGTATCACAACCCTGACTGGCCCCCTCCCACAGCCCCCATAGCAGACCCTTCACCTTACCTTCACATGCCTAAGTCACATCACTTCTGTGCCCTTGTAACTCTTGATTGTGATTTAGAAGCAGTGACTCAACAGGCAACCCGCCAACTTTCCTGGGAAGCCCAATCACTAAAAACTCTCCTTGCAGTTAAAAAAGAAAAGGCCACTTTACTTAAACAACTCCATGACTTATACCTAGAAATCCGCTCTCCCTCTCCTGCCCCTGTACAGCACATAAAAGCTAAAATCAAACAACCTAAGACTGTTCATGCGTTTCCAATAACACACGCCCAAGTGAAAGCAGGAGCAAATTCTTTAACCCGGTCACCACCTTAGTCAAGGGGGGGGGAGGTACAGATTCAGGGGAGGAAGGCTCTGAAGGAGATAAGCACTCTAAACAATCCACTGATTCAGATGATGATAGTGAGCCAGACAGGAACAAAAGAATTGTTATTAAGCCCCAGCAGTATCAAGGATACTTTAAAATTTAAGCATATCAAGGAATTAAAGTGCTGTTTCCTCTTATGGACCTACTGCTCCCTTTACCATGACCCTACTAGAGGCCCTTAGTGATAATTGGCGGTCAGTAAATGATTGGAAAATGCTAGCAAAGTCCGTCCTGACATGAGGGGACTTTCTCCTGTGGCCCAGGCTAAAACAGCTCATTCTGTACATCACTTTAATGCTCAAACCTTGCATCTTCTTTTTAAAATAACTAGGAAACAAGCTCGCCAGATAGTCAAACAATGCACAAACTGTGTCACCCTCCTACCCATTCCCCACTTAGGCATGAATCCTAAAGGTTTAATTCCCAATGAGATCTGGCAAATGGATGTAACACATGTTCCCTCATTTGGTAATCTTAAGTACCTCCATGTTACTGTGGATACCTTTAGTGGATTCATTTTTGCCAGCCTCCATGCTGGAGAAGCTTCACAAAATGTCATTGCTCGTGTACTCAATTGCCTTGGTGTCATGGGAAAGCCCCAAATTATTAAAACCAATAATGGTCCTGGATATACTGGAAATAAATTCCAAAATTTCTGTCATCAATTACAAATTAGACATATTACAGGCATACTACACAATCCTCAGGGTCAAGGAATTGTTGAGCGAGCCCATCAAACTATTAAACATACCCTCCAAAAGTTAAAAATGGGGGATTTATATCCCATAAAAGGCTCCCCCCAAAACATTCTTCATCATGCTTTGTTTGTCTTAAACTTTTTAACCCTTGATACTCAGGGAAATTCAGCTGCTGATCGCTTTTGGCACACAAACACAGAAAACACCTTTGCCAAAGCCATGTGGAAAGATTCTTTAACCTTAAAATGGACTGGCCCAGACCCAGTACTCATTTGGAGCTGAGGATCAGTATGCTTGTTTGACATCAAAGAAAATACTGTGAGATGGCTGCCAGAGAGACTTGTAAAACAGGCTGATGATCCTCCAATGACATCTTACATATCCAGGGAAGAAACACTTCCCTGAGAAACTCCTTTTTTCCTAACAGGACAAAGCTGGAAGGACCTCTACTTATTTTAATCCTCCTACTCACAATCAGACCTATTATTATAAATAAAATCATGTGTTTTATACGTCAACAGATTGATGCTATTAAGATGCAGCCTTTACAGATTCATTATCACAGACTGGAGCTGGCGGATCGAGGCATTGCCACTGAAGACCTACCACCTGCAGTTGTCACTCTCCCTTGATCTTACATTCTGCACTCATTTGCTATACTATATACATTGTGCACTCATTTACTATACTGCTGTCCTCTACACCTCTGCTATTGCTGCAGTCTACCTGTCATGGCCAAATAGCTACCCCTCCTAAGGGAGCTGCATAGGATTCAGACCTATGCATATCAACACACAATAAAGTGAGTGCGATATGGGCACCAACATGGGTGCAAGGCAAAGCACCACAAGGGAAGGTCCCTATCTGACTGCTTCTGAATTCCCTGAGAGAAAAACCCAACTCACATGGAGGTTGGTACCATAACTGTTATCACTAAGGCCATGTCTCACTCTCTGGCCACATAGGCCCTGCCTCCCCTCCTCAAAAGGTACCAAGGGCCAAAGATTTTGGGAAAAAGACATCCCATGGGAGGAGTCGGGTCCCTACTCCCCCAGTTGGTTAATGCCCACCGCTGCAAAGCGGACCTCCCCGTCTTTTTGTATAAAAGAAGAGAGGAGATGTTGGGAGCTATGAACCAAACCTTGGCCATTGTTGCAGTCCGGTTTGCATTGCTGGTAGAAATCACCCAACCAAGAGCAGCTTCTGGGAAAAAGAGATTTATTTTGGCTTACAGGCTCAAGGGGAAGCTCCACGATGGCAGGGGAAAACGATGACATGAGCAGAGGGTGGACATCACCCCCTGGCCAACATAAGATGGACCACAGCAACAGGAGGGTGTGCCAAACACTGGCATGGGGAAACTGGCTATAAAGCCCATAAGCCCGCCCCCAACAATACACTCCCTCCAGGAGGCATTAATTCCCAAATATCCATCAGCTGGGAACCTAGCATTCAGAACACCTAAGTTTATGGGGGACACCTGAATCAAACCACCACATTCCGCCCCTGGCCCCCATAAACTGATATCCACACATGATGTAAAATACAATGCATTCAGTCTGACTTTAAAAGTCCCCATAGCTTTTATCAATTCCAATGATGTTCATACATCCCCTTAGTTCAGGATTTTTTAACTGAGCCATAATACCAAAAAATAACCTGAAAATACCCATAATGGCGCAGAATAAATATTCACACTGCAAAAGATGGCATTGGGCACAGCAAAGGAACATTCAACCAATACAAGATTTAAAACAACCAGGGCAAACATCAAACTCTGTAGCTTCAAGTCCAGCAACTCTAGCCAGTGACAAATCTTCAAGTCCGATAATTCTCACCAGCAACAAGTCTCTGGCATTCCAATTCCACCCCTCCAGCTAGGCTACTCACAGTCCTGGGAAACTTCATCGGGGCCAGCAGCTCCTTGGCAGCCATCTCATGGTCCCAGCATCTCCACTGCAAGCCACGGTTCATCCTCATGGCCCCATGGGGTCTCTATGCAGGCAACCAGCAAACCCGCTTCACACTGCCCATGGCCATTTCCAAAACACAAGACCGTGTTGCAAACTCAATGACCCTCTTTCCAGCTCTTTCCAGCATTTCTTATACTCCACGATAACAGGTAGGGTGCCAATTTGTTAATCCAGGGGGGAATAAAGCAGACTTTGAAGAACAGGACACTCCTTGAGCACTCAGGCCCCTTCAAAAGAGTCTACATTCTTCTTGTTGCCCCAGCACAGGTCAGCTAGCCCAGTCTCAAAGGTTGTAATCTCTCAGTTGCAGCTGAACGGGCAACAGTTCACCCAAAGATTTTTCTTTCTGTGCCATATCCCTCTACTCACACCAGTTTATTTCTACACAAACCTGCACAACTTCTCAGTACATGGGCATAAGAGCAAGCTTCTCATACAAACTGCTAGCCCAGTCCAGGCACAGCTCTTTCTCACCCTCATGAGCCAAACCTCACAGTCCATAGTTCTGACCAGAATAGTCCATCGAGCTGTACTTACAGCACTGCAAGGCATCTCTTAGGCCAAAGTATCAACTCCTTCCACTTTCCTCTTGAAAATCAGCTCCAAAAAGACTGAAGCCACATAGTCAGGTGTCTAGCAGCAATCCCATTCCTCGGTACCACTTTACTGTTGCAGTCCGGTTCGCATTGCTGGTAGAAATCACCCAACCAAGAGCAGCTTCTGGGAAAAAGAGATTTATTTTGGCTTACAGGCTCAAGGGGAAGCTCCACGATGGCAGGGGAAAACGATGACATGAGCAGAGGGTGGACATCACCCCCTGGCCAACATAAGATGGACCACAGCAACAGGAGGGTGTGCCAAACACTGGCATGGGGAAACTGGCTATAAAGCCCATAAGCCCGCCCCCAACAATACACTCCCTCCAGGGGGCATTAATTCCCAAATATCCATCAGCTGGGAACCTAGAATTCAGAACACCTAAGTTTATGGGGGACACCTGAATCAAACCACCACAGCCATGTTGACAGAAACCTCCATACAGAAAGTTAAGTTTCTATTTCCTCATCTAATGATCTATTACCAGAAATGAAGAAGCTGTTATACCTGGGTGATAGCCTTAACCAGTAACCCTGTGATCTCTGGCCTAATTATGATTCCTTCCCCCTACAACCCTATAAAAACCTATGTGTAAAAATAAACTTCGAGACCTTGACAAATACCTAGCTTGGTCTCCTTGTGTCTGTTTGCCTCCCCCCATTCAGGTTAACTTCTCCTCGAGTCCTTGTTCAACTCCCTGCTGGCCGGGACACTACACCACTTCTCCAGCCCCGCAATGGAAACTGCTTTATTTTACAGATGGCAGAGGAAACAGAGGAGACCCAAGATCCATTGATAAGATAACTGACTGCCCACCACAAGACATGGCACCTCTACTATATCCGCCTGGACCCAGGAGAAACTGCAGAGAAAGCTGCAACATGAATACTGCTCATACTGTTCAACTGACAACCAGCTCCAGGGTGATGGTGACCCCTCAGTGATCAATCAAAACCCATCTGGGGGTCTGGCTTAGCAGTTAAGGCATTTGCCTGCAAAGCCAAAGAACCTTCATTCAATTCCTCAGGACCCATGTAAGCCAGATCACAAGGGGGCACATCTGTTTGGTGTTTGTTTACAGTGGCTAGAGGCCCTGGCATGCCCATTCTCTCTCCCTCTCTCAAATAAATAAAAATAAAGTTTTAAAAAGAAATCTGGGCTGGAGAGATGGCTTAGAGATTAAGGCACTTGTCTGAGAAGCTTAGGACCCATGTTCAATCTCTATCCAGATCCCATGTAAGCCAGATGCACAAAGGTGACACAGTGCAAGGTCACACATGCACACTAGGTGGCACAAGCACCTGGAGTTCAATCTCAGTGGCTGCAGCCCTGGTATACCAATTCCCAAAATCTCTCTCTCTCTTAAAAAAAAAAAAAAATCAAAGCAGAAATCCAAAGGCTAGAGAACTGAACACTAAATCAGACTGCCAACAGGCCTGCCAAGGCTCAGGGAACACTGTTGAAGAGGGGACAGAAAGACTGGCAGAAAGACTGTAAGAGCTACAAAGTAGGTAGGAATACCCTGAGGCACAGTCCCCAAAATACCTTACAGGGACCATGACCCCAGTGAATTCCATAACCATGAAGAAGAGCCTCAGATAAACAGGAGCAGGGCCAAAGGGATAATGGTATAACCTCTCATAATATATATTTTTAAAAGGTTAAAAAAAAAAAAAGCAAAACAACCACCACCACCACCAAAAACAAAAACAAAAACAACAACAACAACAAAAAAAAAACAGCACCAGGGGGCTGGAAAGATAATTCAGAGGTTAAAGGCACTTGTGTGCAAAGTCTGAAAGCCTGGGTTTGAGTCTCCAGTACCCATGTAAGCAAAATGCACAAAGTAACACATGCATCTGGAGTTTATTTGCAGCAGCAAGAGGCTCTGGAACACACATACATACGCATTCTCAAATAAATAAAATGTTTTTTTTTTAAAACACCAGCATCAGGCCTGAAGAGATGGCTTAGTGGTTAAGCACTTGCCTGTGAAGCCTAAGGACCCCATTCTCTCCTCTCTCTCTCTCTCTCTCTCTCTCTCTCTCTCTCTCTCTCTCTCTCTCGCTCTCAAATAAATAAATAAATAAAAATTTAAAAAAATTCCAAAGGCATTCTTCATGAAAATAGAAAAAACAATCCAAAAAGTCATTTGGAATCATAAAAAACCTCAAATATCTAAAATAATACTGAGCAACAAAAATAAGGCTGGTGTTATCTTCATACCTGATTTTAACCTATACTACAGAGCCATAGTAACAAAAACAGTGTGGTACTGGCACAAAAGCAGACATGTAGATCAATGGAACAGAATAGAGGACCCAGATGGAAGTCCAGGTAGCTGTAGCCACCTGATATTCGATAAAAATGCCCAAAATACTCATTGGAGAAAAGACAGCCTCTTCAGCAAATGGTGTTGGGAAAACTGGATATGTATCTGTAGAAGGATGAAAATAGATCCTTCTATCTCTCCATGCACAAGAATCAAGTCCAAATGGATTAAAGACCTTAAAATCAGACCTGAAACTCTGAAACTGCTAGAGGAAAAAGTAGGGGAAACCCTTCAACATGTTGGTCTTGGCAAAGGCTTTCTGAATACAACCCCAATTGCTCAGGCAATAAAACGACAGATTAATCACTGGGACCTCATGAAATTACAAAGATTTTGCTCTACAAAGGACACAGTGAAAAAAGCAAAGAGGCAACCTACAGAATGGGAAAAAATCTTCGCCAGCTATATATCTGAAAGAGGATTAATATCTAGGATATACAAAGAACTCAAAAAGTTAAATAATAAGGAATCAAACAAGCCAATCAAAACATGGGCTATGGAGCTAAATAGAGCATTCTCAAAGGAAGAAATACGAATGGCATATAAGCATCTAAAAAAATGTTCCACGTCACTAGCCATCAGGGAAATGCAGATTAAAACTACATTGAGATACCATCTCACTCCTGTCAGATTGGCCACCATCATGAAAACAAATGATCATAAATGTTGGTGGGGATGTGGAAAAAGAGGAACCCTTCTACACTGCTAGTGGGAATGCAATCTGATTCAGCCATTGTGGAAATCAGAGTGGAGGTTCCTAAAACAGCTAAAGATTGATCTACCATATGACCCAGCTATAGCACTCCTAGGCATATATCCAAAGGACTCATCTCATTTCCTTAGAAATACGTGCTCAACCATGTTTATTGCTGCTCAATTTATAATAGCTGGGAAATGGAACCAGCCTAGATGTCCCTCAACTGATGAGTGGATAATGAATATGTGGCACATTCATACAATGGAGTTCTACTCAGCGGTAAAGAAAAATGAAGTTATGAAATTTGCAGAAAAATGGATGGACCTGGAAAGGATTATACTAAGTGAGGTAACCCAGGCCCAGAAAGCCAAGCACCACATGTTCTCTCTCATATGTGGATACTAGCTACAGATGACTGGCCTTCTGCGTGAGAACAAAAATACTTGGTAGCAGAGGCCAGTAAGTTAAAAAGGAGACATAAAGGGAAGAGAAAGGAAGGGAGGAGGGTACTTAACAGGTTGATATTGTTTATATGTAAGTACAAGGATTGTGATGGGGAGGTGATATGATGGAGAATGGAATCTCAAAGGGGAAAGTGTGAGGAGTGGGGAGGGAGGGAATTACCATGGGATTTTTTTTATAATCATGGAAAATGCTAATAAAAATTTAAAATTTTTTTTAAAAACCAGCATCAGGCCTGAAGAGATGGCTTAGCGGTTAAGTGCTTGCTTGTGAAGCCTAAGGACCCCAGTTCGAAGCTCAATTCCCCAGGACCCACGTAAGCCAGATGCACAAGTTGGCACATGCATCTGGAGTTTGTATGCAATGGCTGGATGCCCTGGCATGCCCATTCTTTTTCTCTCTCCCTCTCTCGTTCTCTTTCTCTCACTCTCAAATAAATAAACAAAAAGTTTTTTAAAAGTTAAAAAAAAGTAAAAATAAAAACCAGCATCATATGGCTATCACCCGTGTCTGCCACCAGCTCAAGCAGTAGCTAGGTCCCTTTGGACAACAGATGTAATGGCCTCCAATTAACTGAGTGCAGTTAAGTGAATCCTGGGGAGAAACTTACGAGGAAACCCTGGGTCAGCAGGGTACCAGAGGGCTTTCTCTATTTAGGGTTCTCAAGGGAGCCTCATGAATGGGTTGGTACATTTTCTCCCTTGTGACCATGAGTCACTGGTTCCTGAGATGGTCTTTTCTATTGGTTGAATGCAAAGTACTTGGCTTCTTTTTTCTTTTGATTTTGTGAGGTAGGGTCTCACTGCAGGTCAGGCTGTCCTTGCACTCACCTTTAGTCCCAGATTGTCCTGGAACTCACAGCAATCCTCCTACCTATGCCTCCTGAGTGCTGGGATTGAAAACATGGACCATGTCTGGCTGCCTCTTTTTAAAAATATTTTTATTTACTTATTTGAGAGAAAGAGGGAAGACAGAATGGGGCCCCCAGGGCCTCCAAACACTGCAAACGAACTCCAGATGTGTGCACCACCTTGTGCATCTGGCTTACGTGTGTACTGGGGAATAGAACCAAAGTCCTTTAGCTTTGCAGGCAAGTGCCTTAACTGCTAAGCTATCTCTCCAGTCCCCGGCTGCTGGTTTACTTATTTGTTCTTTTTTTTTTTTTTTTTTTTTTTTTTTTCAAGGTAGGGTTTCACTCTAGCTCACGCTGACCTGGAATTCACTATGGAGTCTCAGGGTGGCCTCAAACACAGGGCGATCCTCCTACCTCTGCCTTCCAAGTACTGGGATTAAAGGTGTGCGCCACCATGCCCGGTTGGCTGCTTATTTTTTTTTTTAAATATTTTTATTTATTTATTTATTTGACAGAGAAAGAGGGAGAAACAGGGAGAGAGAATGGGCACACCAGGGCCTCTAGCCACTGCAAACGAACTCTAGATGCATGCACCACCATGTGCATCTGGTTTATGTGGGACCTGGAGACTTGAACCTGGGTTCTTAGGTTCTGCAGGCAAGTGTCTTAACCACTAAGCCATCTCTCCAGCCCTTATTTATTTTTTTAATATTTTATTTTTATTTATTTATTTGACAGAGAAAGTGGGAGAGAAAATAGGCGCGCCAGGGGCTCCAGCCACTGCAAACGAACTCCAGATGTGTGCACCCCCCTTGTGCATCTGGCTTACGTGGGTCCTGAAGAATCAAACCTGGGTCCTTTGGCTTTGCAGGCAAATGCCTTAACCACTAAGCCATCTCTCCAGCCCTGGCTGCTTGTTTTTAATGACATTAATCTCTTCCAAAACCATGCCTGCTTTACACTCAACTATACACATATTCCTTTTCTGACTAAACAGCATTTCTCAAATCTTCTCTGCTACTGGCTATAAGTCTGGTTAAAAGCAGTAGTCATACTCCTATTACTACCGTAAAATTTCGTCCCCCAGATCAACCAGCAGCAGCAACCAACTCAGTCTCCCACAAAGGGCAAGAGACAAAATGTAGGTAAAACCCTACCAAATGTTAACACAAACATCCTCTAGCCCAATTCCTAAGAGTCCCACTCCCACTTGAAAGCTCATGGTCAGTTTTATTGTCCACAGTCTCATTTCTTCTGAGCTCCTTCCAGAAGCTCTGCTGGCAGCATTCTAAAGGCTCAGTTGGGGCTGGAGAGATGGCTCAGCATATAAAGGCACATAGCTAGCTGGCTTCTCCAAATTCTTCCTTCAACACATGATCAGATGAAGTTGCAGCAATCACTCCACTTCCCTGGTGCTAATTTTCTTTGTTACTTCTGCATCACTGTGATTAGTATCTGAAGTAAGTAATTTAGGGAGGGATTGTTGGGGCTGTTTCAGAGGTTTCAGTCCAACATTATAGGAAAAGCAGAGCACAGCAGTTTAGGATATACTGACCATAAAGGGGGAGGGCGAGAACATAAATGAGAATGTGAATGAATGAATATGCCTGTGGTATGGGGTTACCAGAGTTATTAGGAACAAAGAGTTCTGGCAGCCCTAACAAAGTGGGGACCAGCAACTCATCCTGAAGAGGCCAATTAAAAATGCCAAAATAAGAGTAAAAAGCAAAAAAGATTTATTCAAGGTGACCACCTTGGTAGAAACAAAGAGGTCCAGGGACACTCCCCAGTCCTCCACCCATGCCTTTAATCTTCGGGGTACAGCCAGTAAGCTTGTTTAAGAAAGCAAGAGGCCTACATGGATGCGATCCAGCCCAACCACTTCTCAACTCCAGCCTCTGCAGCAAGGCAGTTAAACACCAGGTTTAGGCCTGTTCTTTTCCCAGCATGAGATGCCTGGGGAAATTACAATTTCCCACCCCATTCCCCCCCCCCAAGGTAGGGCCTTATTCTAGCCCAGGCTGATTTGCCAGTTACAGTCCCAGACGGGCCTCCAGTGCTGGTATTAAAAGCATGTGCCATCACACCGGGCTGGGATTTCTTATTCTGATTCTCCCTTTTATCCCATTTGCACCCCGGGGCCTATGGAATGCTGCAGTCAGGGTGCCTTTCCCCTTGATCAACTCTCTCTGAAAGGGGTGCTCTACCTACCTGCTAGGTGCATCTCAAGCCTATCAGGTTAACAATCAAGATTAAGTATAGTCTTTAGCAACTGTTTTATTTTTAAAAGTTACGTGATTGCTTTATTCAATGCCAAATATACATACAGTGAATGGACATGTTTTCCATGTGGACAGGGAATGTCCAGGCACTATGGGGTTATAAGTAAACAAAAAGGCCACAGTTCAGTAAATAATAAAAACTTAAGTGTTTTTGGTCACATAGATTAGCATTTTCTTAGAGAGATGGAATTAACAGGTTATGTGAGCTATCATTTTATCAAATGCTAAAAATGTTTTTTTTTAATTTGGTTCTTGCACCATCTGTTTCTCTCCATTCTTTTTTCACCCCAATCTGGACCTAAGTTAGAGACTCAGGTCCTCTGGTTACAAACTGCATAATCCTCTGCAAGTAACTTGAGATAAATCAATCCCATCGGTCAGGAGTGTGGCCACTCCTACAACCCTAACACTGGGGACTGCAGGGTTCAAAGTCATCCTCGGCGATTTACGGCGTTCGAGACCAGCCTGAAAAAGCTAGTAAAAGAAAAACAGATAAACCCACACGTACAAAGTACATGCGAGGAGCGGCCCGAAAGCGCCGACCAGTTTCGAGCATTACTTCCTACGCGGTTTCCCAACTAGCTCCAGGCCAGGGGCTGTTCCGGCACGAAGGAGTCGCCCTACGAACAGAACGACCACCGACCAGTTAGGAAAATGGGGGCGGTGGCGCGGCCCCGACTGGAAAAAGGGCTTCCGGTCTCCCCGGCATTTGAAGACACGAGTACCACATGCAGAGGGCGCAGACGACCACGACGACGACGCTGGCACCCACGCCCAGGCGGCAGGGCGCAGCCGCGCGACCTCCTCCCCCGCCCCCCGCACCCCCTCCAACCCCGCCCCGCGCCGCGCCCAGCATGCCGCGCGCCGACCTCTTCCTTCCCGGCGACCCCGACCTTCGGCGCCTCCCAATGACAAGCGGCGCGCGGAGCATTATGGGTCCTGGGCACCTGCGAGGCCGGACCGGAAAAAGAAAGCAAAAGACGAGCACGAGCCGACGGGGCAGGCTCTGCGCAGGCGCGAGGACGGCGGCCGGCCTTGGGAAGGGGCGGAGCCTGCCCTACGGCGAGCGGGGTGGGGCGGGGCCTCGCGGCCTTGGCGGGGAGTCCGCGACCCGGGCGGGGAGGGGCGGGCTGCGGGAGCGGGCGGAGGAGGAAGTGTCATGGCGTCGGGCCGTGGAGCTTCTTCTCGCTGGTTCTTCACTCGCGAGCAGCTGGAGAACACGCCGAGCCGCCGCTGCGGGATGGAGGCCGACAAGGAGCTGTCGTACCGCCAGCAGGCGGCCAACCTCATCCAGGAGATGGGACAGCGTCTCAATGTGTATCCTTTTCCCGTTCTCGGCTCCTTTACGCCCGAGCCTCGCTCGCCGGCGGGCCGAGCCCTCGAGCGTCCCGCGAACATGGCGCCGCCGCCTGCCTGCCTTCCGTGGGCCGCGGCGAGGCCGGAGGGAGCGGGAGAGCGGGGCGGGCGGTCGCGAGGAGGGAAGGGAGGAAAGAGCGGGGCCGGGAGGCCGCGTTGTGTAACGTGTCTGCGGAGCCACGCCGAGGGGCGAGGGGCGGCTCCTCCCGCGGCTGGGCTGCGCGTCCCGGGCCGGTGGGGGCGGAGGGACGCCCGTGGCGCCCCGGCCCGCGTTCCCCCGGGTCGCTCCGTGGTTGGTGCGCGCGCGTTTCAAGTCCGTGCTCTCCGCTGGGTTGAGAGCCTCGGGCACATTTTTCCAGGCGCTCTCCGGGGGATGCGGGTAGTGATCACGGTGGTCGCCTTTCTGTGGCCGGCTGGCTTCTCAGTAGTTTCCAGGTCTTTCGGGGAGGGGGCCAGTGTTGGTTTGCGTGAATAGCAGTGGATTGCATTGGGAAGGAGCCACGCATGGAGAATTTTCCTTTAGAATTACTTTAGAAATGTGATGTTTCTCCGATTATTTCCTAAATGTTACATTCCAGCTCTCAGCTTACAATAAACACTGCGATTGTTTATATGCACAGGTTTTATATGCACCATTCTTTCACCAAATTCAACAAAAATGTGAGTACTATTTGTCTTTTAATGTTCCCAAAATTTAAACAACGGAAAAAAAAGTTAGTTGGTCGTTAGTTTTACTGCTGCATTTAGTATTCTGTGCTAACCGTAACTAAATTAGTGATCTGAAAAACAGAGGGGTTTGTGTCAAGATTTTATGAATTAAACTGCCTGACACTATGCTAGGCTTTGCCAGACCTAAGGTTTAAGAAAATTTCAAAACATTCCTTTACTCATAAAGGTCACGCTGATTTTATTTGCTTTAACTTCACATAAGAATAATCTTACCAAATTTATTGTTTCAAATATTACGAATTGAGATATAGTTAAAATCCTTTGACGCTATACCTTAAGACTGATTTAGGAAACTCTATGTTTATTAACACCATAAATTTAAGATGCCAGAACAGTTTCTGTTTATCACATGTAAACAGTAGTTACCTCCTTTACATATTTGGCGATTCAGCGATCAATTCTCACTTCAAATATACTCTGGCCAGGAGTGAGTTTATGATGCATTATATTAATTTCAATTTTGGTGTAAAGTTTGATTTGAATATTAAGGCACTGGTTTTCGCCACAGCCTCTAAACCTTGATAGGTTGGTATTTAGTTGAATATTTATTTACTTTATTTTTGGTGTTTCGAGGTAGGGTCTCACTTTAGCCCAGGCTGATCTGGAATTTACTATGTTGTCTCAGGATAGCCTGGAACTCATAGCAACCCTCTTACCTCTGTATTTGAGGTAGGGTCTCTCTCTAGCCAAGGCCGACCTGGAATTCACTGTGTAGTCTCAGATTAGCCTTGAAGTCATGGTGATCCTCCTACTCAAACTCCCACGTGCTGGAATTAAAGGGAACGCCGCCACACTCAGCTAATTTTTGCTTATTTATTTTTAATTTTTAAATTTTTATTTATTTATTTGAGAGCGACAGACAGAAAGGGGCAGATAGATAAAGAGAATGGGTGCGCCAGGGCCTCCAGCCACTACAAACTCCAGATGCATGCGCCCCCTTATGCATCTGGCTTACATGGGTCCTGGGGAATGGAGCCTCAAACCAAGGTCCTTAGGCGTCACAGGCAAGTGTTTAACTGCTAAGCCATCTCTCCAGCCCCTATTTATTTAATTTTTGAGTTAGGGTTTTGATGGTCTGAAACACTCAATCCTCCTGCCTCACTCAGCCTTTCGAATGCTGAAGTTTTGGGTCCTTGGCTGTACCCAAATTTACTTACTTGAAATTTTAAAACCTTGAAAATCATGAGCTTGATGTTTATTCTTTTTAGAATAATCCCATGCATATTGTTTAGAAATGTTTAACCCTGCCTTAGTTCTGTATTGTGTGTGGACACTCACTAAGACTTCATTTACTAAGAAAAGTTTCAAAATATTTTTTCCAAAGATTTTTTATTTTAATTTTTGTGTAGAGATGGATATGGCATGCATGCACTGCAGAGACAGGAGAATGTCAGTGTCCTCCAGGGCTCTTCTGCTGTGTTTCCTTTAAACAGGATCTCACTGAATCTGGAGCTGCTGGATTTTTTCCCCCCAAGTCAGATTGGCTGACCAGCAAGCCATAGCCAGTCTCTCTCCACTCCCCTCCTGACTGGGGTTGCAGGTGCATGTGGCCACACCTAATTTTTTTACCTGTGTTGAAGATCAGACTCAGGTCTTCATGCTTGTGTGGCAAAAGCTCTTTACTTGCTGAACCATCCCTCCAGCCCCTAGAATATTAGAAATGGTAAAAGTTTCATGATTAAGTTTTGCTGTAAGTTTTTCGCATCTTAAATCTGATGTACCACCTTGGTATATAGGTATCCATTTTCATGTAGATTTGGGTCTTGAAGTGCCTGTACTTGTGCTCTTTCTCTTGAGTCTGATCTGTGCCTCTTGTTTTCCTTTAATTCTGCTTTCCCCGGGGTCTATATAGTGTTGTGTTGTGGAGGAGGAGAGTGTTTATTTAAAATTGTCTCTAAAGGCATAGTGACTAATGAATACTAATGTCCTTTTGGCTTTCCTTAAGTAGCCCTGGCTAATACTGGTAGAAATCACAAGTCAAACTAGCTCTGGAGATTCTTCATAGCCTAGAGTAAAAGGTAAGGGTCCAAGGTCATTCTTTTGGTTTGTGAATATCCTGCACCATTTGTTGATTTTTTTTCTTTTTTACAGTTCTTTCTACTGTGAGGCCCAGCTTTGTCGGAACTAAACACTCCTGCTAGTCTTTCATTGGAGGTCAGCTTTGCTAAACTGTTAATGCAGTGCACTGCAGAGTAGCTTCTCTGATTTCACAGAGCTCTTTTTTCACTTTCTTTTCAAGTGTGTCAGCTCCGCCACTCACTTTTGTCTATTTCCCTGGTCCGTCCTAGCAGTTGGGCTCCTGTTCCCAGCAGTTGCTCTTCATTGTGGACCCTAGAAGAGAACTCGGAGAGACTGCTTTCTTAGACTGCGCTCCAGCCCTTGAAACTCACTCTGGCATCTTGTCTCAGCAACTTGTTGGGCTGGCAGGACTCCTCCCATTCTCCAGTGGGCCTGCCATGGTTTCCATGAGCATCTGCTGGCTCTTGTGAAGTCCCCAGCTCACAGCCCTTCCCCTCATTTGGCCTCTTGCTCATGGGTGCTACTTCTGCCCTCCATTTGTATTTGGGATTTCCTAGGCTTACCCTGATGTGTTATTTGGTTGTAAATATCCATTGGACTTTTTTTTTTCTTTTTTGGTTTTCGAGGTAGGGTCTCACTCTAGCTCAGGCTGACCTGGTATTCACTTTATAGTCTTAGGGTGGCCTCAGACTCATGAGATCCTCCTACCTCTGCCTCCTGACCACGCCCAGCTTTGTTTTGTTTTTCTGTGGAGGTTGCCTATGGCCTGTGCCTCCATCTTGTCTGATTTCTTCAGGTAAGTCTTAAGACTTTTCAGTCACTTGTATGATACACTGACACAGAACTATAATGTCCTGTCATTCAAATTTAGTTATAAGTTGTAAGTCCTTTTAGAAAGGTGAGATCTTTGGTTGGGGGCACAGGTATTTTGAAACAGGGTCTCCCTCTGTAGCTCAACTTGCCCTTGCAAGTGCCAGGATTACAGGCAAGCACTACTATGCCTCGTGATCTTTTTCTTTCATTTTTTTTTTTTTTAACAGATGGAGTCATTTGAAGCTTGTTTTGTTAAGCCAAGGTGATGATTCTGTTGGAGAGGGTTGTTTAGTAATGAACGTGACAAAGTATATGATGTCATTGACTCCCAAATTGAGTATTTTCCAAAAAAGTGTAAAGTGTTTATGAAACAGGTGGTCTTAATCTGCCTAATTGCAGAGATGTTGACATGTAGGGTATAATCATTCTGAATTACAAAACTTTTTAAAATATGTTTGTTTATTTATTTTGAAAGAGAAAGGGGGATGGAGAGATGGCTTAGGAGTTAAAGCACTTCCTAACCAAGCCAAAGGACCCAGGTTCAGTTCCCCAATACCAAAGTCAGATGCACAAAGTGGCACATGTGTCTGGAGTTCGATTGCAGTGACCCTAACCCTGGTGTTCCCATTCTCTATCTGCCTCTTTCTCTCACTCGCTCTCAAATAAATAAAAAGACAGAGAAAGGGCCTTCTGTAACTGCAAATGAACTCTAGATGCTTGCATCACTTTTTTTTACATAAGTACTGGGAAACTGAACCTAAGCAATGAGGCTTTGCAAGCAAAACCTTTAGACTTTCACTGCTGAGCCATGTCCCCAGCCCTCAAAACTTGTTTGCTTGTTTGTTTTGTTAACTTTTTATTTACAACTTCCTTACATATAGACAATATAATCATAATTCCCTCTGAACACTTGCCCTTTTCTCCCCTCCTGAATCTTCCCTGCACTGAATTCTTTCCAGTTAGTCCCTTTCCTGTTCTGATCTTATCATTCCCCCCCCCTCCTGTTATACAGGTTTTATGCAGTAGCCACTGTTAGGTCATGAATACCTGGCCACTTTGTGCCACAAGATTCATGTGACATAAGGCCATGTGTCCTAGAATTAACAAATCTCCTTTTTACCTTTTAAAAAAACTTTTTCTTAACTATTCTTATTTATTTATTTATTTGAGAGAGTGGGAGAGAGAATGAGCATGCCAGGGCCTCCAGCCACTGCAAATGAGCTCCAGACACGGGCACCCCCTTGTGCATCTGGCTTACATGGGTCCTGGAGAATCAAACCAGGATCCTTTGGCTTTGTAGGCAAACACATTAATTTCTAAGCCATCCCTCCAGTTCCCCAATATTTAAAAATTTATTTATATATTCTAGCCCAGACTGGCTTGCAATTTATTTTATAGCTTAGGCTGGCCTCAAACTCATGGTGATCCTCCTAGCTGAGCCTACAGAGTGCTGGGGCATTGCAGGAATAAGCTGCTGGACCTGGCTTCTTTTTTTTTTTTTTTTTTTTTTCCTTTCTTTTAAGAGGGGTACTCCGGAATGAACCCAAGGCCTCATGAAAAGCAGGAAGTGTTCTACTGAGCCCCACCCCAAACCCCAAAAATGGGTTCATACTGTGTGCATGTGTTGTACAGGGCATCGTCTATACTAGTTTATTGTGGGTATAAGATAATTTCTTTTTGTGCTGCTGTAATAGAGGTTTGTGACTGAGTAACTTACAACATGCAGAATTTATTGGCTCACCGTCCTAGAGTCTTGATAGCACAAAATCAAAGCTCTTATCTTCTGGCGAGAGCTCACTGATGCTATGAAAGAAGGGCAAGAGCCCAAGAGATGATTCAGCAGGTAAAGGCTCTTTCTTTGTAATGCCTGCCAGCCTGGGTTTAGCTCCTCAGCAGAAGTGACACAAACATCTATTTGGCATTCATCTGCAATAGCGAGAGACCCTGGTGCATGCATGCGCGCGCACACACACGCTGGGTGATGAGCCCTGGTCCCATTCACAACCAATCAAGGACCCAGTTTGGGTCTCTCAGTGGCTTTAGGCTGCCTGCTTATGGGCAGGAACTCTCTTTACTCTGTCTTCCTTCTCTTAAGTGCTTAAGTTTTATGGATAATCTAATAAACTCTCTCTATAAAAAACTAACAGGGCATATTAATTAGTTCACACCTTTTCATTCCAGAACTTAGGTTAGGGTTGAGGAGATGGCTCAATGGTTAAAAGTGGGTACATGCATCTGGAGTTTGTTTGCAGCAGCAAGACTGCCTATTCCACACCATCTCATAAGTAAATACATATTTTTTTTTACAACATGAAACACTTTATTAATGTATTGCTTGTTCCTATTATTACAATTGTATGATATAACTTTTTTTCTCAATTTTTATTAACATTTTCCATGATTATAAAAACTATTCCATGGTAATACCCCCCCCACTTTCCCCTTTGAAATTCCATTCTCCATCATATCCCCTCCCCATCTCAATCATTCTACTTACATATATACAATACCAACCTATTAAGTACCCTCGTCCCTTCCTTTCTTTTCCCTTTATATCTCCTTTTTAATGTACTGGACTCTGCTACTGAGTTTTTTCCTTCTCACGCAGAAGCCCAATCATCTGCAGCTAGGATCCACATATGAGGGAGGACATGTGGCGCTTGGCTTCCTGGGCCTGGGTTACCTCACTTAGTATAATCCTTTCCAGGTCCATCCATTTTTCTGCAAATTTCATAACTTATTTTTCTTTACCGCTGAGTAGAACGCCATTGTATAAATGTGCCACATCTTCATTATCCACTCATCTGTTGAGGGACATCTAGACTGGTTCCATTTCCCAGCTATTATAAATTGAGCAACAATAAATATGGTTGAGCACGTACTTCTAAGGAAATGAGATGAGTCCTTAGGATATATGCCTAGGAGTGCTATAGCTGGGTCATATGGTAGGTCAATCTTTAGCTGTTTTAGGAACCGCCACACTGATTTCCACAATGGCTGGACCAGATTGCATTCCCACCAGCAGTGCAGAAGGGTTCCTTTTTTTCCACATCCCCGCCAGCATTTATGATTATTTGTTTTCATGATGGTGGCCAATCTGACATAGCAATGTGATAGCAAAGGTGGGATGTTTTTTCCTTGTAAATACTTAAGACGTGAATATGCTTAATATTCTAGTGGGAGAGAAGAAAATTACTGTGGGGTTTAAACTGGTCTTATGTGGAAATGGCCAGGAATGTTAGTCAATTTGAGGGGTTTTTTTTTTTTTGGTTTTTTTTTTTGTACATTCTGAAGTTTTGCCCTCAATTTGTTTCATTCTCACTCTCAGGTATAGAAACTGGTAACATGACAGGCACTGACTAATAGTGGCTACTTTAGCACATGAAAGGTACCTAATGCAATAAATTTTAATTTTAAAATTCAAGCAATATGAAAACAATATGAATATGTTAGGTAAACTTTGTTGTATAGATCTACATTTCACTTTGCTGGAATAGTAACATCTGAATTGAGATACAGTGTCAATGTAGCATGCCACATTTTTAAGTCTTAATGTGAGGAAATACAAAATAACCATATACCTTTGATACTGGCTTTATGTGGCTCAGATTCTCCCCCTTCCCCTTCTCCATGCAAACAAAAATCTCACCCTAACCCAGCATGGCCTGGAATTTTGTAGCCCATGGCTGACTTCCATACGGGATTAAAGGCCTGGTACAGGAGCTGGAAAGATGGCTTAGTGGTTAAGGCCTTTGCCTGCAAAGCCAAAGGATCCCCATTCGATTCTCCAGGACCCATGTAAGCCAGATACACAAGAGGGCACGTGCATCTGGACTTTGTTTTCAATGACTGGAGGCCCTGACATGCGCGTGTGCGTGCTCTCTCCCTCTCCCCCCCCCCCCATCTTTCTCTCCCAAGTAAGTAAAAAAAAAATTTTTTTTAAGGCCTGGTACAGATTTTAGATTGAGATAAACTGCATTAGAATAATAGTTGAGCCAGGCGTGGTTGCCCCCCTTTATCCTTTAATCCCAGCATTTGTGAGGCAGAGGTAGGAGGATCACCTTGAGTTCAAGGCCATCCCTGAGACTTGCATAGTGAATTCCAGAATTCCAGTGAATTCTATCTGAGCTACAGCAAGACCCTGCCTCCAAAAACTTTTAAAAAAAGAGTGAAAAACAAGGTGTGATTGAGGAATTGTCCAACCACAACCATCTACATTTAGAATATTACCCTCTTTCCCACACCCTGCAAGGGCATTCTGCCTGTAGCAGGATGTTCACCAATCCCTTTCCCCTTCACAGCTCTGCCTTCATAGGTTTGTATGTATATGTTTCATAGAAATGGAAGCACTGTAGTTGTATCTTCAAGCCCCACCCATGATGCAGGGTGCCTGTTAGTACTTTGTTTCTTCTGAATCACATTCCATTTGAATCAAATTCCATCTGTGGCTGTGCTTAGGTGAGGATTTGGGTCTATTCTGCTTACTGACATTGTGAATAATTCAGATACCAGTTTACGAGTGATCATGTTATTTCTTAGAGTACATGTACCTCGGGGGGGTTGGAATTTCTGATAGGGTCATTTCTATACTTTAGTGGTTTTACTATGTCCCTGGCCTGTTAACTCATCAAACTTCTGACCTTCAAGCCTTCTCCCTCATGCTGGGATGGCAGTACTGCACCCCACACCTGGTTCATACAGTGCTAGAGACTGAACCAGAGGCTTCAGCCATGCTAGCTGGGCAAGTGCTCTGCTACCTGAACTACAGCCCGGAATCTTGGGTAGCTTGTGTGTACATTGAGAAAGAGAATGAGCACACCAGGGACTCTTGCCACTGCAAACATTTCAGGTGCAGGCACCAGTTTGTGCACCTGGCTTTATATGGATACTGGGGAATTGAACCTAAGCTGGCAGTGTTTGTAAGCAAGTACCTTTAACTGCTGCTGAGCCATCTCTGTAGACCTTGGTTACCTTTTTTTTTTTTTTTTTTTTTTAAGATTTAGAGACTACTAGACTAAGAGAAGGAAAGAGGAGAAACTACAGAGAGCTCCCAAAAAGCCTCCTGAGGTAGCTTTTTAAACATATTCAGAGAACTTCATTTTACTTTCTTAATCAGCAATGTATGAGAGTTCCAGTATCTCCATATCCTTTTATTTCCAATACTCACAATCTGGTTTTTTTTTAATTTTTTATTTATTTATTTGAGAGCAACAGACACAGAGAGAAAGACAGAGGGAGAGAGAGAGAATGGGCACGCTAGGGCTTCCAGCCCCTGCAAACGAACTCCAGATGCGTGCGCCCCCTTGTGCATCTGGCTAACATGGGACCTGGGGAACCGAGCCTCGAACCGGGGTCCTTAGGCTTCACAGGCAAGCGCTTAACCACTAAGCCATCTCTTCAGCCCACAATCTGTGTTTTTAAAATAATCATTCTTGTGGGTGTGAAGTGATGTATCCCACTACATGTGCTGTGCTTGTCACTTTAACTTCATTTGCAACACAGAATATTTTTTTCTCTTGTCATTTGTGTTCTTTGTGTCAATTTATAGAAATTTTTGCCTAATATAAGATTATGAGTTATTTCTGCTTTATGTATTTTGGTTTGCTGGGTGTGGCATGGGAGGGAGGGTATTTAGACAGTACAGGCTAGCCTCTGTAGCCAGGATGACTTTAAACTTCTGATCTTCCTGCTTCTGTCTCCCAAAAGGTGGGAATACACGTGTGTATGTCACCGTGCCCAGCTCTTATCTGTACTTTCTTTATCAGAGCTCTTACATTTAGCTCTTTTTCTCCATCTTGAGCTCATTATTGTGTTGTAGAGAAAGAGCTTACCTTTTTTTCCTTTTTTGTTTTTGTTTTTGTTTTTCGAGGTAGGATCTTACTCTGGCCCAGGCTGACCTGGAATTCACTGTGTAGTCTCAGGGTGGCCTCGGACTCATGGCAGTCCTCCTACATCTGCCTCCCGAGTGCTGGGATTAAAGCCCGTCCAGCTTTTTTATTTTTAATGTGTGCCTATTCAGTTGTCCCAGTGCAATATGTTAAAGATTTCTTTCACTGAATTCTCTTGACATTCTTCATGAAAATCAGTTGAACACAAATACAAGGATTTATTTCTAGATTCTTCTGTTCTTTACCATGATCTGCTGTGGTTACACTTGTCCCAGTGCCATTGAGTCTTGGCTAATGTCCCCTTATAGTAAGTTTTGAATTCAGATATTGTGAACTCTCTTTGCTGTGTTTTTAAAGATTGTTTGGACTGATGTTGGTCTCAATGTGATTTTTTTTTCCTTTTGATTTTTTGAGGTAGGGTCTCATTCTAGCCTAGGCTAACCTGGATCTAGTCTCAGGCTGGCCTCATGGCCATGGCGATGATCCTCCTACCTGTGCCTCCCAAGTGCTAGGATTAAAGGCATGTGCCACCACGCCCAGCTCTCGACGTAAATTTTAAGGTCAGCTAATCAGCTTTTTTTGGGGGGGGGGGGCATAAACAGCAGAGATTTTGGTAGGGCTTACATTTACTGCTGCTGTAGATAAATGTGTGTGCTCATTGCCTTCTCCACAATAAGCCAACAGAAAGTGGAGCCTGTGGTAAAGTTTGTGTAGAAGATTATGGGTTTTGTCAAGGTAGGATCTCACTGGAGCCCTAGTCCCTGGTTGGTTTCAAACTCAAAGTGATCCTCCTAACTCTGCATCATGAGTGCTAGGATTAAAGGCATGAGCCCCCACACCTGAATTGTGTAGAAGATTTAACAGCCTGTGTAACATTTACGTTCTTACCCCACAATAGTATGTAAAATGAGTAGTGTTTTTTTAAATCTTTCATTCATTAATTTGCAAGCAGAGAGAGGTAGAAGGGAGACAGAGAAGAATGGGCATGCCAGGGCCTCCAGCTGCTGCAAAAAACACCAGATGCCTGCACCACTTTGTGCATCTGGCTTTATATGCCCCCCCAACAAAGTATTTTTGAACATTAATTGTGGAATAATGGGAGCTGTGTCAATTATAAGGCAGAAACAGAAGACGACTATGATATATACTTAATAAAACAGACAACTTTTTTTATTTGCAAGTAGAGAGAAAAAAGAGAAAATGGGCTCACCAGGGCCTGCAGCCACTGCAAACTGATTCTAGATGCATGCATGTGCTACTTTACATCTGTCTTTATGTGGGACTGGGGAATTGAACTTGGGTCATTAGGCTTTGCAGGCAAGCACCTTAACGGCTGAGTCAACTCTGCAGCCCAGACAATTTTTTAATGCCAAAGTTACATAACACACAAATGTGATTATAGTGCTTATTGTGAAAATCAGCTCTTTCTGTTTAAAATTTATTTACTTATTGAAGGGATATGAGCATGCTAGGGCCTCTTGCTACTGCAAGTAGAAACTCCAGACACATGTGGTGCTTTGTGCATCTAGCTTTACATGGGTGTTGGAGGCTTGAAACCAGGGCAGGCAAGTTTTGCAAGCAAGCACCTTAAACCCCTGAATCAGGTCCCCATTTTCTTAAGCAGTACTGAATGCTAGTATTTTTTCATTCAGCATTTATTAAACCAACTGTCTTGTCTTTTATTTATTTGCAAGCAGAGACAGACAGACACAGAGAATGGGCACACCAAGGCTTCTACCTGCTGCAAATGAACTCCAGATGCATGTGTTGCTTTGTACATCTAGCTTTACTTGGATACTGGGGAATCAAATACTGGTTGTTAGACTTTGCAGGCAAGTGCCTTAATGGTTAAGCCATCTCTCCAGTTCGTCTGCCTTTTAAATGTAATGAGGTGTCCCAAATTACATCTAGTCAGACTATCTTTGTAAAGTAGTGTTTGCATATGTAGTATTTCTTACATAATTGTTAAATTCATGACATTGCCTGTGATACCACAATGCCACTGTTTCCAGTGTAACAAAATTCGGGATACAAACCACTTTCGTTGTTGTTGTTTTTGTTGAGGTAGGGTTTCATTCTAGCCCAGGCTGACCTGGAATTCACTCTGTATTTTCTTTTTTTTTAAACATTTTTTTTTTTTTTTTTTTTTATTGGTTTGAGAAAGACAGACACAGAGAGAAAGACAGAGGGAGAGAGAGAGAATGGGCGTGCCAGGGCTTCCAGCCTCTGCAAACGAACTCCAGATGCGTGCGCCCCCTTGTGCATCTGGCTAACGTGGGACCTGGGGAACCGAGCCTCGAACCGGGGTCCTTAGGCTTCACAGGCAAGCGTTTAACTGCTAAGCCATCTCCAGCCCTCACTCTGTATTTTCAAGGTGGCCTCAAACTCACTCGTGGCGATCCTCCCACCTCTGCCTCTTGAGTGCTGGGATGAAAGGCGTGTGCCACCATGCCCGGCTATAAACCACTTTTTAACATTGTACTAGAATTTTGGTTCTGTTGGTTATCCTTACTGTTACAATAAATGTGTGGTTTTGATTTATTCCAGTGTTCTTTTTGTGATTATTCCTCTCATCTTTCTTCAAATCAAAAGTCCTACTTCTTCCCTTATTCTAAGACCTTTCTGTATGCCTTTACCACTTTTCCTAAAATAAATGTAGCCTTTGGCAAGTATTTTTAAGTTTTTGAGTTGTGCTGGCTTGAACTACCTGGATATTTTATTACTGAGGCCCCCCCTCTGCAAGGCACTTAAAACAGTTAAAATCTTAGTTGGGGGTGAGATGGGGACATGTTTGGGGCAGTTAAGGGACTGGGCAAGAATGTCTTCCCTAGTCTGTAGGACCTAAAGATAAAATACAGCAGTAGGCCAGGCATGGTTGGCACATGCCTTTAATCCAAGCTCTCAGGAGACCGAGCTAGAAGGATTGCTGTGAGTTCAAGGCCAGCCTGAGACTACATAGTGAATTCCAGGTCATTCTGGGCTAGAGTGAGACCCTGCCTCTGGGGAGGAAGAGAAAAAAAAAAAAAAAAGCAGTACACTAGTGTGTGTGCCTGCTAGTTATGTACTAGCAAATATGGAAACAGTTTACTTGGGCTTTTGCCAGTTAGTCAAGTTACAACTCAGGAATAAAACAGCAGCAGTCCCGATAAGGATCCCAGAGCGGGAGCGGGGGGTTTGCTTTGTACTGGCTCAGTGCACTCCTCTTCAGTGACTTAGCAATTGTTCTGGCTTTTGTTGATTCAGCTGACCTTGCCTCTGGCTGTCAAGCTTGTAGCCTGCAGTGGGGAGAGAAGAAGTCATGGCAGAGAGGGGGACATCAGCCACACATGGGAGAAGGGAGTGAGTCAGAGCAGAGGCAGAAATGAAAACAGAAGGGGATAGAAAAGGCCGAGGGGAGAAGGAATGTAGGTGTCATTGAGTTAGTGCTTGAAAATTTTTAGGACTGCAGCAAACTCTCTGAGGACTGACTTGAATGGTAGAAGGAAGAAAGCAAGAAAGAAGGGAATCTGTAAAATACCTCGTTAAATTTAACACCAGCACTAGGAATAAACAGTTCCTGGATTATTCAGCATAGAAATAACAAGTCATTCTTTTGGGGTACTATCTTAGTGCCAAACATATATTGGTTTGTTTTAATTCTCACCACAGCTTTATAAACAGGTACTTTTTCCCTGTTTTACACATGTGAAAACTGAGCCAGAGAGAGATTAATTTGCCTGCTGTAATCACATAATAGCCAGGACTCCTGTGACAGTCTGGTTACTTGGCTACCATTGGCATCATCACCTCTGTCTTCATAATCTATGGTAAGGTTCATTCCAAGAGGCAGAGGTAGGCAGATTGCTGTGAGTTTGAGGCTACCTGGAAACTACATAGTGAATTCCAGGTCAGCCTGGGCTACAGCGTGACCGTACTGGGGGGAGGGGGTCCCTTCGTTTTTCTTTCCTTCAGTAGAAGAATTTGAGAAAATTTATTTCACTAGGATCTAGAACACTAAAATACTACGTGTCCCTGTAAACTGAATGTCACTTAGGAATTGTTAAGTCACACAAACCAAACTATACTGCTGCAATAATGGCAGTGAGTTCTTTTGTGTTCCGGTAAGGTTGGCTACCTTCAAAAGGATGCAACTTTTTTTTTTAATTATTTATTTATTTATTTGAGAGCGACAGACACAGAGAGAGACAATGGGCGCGCCAGGGCTTCCAGCCTCTGCAAATGAACTCCAGACGCATGCGCCCCCTTGTGCATCTGGCTAGTGGGACCTGGGGAACCGAGCCTCGAACCGGGGTCCTTAGGCTTCACAGGCAAGTGCTTAACCGCTTAGCCATCTCTCCAGCCCAGGATGCAACTTTTTTTTTTATGAGAGAGATTTGTCATGCCCAGACTTCTAGCTACTCCAAATTGAACTCCAGACATATGAGCCACCTTGTACATCTGACTTACATGGGTTCTAGGGAGTTGAACCTAGGTCCTTAGGCTTCGCAGGCAAGCTCCTTAACCACTAAACAATCTCTCCAGCCCAGGATGCATACTTTCAAAAGCATAGACCAACTAGTGATAACTTCTTTTGCCTAAAACTTGTGGAATTCCTTTAAGCTTCAACAAAGTCAGCCTTCCATACAAAAAGCAGTAGTGCCTTGATAATCTTTCTTAGTCACACTTACAATTAAAGCCTTACATGGCTATTCACCAAACACCTGTCTAAAATTTTTTTGTTTTTTATGCCCATGTGGAAGCATGTTTGCAGTTAGCAAAGGAGCAATTGTGAGTGGAGTTAGTCGGCTTCCTGTGCCTTGGGAAGACAGAGTATTGGGGTTAGCTTGGCACGGCCACCAGATGAGGCTTAACCCCTGTTTAGAGAAAAAAAATTGCTTTTGTGAGAAGTGTGGTTGAACAAACCAGGAGTCTGCCCTGAATATCCTGCTTGTTTCCCTGGATACTTAATGTAATGCTGGAATTTAGAATCATCAGTTGTTTCCTGAGACTGTGTTATAGGTTAAGCTGTATAAGCTTATATTCAAAGAAAAGGTGAGCAGTTCTGAAAAGGTCTTGGGCTTACAGCTAAAACTGCTATACACAAAGTATGAAAGAGAGACTCTGAAGTTCTGCTTTGCCTCTTGTCCTGAGCTGCTGTTGCTTTCCTGGGCTAGAAGAGCTAAATTGTGTGAAACCTGGTATCTCCATTTTATTGTTTCTTAAGAGGGTGTTGGCTCTTGGATTTTTGTTTTTTTTGAGACAGGGTAGCCCAGGCTAGCCTTGAACTTATGGCAGTCCTGCTACCTCAGCCTCCCTAGTGCTGAGCATGCACCACCACCTGCTGGCTCACAGATTTCTTATGTGGCATTTGCAGAACTTTGATGTTGTTACCTTCACATGTAATGAGTCACATATCATCCATTGAGCAAACGTTGAACAGTAACAGAGCCAGAGTTGGGACACATATGAATGATTTTCCATGTTTCAGCTGCTTGCAAACAAATTTACTCTTTTGAACATTCTTTTTTTTTCTTTTCCCAACTTCATTACTATTTTTTATTTTATTCTGAATATTTTATTTTTTCACAATTTTTATTAACATTTTCCATGATTATAAAAAATATCCCATGGTAATTCCCTCCCCCTCGCACTTTCCCCTTTGAAATTCCACTCTCCATCATATTACCTCCCCATCTCAATCATTGTAGTTACATATATACAATACCAACCTATTAAGTACCCTCCTTCCTTCCTTTCTCTTCCCTTTATATCTCCTTTTTAACTTACATTTTGAACAATCTTGAATTTCCTAATATCCTTCAATCTATAATTTTATTAAAAAGAGAAAATGATTTGAAAGCCTTTAACATCACCTTAATGTTATTTCTGGTTGTTGGAAATACTGTAACCAAGACCTAAAGTGGTTAGCATACAACCAGCAAAGGTTGCCTTTGGCTAATTTTTCTGGCATTACTGCTTTGGGATTGTGGCATCAGCCACACTTAGATGATTCTCCTCAATGACAGGAGGAAGAAACCAGGGTTGGCTCACCTAGAAACCTCTTACTTGCACTCATCAAAGGATGAGGGGTGAAGCATTTGCATCTAGATTATAACAGAAGTCAAATTTCATGAGCAAGCTGCTTTCTGCAGAAAGACCGCCCTTGTCTATGGCCCTGAGGCAGAGTCCCCTCAGACTCCTCATCCTGCACATATTTCATTTCCGCTTTACTCCACTTGTCTGTGGCCATGAGACTGAGAAAGCCCCCCTGGACTCCTCACCCAGCGTGCCTCCATGCTCTAAAGAAGAGGGTCTACCTTTATCACAAGGTCTTGGCTAGTGTGAACTAAGGTTTATGCCTTTCTTTCTCCTCCTCCCCATTGGTAGTATTTCTGTGTAGTGACTGGCCATCTTTTGAAAAATAGGTCCTGAGTCTTGGCATTTAGTAATTAACTTTCTGTGAAAGTTTCTGCATGTAATCTTAAGACATACATGAGTTTGAAGTACGTTTGGTTTCGGAGTCAGCGATGCCTTGGTTTATTGCTAACTTTGGGGGAATCTTTAGAATCTGTTCCTCCGTCTTCATTGTGTTTGAAGTGTGTGTTCTGTACTTCTAACCCAAAAACCAACCCAGGCAGCGTAGAGCCTCCCTTCTGAATCCCCTCCTCACACTTGGCTTCTGCTACATTTGTACTCTGATTTTTGCAGCTGCTTTTCTTACTATTCCAATGGAGTAATCAAGGCATGAGGTAGAAAGTTCCTTTTCAGAATTCGCTTTTTTTTCTGCCCCTTCACCTGACACTGTGGTCCTCCTGTGCAGTGTATTGCTGCCAGGCTTGTGAACCCTGAAGGGCAGAAGTCAGTGGGTCTCTTTGGTCCTCTTTCTATTTTTTAAGCTAATAGAACAAATATTACTTTGAGATAACTAGTTTTATTTAAGTGAATACTTATTAACCCTTGAGGTGTGGCTAGTCCAGGGGAACTGAGTAGTCAGAATTTACTAACTTCTCTATCTCTAAAGTTGATGTGTAAAAAGCTCTTAACAGCAATGTTGCCATAGCTCAGTATATAGTATAAACTACACTCCTTTCCTTGCACACACACCCTTAGAAAGTAGCAGTTATTCTTAAAATATATTTTCTTTGAAATGACCTGTTTTATGTGTTGTACAGATAATCTCACCGACTGCATTATTTTTGGCTGCAAAAGTGGAAGAGCAGGCTCGGAAACTTGAGCATGTGATCAAAGTAGCACATGCTTGTCTTCACCCCTTGGAGCCCCTGCTGGATACAAAGTGTGATGTACGTAAGCACTGTGGTCAGAGCGCCTTTATGATACAGGCTTGATAAAAAGACTTCCAACCATGGGGCTGGGATGTGGCCCAAGAAGCTTGCTCACAAAGTCTACCGGCCTGGGTTCAGTTCCCCAGTACTCATGTAAACCCACGTACACAGAGTAGCACATGTGTAAGACTTCATCTAGGGCTACCTGCTAAGTGGTGCCCATTTTTATTGCCTCTTAGCAATATCTGGCATATCTCTTACCTGGCAGAAAGCTTATGGCACTTGAAATTGTATAAAATTTTGCATCAAAGTGCTTTGATCCAAAGTTACTTTGAAGTGTTTGCCATTAAGTAGATGTACTCTGCTGAAACTTGTCAGAGGAAGGAATGGAAGAAAAACTGATTTTCCTCTACTAGTGATAGTTCTTCCTCTAACAGTCTTACTTACAAGAGAAGCTAGAGCAGTGAGCCTGAAATCACTTTTCTTAGAGATCAGGAACCTTTGCCCACTGAATGACCACTAAGTTAATTCAGTTTAATGAGTAGTTTGTGATTTTTTGTTTGGTTGGTTGGTTGGTTTTTCGAGGTAAGGTTTCACTCTAGCTCAGGCTGACCTGGAATTCACTCTGTAGGGTCAGGGTGGCCTCGAATTTAAGGTGATCCTCCTACCTCTGCCTCCCGAGTGCCGGGATTAAAGGCTTGCACCACCATGCTCAGCTCAATTTATGATTCTTTTAAAATAGTAGTTCTTAACAATTCTTATTAGCTTTATCAACCCAATTATTTCTCGTGATTTATTTGTTAGGATAGGTGTGCCAGGGCCTCTAGCCAGAACAAACCAATTCCAGACACATGCACCACTTTGTGCATCTGGCTTACATGGAACCTAGAAAATCAAACTTGAGTCTTTAGGCGGACCCTTAGGCTTCACAGGCAAGCGCCTTCCTTACCTGTGCTCCAGCCCACAAATCCATGTTTTAAAAATCAGCCAGTGACCTTTCAAAATGGGGCATAGATGAAATTAAAGGTGTTTTCAGTCTCTGGGATTAGCAATGTGATACATATAGTGTGTGTGTGCTTCTGCATGCTTACATGTGCTGGGTTTTTGTTTTTGTTTTGCAAAGGTCTCTAAAACCCAAGCTGGCTTTGAGCTCATAATGCTTGTGCCTCAGCCTCCCAAGGTCAGTTTTGTGGTCCTAAGAGTGGGATGGCAGAAGAGTTTTCTGGAGCAAAAGGGTTATTTCTTGATATTTAGATAAAAGATTCCCTGATATTTATGTCTTCCTGGTGTATTGTGAAATTATTTTGTTATTTTTATCTCTGATGTGTTTTAATCTAGAGATAAAAGCTTTTGTCTTGATTTTTGCCTTTCCTAGAGAGGGGCAGTTAATCCTAAAAACTCACTGACTGGCTTTGGCTTCTAAGGGATTATCACATGAAATGTAGTGAGTTGATACACCCTGTTCTTACAGACAGGTTTTGGTTTCTTTGGTGGGCACTGCTGTGCTGTCTTGAATCGGCAGCAGTGCCTAAGTTGTACTGGACAGATTATGTGCTAGACAGACCCTTGTTTCTAACTCACCTTTCCTGATACTAACTAGCTTTAGGGTTCTGATTTTTTTGTTGTTGTTGTTGTTCATTTTTATTTATTTATTTGAGATTGACAGAGAAAGAGGCAGATAGAGAGAATGGCCGCTCCAGGGCCTCTAGCCACTGCAAACGAACTCCAGACATGTGCGCCCCCTTGTGCATCTGGCTAATGTGTGTCCTGGGGAATAGAGCCTCAAACCCGGGTCCTTACACTTCACAGGCAAGCACTTAACCGCTAAGCTCTCTCTCCAGCACTGCTTTTTGTTTTGTTCACATTTCCTGTATTAGACTTGTCACAGGAAATAAGTGTGCTGTATCACTCTTATTTATAGTCCTCATATTTGCAAACTACTTTGATTCTTTGCAGTCACTGTAATTCTTACCTTACAAGGTGTCACAGGTAGGGTAATAGCATTACATCTATTTTAAACATTTCAATATCATTTTTATCTGACAGGCTTACCTTCAACAGACTCAAGAACTGGTTTTACTGGAAACCATAATGCTCCAAACACTAGGTAGGTACTTCTTAAGCCTTTCGGTGGGTTTTGTAGGTATTTGGCGTTTTTTTGTTTGTTTTGCTTTTCTGAAAAGAGTCTCATGTTTCCTAGTTTGCTCTTGAACTGGATTATTACTGAAGAATGAGTTTGGAACTCTTGACCCGCTTCCCTGTATTTCCCAAGTGCTGGGATTATAGGCATACTAACTACCATGCCTTGTTTTATGCAAAGGTGGGGGTCGGGACCCATTTTGTATTGATTTTTTTTTTTTTTTTTTCTTTTCCCAAGGTAGTATCTCATTCTAGCCCAGGTTGACCTGGAATTCAGTATGTAGTCTCAGGATGGCCTCAAACTCACAGGGATCCTTCTACCTGTGCCTCCCAAGTGCTGAGATTAAAGGTATATGCCACCATGCCTGGCCCCAATTTTTGGTGTTTTGAGGTAGTGTCTCACTCTAGTCCAGGCTGACCTATAAATTCACTATGTAGTCTCAAGGTGGCCTCAAACTCGACAATCTTCCTATATCAGCCTCCCAAGTGCTGGGATTACAGGCATGAGCCTCCACATTCCACTAGCATAGCAGTGTGTATATGTGTGTTTACTAGAGATCTTATCTATAGCCTTGAGCATGCTAGGAAAGTTCTCTGGTACTGAAGCCTAAGAAGGTTATGACATTTCTAAAATTACATGTTACTTATAGAGAGGAATCTAGCAGGGTAAATAGGAACATTGGGGAAATCTTAATTTAAATATGTAGGTCCCTGACCTTTCAAATTTGGGCTGTTTACCTATTACACCTCCATTCTGTAAAAATGGAATCATTATATCTGCCTTAATTTTGTCTTTGAATTTCTTTTAATAATGAGTTTATTATACATTTATGTCTGTGATGAATGGCGTTTCTCAAACAAGTATTGTAATGCTAAGTTAGGAAACACAGTGCTTGTCATTTCAGGTTTTGAGATCACCATTGAACATCCACACACAGATGTGGTGAAATGTACCCAGTTAGTAAGAGGTAAGTGATCTTTGAAACTTTTAGAATACATAGCAGTGCTTTTCTTATCTATAGTAGGTTTATTCTTCTGGACTTTTGTTGGGCTTTATTAAGATGGGGTACATTATCACTTTGAATCGTTATTTTTAGTTTTTATTCATCTATGTGTCTTTATGGTCCTGCCTAGTAGTGTAAGTAAAATTTGCAGGGCTTCCATGTATCCATTGAATTATACTGGGTCAGTTAATATTTAAAATTAGCGTATGAGTACAGACAGTAATTAATTCTGATTTACATAAAACTTTCAGATGAAAATTGTCTTTATTAACAGATCACTTTTTAAAAATGATTTGCCCATATTAATTTAAATAAAATAGATTTAGTAACCTTTTTACAGTTCTTTCCTCTCTAAAAAGATTGCTTTATATAAAATAGAAAAAGTTAATAAAATGATAAGGTGTGCTAGCACATGGTAGGTACATAGTGCTGTTTGGAGTAGAACAGTGCTGTGTCCTCTTCTCATGCTGTGGCACCGGAGCTGCCTCAGGCACTGCACCATGTTCTGTCACCCTGTGCCCGTGGGAGCTGTTTACATGCTCCTAGCTCCCTCTTGGGACCACCCTGTGTCTCTTTCCTCTTTTGAAAATGATACCAGTCTTGTGATTGCAGCCTTTTCCCCAGATGCATTTACTACTACGTGTGGCTTTATGGGATGCTGAGGTATCACTCGAGCCCCATGTGCTTTTCAAGGCAGTGCCTTGAAACAGTGAGCAATGCCCAGCTCTTTTTTAGGGTTATTTTAAATAAAATGGGTAAAACTTTTGAAGACCTCAAGTTTTGTGTGTTTAAATATTCTCATTTTATTCATTCTAAATTAAATTCACTTTATATCAAAATGCCTTGTTTTTCTGCTTAATGGATGCTTCATAACTGCGGTACCCTAGTTAAAAAAAAAAAAAAAGTAGATTTCTAGGGCTGGAGATGGCTTAGCGGTTAATGCACTGCAAAGCCAAAGGACCAAGGTTTGACTCCTCCGGATCCATATTAGCCAGATGGCACAAGGGGACGCATGCATCTGTAATTCGTTTGCAGTGGTTGGAGACCCTGGTGCCCATTCTCAGTCTCTGTCTCTGTCTCTCTCTCTCTCTCTCTCTCTTTCTACCTGCCTATTTCTGTATCTCTTCCCCCCCCCACTTCAAATAAATAAATATATAAAAATAGACTTCGAAAGAACTCATGTTTTTATTTATCACAGATTATCAATAAATCACTTGATAAACTACAATAAACTTAATTATGGTATGTACTCTTCACAATATATAGATTTATTTGATAATACATTCTCTCCCCTATTGTTACAGTATAGCACAGAATTATCTAGATCAGTAATTAACGATTTTTTGAATTTTTTTTACCTAAGATTACAGATTTTTTTTGAATTGTGAAAACTTTAGAGTAGTGTTTTTCTGAAAACTTGAGAGTGTAAGCAAATCTTTGCAGGAGTAATAGAAAACCTTATAATTTGCTAAAGTTATATAAAAATTAATTTAAAAAAAAATATATAACCTTAGTAAGAAATAAAACTGGATTTTAAATTAACCATTCACCAAAAACCACATATTTGATGTCATCTAAAACAAAGCATTTAAGGTTGTCACAGGCTGGGGAGGAGGCTCAGCAGGTAGGGGCACTTGTGTGTACACATAAGAACCTGAGTTTGACCCTATCACCCACCTGTCGTGCCAGGCATGGCCACACCTGCTGGTCTACTCAAAACCTCTGGCTGAGCCAGGGAGCTCCAGGTCAGTGAGCGAGCGAGCAGAGAAGGCCTGGTGCACACTCAGGCCTCCACATGTGCGCGAGGAGCTCACGCTTCTTCACACACAGCATACCGATCACACAGACACTCCAAAATAAAATATGGAAAGGCTGTGATGAACGCTTCAAGTGTGGCCTCCTTAAACTTGAGTACAAAGCGTGTGCACGTGTTCATCTGTCTTAACATCTGAGGTAGATCACTTGTCTATGTAGAGATGTTCTTTCATGTTTGTGGTGTTTTTTTTCTCTCCCCCACCCCCCTTTTCTGTTACAGATACTGTATAATTTATTGAATTTTTTTCTCTTCTGTTTTAGTTCTTTGGGGTGGTGGTTAAATAAATTTAGTGTCTGTCCCTTCCCACCCAGATGAGACAGTTGGTGTTACGCTGCTTTGCTACAGAACTGGTTGTTGTCCTTTTACAGGGACCTTTCACTTCTGTGATCTCTCCTTCCCTCTCCACCAGGAAAAGAACCCATTCTTAGTCACCCTGCCTCCAGGACACCTGCTGCTTTGTCACTTCCTTAGCTCTGCCAAACCCACACTTCTTTCATAGAAACCTCTGGTGGTGACCTTCATGGGCAGCAGGAATTACAGGCACCATCAGTAAAAAATAGGATTCAGGCCTGGTGTAGGGATGGGGTTAAAGTGAAGTTCCCAGGTGAGCAGTGGTTATGAGCTTAAGGGGCAAGGGAAACTGGCAAGGCCATTTCTACTGACAAGAACACCAGGTAGGAGGAGAGGTGGGAAACGTTGTCTTATCTTAAGAAACTTGGGATAGTTCCAGGTCTATTCTGTAGGTGCTTCCTAGCATGGTGAAGGCCTGAGCATTTGACTTGGGCTCTGAGTTTTGGGGTAGGGTTTGTTTTATGTTTCATCCTGATGGAATATTTAAGCCAACCTAACACGCGACTGAGGAGTAAATCTGGCAAGCAACTCTTATTTTGTGTTAGACTTCAAACATCTTTTTCTTTTCTTTTTTTTTTTTTTTTTTAATCCAGGAGAATGCTTTATTTCAACTTTTAGCTGACTAGATGCTTAACTTAGTAACAAGTATAGCCCTTGTAACTGGCTAGCTAAAAGTAAATCGGCTTGTTTCTCAGATCTTTGGGGGATAGCAAGAAACATTTGAGTGAATGTTGTTGAAGATTTTCAGTAGTATAGAAAATGATGGCGCTCTTGTGATATTTGTAAGTAGTAAGTAAATTTACTTTTTGTGTATAAATCTTTAAAGTTTTATTGTGTTGAGAACTTTTTGATGGTAATATGTTAAAGCTGACTGGATTGTCTTCCTTTTGTTTTGTTTTGTTTTGTTTTCTTACAGCAAGCAAGGATTTGGCACAGACATCCTATTTCATGGCTACCAACAGGTTGTTATCCTGCTCCTCTTTGTTGCACTGTTGTAGCACACTATAGCTTCCTTTAATGCAGGGCCCCCTCAATGTGTCTCTTACCCTTGTTGCAGCAGGAGACTGGACCATCTACTGTGGTGGGACCTTCCTGTCTGCTTTGCGGTGTATTGTACAAGGGACTTTGGGCACAGAGGGGTTAAATGCACAATGTGAAGTGTAGTGGTGCTTTCTGATGACATATTCTCGATTTGTGAGTGCATAAGTCTAAATTGGTAGCCTGAATAGCAGCTAAAGATTACACAGAGCTAAACTTAACATAGAAACTTGGTAAGTATAAAGCTATTTCTAGTTTACAATTATAGTTAAATAATTTCTTTTTAATTTCACAATGATCCAGTCTTTATTATAATTGTTAAAATATCTTAATAAGTAAAATTTATATATTTGGGACTTTAGCCAGATAATATTCACAAATAGCAAATTAGAAGTAGTAGAGTCCTGCAGTGCCTGGGTTTGCAAATTGAATATTTACTTTTTAAAATCCTACTTTCGAGTTGGCTTAAAACCAGAAAAACAAACGGGTGCATGTTTGTGGCTATGCAGTTAGCATTTCATTTGTTCCAGACTAAAGCAACTGATGTGATTCTGCTTGGGATTAACAGAAGGCTAGTTCCTTAGACAGGCTGTTGGGGGAGAGGACCAAACATCTTTGTAAGGTAGCAGGTGCCAGTGTGCTTTTTCAGATGTGTGCTGTTGAGATTCTGCTTCTATCACTAAGGAATTGTGAAGGGACAAAGATTTAAATTCAAAACTTGGGCTGGAATAAATAGACTATGACATGTTACATACCAATTTTGGGTACATAGTGGGATTGGAGAAAGGTAGCATTTTGTGTACTGTTTAACAACTTTGAGCCTTGAAGTTGTTTTGGCAAAAGGTAAGTTCTTTTTGGAACTTTGCTGGAAAGAAGAGATTCACATATACAGCTGTCTAAATCTCTTGATTTACTAAGATTTGTATCTGTTAAGCCATACAAAATGATAATAATTGATATTAGAACCCTCAGTTATACTGTGATATTAAAATTGCTTTGTCTACTTATAGTCTTTATATTCCTACATATTACATAATAGCATTTTGCTTATGATTATTAGAAGCATTTTATATACTTTGAATTTAAATTTAAAACAATTTTTAAATATTTCTCTTTGTCTTAATAAAATTAATGTGGAGGGTAAGAATTGGGGGAGTGCCCCATTATCTATGTAGGATTCTTTTTATATTGCAATTGTTAGTGCTGTTAGCTTTTAATTCAGTGAAAGAATGTACTTGAAGACCTGCAATTCTGTTTTCATTTGTATCTTACTGGTTCATCTTTTTCTTTGTTTTACATACTTGAATTTCTATGGCTCTCCATGTAAATCTGCTTCACAACAGTCTGCATCTCACCACCTTCTGTCTTCAGTACAAGCCAACAGTAATAGCGTGTGTATGTATTCATTTGGCTTGCAAATGGTCCAACTGGGAGATCCCTGTGTCAACTGATGGAAAGCATTGGTGGGAATATGTGGATCCTACAGTTACTCTAGAATTACTAGATGGTAAGCAGAGAGAAGAGCTCCTTTCCTTCATTAAAAATTATTTTTTAAACATCATGTAAGAATTCTGTCTATTTCAGTATAAATTTAAGAATAGTAGATTCAGCCTTGAATCCAGAGGTATGAGAATCATTGTGAGTTTGAGACCAGCCTGGGACTATTGACTGAGTTCAGGTCAGTCTGGACTAGAGTGAATCCTTGCCTGGGGGGAGGGGAGGGAGGTGGACAAACAAAAAATAAATTCTTAGGCCTTTTCTTGTTGTTGTTGAGGTAGGGTTTCACTGTAGCTCAGGCTGACCTGGAATTCACTATGTAGTCTCAGGGTGGCCTCCTCAAACTCACAGTGATCCTCCTGCCTCTGCCTCCCGAGTGCTGGGATTAAAGGCATGCGCCACTAGCACTTTTAATCCCAGCAAAGGTAGGAGGAAATGCTGTGAGTTCAAGGCAACCCTGTGCTAGAGTGAGACCCCCCCGCCCCTTCAAAGAAAAAAACAAAATAAATTCTTATGTATGAATTGGCCACCTGAAATTTATATAAGTGGTGGTCAGTCTCCCATTCACCCACAGTTACTCTGATGCTATACACAGGTATCATTTAATTTACTTGTATTTGTTCGAAAGTCTCTTTAGAGAAGCAAATAATCCATTTTACTGATTGTATGAAAAGAACTTAAAAATACAGTTAGATATTGTAATGAGCAAGATGAAAATAATAGTTCACTGGCCTGAACCAAAGAAAGCAAAAC
This sequence comes from Jaculus jaculus, assembly GCF_020740685.1. Classification (NCBI taxonomy): domain Eukaryota; kingdom Metazoa; phylum Chordata; class Mammalia; order Rodentia; family Dipodidae; genus Jaculus; species Jaculus jaculus. Next base: position 2,696,062 of record NC_059106.1, on the reverse strand, counting down.
ATACATTAATCGCCATTTTTAGGGCTTTTCAAAGAAATGGGATTTTTAAATTTTGTTTTGGGACCTTGAAGTTGTTTATTGAGTTACTGTGCATGATGTGAATGAAGCATTAAGCTAACAGTACATAGACCTTACTCTGTCGTGCTATTACATAGTTAAGCGTGAATAAATAAGGGGAAATTGGGTACAAATCCTGTGGGTCATGAATCTGGAATTTGAGGGTCTCCTGATAGAGCAGCAGTGGCTCTAGTTAGAAATAAGTTCTGAGAGATGGCATAGCACTTAAGTCACTTGCTTGCAAAGCCTAAGTACTCATGTTCAACTCTCCAGGTCCCATGTAAACCACACACAAAGTGACACAAGGTTGCACATGCACATAAGGGGGCACACGTGTCTGGAGTTCAATTGCAACGGCTGGAGGCCCTGGCACACCAATTCTCTCTCTCACTGTTGCTCCCTTGCATAAGAAAGGGGGTGGAGGGCTGGAGAGATGGCTTAGCGGTTAAGCGCTCGTCTGTGAAGCCTAAGGACCCCAGTTCGAGGCTCGGTTCCCCAGGTCCCACGTTAGCCAGATACACAAGGGGGTGCACGCGTCTGGAGTTCGTTTGCAGAGGCTGGAAGCCCTGGCGCGCCCATTCTCTCTCTCTCCCTCTACCTGTCTTTCTCTGTGTGTCTGTCGCTCTCAAATAAATAAATAAATAATAATTTTTTTAAAAAGGGGGGGCTGGAATAAGTGAAGGGGCTTAGTGATTAAGGCACTTGCTTTGAAACCTAAGGATACAGGTTCAATTCCTCAGGACACACGTAAACCAGATGCACAAGGTGGTGTGTGCTCTTGGAGTTTGTTTGCAGTATCCGGAGACCCTGGTGTGTCCATTCTGTAAAATAAAAAGTAATAATAATAATAAACAAGAAGTTAAGTTGAGCTGGCCAGACTGTCAAGAGTTTCAGTTTACTCTTTATTGAGCTTTTGCCAACTTTGTTTACAAAGTGAAGGCTGCTGGAGAAAGGGGATTCATGGTGGTTGCTCTGAAGACATAGCACAGAGCATCAGGGTCTGAGGATGTGTCTTGGTGTATGTTGGGCATTCGGGCTTCCTTCTGTGGCTTCTCTACATTGAAGGCAGAAGCAGCCACAAGTAATTTTTCTACCTGTTGACAGACATGGACTCTGACCAGTTTGTCAGATCCACGTAGAAAGTCAGCTGCTTTGTTTCTTTCTCTCTTTTCCTCCTTGAATGTGTGTATTGTGACATATTCCTGCCATCTGGTGGCGCTGTTTTACATAGTGAAGGTTTTCAGAATTTATCCAGAGGAAAGAAAGCCTAAAGTGAATTGAATACCACTTTCTAAAATCCAGTGATGGCTTTTGCATTTTCTTTCATTTATCTGTGGCTTGAAAATGGGTTGTCTACAATCTGCCTCAGCAATTAAAAAAAAAATCAAAGTAATTTAAAATTTGTTATGTATCTCAGTTACTGTGGTGTCTGGAGTATTCTTACTATTATTTATAGAAATAATTCATTTTATTACTGTTCCAGAACAATGGCTTAGATTGAACTTGCATACAAGGTTTTCTGGGTGTTGATGTGCACATGTATGTGCTTTACAGTCACTAAAACCTACATGTGTTTTTGTTTCAAACTTGCGTATTAGCTTTAAAGGAGCAATGCCTCAACCAGGTATAGTGGTACACACCCCAGCATTGGGGAGGTGTAGGTTCGAGGAGCAGAAAGTTTCAGGTAGTCCTCCACAATGCAGTGAGTTGGAGGCCAGTCTAGGAAGCCTTCACCCTACCCACCCCCAAAAAAAAAAATGGGGAGAAAGGCCTGCATTTTAAGTATCATACTCTGTAGCACATGCAGCTAATTTTTATACATTACCAGGCTATTTGATACCCTCTCGGCTACAAAGTTTGAAGGAATGGATGGTGAGGAACAACAAAGGTTGTATTCTTTGTTTTTCCAAGGTAGGGTGTCTAGTATCATGTAGACAGGTAGACTTTTCAAACTTGTTCATGAAGCTAACAGGAAACAGTCATGAGATTATTTAGGAAGTTCCATCTGAAACAATGCTTAGGTTTTGGTTCATGAGGCACTTAGCACAGTTTTTTACAGGATAGATTTTTTGTTTGTTTTGAGGTAGGGTTTCTAGTCCAGGCTAACCTAGAATTCACTACGTAGTCTCAGGGTGGCCTCTTAACTCACAGTCATCCTCCTATATATCTGCCTCCTGAGTGCCGGGATTAAAAGCATATGACACCACACCCGACAAATATTTTATTTCTTTATTAGAGAGGGAGAGGGAGAATGTAAATGGGCGTACCAGGGCCTCTAGCCACTGCAAACAAACTCCAGATACATGCTCCATTTGCATCTGGCTTACATGGGATAATTTGTGCTTTTTTAAAGGACATATACAGGCTGAGCATGGTGGCACACACCTTTAATCCCAGCACTTGGGAGGCAGAAGTAGGAGGATCACTGTGAATTCAAGGCCACCCTGAGACTACTGGACCCTACCTCCAAAAACAAAAAGTTCACAGGTTTTTTTTAGCTATAAAACTGTAATTTAACATAGTCTCACCACTTCCTAAATTTAGGAACATTGATGAGATTAAAACCAGGTAATCTGCTTCTGCACTAACAGTACTGACAGCTAGGAAGTATGAGGGTAGGTAGAGAAACAGCAAATTTTGATATAATTTTAAACTTAAATTACAAATGATTCATATATGAGCTTCACATCTTTTCTTATTGATAACTTACGTATAACAATACTTGATTATTGGGAACAGGAAATTAGTGTTAGTATCATACTGCTGATTTAAACTGATTCTATTTGTCTCACCCTGGCCCCAGGGTCCTGTGTTCCTTGTATGCTTAGTTGATGTGCCCCTGTACTCCTGGCTTAAATCTCCGAATGTGACTGGGATTCTCTTGTCACCAGATTCAAGTTGAGTGTTTGCCAAGAGTGCCGCAAAAGGAGCCTGCACTTTATTTGTTTTGGGGTTTTGCTTTGCTTTTTGTTATATTGAGGCAGGGCCTCACTCCAGCCCAGGCTGACTTGGATCTCATGGTGATTAAACTCCTACCTCAGCCTCTCCCCAGTGCTAGGACTAAAGGCATGCACCATCATGTCGAATAGCTGTGTTCTATTGGACAGTCATTGGCCAATCCTATCATTAATGCTGGTCTCAGTTATGCCAGTATTGGTGTCTCCAATGTGATATCTTGGGGAAGATGCATGGAACTGAACAATGAGCCCTTGAAGTCCATTAATGGATCATTTAGGCAATAAATATTACTATACTGCTTGCCCAATAGAGATCTTTTTTATGTATGGGTACCGTTTTTAGTCCTGCTGAACTATGAGAGAGGTTCTAAGTAAGTCAGTCTGGGGTTGGCTGCATTTTTCTCTAGACAAGACTTGAGCTGTATCTTCCTGTGTGTGGTGAAGGCTGAATAAGTAAGTAAGGAGATGAGCTCCTCGGGTACCTCGAAGTAGTGCCCACTTGAGAAATTTACATCCTAAAGACACCTTCTAAGCTTAAAATTTAAATTTTATTTTTAGAGCTAACACATGAATTTCTACAAATATTGGAGAAAACGCCTAGTAGGTTGAAGAGGATTCGAAACTGGAGGGTAAGAAAATTGGCAGGATTTAATAGATTTTCAAGGTGCTTCTTAACCTAAAATTGCAATTGCATTGTAAGTCAGCTTGGAATTAATGTGGTTTAGCGGTTTGCTTTAAGAATACTCCTAAATGCAATGTACTATAAACTAGTAAGTGATTTCTCACCTCCTGTGTCTGTCCAGTGGACTTTTTCCTAAGTGTGCTGTGTATCTTAAAATATTCTTAGTTTTATAAATGGGGCTAAAGCCTAGATAAATACATTTAGTGTCTTAAATCCTGAGGTAGGATATAATTTGGTTGTATCTAATTCTAAAGCTATTGTTTTCCATTTGTAGCCACCTTTTAGTTTCTAAATAAGACATTTATCTGTTGGCCCCGTAGAGCAATGGATCCAGGGGATTTTGTTGTCTATTTATTTAATAGAGTTCTGTAAGTAAAGAAATGTGTTACAAACCCCTTTGCTCTCATTGCTTCTCTTGTGTTTACTTACATAGGCTAATCAGGCAGCGGCTAGGAAGCCGAAGGTAGATGGGCAAGCATCCGAGACACCGCTTCTGGGTTCGTCCTTGGTCCAGAACTCCATGTTGGTAGACAGTGTCACTGGTGTGCCTGCAAACCCAAGTTTTCAGAAACCATCCACGTCCGCATTCCCTGCACCAGTACCTCTCAATTCAGGAAACATTTCTGTTCAGGACAGCCATACATCTGATAATCTGCCGATGCTAGCCCCAGGAATGCCCGGTACTTCATACAGTTTGTCGTCGCACCAAGAATGGCCTCAGCACCCTGAGGCAGCCAGGACGGAGCCGCCGTACCCACAGAAGCAGGAAGGCGCCCTGCCCGGGGCCCAGTACGTCAGCTTCCCGCCCGCGCCCGGGACCCTGCCTCTGCATCACCGGCCCGACAAAGGCCCCGAGCACTCTGCGCACAAAGCAGCGGGCGGCAAGCACCACCCGGTCCCCGGAGCCCTTCCCCAGAAGACGTCGCTAGACAAGTACCGCGAAAAGCGTAAGCTGGAGGCGCTGGAGCTAGATGGGCGCGAGCAGTACCTGGAGCCACCGCGGCTCGCGGCCCAGACACAGGCGTCCCCGCTCAAGGTGAAACTGCCCTCGTGCTCGGGCTCGGCCTGCGACAAGGCCGACAGGCACCCCGGGGAGAGGAGGGAGAAGAGCGGCTCGCTGAAGCTGCGGATCCCCATCCCCCCAGCCGACAAAGGCGCCTCCAAAGAGGAGCTCAAGATGAAGATCAAAGTCGCGTCCTCCGAGAGACACAGCTCTTCGGACGAGGGCAGTGGCAAGAGCCGGCACCCCAGCCCGCTCGTGGGCCGGGACCACCGGGACAAGCACCGCGAGCACCCGCACCCGGGCCGCGCGCACGCCACTTCCGTGGGCACGGGCCACAAGCATCCCTACACGCATGCGCACCCGCATGCTCACGCCGCCGCCGCCGCTGCCCCGGCCAGGCACGTCGATGGGGCCCCGGCCTCGGTGCTGCGGAGCCCCGTGGGCCTGAGCGGAGACGGCTCCTCTCGGAAGAAGCTGCATGTCAGTGACGCCTCCCACAACCACCACTCCAAAATGAGCAAAAGTTCCAAAAGCGCAGGTAGTTCATCTAGTTCTTCCTCCTCTGTTAAGCAGTGTGTGCCCTCTCACGGCTCTGTTTTTAACCATCCCTTACCCCCTCCCCCTGTCACATACCAGGTGGGCTACGGACATCTCAGCACCCTCGTGAAACTGGACAAGAAGCCAGTGGAGACCAGCGGTCCTGATTCCAATCACGAGTACAGGACACACAGCCAGCATATGGACTACAAAGACACTTTGGATATGCTGGACTCGCTGCTCAGTGCCCAGGGGATGAATATGTAGTCATCGGCTCCCTTTCCTTTAACCTAACACTGCGGGAGGACAGCGTCCTCCGGCCTGCCCCAGCCGAGGTGACTGCTTCCCTGTTGTAAGTGCTGCTCTCCTCTTCGCTGAAGGAAGAGATGCTAGTAAACTCTTCTCTCCACAGATGATAGTGTGAGACTGAGCATGGCGGGACGGAAGGCGCAGACTCCGCATTTCTGCAGTGCAGCCGGGAACATGAGGGGGATGGCTGGCTGCTGCTAGAAATAGAAGATGCTGCGAGCATTCGTTATTTAATTTAAACACTCTAGAAGTTTTTTTGTTGCTTGGCTTTTGAATGAGTGTAACTTGTTTTCTTTTGTGTATTTATACTTGTATGTATGATTTGCATGTTTCAGTGAATAAGGGATAAAACAGTATACTGACAACTGTTTACAAGAAAGTGGAGAAAAAATGTACATACATTTTTGTATGTTTAGATATTACCATAAATACTCAGGATTGGAGCTGCTTGTAAGTATAACAATATACAGAATAACTTTATTTTCTCTTGTCAGAGTCCATCATTAATCTAAAACAAAGGTGGCACTTTTTCAAGTTAACCTTAAACTCTAGGCCTTACTGGAAAGCCACTGAAGGGGACTTCACTACGAGAAGAGTCTGGTGCTACGGTTGTCCTTGACACTGTGAAGCACCCAGTCTCTGCCTTCAGAGGCTCTGACCAGAGTGGCTGCTGAAACAGCCCCTGATTTTCTGAAGGCTTGAAGAGGAAAAACAATAAAGTTTACACACTCGTGATGTGAGTGCATTTCAATGTCTGCTGGCTGGTTGTAGCGCTCAGCTGTTAACAATTATGGTGTGGATTGCTGGGATTGAAGTCACAGAACCTTCCACAGTGAAGATCAGTACTTGTTTCCTTAAAGAACACTACACATTACACATGGTGACAGTAAGCAGGGATCCCTCTTCTACCATTCATGGTGACACATAACCCTACATACTCTGACATACGTACTTGTGTGTGTGTGAGAGAGAGACGCCATATTTCTTTTTTTCAGGTAAACACAGTCTTCCTTATAAAATGAAATTAAACCTATGCTCTCAATTCTTTTATATTCTAACAATAAAAAGAAAAGATCACTGACTGTGCATTGTACCTGTACTTATAGCTTATAATTATCAGGAAACTGAAAAAGGCAAGCCTCCAAGCAAACCACATGGAGGTTGTGTATTAGTTTGCACATTTCAGTAGATTCTTGTGGGGGTAAAGTTGCAGGGTCATCTGAGTCCAGCTTGAACAAGAGACTAACCTCTCTGAATTGTGGTTCAAACGTCAGTGGTCAGGCTCTCATTTACCACCTAACCTAGAGTCATTCTGTGGTGGGTCTTCAGGCTGTCGAGTACTTGTAAGATGATGAGTTGGATTCAATTTGTGTTGAATGGAAAACCGTGTTCTATGAACTGTGTTGTCATGAAGCCACTATCAGTGCACCGTTGTGATTTTTACTCAAGTGTATTGTGGTTGTAAATACTAGAGTTGACTTGTGATCTAATTTTACTTAGCAGTTATCTAATTTTCCAGTAGCTTTATGATTTTTTTTTAAGATAATTGTTCATTATTTTGTCATTGTTTTTTTTGAACTTGGGATACTAGGAGCCTCTTTCTAGGGACTTTGCCTCACTAGCATGTCCTCAGAGTTGTTTTTGTCTTGCATTAATAATCTTTGTCATTCTGTGTAATTTTGTTGCTCTGTGTGGCATAATATTGTATCCATAAATGTGGTAACTTTGATACAGTCACACCTTTATGGTGGTACATATCCAAGGACTAGTATAGAATTAAACAGTGCAAGATGAGGGAGGGAAGGGTTTGTTCTTGGGTATTTAGATGTGAAACCTCTACAGAACTATCATGTGAAATGACATGGGGCGGTTGTGCTACTGTATAACTGGGATGATGCCAGGAATTTTAAAAGGGTTTTGTAAAGAATATCCAGAAAGGTAGTGAGCTTATTTTCAGTATGACATAGAAAACAATGTGAATATTTAAGGTCTGTGACTATAGCTAACTTCACTAAGGGTTTTCAGAAATGTTTCGAGGTGTGGGGATAAGGGTAATTTTGTTGAATCTTTATTGGTGCTAATGATGGACAGTTAAAAAAGATAGCTAGCATATATTATGGGTCAGTACTTAATTAGTACTTTCAATATTGAATTTGAAATGCTATGTATTATTCACTTTTCACTCTGTAAATGTACTTCTTTACGATGACTATTTATTAAAGGGCAGCCAGTTGTGATTTTTACAGGACTGTGTGAACTGCTCAAACTACTTCACCTCTGCATAGGATCTTAGGCTTCTCCAGAACCACAGTGGGGATAAAGGGAAGGCCTTTGAGTTTCCTTGCCATCAAAGGAAACCCCTCATAATTCATATTACCATGAGTTTGCATAGAATTCTTCATGTGCATGATTCCACTAGGCTCTACCAAAGAAAAAGACTCAGATGAACAGACATGACTACTGTGAGTCTTACGTAGCCATGAGTAACCAAAATAGTATCAAATTCCACATGTGCAAAGTACTGTTAAGGTAATACATTTCTGATTTAAACAATTGCAATATTAAAAATTACTATCTTTTAAAAACATTCTTTTTATAAAAGAGTGACTTATTTATAAGGTGTGCTTTCCCTAGTATGCGGAGCTGGTGTTACTTTATTGCAGAAGCACATTGCAAAGGCTTCATTCTACCTCAGCTAAGTTTCCAGTGTTGAGATGTGCCCCTAAGCCTTAGCTCATTTTCAGATTTTCAGAACCAAAGCTGTGGCATGCGTTGCTTTCTCACTGGTGCTGGCACTCATTCATACTCAAGACTGCAGAGGTTCCTGGCTGCAGGGTGGAGCACTGTGTGGTGGCAGCTGCCTGGGTATGAATGTGTCTTCATCTTCCCTTGGTTGGGGTTACTTGGAGGTTTGTGATTTCTTCAGGAATGTTGTGAGGGGTGCTTGGTACCAACACATAAAACCTAGGAGAGCTCTGAGTTGAAGTGACTGCTTAGGGTCTACTTCATACAGGTTTAAAATGTTTTTACTACCTTTCTTAAAAGGTCTCAAGTTGATTAACCACCTCCAGAAAATCATTGCTTATGTATACATGAGTATTATATGATTAGTGGATTAGATATCTTGGACATTTGCGTATATGGTATTTATTTATTTATTTAGAGGTAGGGTCTCACTCTAGCCCAGGCTGACCTAGAACTCAAGGTGATCCTGCCTCTGCCTCCTGAGTGCTGGGATTAAAGGCATATGCCATCACACCCATCTTGGAATGAGTTTTATTTTTTCTTTTTTAAACTTTCTATTGACAACTTACATAAATACAATGTACCATGATCATAATCCCTTCCTGCAACCACCCTTTCTCACCCCCCTCCCAAATCTCCCAGGAGAATTTTTTTTTTCTCCCTGAGGTAGGGTCTCACTCGAACCCAGGCTGACCTAGAATTCACTATGTAGTCTCAGGGTGGCTTTGAACTTGTGGTGTGATCCTCCTACCTCTGCCTCCCAAGTGCTGGGATTCAAGGCATGCACCACCACTCCCAGCGGTTTGGTTTTTTTTTTAACACCTAGGAAAGAAAGAACAGTTCTGGCTTAGGTTTATGAGTCAAGGTCTCATGTGGCCTAGGCTGGCCTCGTATTCTCAATCCTGTCAGTCTTCTGCCTCGTGGGGATAAGACTGTGCTACCATGGCCCAGCTGACCGCTCTGCTAGATAGTTCCAATTTTATGTGCTGTTCTCCATATTTCTTATGACTGCAAGGCAGTATTTCTCACCATTGGACCTAACTAGTCAGTGGTTAGGATTTTTCTTTGCCAAGAAAAGTGAGGTGGCTTTAGTGGCTCACCTGCTACCGATTCCCAGATAGATCAGGGTCAGGTCCCATGTGCCTGCTTTCTGTTTAGACCAATTTAAACAGACCTTTGCTCAGGAAAAGAGCACAATTACCCTATTATGCCCTTACAGTGGGTCCTAATACAGGCACATTTACACTAGAAAGCAACAGACAGTTGATGGTGAGTCTCCTGGCATAGAGGAAGTTTGCTTCTCGGTGGTCTTGACAGTGGCATGGAAGCTGTTCATGTGCTACTCCAGGTTTGGTTTGGGCCCAGCCAGCTTTCCCCCTTTTCTATAGTTGCCTGTCTTTCCTACCTGGTTTGTTCTTTAAGTAGATGGATATATTGGAGGTTGAATGAGTAGAATCAATTCTGTTCTCATTAAGCTGACCTAGTCACTGTAATCCACTAATCTTGAAAGTACACCCTGAAATTTTGGGAGGAAACCACTTCCAGCTGATAAGTCCATGTAGCGGTTGGTTTAATTTGATTTGCCTATTGAGTAAAGAGCACATTCCTGTTTATAAGGTATGTTTCTTTTTTTAAGCAGCTTCACTTGACTCAAAACTTCAGTAAAGTAAAGAATTTTTGTGAACAGTAATTGGGATTTCAGTTTCTGAATGTACTTCAAAACGCCCATGGACGATTGAATGGTATGTTTGCTGGTAGAGAATCCAATATAGCAGTATATGTATACTGGCATGAATTAGCCATTGAATTTCTTCTCACTATATAAGGAATTAATAAAATCTGCTTATTGACAACAGAAATCCAAGGCTGTAACATGTCTTAAGTTAATATGAGTCAGAAGTAATTTCTGGTCTATGGGAAAGCCAAGTGACCTCAGCCATCGCTCAAGGAACTCACTCCACCTTCCAGTCAGTCCCACAGTCAGGAATAAATGCAGCTGAATGGATTCTGTGCCTTGATTGCATTCTCTCTAAAGCATGATAATACTCTGCTTCTATTTTTATTGTTTTTAATTTTTCTTCATTTTTATTTATTTATTTGAGAGTGACCAAGAAAGGCAGAAAGAGAGAATGGGCACGCCAGGGCCTCCAGCCACTGCAAATGAACTCCAGATGTGTGTGCCCCCTTGTGCATCTGGCTAACATGGGTCCTGGGGAATCATTGAACTGGGATCCTTAGGCTTCACAGGCAAGCACAACTGCTAAGCCATCTCTCCAGCCCTTATTTTATTTTTTTCCACTCTGCTTTCTATACGTTTCTTAACTGCTTTCTTCAGCCTCCCTCCCTGTAACAATTTTCCTGAACCTTCCACCATGACACCTTGAATAAAGTAGAACTCAAACAGAAAAGTTGCTTCCCCTGAAATGCATTTTAAACCTATTTATAAGCAAATGTGGGGGCCTAGAGAGATGCCTTAGTGATTAAGGCCCTTCCCTGAAAAGCCAAAGGACCTTGGTTCTATTCCCCAGGACCCACGTATGCCAGATACATAAGGTGACACATGTATCTGGAGTTCATTTTCAGTGGCTGAAGTCTGGTGCACCAATTCTCTCTGTGCCCCTCTCTCAAATAAATAATTTTTTTTAAAGCCTTTAAATTGCACTAGGAGATTTGTCTTGCTGGAAATACACAACTGTAAGCATCCAAGAAATTGACATAATGCCACTGAAATAAATCCACCCAGCTCTGGTTGAAGTGTAACCAGGTGGTGGTTGAGTGTACAATAAATTGATACAACTCCAGTAAACCAAACCTGTCCAGCTTTGTTGCAGGGGGAGTGGGCTAAGGAGTATTTCTAGGACCTTGTGTGTCCACCACCGAGCTACATTCCCAGCCCTGTCTCTCAGAACTACCTCCCAACACACAGCCTGCTCTAATGAGTTTTATTATCATTATTATTATTGCAAGGAGAGTGAACGGGCGTGTCAGGGCCTCCAGCTGCTGCGAGCTACCTCCAGATGCTTGTGCCACTTTGGTCATCCGTTTTCATGAGTTTTTAATCATACAACTATTGCTGGAGGTCAGTTGGTCTTAAGTCAGTCTCCAGAAGCAACTGCTTCATATGTGGTGTTCTCATTTTGAGCTGCCTGGACAAGGAGTTCTAATCCCTTGACTTGGGACTTTGCCGTACAAACCATACAGGTGCTGCGGATGTCGATCAGTTGCTGAAGTGCTTCTTAGCACACAGGAAGCCCTGGGTTCCATCCTCAGCACTACATAAACTGGGTGTAATGGTGCATAGTCAGGATATAGGGACAAGAGGATCTCATGTTTAAGGTCATCCTCAGCTACAATAGCAACTTCAAGACCTGTCTTTAAAAAGAACAAAAAAAAACTGGATTATAGAAGCTGCTTCCATCAGGCAGAATCCTGAGGAAAACTTTCTTTTTTAATTTTTGTTTGGTTTATTTTTATTTATTTGAAAGTGACAGAGAGAGAAAGAGAGAATGGGCACGCCAGGGCCTCCAGCCACTGCAAACAAACTCCAGATGCATGCGCCCCCTTGTACATCTGGCTAATGTGGGTCCTGGGGAATCGAGCCTCGAACTGGGGTCCTTAGGCTTCACAGGCAAGCGCTTAACCGCTAGGCCATCTCTCCAGCCCCTGAGGAAAACTTTTAAATGCACATTTGTGCTTTAAATGGAATTAGTGCTTCTAAATGCTCTAAGTATGAGAAATAAGCTTGGCCAACAAGGGATGGAGATGTTGAGAGGCTCACTGATCAGATTAAGTGAACATCACACTGGAGCTGTGCTTGCCACAGAAAACCAAGGTCTGGTCTCACAGGAAAGAAGGTCTGTGAGTGGGGAATTGTACCCTTTATCCTGCGCTCAGCTTACTGTGCTTCGTGGCACCACCTGACCCAGCCACTGAAAAATGCCTAGATCAGCTAAAAGTGGACTAAAGTGAGACCTTACCTCAAAAACACAAACAACAAAGAGCTGGGCATGGTGGTGCACATTTTTTTTAGACTGGAAAACATTTTATTTTCATCGCACCAAACTTAATATTTTAATTTTACTATTTATCTATTTATTAGAGAGGGAGAATAAGGTGAAAATGGAGGAGATAGAAAGATGATAGGTCCTCCAGGGTCTTTAGCCACTGCAGAAGAACTGCAGACACATGTGCCACCTTGTGCATCTGCCTTACAAGGATACTGGGGAATCAAATCAAAGTCCTTAGGCCTCACAAGCAAGCTTCTAACCACTAGGCCATCTCTCCAGATTACTTTTTTTTTTTTTTTTTACTGTTTTAAAAAACTTTTATTAACATTTTCCATGATTATAAAATATATCCCATGGTAATTCCCTCCCTCCCCACCCCCACACTTTCCCATTTGAAATTCCATTCTCCATCATATTACCTCCCCATTACAATCATTGTAATTACATATATACAATATCAACCTATTAAGTATCCTCTTCCCTTCCTTTCTCTACCCTTTATGTCTCCTTTTTACCTTACTGGCCTCTGCTACTAAGTATTTTCCTTCTCATGCAGAAGCCCAATCATCTGTAGCTAGGATCCACATGAGAGAGAACATGTGGCGCTTGGCTTTCTGGGCCTGGGTTACTTCACTTAGTATAATACTTTCCAGGTCCATCCATTTTTCTGCAAATTTCATAACTGCATTTTTCTTTAGGTGGTGCACATTTTTAATCCCAGCACTTGGGAGGCAGAGGTAGGAGGATCACCGTGAGTTTGAGGCCACCCTGAGACTACATAGTGGATTCCAGATCAGCCTGGGCTAGAGTGAGACCCTACCTCAAAATCTGCCTCCCCCCGCCAAAAAAAGTGGACAGCACCTGAGGAATGACACCTTAGGTTGTCCTCTGACCTCCACAGACATGCACACACTAAATAAAACACTGTTCCTTTGTTTTGTCTGAGTTAAACTTCAGAATATAGCCAGGCATGGTAGTGCATACCTTTAATCCCAGCACTCAGAAGCCAGAGGTAGAAGGATCGCCATGAGTTCAAGGCCACCCTGAGACTACATAGTGAATTCCAGGTCAGCCTGAGCTAGAGCAAGACTCTACCTCAAACAAACAAACAAACAAAAAAAAACATAACTAAGACCATTTACAAAATGAAAAAAGATGGTAGGAAGCAGGAAAAGAATAGAACTGCTCAAATCTGAGGGGCAACCTCAGCTCCACCCCTACCAGTAGGCCTAAGGAAGCCTATGGTGAAGGCTCTACGTCCATTAACCTGCGCCAGCAGAAGAGGGGTGGGTTTGTTGACTATCTCACATGCATTGCTATGATCTGTATCAGACACATGCTCCGCAACCTTTCCCTAAAGCTCAACAGCCTCAAAGATGAGTTACTCCAAAATTCAGAGTAACCATCAGATTTGATCCCCCAAGTACGGGCAGGGATGAGGGGAGAAAAAAATTCAAACCCTACCTTTACAAAATTATACTTTTTTTTTTCTGGTTTTTCCAGGTAGGGTCTCACTCTAGCTTAGGCTGACCTGGAATTCACTATGTAGTCTCAGGGTGGCCTGGAACTCAGGGCAATCCTCCTACATCTACCTCCTGAGTGCTGGGATTAAAGGTGTGCACCACCATGCCCTGCACAAAATTATACTTTTTTTTTGGTGGTGGTGGGTTTTGATTTTTATGAGTCATTCTCAGTATGTAGCTCTGGCTGGCCTGGAACTCACTCAATAGACCAGGCTGGCCTTGACTTTGCAAAGCTTTATCAAAAGTAGCCTGTCGCCAGGTGGCACACGCCTTTAATCCCAGCACTTGGGAGGCAGAGGTAGGAGGATTGCTATGAGTTCCAGGCCACCCTGAGACTACATAGTGAACTCCAGGACAGCCTGAGCTAGAGTGAGACCCTACCTTGAAAAAAAAAAAAAGTAGCCTACCAAGGCTGGGCAGATGGCTTAGATAAAAATGCTTGCTCTCAGGCTGGTGAGATGGCTTAGTGGTTATGCGCTTGCCTCTGAAGCCTAAGGACCCCAGTTCAAGGCTCAATTCCCCAGGACCCACGTTAGCCAGATGCACAAGGAGATGCATGCATCTGGAGTTCGTGTACAGTGGCTGAAGGCCCTGGTGCGCCCATTCTCTCTCTCTCTCTCTCTGCCTCTTACTCTCTGTCTGTTGCTCTCAAATAAATAAATGAACAAAAAAAAAATTTTTTTTTAAAGCTTGCTGTCAAGTATAAGTACCTGAGTTCAGAACCCGCTATTTTTAGGGCCTGGGAGGTGATTCTGGGCAAAGTGCTTGTTGCACACAGTGTGAGTAGCTGAGTTCAGGACAGCCCCCACCCCTCCGCCAGCATCCACAGAAATGGTAGGTGGACATGGCAGATTGCCTATAATCCTGGTGTTCAGGAGGCAGAGATGAGAGACCCTTAGTCCATGAATAAGGTGGAATACTACCAAGGAAGTTGCATTACATCAATGTCTGGCCTCCACGTGTACACACACAAGTGCATGTGCAATTGCACACATGTACATCCACTCATGTACAAAAGTCTTGTAAATGTAACTCTTACCAATGTTTGGAAATCAAAATATTGGGAGAGTGCTGGGTGTGGTGGCACACGCCTTTAATCCCAGCATTTGGGAGGCAGTGATAAGGGGATGGCTGTGAGTTCAAGGTCAGTCTGGAGCTACAGAGTGAGTTCCAGGTCAGCCTGGGCTAGAGTGAGATACTACTTAAAAAAAAAAAAACACCACTATTTGGAGAGTGACCTGAGCAAGCAGCAATGCTCCTCATTCAAGTTCAAAGTCCTCTGATGAGCTTAAATGTTGACTCACTCCCGTTAGTAGACCCAACTCTTGACCTCCTCACAGGCTTCAGCTTGTGGTTCTTAGTGTCAGTTGTGACCTGTGCACTGAAATAGGTGAAAGTGTACAGTCGCAGACCTGGGAGATGAGGAGGCTGGGGAGATAACTCAGTGGTTACTAACAATGCTTGCCTGCAAAACCTAACAACCTGGGTTCAATTTCCTAATACCCACACAAAGCCAGATGCACAAAGTGGTACATGCACGGAGTTCATTTACAGCAGCTAGAGGCCCTGGCTCTCACTTTCTCACTCTGTCTCCCCACTTCCTCCTACCCCCCATCTCTGTTCTCTCTCTGCTTGAAAATAAAATATTTTTTAAAAATAAATGGGATAGCCGGGCATGGTGGCGCATGCCTTTAATCCCAGCACTTGGGAGGCAGAGGTAGGAGTATTATGGTGAGTTCAAGGCTACCTAGAGACTACATAGTGAATTCCAGGTCAGCCTGGGCCAGAGTAAGACCCTACCTAAAAAAAAAACAAAAGAAAAAAATAGGGGCTGGAGAGATAGCTTAGTGGTTAAGTCACTTGCCTGCAAAGCCAAAAGACCTAGGTTCAATTCCTTAGTACCCATGTAAAGCCAGATGCACAAAATGGCATATGTATCTGGAGTTTGTTTGCACTGGCTAGAGGCCCTGGCAGGCCTATTCTCTCTCCCTCTCTCTCTCTCTCTCTCTCTCTCTCCCTCCCTCTCTCTCCCTCCCTCCCTCCCTCCAATAAATAAATAATTAATTATTTTTTTCTTTTCTTTTCAAGGTAGGAGCTTGCTCTAGTCCAGGCTAACCTGGAATTCATTAAGTAGTCTCATGGTGGCCTCAAACTCACAGTGATCCTCCTACCTCTGCCTCCCAAATGCTGGGATTAAAGGTGTGCACTACCATGCCTGGCTACAAAATTAAAAAATAAAAAAAGCTGGGCATGGTGGTGTACGTCTTTAGTCCCAGCACTTGGGAAGCAGAGGTAGGAAGATCACTTTGAGTTCAAGGCCACCCTGAGACTACATAGTGAATTCCAGGTTAGCCTGAACTAGAATGAGACCCTGCCTCCAAAAACAAAAACAAAAACAAAAAAAAAAAAAAAAATGGAGCTGACTGAAAAGAAGCCTGAGTTTTTGGCCACTCCTTAAGTAGTCCAATTTGAAATTGTTGCAGACTTTTAAGTTGAAGAGCTTGGGCTGGAGAGATGGCTTAGCAGTTAAGATGCTTGCCTGTGAAGCCTAAGGACCCAGGTTAAACTCTCCAGATCCCATGTTAGTCAGATGCACAAAGGTGAGGCAAGCACAAGGTCAGTATGCCCACTAGGTGGCACAAACATCTGGTGTTCAGTTGGAGTGGCTGAGGGCCTAGCATGCCAATTCTCTCTTTGTCTCTCCCCCTCTGTCTCTCTGTCTCTCTCTCTCTCTCTCTCTCTCTCTCTCTCTCTCTCTCTCTCCATATATATATATATATATATATATATATAATGAGTTCAAGGCCACCCTGAGATGACAGAGTTAATTCCAGGTCAGCCTGGACCAGAGTGAGACTCTACCTTGAAAAACCAAAAAAAAAAAAAAAAAATATATATATATATATATATATATATATATATATATATATATATATATATATATATATATATCAGTGAAATGCCAAGGCCTTTGGCTCCTGTCCCTGCCCTGAGGCTCCCAAAATTCTCACAGTTAGGATTGCTTCCACAATGGCGATCTGAGAATCTCACTTTCCTTCTCACTGTCTCCACTTCTGTACAGTCCTTTTGCAAGAACTGGATAAGCATCTTGGGCTGGGGAGATGGCTATTTGCTTGAAAGCACTTGGTGCACAAGCTTGGTACCAAAGTCTAGATCCCCTGAGCCCAGGTAAAACAGTAAGCAAAGTGGCTTTGTAATCCCAGCATTCCTGTGGAAATGGAGAGGAACAGGAGGACCCTGAAAGTCAAGGGCCAGCTAGTCTGGTCTTAGAAGCAGAGAGACTCTGTCTTAAGGTGGAAGGAGAGGATTAACACCCCAAAGTTGTCCTCTGATCTCCATTTGCATGTGCATACACGGAAGCATTTTTACTCACCAGGCAAAAATGTTATTAGGACAATTTATTTTAAACTAAAAATGTTTAAGTTGAGAGAAACATATAAAGTAATAGAGACTGCAGTTCTTAGACAATCAAAACTGTAAACACTGGAATAAGAGGTTTATTTATTTATTTACTTACTTATTTACTTATTTATTTATTTTCAGGAAATGTTTCTTGTCGTGGGCAGTCAAGCCTGAAGGTTTAGCTATGTAACTAAACTCCATTGACACAGCAGGATCTGGTTAAGGTAAGCGAGGTTGAATTTCCAGTAGGAAAACAAGACCCTTAACCATCAATCCCCACTAATAAGCAGGACGGGAGCATATGAAGCCTGGGGGGAAGATGGCGTGCTCAGAGACTGCTCTGCAAGAAGGGGTGCTCCAAGAGCCGGACAGCAGAAGGCCTCTCGTGCTGGTCTCTAGGGAGAGAAACAGTGCAGTCACCAGGATGTGACCTCCAGCAAGAGCTGCTTGACACAAATACACACTTTAAAGACCACCATGAAGCCGGTACATGCCTGTAATCCCAGCGCTCAGGAGGCAGAGAGGTAGGAGGATCGCCATGAATTCCAGGCCACCCTGAGACTACATAGTTAACAGAATTAACTCCAGGTCAGCCTGGGCCAGAGTGAGACCCTACCTTGAAACACCCCTTCCCCAAAAAAAGACCACCATGGACAGACATTCCAACCCACCTGGCTTGAGTCCCAACTCCAGTTTCTAGCTATGCAATCTTAAGTAAGTTCCCCAGTCTCTCCTCATCTGCAAAATGAGGTTGAACAATAATACTTACCTTATTGGAAGAATTAAATAACATATCCAGCTTTTAAACATGGAGGATGTTGTGATTAAAAACTAGGGCTGGGGAGATGGCTCATCAGTAAAGAGCTTGCCTCACAAACATGAGCTCCGGAGTTTTATCCCCAGAGCTGTATATGTGCTGTTTATAATCTCAGCTGGGGAGGCAGAGACAGGCTTGCCTCTGGAGCTTGCTGGCCAGCTAGCCTATGATGAACTCCAAGGTGGTATGACAGCCGGTCTCAAAAAAAGATGTGCGTTGTCAGGCGAGGTGGCGCACGCCTTTGATCTCAGCCCTCAGGAGGCAGGCAGGAGGATCACTGAGTTCAAGGCCACCTGAGACTATGATTCCAGGTCAGTCTGGGCTAGACCAAGACCCTACTCAAAAAAAAAACTGTACATTATTCCTGAGGAATGACACCTGAAATTGTCCTTTGGCCTCCACACCTGTCACGTAGGTGCACACACACACACACACACACACGAACACACAAACATGCATAAAGAAAGAAAAAATATATAGGTTGTACTTTTTTTCTTTTTGATTATTTTAAGGCATGGTTTTGGATAAATGGCCTAGACTAGTCTGGAATTCACTGTGTAGCCAAGGAAGGCTTCGGGCTTGAACCCTACTGTCTCATAGGGAAGCTCCACCTTACCTGTCTAGACTCTACTGTTTTGGGGTTGCTTTTTTTTTTCTGTTTTTCGAGGTATGGTCTTGCTCTAGCCCAGGTAGACCTGGAATTCACTATGTAGTCTCAAACTGGCCTCAAACTCACAGTGATCCTCCTGCCTCCACCTGCAGAGTGCTGGGATTAAAGGTGTGCTCCACCATGCTCGGCTCACCCTACTTTTTTACTATGCTTTTGTTTTATTTCTTCATAGAATTTATATATCAAGTTAAAAGTCAAACTTTAAGGCTTAAATGGGGCAAGCATTTTTAACAACATTTAACTGACATAAGAGGATCAGAATTCAAAATTGAAAAGCTCTTTAAAAGTAGATATTTAAAACCAGGTGGGGTGGCCAGCCTGGGACTACATAGTGAATTCCAGGTCAGCCTGGGCTAAAATGAGATCCTACCTCAAAATAGCAACCACAAAAAACGAAGTGGATAGTGTGTTTCGCAAACTAACTGAAATGATCGATGTGCACTCTTGAAAGAGTTAAAAGAGACTATTGGGTGGGGAAGGGAGGGGAGAGAAAGAAATAATTCTCTGTGAGTTGAGGAAGGGAAAGGGGGAAGAAAGGCGAAGAGAGAGGAAAAGAAAAGAAGGTAAGGAAAGAGAAAGGAAGGGAGGGGAGAAGGGGAAGAGAGAGGAAGGGAGGGGTAGGGGAGGGAAGCACACTTCCTTGGAAGGCAAGAAATTGAGTTGGACTATCAAACTTTATTTCCCTGCAATTAAATGTTCAGTTTCTCTAGAAGAGTAGATTTAGAATGCTTTGTATTCTAGAAATCACAGGCAGGCTCTATTCCCTACTCTTTAGTCTTCCCCCATACACAAACACAAACTTTATTTGTTTCTTTGTTTTGGGGTTTTTTGTTTATTTGTTGGAGGTAGGGTCTCACTCTAGCCCAGGGTGACCTGGAACTCTCTCTGTAGTGCCAGTCTGGCCTTGAACTCACAGTGATCCTCCTATCCCTGTGTCCTGAGTTCTGGGATTAAAGTTGTGTACCACCATACCCAGCCTTGTTGTTTTTTGTTTGTTTGTTTGCTTGATTGGTTTGGTTTTTCAAGGTAGGGTCTCACTCTAGTCCAGGCTGACCTAGAATTCTCTATGTAGTCTCAGGCTGGCCTAGAACTCACAGCAATCCTCCTCCCTCAGCCTCTCAAATGCTGGGATTAAAGGTGTGTACCACCATTCCTGGCTGGGTTATTTTTGTTGTTGTTGTTGTTTTGAGATAGGGTCTTGTTCTAGTCCCAGCTGACTTGGTAGTTTCAGGGTGGCCTTGAACTCAGGGCAATTTTGTCACCTCTCAAGTGCTGAGATTAAAGGCATGCACAGCCAAGCCCAGCTCGTTTTGTTTTGAGACAGAATTTCACTATGAAGCTGTGCCTCAAGCTGACTGCGAACTCCCGGTCCTTCTGCCCCTGAGTCGTGAGGTTGCAGGTGTCCACCACCAGGCGTCTGCGATTGATGCTAGGCCCTTTCTCCACCACCGAGCCATGTGCCCAACCCCGTTTTATTTTTGCATTAACATTTCACATGAGCAGAGAGTACCTAGATAAGATTGGAAAACACATCCTTAGTTAATCTATGTTCCTCTATAATTCTATCATTCACCTAGACATATTAGAGAGGGCAAAAGAGTGGGAAGTTATTTCCGAGGGTCATTCTGCCTTCCCAGATACTACCCCGCTTGGGGCCTGAGATTTATTCCTTTGGCTCAAAATGTCTCCCTCACTTTAAATGCAAGGTGATGTCATCCCAGCATAGTCAACCCCTGGAGAGATGTCCAATTGGTGAATAAGTAGATTTTTTTAAACAAATTTCGTAAATCCATCGATTTGGGGAATTATCATATGGACCTGACAAGACTGAGACACTTGTACTTGATGTGTGCCCCTGATTCAGTAGGGACACAATCACTCCCTACTCCATTTCTTAACTGAAGCAGAGCTTTGGGTGGGCTGTAAGTTTCAGGTCAATGTCAGCCGCCTGGGATGTGGGATGCTGATTTTCTCTTCCTGCTTCTAGTTTCTTACCTGGTCAGGCACACGCGCACAAAGTCTACTGCAGGTTCTGAGAAGTGCTCGGGTAGAGGAGGCATGAGCCCTCGGTGGGCTCCGATGTAAAACAAAGCTGCCATCCTGTCCATGGAGGCCAGTGGGGGCTTCCCTGTGGCCATCTCAAACACTGTACAGCCAATGCTCCAGATATCTGACTTCCTTCCATAGCCAGACTCATTGATGACTTCTGGGGCCATCCAGTATGGAGTTCCATGCATGGACTTCAGCATGTCACTGTGGGTGCCATTTAAGCCCACCCGGGCCAGACGCTTGGCACAGCCAAAATCAATGAGCTTGATGACTCCTGTGGGCATGAGCATGACGTTGTTCCCTTTGATATCCCGATGGACCACACAGTTCGCATGGAGATAGGCGACACCCTGCAGGATTTGTTTTGTGTACTTACAGAACACGGTCTCAGGCAATGGCCCAAAGCGATGTATAATGCTGGAGATGGAGCCGCCGGGAACAAACTCCATGAAAATGCTGAGGGTGTCCGCTTCCAAGCACGTCCCCAGATACGCCACGATATTGACATGTTTCAGTGCTTTGAGCAAATCTACCTCTTCCTGCAGCTTCCGGTACTCCTTTCTAGTGGCCAGTTTATCAGAGGTATCCAAGGCTACCTGCTTTACAGCTATTAGCTGTCCTTGGATGGTGAGGCCACAGTATACCTAGAACAAGCCAATGCCTTATCATTAAATTCAAACGACAGATCCACAAAATGCATCATGTGGCATTTAACATTTTCCGCTCCCAAACAAACACTTCTCTTCTGCTAAGCTGGTCCTTCCCTGGCCAGCTACAATATGGCCAAGCAAATTCTCAATTTCAGCACAACCAAGATGGGAATGTACAAGAGGTGCGGTAAATAGAGACCACATTAGCTTGGAGTCACATGAAGTCCTGGCTTCTTACCAGTGATCCAGTGAATAACCCCAACCATGCTCATGCAGGCAACTCTAATTAAACTAAAAAAAAAAAAAAAAAGGAAAAAAGGGAGAGATGAACGTAGGAGAGGGGCTGGGGAGATGGTTACAGGCGCTTGCTTGCAAAGCCTGCCAGTTTGGTTCTATTCCCCAATACCCATGTAAAGTCAGACACACAAAGTGCAAATGCATCTGGAGTTTGTTTGCAGTGACAAGAAGTCCTGGCTCCCTTTCAGTCTCTCTCTTTCTCCGCCCCCCCCCCCCCTCTGTATGTGTGTGTGCAAATAAATATTTTTTAAAAAATCCAGAGACTAGAGAGATTGCTAATGGTTAAGGCACTTGTCTGCAAAGCCTAACACCTGGGTTCGATTCCTTAGTGCCCACGTAAAGCCAGATGCACAAAAGGGAACCTGCACCTGGAGTTCTTTGCAAGAACTACAGGTCCTGGTGTGCTTGTTCTCTCTCTCCTCACAAATAAATAAATATTTAATACAAAAAATCAAGTAGGAGAGGTACTATTTGAGAAGAGGAAGGAGTTTCACAGGTATAGACAGGGGAAAATAGAGGGAAATGAGAGTAATGGGGTGCATATGATCAAAATACAGTATATCCATGTATGAAAATGTCTAAATAAATGATTTTTATAAGGAAAGCAATTCTGGCTTCATCATTCACAAGCCATATGTATATAGATGGATAGATAGATGCTATTTTTTGTGGCAGGTTTTGAGGTAGGATCTCACTCTAGCCAAGGTTGGCCTGGACCTCATTCTGTAGTCCCAGGCTGGCTTCAAACTCACAGCGATCCTCATACCTCAGCCTCCCAAGAGCTAGAATTAAAGGCATGCGCCACCATGGCCAGCTGCCATATGAAAACTTTTTGCCACATTTTTGAGTTGTTGTATGATGCTTGTTTTGTCTATTATTATTCTTTGTTGTTGTTTTGTTTTTTCAAGGTAGGCTATCACTCTGTGGTCCCAGGTGGGCCTCAAAGTCACAGTGATCCTCCTACCTCTGCCTTCCAAGTGTTGAGATTAAAGGTATGCATCACCACTCTTGATCCTTTTTTTAAAGTTATTTTTTGCATGTGTATGTGTATTTTGTATGTGTGGTATATGGGTGCATGCATGTCATGGCACCTGTGTAGAGGTCAGTGGACAACTTCAGGGTGTTGGTCCTCTCCTTCCACATGTTTTGAGACAAAGTCTCCTATTGTTTGCTGCTGTGACGGCCAGACTAGATCGCCTTACTTGGCTTGCCCATGCCTTGGGGCATTGGAATAACAGACTGGCATGCACCACATTGCTTCCAGCTTCATGTGAGCACTGGGGATCTGAACTCCAGTTGG
Source organism: Jaculus jaculus (assembly GCF_020740685.1). Lineage (NCBI taxonomy): Eukaryota > Metazoa > Chordata > Mammalia > Rodentia > Dipodidae > Jaculus > Jaculus jaculus. The sequence goes on along the minus strand of NC_059106.1, from coordinate 2,673,036 downwards.
CAGACTTGCAGAGCAAATGCCTTTAACCACTGAGCCTTCTCCTCACCCTGTTTGGTTTTTGTTTGGGTTGTTGTTGTTGATCAAGGGTCTCATGTAGCCCGGTCTGGCCTCAAACTCATTATGTAACCAAAGATGACTTTGAACTCTCATTCCTCCTGCCTTCATCTCCCAAAAGCCCACCCAGCCATTGTATGATCTTCCTCATGTGCTACGCCAAGATAACACACTGCTGACATCAGGTGCTGGTTGGGGCTAGAGATGAAAAGCTCCCAGACAGAGAAGGAGACAGGTCCCAACAGCGGTCCCTATGACGGGGACGGGGTCTCAAAGGGTTTGTGTCACCCCACCTCACCGAGTCCTAAAATGTCCCCAACGAAAGTCTGTAGAGTCCATGTTTATGGGTCAGCCTTTTCTTTAACCATGTATGTAGGTTACCAAGATATTAAAGGGTCTTTCATGAAATGATCCATAAAACACAAGGAATAGCATTTGGTTCAGTACCCCCAGCAATGATTCTCACAACTTGCAGTCTCATTTTGAACTAGGGAAAGACCAGATTTCTTTCCTGTGGGGCTTCAGCAAGGAATAATGAGAGCCAAGGGCAAGATCCAGACTGATGGTGAGAGACCAAATCCCAAGGACATAGTTCAGCCAACCGCAGATCAACTCCACCCCCTTTCAGCTGCAAAAGGCAAGGACCATCTTCCCCTGAAGCCAGTGTGGGTTGGGCCTTCTACTTCTGGCTAAAGGAGGGCTAGGTAAGAGGGCAGGAAGAGGCTGCAAGGAAGATGGAAGGGAAGACCAGGGCAGAGAGGATGGAGAGTCCAGGCATCAAGGGCCAGGTCAACTTACTGTGCCATAGGCTCCCTTCCCAAGGATCTCGCCCTTGGTCCACAAGATAGCTTCTTCGTGTTTTAAGCTCTTTTCAGAAAATGTCTTCTTTTCATCTGTGTTAGAAAATTTCTCATCTCTGTCATATATCCTGAACCCACTACTATACCTCTGAGAAAATGAGACAGAAAAAAATCACCATTAAACTCTGAGTTGTAGGGATGGAGAGACAGGGAAGGGAGTACAGTAGTCTTTCTTTTTTAAAATTTATTTTATTTGAGAGAGAAAAAGAGAGGCAGAGAGCGAGAATGGGCACACAAGGGCCTTTAGCCACTGCAAACAAACTCCAAAAACATGCACCACCATGTGCATCTGGCTTATGTGTGTCCTGGGGAATTGAACCTGGGTCCTTTGACTTTGTAGGCAAGCACCTTAACCACTAAGCCATCTCTCCAGCCCAGTAGTTTTTCTTTCAAATGTACCTGTTGGGCTGTAGAGATAGCTTGGTGGGTAAAGTGTTTTCTATGCAAGCATGGGGATCAGAGGTTAATGTCCAACACCCACATTAAAAACCCAGCCATTGGTAGGTGGTTACAGAAGGTGCGTCCCTATGGGTCTGTTAGCTAACTAATCTAGCCTAATTGATGAGCTCTGAGTTCAGTGAAAGTTCTTGTCACAAAAAGTAGGATGGAGGGCTGGGGAGATAGCTCAGCAGCTAAATGTGCCTGCTTGCAAAGCCTGTTGACCTGGGTTCAATTCCCCAGTTCCCATCCATCTTGAGTTCATTTATAGTGGCAAGAGGTTCTGGCAGGCTCATACTCAGTCTGTCTCTCTGTCTGCTCACAAATAAATTAAATCACTTTAAAAGTATGATAGCTGAGAGATGGCTTAGTGGTTAAGTGCTTGCCTATGAAGCCTAAGGACTCCAGTTCGAGGCTCGATTTCCCAGGACCCACGTTAGCCAGATGCACAAGGGGCACACGCATCTGGAGTTTGTTTGCAGTGGCTGGAGGCCCTGATGTGTCCATTCTCTCCCTCTCTCTCTCTCTCTCTCTCTCTCTCTCTCTCTGCCTCTTTCTCTCTCTGTCGCACTCAAATAAATAAGAATAAACAATAACAACACAAAGTTAAAAGTATGATGGAGAGCTAGAGAGATGGTCTAGTGGTTAAAGCACTTTCCTGCAAAGCCAAAAGACCCAGGTTCAATTCCCCAGGAACCACGTAAGCCAGATGCACAAGAGGATACATGCATCTGGAATTTGTTTGCAGCAGCTGGCGGCCCTGGTAGGCCCATTCTCTCTCTTGCTCGCTTGATCACTCTCTCTCTCTGAACCTGCCTATTTCTCACTTTCTCTCTCAAATAAATAAAATAAAAATTTTTAAATAGAGTAAGATGGAGAGTAACTGAGAGTAAGATGAGAGTAACCGTTGACCTCTGGCTTCCACACACATGCATATACATATGCATGCATACACACACACACACACACACACACACACACACACACACACACACACATGCATGCATTAAAAAAAACAAACACCTAGCTGGGCATGGTGGCACATGCCCTTAATTCTAGCATTTGAGAGGCAGAGGTAAGAGGAGGATTGCTGTGAGTTTGAGGCCAATTTAAGGCTATAGAGTGAGTGCCAGAATGCTGGGATTAAAGGTGTGTGCCACCACACCTGGCTATGATGTTGTTTGTAGCCCAATTGTGCAGTTCTTAAGCATTAACTTCATAACTGACACATGCTTGCTTTCAAGGCTTTGCAGGTAACCAACCATCTCTGCTGACCACGGAAAATTATTTACTGTTGATTGAAACTGTCATCACTGAACAAAATACTGACCTACCTAAACACATACTTTTGCTTTATTAATTTACTTCATGTGCTTTCAAGGCAGTTTGTAAAGCTAGATAAATTCCTGAAGACAACACAAGTGAAACATCATAGGGTTTGGGAAGATGGCTCAGCAGGTATAGGGGCGAACTTGCAAAGCCTGCTGGCATGAGTTTAATTCTCTAGTACCAACGTATTGCCAGATGAACAAAGTGGCACATGCATATAGAGTTTGGTTGCAGTAGAAAGAGGCCTTGGCATGCCCATTCTCTCTCTCCTTGCAAATAAATAAGTAAAAATATTAAAGAAAAGCCAGGTGTAGTAGTTTACGCCTTTAATCCCAGCACTTGGAAGGCAGAAGTAGGAAGATGGTGGAGTGTTTGAGGCCACCCTGAGACTACACAGTGAATTCCAGGTCAGCCTGGGCTAGAGCAAGACTCTGCCTGGACTTCAAACTTACACACAAATGAGACCTAGAAGATAATTAATTGTTTGGGATTAATAATTCCTTGTTTGAACCTAATTGTCTCTGAGGTCCTTCCCACCCCAATATATCTGTGCCTAATTATTGCTGTAAACTATTAATTGACCAACCTGTAGCTTGATGTCTGTCGTCTCCCAGCCCAATTCTTTGACAGTGTTTGCTCTCCTACTGCAGAAAAGATCAAGGCTTTCAGGATCTGCCTCGCCTGCCAGGATTTGGCAAGAGCTGTTATCTTTCTCATCAAGAGCTAATAGTTCTGCAGCTAAACAACCCAGTAACTCATCTGTCAGTTCTTCATGCTTTACCAAGTCTAGGATTTCTGGGGAAATCGAATCTGTATCATGGGGAGTTTTTCCAAGGGTGTGGTATGAGATTGATGTGTTTTCTAAACTGTCCTGATCCAGAGAACGGGCCCAGTGTTGATCGGCTGAGGAAGGACTGCTCCAACTCGGAGCACTCGCAAAGGTTTGAGACTTATCTGAAACACAATCAAACTCTAGGTAATTCATTAACATTGGACTGACATTTATTTTATCAAGAGAAGCTGTGTTCTCCTTTTCTTGTAATACGTGGGTGCTTGGATTCTCACTGGGCACAGCCCAGCTGTTTTTTGGAGGGTTCTGGTGATGTCGCTCTGCACGTTCTTGTAGATCTCTGAGCCTGGTGGTGAGCATGTGATTGTTAGGATGTTCTCTTTCCTCGAGAGAGTCTTCCATGAAGATTTCCTCAACTATGGAGAGATCAGAAACAGGGAGGAAGTCTCTCTGTTCCCAGGACTGCTCAGGAGTCTGGGTCAAGTTTTCAGGCTGGGCATCATCTCTTGAAGATAGAAAGTCATTTCCTGGGGGTTTTATCTGCCATTCTGGTTGTGAACTTCCACCCCCATTTTCAACACCTTTTATGTCACTCTCTCTAGCCTTGCAACCCATTTCTTTAGGAATTAAACCTTTTTGCTTTTGCTTGAGGGCAAGCAAAGGCTTTTTGGGTTTCATATGTGACCGTTTCTGAGACAGTCTTGTTCTGCTATTGCTGCTCCTGTCACCATGTGAAGATCGACATTTACTGGTGACACACCTGCCTGATGGAGCTGAGCAAACCTCACGGTAGAGTCTGAGTTCATGTTGTTTGGCCTCTCGCATGCGACAATAAACAGGGGTTCCAAACATCTCATAGATGCCTGGCCCATTAGCGGTTGAATTGATTTCTTGGAACATGTCACTATACTTAAGGTCCAGGTAATGTGGCCTAGGTTTCGTTGTTTCCTCAGAGAGAGGGACGTATGCCTTTTTTATGCCTGTATTTTCACAGATGCAAGGGAGTGACTGCTTTTTGGGTTTCTGAGTCCTGGAAGTTGATGGTTTGTTTTCTACCTGTGGCATTTGCTTTGGAAGCTTAGATGACTGCCAAGGCCTGGGATCAGCAAGCGCCAAAGCAGGGAAAACTTGAGTTTTTGTGCTCAATTTATGCACACTGGGCTTAATGAAAGCTGGGATGGAAAGCAGGAAATTTGGAGGGCTCCTGTCGTTGGTCTTGGTTCTTGGATCCAACTTGATTCTGTGGGTATTTATGTGACACTTGTCATTTTCTTGGTGTGCAAGTATGTTGAAACTATTGTTATGAAGCATATTTTTTCTCTTCTGGAGGCTTGGTTTAGCAGGAGCTGGTTCCTTGGGTGTTCCATCCCCAAGGAACGTGATACGGACAAGTGGCAATATCTCATTCATTTCTGTTTTGTTTGCTTCTGCTGCTGTTGTTTTTATGCTTGTGTCCATGTTGCTATGCCTTTCTGGGAGCTTCTCAATGAGACCATCAGACATGCTTTTAAGATCAGTAAGCTCTTCTGGAATAGCGTGGGGTTCCATTGCTTCAGCTCTGAGCAGTGAGTTTTGTTCTGCTTGCAAATCTTTCTCGTGTGGGGTCTCCTTCTCCTTATCTGTGGGTCTTCCTGTGGGCTGGGATGCTGGGAGCATGCCTGGGATGGTGCTTGTAATTTCTGGGTCTTGTTCAGACTGCCCTGATTTTGAACCCTCTTGTTGTCTCAGTGAAAGACATCGGAGGTTCTCATCAGCTTGTCTCACTTCACTGAAGTGGCATTCAGTGTGCTTGCCCCTTTCTGTAGGAGTGTAACCTTCCTCAGAATGCTCAAAGGAAACCGAAGACGGCCCCTTTCCAAAATGGGGAATTTCTATCTTGTTCTGTCCTTCTGCTTCCTTGGATTTCCAATTCCCCTCCACTTCCACGGGTTGCCTGTGATGGTCCGCCTTACGAAAAGAGCACATGTTTCTGGACCAAATGGAACTCTCAGAAAACCCCAGCGCTGGGTCTACCCATCCCTTCAGTGTGGCTTCCGGATGCAGGTTTGATGGACCAAACTCAGCCGGTTGACTAAGAGGCTCAGAGAGCTGAGGCACCAAAGCTGTGAGGCCTGCCATTCTTCCTTCTCTCTCTCCAGGGAACCGGAGACTTGATCTCACCCGCAAGGCTGACAGCTGAGGCAAAGGGAACTGAAAGAAGAGTGAGGGAATCAGTGACTGAAGGAACATTCTCAAGAACGATGTCGGGCTGGAGAGATGGCTTAGCGGTTAAGCGCTTGCCTGTGAAGCCTAAGGACCCCGGTTCGAGGCTCGGTTCCCCAGGTCCCACGTTAGCCAGATGCACAAGGGGCGCACGCGTCTGGAGTTCGTTTGCAGAGGCTGGAAGCCCTGGCACGCCCATTCTCTCTCTCTCCCTCTATCTGTCTTTCTCTCTGTGTCTGTCTCTCTCAAACCAATAAATTAAAAAAAAAAAAGAACCATGTCAACTGACTAACGCCAGCCTGTTTCGGGTGCTAATGTGCTGTGAAGAAAGGCCTTGAAAGTGTGCCACTGCTACCTTGAAGACCACATGTCTCCAGCCAAACCCAGAGCCTTGTGTGTGACGCGTCAGTGCTTGACTGCTGAGCGTCACATCACCTGCCTGGCGGCTCCCATAGCTTTGAAGTGTTTTGAAGCCAGGGTCCCATACAGCTCAGGATGGATTCACTATGGAGCTATGGTTTGCCTTGAACTTCTGATGTTCATGCCTCTGCCTTCCAAGTGCTAGGATCACAGGCATGCGCCACCACACCTGGCTACAGTTGTTAACACTGAGGTCTGGAGCTGGGGATATAGCCCAGTTGGTAGAGTGCCTGTCTAGCACATATAATGCTCTGGGTTCAATCCCCAGCACCTTATTAATTGGGCATGGTGGCACACACCTACAATCTCAATACTTGGAAGGTGAAGGCAGACTTAAGGTCATCTTCAAGTATATAGTGAGTTCTAGGCCAGCTTAGGCTACCAGAGACCATACCCCCCTTTTAAAAAGCTTTTTCCACATGCTTTTAATCCCAGCACTTGGGAGGCTGATATAGGAGGATCACTGTGAATTCTATGTCAGCCTGGAGCTGCAGAGTAAGTTTCAGTTCTGCCTGGGCTAGAGTGAGTTCCTACCTAAAACAAAAACAAAAACAAAATACCTATATATATATATACACATATGCATATGTATATAAAATTTATTTATTTATTGACAGAGAATGAATGAGTGAATGAATAAGGGCACACTAGGGTCTCTTGCTGCTGCAAATAAATTCTAGACCCATGGGCAGTGCTGTATATTTGACTGTACATAAGTGATGGGGATCAAGCCCTGACCAGCTTTGTGAGCATGCGCCTTTAGCCACTAAGCCATCCCACCAGCCCAAGGCCCTATCATGCAAAAAAAGAAAGAAGGGCTGTAGGGATGGCTTAGCTGTTAAGGTGCTTGCCTGCAAAGCCAAAGGACCCAGGTTCGATTCCCCAGGACCCACATTAGCCAGATGCATAAGGGGGCACACACATCTGGAGTTCATTTTCAGTGGCTGAAGGCCCTGGCATGCCCATTCTCTCTCTCTCTCTCTCTCTCTCTCTCTCTGTCAAATAAATAAAAATAAAATATTTTTAAAAAGAAAAAAATCTAAAATTACCTAAGGAGACTCATCACTAAACATTTTCACATGATCTTAACCAAAAGGCCAATAAACTATGGCTAAACATTTTCAAATTAGGGCTATACAATATAAATATTGAAAACTTAAGGTACAAACATTTCATTTCTCATCTTTTTTTTCTTTTTAGTTTCCATAGGATTGAGTTAAACGTTTTTGTTTGTTTTTTCAGGGTAAGGTCTCATTCTAGCTCAGGCTGATCTGGAACTCACACTGCAGTCCCAGGCTGGCCTTGAACTCACAGCAGTTATCCTACCTCTGCTTCCCAAGTGCTGGGATTAAAGGCGTGCACCACCATGCCTGGCTCCAGTTAAACTTTTTTTGTTCTTTTTTTTTTGGTTTTTTGAGGTAGGGTTTCACTCTAGCCCACGCTGACCTGGAATTCACTAGGTAGTCTCAGGGTGGCCTCGAACTCACGAGCGATCCTCATACCTCTACCTCCCAAGTGCTGGAATTAAAGGCGTGTTCCACCGTGCCCAGATCTTTTTTTTTTTTTTTAAATGAGAGAGAGAGAATTGGCATGCCAGGGCCTCCAGCCACTATAATCAAACTCCAGATGCATGTGCCACGTTGTACACATGTGCCACCTTGCGTGCTTGTGACACCTTGTGCATCTAGCTTATGTGAGATCTGGAGAGTCGAACATGAGTCCTTAGGCTTCACAGGCAAGGGCACTGACCTCTGAGCCATCTCTCCAACCCTCAGTTAAATTTTTTGAAACCCTCTATGAACAACTGAAATTTGCTGCTACATATATACTTTAACAATGACCATTCCATTACTGATGAGCTCAGAGTTGCATCTGGATCAAAAATGTTCATTGTTGTTTTGCTGAAGTGAAAATTAGCACCCTTTATTCTCTTTCTGTTTTCAATCTCAGCTCCTTTTTACGCTTGGTAACCTGTAGGGGTCACTGTAAGCCAAAGTGTACCGTTCAACTCGGGCCCACTAAACTATAAAGTCTCTATGTGGATGCCTTTTTTCATTGTGGCCTTTCCCTATGTATCCAAAATTAATATCTAAATATATCAGAATATTTGTGAGCGTAGATCATGAATAGTAGTTGAATGATGTAACTTTCTGTTTTGTTTTGTTTTTCGAAGTAGGGTTTTGCTCTAGTCCAGGCTGACCTGGAATTCACTATGTTGTCTCTCTTGTCCAGGCAGCTGCCTATAGCTCCTCATGCAGGGTGAGACCTCACGAGAGGACGGTTCTTTTCATCTTATCCCAGCCAGGTGTATGCAGTAAGGAAAAGGAACTGAACATGGAAACTCAGCACAGCCCCCCAATTTGAATGTCTGGACATTCTCCCCCCTTCTGAAAAACAGGAAATAAAGGAAGATTCTCCAAGCACTTATACATATCTCTAATGACAGCTATTTAAAACGTTCCTTTTGGGCTGGAGGGATGGCTTAGCAGTTAAGGTGTTTGCCTGCAAAACCAAAGGATCCTGGTTCGATTCCCCAGGACTCACGTAAACCAGCTACACATGTCTGGAGTGCATTTGCAGTGGCTAAAGGCCCTGGCGTGTCCATTCTCCCTCTCTCTCTGTCTCTCTCTTTCTCTCTCTCTCCCTCCCTCACTCTTTCTCTGCAAAATAAATAAATAAAAATAAAATATTTTTTAAAAAATTATTAAAAGTTCCTTTTACAAACATCCTTCAAGCCAGGCGTGGTGGTGCACGCCTTTAATCCCAGCACTTGGGGGGCAGAGGTAGGATTGCAGTAAATTCAAAGCCACCCTGAGACTCCATTGTGAATTCCAGGTCAGCCTGGGCTAGAGGGAGACCCTACCTCGAAAAACCAAAAAAAAAAAACCCAAAAACACCCTTCAGGGCTGAAGCCTTGTCGTGCCAATTCTCTCTCTCTCCCTCCCTCTCTCTTGCTCTCTCTAAATAAAAATAAATAAATAAATAAAATAAAAGCACCCTTCAATGTGAATGCACACTTGAGAAAACTAGAAAGAAAAAAAAAAGTATCTTACCAAAAGCTTTACTTATAAATTAGACAACTAAGGGCTAGGGAGGCTCTGTGGTTAAAGGCACTTGCTTGCAGAGCCTTTTGGCCTAGACTTGATTCCTCAGTACTCAGGTAAAGCCAAATTCACAGTGTTGCATGCATCTGGAATCACTTGAAGCAGCAAGAGGCCCTGGCTGCCCGTATTTTCTCTCTTACTTTTCTCTTGCTCTGCGCTTGCGAATAATTAAATGAAAATGCATTTAGAAATTAGACAAGTAAGAAAAAAACTTTCCACCAGTAGGGTAAGGAAATGGGTGGAGATTACCAGATTTCTAAATAGGTTCAAAACAGTCTAGTGAGAGAGAGCTGAGAGGTTTATTTCATTATATAGGGAGCAAGAAACAGCCCAGAAAAGCAACCCACGAGGCATACCTTTCTCAGGGAACAATTTGCTACTCCATAACCTGTGACTCATGTGGTGGTGGTGATGGTGGCGACATTGCTTCTCCAGTAGTAGTGCCACCACACCTGGCCGGAGTTGTCGTTTTTCCATGACATCATTGCTGAAGATTTGGTTCTGAATTGTTTGATGGAGTTTGTCTCTAATGACCAAAGTTCTTTGTTTATTATTATTATAATTATTATTCTAAAGTAAAAGAAATGCCACAGCTGATCTTACCTCAATTCTTCCACTACTGTGTCTCACATCAGAGCTGGAAAACTCTAGAACAAGAAAAAAAAATAAGTGGACAATCTTAGAGTGGACAGAGTTTGGGGATGGACCAATCTACAAGCTAAGATTTATAGGAAAGTGGTTGAAAACAAACTTCCTTTAGGGGCTGGAGAGATGGCTCACCGGTTAAGGTGCTTGCCTGCAAAAGCTAATAACCAGAGTTCAATTCCCGAGTACTCACAGAAAGCCAGATGCACAGAGTGGCATATGCATCTAGAACTCCTTTGCAGTAGGGTACATGCCCCAGCACACTCATTCTCTTTCTCTCTTTACTTGCAACTAACTACATAAAAATACTTGAAGCTTTCCATTTATAATGTACATGGAGGTGGGTGTGGAATGATCCCAAGACTTTGGGCCACAACCAGTAGAAGGGGTTAGTGTTGTGTTTATGAATTGTTTTGTTCTGTTGTTCTTTTCTTTCTTTTTCTTTTTTTAAGAGAGAGCATTAAGGTAAGACTCTAGCCCAGGCTGACCTGGAATTCATTATGTAGTCTCAGGGTGGCCTTGAGCTCACTGCAATCCTCCTATATCTGTCTTCCGAGTGCTGGGATTAAAGCCATGACAATGCCAGCTTGTTCTGTTTGTTTTGAGACAAAATCTCATTTAGACCTCCCTGTGTGGTAAGGGATGACCTTGGTCTTCTGATCTTCCCAAGTGTGGAGGATTACGAGGCATGCGCCACCGCCTGGCTTCTGCAGCGCTGAGGTTGGAAGTGGAGGCTTTGTGCATGCTAGGCAAGCACTCTGCGCCGGAGCTCCATCACCAGCCTTCCCTGAACACTCTTCGCTGACATACATCTCACTGATCAGTCCCTCTTATTGTTCAGTCCTTTGCTTTAGTCACGTTTTAATGTCCCTCCTTGCCCTCTTTTCAAATCTCCAGCTACGTGCTGTATTCTGAATGTCTGTGTACCCCAACAGCTTCAGATGAAATCTCAGTTCCCAAAGAGATGGAATTTAGGGAGCTGGAACCCTCAGGAGCAGGGTTAGTGCCCTTGTGAAACAAGCCTGAGGAAGCTCGTTCCCTCAGCACTGAATGAGGACTCAGCAAGAAGACTTCCTCTATGAGCTAGGACATGATAGCAAAACTCTCTGACATGGGCTGGAGAGATGGCTTAGCGGTTAGGCGCTTGCCTGTGAAGCCTAAGGACCCTGGTTCGAGGCTCGGTTCCCCAGGTCCTACGTTAGCCAGATGCACAAGGGGGCGCATGCATCTGGAGTTCGTTTGCAGAGGCTGGAAGCCCTGGCGCGCCCATTCTCTCTCTCCCCCTCTATCTGTCTTTCTCTCTGTGTCTGTCACTCTCAAATAAATAAATAAAAAATGAACAAAAAAAAGAACTATTTAAAAAAAAAAAAAACTCTCTGACAGGCCAGGTGTGGTGGCACATGCCTTTAATCCCAGCACTTGGGAGGCAGAGAGGTAGGAGGACCTCTGCGAATTTAAGGACAGCCTGAAACTACAGAGTGAGTTCCAGTCAACTTTGGGCTAAAGTAAGACCATACCTTGAAAACAACAAGATAATTTGGTGACATCCTATATATGATAACATTTCATTATAACAGCCCTTTTCCATTTCTTTTATTTTTATTTTTCATTGATTTTTAAAAATATTTTATTTTTATTTATTTATTTGAGAGAGGGAATGAGGCAGAGAGAGAGAGAGAGAGAGAGAGAGAGAGAATGGGTGTGTTGGGGCTTTCAGCCACTGCAAATGAACTTCAGATGCATACACGCTCTTGTGCATCTGGCTTATGTGGGTCCTGGAGAATCAAACCTGGGTCCTTTGGCTTTGCCAGCAAATGCCTTAACCACTAAGCCATCTTTCTAGCTCCCATTTCTTTTTTTAAATGCTCATTTTCCATTTCTTTTTTAAAAAATCATTCAGGCTAGAGAGATGGCTTAGCGGTTAAGGCGCTTGCCTGCGAAGCCTAAGGACCTAGGTTCTATTCTCCAGATCTCATGTAAGCCAGATGCATTAAGGCTAGGCAAGCACAAGGTTGCACATGCCTAGTAGGTGACAGAAACATCTGAAGTTTGATTTCAGTGGCTGAGGCCCTAGCATGCTAATTCTCTCTCTATCTCTTAAAAAAATATTATTTATTTATATGTGTTTGCATGTGTTGTTTATGTGTGTATAAGGGCTTGCCAGGGTGTCTTGCCACTGCAAATGAATGCCCATCTGGCTAAACATGGATGTCTGGTGAATTTAATCTGTCACGCTTTGCAAGCAAATGCCTTTAACACCAAGCCAGCTTGCCAGCCCTCCATGTAACTTCCTCCATAGTATCTGTGTATTTCCATCTATAAATCATGTATCATGCTTATTGTCTTACTGTCTGTAGCATATATCGCTAACACTTACAATCTTTTCATACACAATGAGTATGTGCTGACTAAAAGAAATTGCCTTGGAATTAAGGGTTCAACTCACCTTCGGATTTTCTTTGCTGCCCCTTGAGGACACAAGGAGCCTCTTGCCAGGTGACAGACTTACAGATACTTGGTTCTAAGCAAGGAAGGGGAACTGAAAAGCTCAAGTTCATGTCACAGAGCTCCTTGGAACTTTCTTTTTTGTCCAGAAGTGAAGGCTGCATGGTCAGAGTCTGCGTCTTGGGATCCAGCATCTCAGTTTCACTGGGGAGAGAAAGAAGATGTGCTCGCCCAGTCCTAATGCCTGCCAGTTACCTGACTGAAGGAAGGGATGGCTTTTTAAAAGTCATTTACTGGCCAGGCATGGTGGCACACGCCTTTAATCTCAGCACTCAGGAGGCAGAGAGGTAGGAGGATCACTGTGAGTTCAAGGCCACCCTGAAACAAATTGAATTCCAGGTCAGCCTGGGCTAGAGTGAGACCCTACCTCAAAAAAAAAAAAAAAAAAAAGAAAGAAAGAAAGAAAAGAAAAGAAAAGAAAAGAAAAGAAAAGAAAAGAAAAGAAAAGAAAAGAAAAGAAAAGAAGCCAACAACACACACACAACTCATTTACTTGGACCTAGAGAGATAGCAAGAGTGCTTGCTGCATAGGGACCTGAGGTGGAGCCCTAGGATCCATGTAATCCAGCACTGAGGGAGGCAGAGGCAGGAAGATTGCTGCGGCTCACTGGTCAGCCAGTTTAATCAAAAAGTGAGACACTCTCACTCTCTCTCTGCCTCTTTCTCTCTTTCAAAAAAAAAAATAAATTAATTAAATTACATATTTTTTAAAGGGCTTGAGGGATGGCTTAGCAGTTAAGGTACTTGCCTGCAAAGCCAAAGGACCCAGGTTCGATTCCCCAGTTCCCATGTAAGCCAGATGCACAAGGTGACACATGCATGTGGAGTTCATTTGCAATGGCTAGGGGCCCTGGCACACCCATTCTCTCTCTCTCACTCTATCTCTCTGCCTCTTTCTCTCTTTCAAATAAATAAATAAAAATAAAATATCTTAACAAAACAAGTGAGACTGTCTCAGGGAAGTGGCAAAAAAACAATGGAGGAGGATCCCCAATGTCCGCCTTTGTCCTCCATACACATGCGCTTGTACATATGCTGCAAACAAATGGATAAAGCTCATTGACTATTATAGTTTGGAACTGGAATGTTCCCTAAAGGTTTACAAGTTAAAGGCTTAACTTACAGGCAGCTTGTGGCATTGTTGGGACAGAATCCTTAAGGGTGAGGTCTAGTGGAAAGAAGTTAAATAAATAAATTCTTTTTTAAATAACAAAAGAGCTGGAGAGATGGCTTAGTGGTTAAGGCACTTGCCTGTGAAGCCTAAGGACCCAGGTTTGATTCTCCAGGTCCCATGTAAGCCAGATGCACATGGTGGCACATGTGTCTGCAGTTTGGTTTTTGTGGCTAGAGACCCTGGCATGCCCATTCTCTCTCTCTCTCTCTCTCTCTCTCTCATAAATAAATAAAAATAAACCTTAAAAAAAAGAAGTTAGGTCATTGGGGGAATGTCCTTGAAGGGGATGTTGGAACTCACTGTCCTTGCATTTACTCTCTCTCCCTCTCTAGCTTCTTTCTGGTCACCACAAGGTTAGGTGTTTTCTCCACCACAGAGGGAAAGAAGCTACAAAGCCAAACTGACTATGGACTGAAACCATCAGCCAAAGATTTTTTAATGTAGGTTTTTTAATTCAGAAAATAAGCTTCAATGTGTTTATTTTCTATTTATTTATTTATTTTTGTTTTTGCAAGGTAGGGTCTCATCTGGCCCAGGCTGACCTGGAATTTACTATGTAGTCTCAGGGTGGCTTTGAGCTCACAGTGATCCTCCTACCTCTGACTACCAAGTGCTAGGATTAAAGGCATGCGTCACCACACCCAGCTAATATTTTTTATTTTCTAATCAATGAAATAAGATTGCATTGTCAAAATTGTTTTATAATTTCTAATGCTTACTCTTGAGTTCAGTGCTAACTTTATTGTGGACTGATCCCTGTGCCACAGACTCACACTTTATAAGCTTTAAAAATAATTTATTTGGGTGTGTGTGTGTGTGTGTGTGTGTGTGTGTGTGTGTGTGGTGTCAGAGCCTCTTGCCACCACAAACAAACGCTAGATGATATGCACCACTTTCTGCATCTGGCTTATGTGGGTGATGGAGGAATTGAACCTGTGCTTTGCAAGCAGTGCCTTTAACAGCCGAGCCATCTTCCCAGCCCACTCAGAGTCACATTTGAAGGCATTTTTCCTGCAGTATTGCAGGTATACTATAACCTTGAGTTCATAGCTGACCATTAGCCTGTTTTTGCACCTTTAATTGGCACACAGGTGCTCTCATTTGTCTACATTTCCTCTGTAGCTGCCTTCACATAACAACTATGAAGCTGAGCCATGGCAACCACCGACACCGGGTGACCCCCGCCAGGAGGGTTCGTTACCTGGCCCTGGCCACCTCATACCGATTGTGGCTCTTGCTTTGCAGTGTTGCTGTGGATAACTAAGTCAGTGGGTTGCCACACAGGTATCGTTGCTTAAAGAATACTCCTTACTTGCTGTCCTTCAAATCTCCTCGGTTCATTTCTTGGGGCCAATCACTTGGAAAAGTCACAATAATGTCCACACCTAGAGAAAATCATTGTCATAGAAGAAGAAACAAGAAAGTAATGAATTCCAGTGGAAGTGGGAGAAGTCTTTAATTCTGAATATTTTGATCAATGTTTGTGTGTGTGTGTTGTGCATGCATGTTGGTATGTGTGTGAGCACTCGTGTGTGTAGATCTTTATGAACATGTGAGATCAGAGGACAACCTCAGGTTTTGTCTTCAGTGGTTGTCCACCTCTTTTGTGACAGGGTCTTTCCGTGGCCTGGAATTCACCAAGTAGGCTAGACTTGCTAGCCAGGAGGCCCATGGATCCTCTTGTCTCTGCCTCCTCCAAGTTGGGATTATGGGTGTTCATTGCAATTCGTGGCTTTTTTTTTTAAATTTTTTTTTTGGTTTATTTTTATTTATTTATTTGAGAGTGACAGACAGAGAAAGAGACAGAGAGGGAGAGAGAGAAAGAATGAGCACGCCAGGGCCTCCAGCCACTGCAGACGAATTCCAGACGCGTGAGCCCCCTTGTGCATCTGGCTAACGTGGGTCCTGGAGAATCGAGCCTCGAACCAGGGTCCTTAGGCTTCACAGGCAAGCGCTTAACCGCTAAACCATCTCTCCAGCCCAATTCATGGCATTTTACATGGATACTAGGGATTGAACTCTGGTCCTCATGCTTATGAAGCAAGGATTCTACTGATTGAGCCTCACGCTGGAGACAGGGCCTCACTCTGTAGTCCAGACTGACCACCAGCTTTCAGAGATCTTCTTACTTTAGCCTCCCAAGTGGTAGGATTACAGGCATGAGCCACTGTGTCTAGCCTTAATGGGCTGGTTTCTTTCTTTCGTCCTTTTTTTCTTTCTTTCTTTATATTTAATTTAACTTTATTTCAGAGAGAGAGAAAGAAAGAATGGGCATACCAGGGCCGTTGTAAACAAAGGCTATAAACTGTAAATAAACTCTATTTGCCACCTTGTATATCTGGCTTACATGGGTCCTAGAGAATCAAACCTGTGTCCTTTGGATTCACAGGCAAGTGCCTTAACCTCTAAGCCATCTCTCCAGCCCTCTTTCTTCTTAATTTTTCTTTTATCTTCTAGTTTTTTTGAGCAGGGTCTCACTCTATTGTCCATGCTGGCCTCACAGTAATATTGTTTTTGTCAGCTTTCCAACAGTGCCCAGCTGATTTCTTTTGCTTTTTTTTTTTAATCTTTTATTTATTTGTACATGTGTGCATATGGGTGCATACATGTGGAAGTCAGAGGACAACCTGAAGGCGTCTGTGCTCCATCCTTGAGACAGGCTCTCTTACTGCTGCAAACCAACAGCCAGACAGCAAATGGTCAGAGTCATGGCCTGTGAGCTTTGGATTCTCCTGGCTCCACATCCCATTGTCTTAGGCACATTGGCATTACAGATGCACGCATCACTTTGCATCTGGCTTTGCATGGGTGCTAAGGAATTGAACCCAGGGCATGAGGCTTTGCAAGCTAGTGCCTTTAGCTGCTGAACCATCTCCCAATCACTAATTCCTGCCTTCTAAAAAACAGGATTACAGGCATGAGCCACTGTGTCTAGCCTTAACTGGCTGGCGTCTTTCTTTCTTCCTTTTGTTTTCTTTCTTTCTTTAAATTTAAGTTAACTTTATTTCAGAGATTGAGAGGAAAAAAAGCTAACAACTGGCCTCCTTACTGCTGATCCTAAATTGGAGGGGAAAGAATATAGGGTTATGGACTCTGAAATTATCTTAAAAAATATAACTGCTCTCTCTGTTCTCTCTTGAACACTGTGAATGGGCAAGGAACTGTGGATGTATGTGGCTTCTGAGCCTTCCAGGGGAGGGTAGGAAATGATGCCTGTTACCGGGAAAAACAAGGTGTTAGAGTGTTCCATTGGAGTGGAGTGCACTTTCTCATAAGGAAGCATAAATTAACATATTGCCAGGAATGTTACCAAAGAAAAAAGTTGAAAAGCAGCATTTGAATGTAGCCAGAAACACATTTTGTTCACAAGAGAGGTGAAAATGACATTCATAAAATGTCAGAAAATGATTATTAATGTCTCATTAAAGCCATTATTAAAATGGAAACTTAAAATCTTGCATAGCCTAACATTCAAAGCAAAAAGATTGTCTCCTGAAAAGTTTTCTTTTTACCCTAAGTGTTTTCCCTGCCCTGTTTGGATCAATGAGTATGTCTGTCTGGTCCACAGACATCCAGGAGGATCATATTTTGATGCTCCCTCCATGTTCTAAGAATTTCCAAACTGCAGACCTCAACGAAGACCAGGTCTCATAGATCCTGGGCTGGCCTCAGGCTCACTTGATGGCTGAGGACAACTCTGAACTTCTAATCCTCCTGTCTCCATGTCCTGAATGAGCGCCGCCGCCACCGGCATGCAGGAATGCCGCCGTGTCTAAGGCTTCAGCAGGGTGTTTCCTGAACACTGGGGAAGCACTCTACCAACTGAGCTACATTCTTAGCCCTCAAGTTGACATTTTCCCTCTTTTTATACATTATTTGTTTATTTTCAAGGAGAGAGAGAGGTAGAGAAAATGGGCATGCCAAGCAGCTGCAAACAAACTTTACTGGGGAACTGAACCCAGGCTGTCAGGCTTAGCAAGCAAGTGCCTTAATCACTGAGCAATCTTTCCAACCCCATTTTTTCCTTTTCATAAAAAAATATTTATTTCCCATCAGGGAAATGGAAATTAAAACTACTTTGAGATTCCATTTCACTCCTGTCAGAATGACTACCATTCTGGGAAGGATGTGGAAAAAGAGGAACCCTTCTACACTGTTGGGAATGCAATCTGATCCAGCCATGTGGAAATCAGTGTGGAGGTGCCTGACACAGCTAAAAGTAGATCTACCAGATGACCCAGCCATACCACCCCTAGGCATTTATCCTAAGGACTCATCTCACTACCTCAGAGATACTTGCTTGTAGTGGTTTGATTCAGGTGTCCCCCATAAACTTAGGTGTTCTAAATGCTAGGTTCCCAGCTGATGGAGACTGGGAATTAACACCTCCTGGACAGAGTGTTTTGTTGGGGGCAGGCTTATGGGTGTTATAGCCAGTTTCCCCATGTCACTGTTTGGCACACTCTGCTATTGCTATTGCCCACCTTATGTTTGCCAGGGAGTGATTTCCACCCTCTGCTCATGCCACTGTTTTCCCTGCCATCAATGGAGCTTCCCCCTTGAATCTGTAAGCCAAAATAAACCTTTTTTTCCCACCAGCTGCTCTTGGTTGGGTGATTTCTACCAGCAATGTGAACCTGACTGCAACATTGCTCAACCATGTTTATTGCCACTCTATTCACAATAGCTAGGAAATGGAACCAGCCTAGATGTCCCTCAACTGATGAGTGAATAATGAAGATATGGCACATTTACACAATGGAGTTCTACTCAGCGGTAAAGAAAAAATGAAATTATGAAATTTGCAGGAAAATGGATGGATCTGGAAAGGATTATACTTAGTGAGGTAATCCAGGCCCAGAAAGCCAAATATCACATGTTCTCTCTCATATGTGGATCCTAGCTACAAATGATTGGACTTCTATGTGAGTTGGAATAAAACTCAGTAGCAGAGGCCAGTAAGCTAGAAAGGGAATATAAAGGGAGGTGGGGTATTAATAGGATGGTATTGCATATATGTAAGTAGAGGAATAGATTAATGGGGGTAAAAAGGCCTAAGTGAGGTCAGGGGAAGAGATTGAGTAAAGGAAAGGTGGAGGGAAGGCTCATCAAAACCTAAGGTATAAATAAGTCATATAGAAACCTATTTTTTTAGACAATGGAACACCCAGAAGCCATAGATTGTTACTAGAAAATTTTCAGTGCCAGGGATAGGATACCTTCTGGTGAGTTGTTGGCCATGGAGGTCCCTGATGCCACCAAAACATTAAAGGCCATTGCCAAGGCTCTTGGTTTCTCACCAGGAATAGATGGTAAGACCCTATTGCTGAAGACTCCACATACTTGGGCTGCAAGGCCACTGAGAAATCCTGCTAGAACTGAGCAACAAGCCTCCTCTGTGTAGACCAACTGACAGAAAGCTGAAAAAAGCTATGCTGCATGCAGTTCAATGGGAGAGAGAGAAATCACCAGTGGAGATACCCAACAGTGGACACTGCAAGTCTTAAACTTGACCAGCCAGGACAAATGAGCCAACAGGTGCAATAGTGGCACATCTGTTATGGGAGAAACCAAGTGCCTTCTAATTGGACTGGAGGCCTGCTCCATGGGAGGGAATACATCCCTGATACTGAAAACCCACAACAGGGGTAGTCATGAGCCCTAGGAGCGTAATGTCTGCTGCTGTCTGGCTAAAAGTATATACTATGCTCACCAAATTGCCCAGTAAGCACTTAATGTTCATACCAATGTATTAATGGTACTCTCACTTTTGGTTAGAGAAGCTTATCTTTTCAGATGATGGTGACCTCGGGATGACTCAGAAGGCACCATGGTGCTGAGAGGAAGTCACAGAGGAGTGCTCAACACTGAAACATCTCTATCACCCCTTCCAAGACTCAGGGTCCATTGTGGAAGAGGTGACAGAAAGAATGTAAGAGCCAAAGGAAGGGTAGGACTCCTTACAATGTGATCCTCCAGACACAAAATGGCCCAGATATTCATGACCTCACAGTGCCTGTCACTACCTATACAAGACCACCATAATAGGAGGAAAAGATGATGACATTAAAATAAAAGAGAGGCTGATTGAGAGGAAGAAGGGGTGTGATGGAGAGTGGAGTTGTAAAGGGGAAAGTGGGAGGAGGGAGAGAATTACCATGGGCTATTGTCTAAAATAAAGTTAAAAAGAAAAAAGAAAGTAAAAAAATTTATAGAGAGAGGTGGGGGAGAGTATGGGCATGCCAGGGCCTCTAGCCACTTCAAACAAACTCCAGACTCATGTCACTTCATGCATCTAGCTTGTGTGGGTACTGGAGAATCAAACCTGGGTCCTTAGGCTTTGTAGGCAAGCACCTTAAACTCTAAGTCATTTCTCTAGCCTTTTTTTGCCTTTGAAAATTATTATTTTTATTAACAACTTCCATAATAAATAGACAATAAACCATGGTAATTCCCTCCACCCCCACACTTCACAACTCCACTCTCCATTATATCCCCTCCCCCTCTCAATCAGTCTCTCTTTATTTTGATATCATATGTCATCATCTTTTCTTCCCTTTATGATGGTCTTATGTAGGTAGTGTTAGGCACTGTGAGGTCATGGATAGCCTTTTCTTTTTCTTTCTTTTAAAATTTTGTTTGCTTGTTTTTGGTCTTTGGAGGTAGGGTTTCACTCTAGTCCAGGATGACCTGGAATTCACTATGTATTTTCAGGCTGGCCTTGAACCCATGGTGATCCTCCTGCCTCTGCCTCCCCAGTGCTGGGATTAAATGCATGCGCCACCATGCCCAGCATTTTTTCACCTTTTTTTGAGGTAAGGTTTCATGCTACTTCAGCTTGACCTGACCAGGCTGCTCTCAAACTCATGTTGATTCTCAATATCCCCCATGGATGGGGAAGATACTCATGAGCTCTCCCCACCAGGAGATACTGGCAGTCAGCAGTATCTAGGTGTTGCAGTCCAGTTCGCATTGCTGGTAGAAATCACCTAACCAAGAGCAGCTTCTGGGAAAAAGAGTTTTATTTTGGCTTACAGGCTCGAGGGGAAGCTCCACGATGGCAGGGAAAAATGATGGCATGAGCAGAAGGTGGACATCACCCCCTGGCCAACATAAGATGGACCACAGCAACAGGAGGGTGTGCCAAACACTGGCATGGGGAAACTGGCTATAAAGCCCATAAGCCCACCCCCAACTATACACTCCCTCCAGGAGGCATTAATTCCCAAATCTCCATCAGCTGGGAACCTAGCATTCAGAACACCTAAGTTTATGGGGGACACCTGAATCAAACCACCACACTAGAGGAGAGGGAGTCATGGTCTTCAGTGGTACAGCCACTGATGCACTGCCTACCCTTCAATAAGTAACCCCTAGCCCAGGGGCATGCAGCCCTAAGTTTGGTGGGTCACCAAAACAGACATGAAAGTAGGAAGGGGAAAAGGAGGTATTGTTTAGGGCTGGAGAGATTGCTCAGCAGTTAAGGCGTTTGCCTGCAAAGCCTAACAACCCAGGATTCAATTCCCCAGTAGCCACATAAAGTCAGATGCACAAAGTGGCACATGTGTCTGGAGTTTGTTTGCAGTGGCTAGAGTCTCTGGTACTCTCTCTCTCTCTCTCCTTGCAAATAAATAAGTACAATATTTTTAAAAAAGATTTGGAAAAAGAAAAAAAAATGTTGTGGTGGCGCACGCCTTTAATCCCAGCACTTGGAAGGCAGAGGTAGGAGGATCGCAGAGAGTTTAAAGCTACCCTGAGACTACATAATGAATTCTAGGTCAGCCTGAGCTAGCATGAGACCCTACCTTGGAAAACCAAAAAAAAAGGGGGGGGGAACTTAGCAGGAGATATATTGCATATCTGATCTTCATAGTCTGTTATGATGTTGCAGAATAACATATTTGATATTCTAGAGGGGCTAGACAGATGGCTCAGTGGTTAAGAGCACTTGCTTACTTGAAATAGATGTTCTAGAAAATCCCTGATTTATGGCTCCAGAGAATAAGAAGGCTTAGGGCTGTCTTCCTATTTCACACTTTACTCTCCTCTCAA
Organism: Jaculus jaculus; assembly: GCF_020740685.1. NCBI lineage: Eukaryota > Metazoa > Chordata > Mammalia > Rodentia > Dipodidae > Jaculus > Jaculus jaculus. The sequence goes on along the minus strand of NC_059106.1, from coordinate 2,651,463 downwards.
GAGGAACCACAGTTCAGAGCCCATCTGAGGCACATGGAGAAATGCTCTGGAAGGGAACAGATTCCTGGAGCTGATGGACGAGTCTGAGAGGGAAGAAATGGTGGACGAGCAGCATCAAGGAAAAAGAAAAAGGAGAGAATGGCTGGCTGAGCTGCAGAGGCATGGACTATTGTGAAGCCAAGAGTGCTGCAGAAGCAAGCTGCCACGCTCACCGGTTCAGACATGCAGGAACGGATAGCATGTTGGGCAGTTTTAATTTTCCTCTGTGCTTTTCTATATCTTCAAAGTTGCACTGAACACTTCTTAACTAGGAGAGAACCCCACATAACCAAGGTGATCTCTGTCAACGTGTGAAGGACAGAAGTGGGTACCTTCTGTTCTGAGCGGCCAGTCTTCTTCCTCTTCACCCTTGGGGTTTCCTTCCTTACCCACCACTATGGACTGACTGCAACCACTGTCTTGGTCAAAGTCCTGCAAGATCAAAAACAAAAGCCCAGGAAATAAAAATAAAATATTTTAAAATAAAGAAAAAAATAAATAAATAAAATATTTTTAAAAGGGGACCAGAGAGATGGCTTAGCAGTTAAGGTGTTTGCCTGCAAAGCCAAAGACCCGGGTTTGATTCCCTAGCATCCACGTAAAGCCAGATGCACAAAGTGGCCCATGCATCTGGAGTTCGTCTGCAGTGGTTGGGGTCCATTCTCTGTCTCTCTTCTTTCTAGCTCTCTCTGATTGCAAATAAATAAATGAAATAATTTTTTTTAAATAAGCTCAGGTCTTGGGAGATGGTTTAGTAGGAAAAGTGCTTGCAGTGTATGTAAGAATATCTGAGTCTGAATCCCAAACACCTACATAAAATGCCAGGCAGGGTGGCATACATCTTTAGCCCTAGTGCTGGGGAGGAGATAGAAGGATCCCTGGGGCTTGTCAACCAGTGAGTCTAGATGAATCAGTGAGAAACCCTGTCTGCAAACAAGGTGGAAAGCCAGATGTGGTGGCGCACAGCTTTAATCCCAGCACTCAGGAGGCAGAGGGAGGAAGAACCGCTGTGAGTTCAAGGCCAGCATGAGACTAGAGTAAGTTCCAGGTGAGCCTGCGCTAGAGTGAGACCCTTTCTCAAAAAAGGGGGTGGGGGTCTGGAGAGATGGCTTAGTGGTTAAGGCACTTGCCTGTGAAGCCAAAGGACACCAGTTCAATTCCCCAGTACCCATGTAAGCCAATTGCACAAGGTGGCGCATGTGTCTGGAGTTCATTTGCAATGGCTGGAGGCCCCGGTGCACCCATTGTCTCTCTCTCTCTCTCTCTCTCTCTCTCTCTGCTTGCAAATAAAATAAAATAAAACAAAATAAAATGCTAAACTATTTTTTAAAAAATAAGGTGGAGAGTGACTAAGGAAGATACCTGACATTGACCTCTGGCCTCCACGTGCATGTGTGCATACATCAGCACACACATAGGAGTGCACACAAATGCATGCATATCATACACATGCAAAAAATTAAAAAGCTCAGTGGTTCAACATACTACTTCATATGGGCAAATGCTGACTTTTCAAGGTTAGAGTTTCACACTGTGGATCCCTTCTAAATTGGATAAAGTATTTAAAACTAAGATAATGGGAAAGTTTCAGCCCCTGGAGCACCAAGGTCCAAGAGTTGCAGATGTGATTAGCTGCACAGCCAATAATCAAGATCAAAGCCAAAATCACACAGACAGAAAGACGCAATACCGTGTGATTTATCGGCTCAGAATCCAGGCTGCTAAGCTGCCACAAATTCCATTTGCACCGGGAAGTGGAAAAAATCCTTCAGCCACAGTCACAGCAAACAATTCCAGAGGAACTCTGTCATTTCCATAATGGCTCCCTGGGGCATGGTTTACCAGTGGGGAAGATGGAAGCCCCAACCCCTTGTGGAAGCCGCAGATAGAGCCCTAGCCTGGAGGAGGCCATGGAGGCAGCAAAGCCCATTAGAGTGCTCGCTGTGATGTCTTTCTGGTCGGATCACAACTTCTTTCCATTCCTCTAGAAGACATCATTATGCTGGGAAGCAGGGCCGGAAGACAACTTGAGTCTCTGAAGAGGAAGAAACCACTTTCTAACACTGGTTGTTGGGCTTCTTTCCTTACTAGCTGACAATTTTGTGCTTTGAAATTTCTGGGGTGTAGTTTAGTGGTAGTGTTCCAGTTTGTTCTCTCACTTAAAAAATATTGTATTTATTTATTTGAGAGAGAGAAAGAGGAAGGTAGAGAGAATGGGTGCACCAGGGCCTCCAGACACTGCAAATGTACTCCAGACACATGGGCCACCTTGTGTATCTGGCTTACCTGGGTACTGGGGCATTGAACCTGGCATTAGGCTTTACAAGCAAGTGCCTTAACTGCTAAGCCATCTCTCCAGCCTGTTCTCATTTTTGTCATCTGGGTAAATAGCCTATCTGAGAGGAATATTTGGTAAAAGTTCTGTGTCCTAAGGCCAGGGAGATGGCTTAATGGATAGAGGGCTTGCCATGCTAGTATGAGAACTGGAGTTCAGAATCCCTAGGACCCACGTCAAAGCCAGACACTGTGCAGGGTGTCTGTAACCCCAGCGTGCCCATAGTGGGAGGGGAGGAGGAGACAGGAGCATCTACCAGAAGCTCATGAGCAGACTAGCCCGGCAAGTGGAGTGGTAAACAATGGAGAGTCTGCCTTGAAGGAGGTGGAAGGCAAGGACCAACACCTGAAAGTTGTCCCCTGACTTCCACACACGTGCCTGCATTCACACACAGGAACATACACACACACAGTCACACATGAACACACACACATGTGTGAGACTCTGAGCTAATTAGATAAGTGTCACACTTTAAAAATGATTACACCTGCCGGGCATGGTGGTGCATGCCTTTAATCCCAGCACTGGGGAGGCAGAGGTAGGAGGATCACCGTGAGTTCGAGGCTACCCTGAGACTACAGATGAATTCCAGGTCAGCCTGAGCTACAGTGAGACCCTACATCGAAAAACAAAAACAAACAAACAAAAAAGACCCAAACAAACAAAAGATATCATTGAATACATTTGGTCAGGTTGGCATGGTGGTACACATCAGTGAAACGGGGAACCCAAGGTAGGAGGATCAGTAGTTTGAGGCCAGTCTAGACTACATAGTATGTTCCAGTAACATAACGAGACTGTCTTAAAAAACAAAAATTGATACGTGCTTATTATCAAATATTCAAGCAAGGGGGCTATGTAGATGGCTCAGCAATTAAAAACACTTCCTTGCAAAGCCTGCCAGGCCAGGTTCTGGTTCCCTTCTTAACCCGTCCACATAAATCAGACACAAGTGGCACAAGCACATGGTGCCCGCTTGCAGTGGCAAAAGGCCCTGGCATGCCCATATATATACACATGCACATATACACACACATGCCCACATACACATACATGCTCACAAATAAATAAATATGTCCAAGTAATACAAATGAAGTGATAGATCTGGTTATCTGTTTGCTTATTTGTTTGTTTTTGTTGTTGTTATGTTTTCATTTTCTTTTACTGTATTTGGTTTTATTGGTATTGGTTTTGGTTTATTGAGAAAGGGTCTCAAGTAGCCTAGGCTGGACTCAAACTCACTATATAGTCAAGGATGACCTTGAACTCCTGATCTCCTGTCTCCACTTTCCATGTGCTGGATTAGAGACATGTGCCCCCATGCCTGGTTTTCTTCTTGTTCCTTTAAACATATTTTATTTTTTTTTATTTTTTATTTCTCGAGGTAGGGACTCACTCTAGCTCAGGTTGGCCTGGAATTCACTATGTAGACTCAGGGTGGCCTCAAACTCACGGCGATCCTCCTACCTCTGCCTCCCGAGTACTGGGATTAAAAGCGTGTGCCACCACACCCAGCCATATTTTATTTTTTTAACTATTATTTGACAGAGAGACAGAGATGGAGAGAAAGAGGCAGAGAGAAAGAGAGAATATGAGAATGGGTGTGCCAGGTCCTCCAGCCACTGCAAATGACATCCAGATGTGTGTGCCACTCAGTGAATATAACTTTACATGGGAACTGGGGACTCAAACTCAGACAGTTAGGCTTTGCAAGCAAGCACCTTTAACCACTGAGCATCTGTCCAGCCCTTATTTGTTTCTTTAAATGGGTCATCTTACCTCACTGCTGCTGATTCTTTGCAAAATTGTGTTCTGATTTTTGGGAATTGTCATATCCATTGGAGAAGAGCAGGTATCATGACAAATGTCAAGTAATGATCCAGCATGCTCTTCTGTCAAAAGAAACACAATTGTGTTTTATTAACACTCATCTCCAACGATTCCACAGAGAGATCTCTAGGGCTGATTTTATTTTGTTTTTCTTTAATAAATCTTTTAAAGTGTTTATTTATTAGAGAGAGAGAATATGGGTACTCCAAGTCCTTCTGACTTTGCAGGCCAACTCCAGATGCATGTGCTACTTTGTGTATCTGGCTTTATGTGGCTACTGGGGAGTGGAACCTGGGCCATCAGGCTTTGCAAGCAAGTGCTGTTAGTTGCTAATGCCATCTATCCTGACCAGATTTCTAGATTTTTTTTCCCCTGAGGTAGGGTCTCATTGTAGCTCAGGCTGACTGGAATTCACTGTGTAATCTCAGGATGGCCTCAAACTCATGGCGAGCCTCTTCTTGTGCCTCCCAAGTGCTAGGATTAAAGGCATGCACCACCACGCCCGGCTCAGATTTCTAGATTTTAAAATCAGCTCCATTTTGTCAGATTGTCCTGAAAGAAGGGGACAGCATCACCATGAAGCTTCAGGCAATGCTTTTCACAGGAAATAAAAAGGCTGCAAGGGCTGTGGTGATGGCTCAGTGGATACAGCCCTTGCTGGACAAACCCCGGAGCCACATGCACGCTGCACTTCTATCTCCCAGCAAGCCTGTGATGAGAAGGGAGGCAGTGACAGAATTTCCCAGAAGGTCGTGGAGCAGCTAACTGGCGAGTAGAGCAGTGAACGGTGAGAGGCCCTGCCTCACACAAGGTGGAAGCGGAGGACTGACACTCGAGAGTCATCCTCTGACCTCCGCACATGCCATGACATGCATGTGCCTGCACACACACACATGGACACACACCCACACATGAACACATACATCTAGAGTTTATGTGTAGCGGCAAGAGGCCCTGGTGTGCCCATTCTCTCTCTCTCTCTCTTTCTCATTGTTTGCAAATAAACAAAAAGCAAGGTGGTAGAAAGCAATTGAGCAAAACTCCCCATGTCAACCTCTGGCCCCCATGTGCGCATGCACACATGTCAATGTGCACCCGCAAACACATGTGCTACACATATACAAGCATGCATCACATACATGCACGTACCCCATATACATATAGACATGCACAAAAGGTCAAAGTCCAGCATTTTGACTTAGTGGTATGCCCGAGCTGTATTAGATACCCTTAAGACGTTGGAGCAGACATGTTTGCATCCCATGGCGCATGGAGCCTTGGGCTCCGCATGGTCACGCTCAATAAGCTGCCGTTGCTTTGACGTACTTAAGTGAGTCCATCAAACAGATGCAAATTTAAAATTCAGCTAGAACTTGTTGTTTTGGGAATGTGCATATGCAAAGAAATATTTACCTGATTGGGGGATAGAATTTGTTAGGATGTCCAATAACTGCTGTTTCCTCAAACTCTGTATTTGTGACACGTAGTGTGTTGCTGATTTGCCACTAAAGTCACAAAGTTTGGGATCTCTAGGAAAAATAGAATTGACACCAAGAATTATCTAGTTAAATCTGTAGAAAAATAAAACCAGTATGGCAAGGAAAGCATTGACATCAAATAAATTAAAATAATAATAATAATCTTGGGCTGGAGAGATGGCTTACTGGTTAAGGCACTTGACTGAGAACTCTAAAGACCCAGGTTCAATTTCCCAGTGCCCAAGTAAGCCAGATGCACAAGGTAGCACATGTGTCTAGAGTTCGTTTGTAGTGACTAGAGGCCCTGGCACACCCATTTTTTCTCTCTATCTGCCTTTCTCTCTCTCTCTCTCTCTCTCTCTCACACACACACACACACAATAATAAGTAAATAAATTTTTAAAAAATTAAAATGTAATCTTAGCCAAGCATGGTGACACACGCCTTTAGTCCCAGCACTCAGGAGGCAGAGGTGGCAGGACGGCCGTGAGTTCAAGGCCACCCTGAGACTAGAGTGAATTCTAGGTCAGCCTGGGCCAGAGAGAGTAGAAAGAGATCCGACTTCAAAAACAAAAACAAAACAAAACAAAAAGAAAAAAAAAAACAGGGCTGGAGAGATGGCTTAGTGGTTAAGGTGCTTGCCTGCAAAGTCAAAGGACCCAGGTTCAATTCTCCAGGACTCACATAAGCCAGATGCACAAGGGAACACACACATCCAGAGTTCATTTTCAGTGGCTGGAGGCCCTGGCATGCCCATTCTCTCCTTCTCTCTCTCTCTACTGGCCTATTTCTCTCTCTCAAATAAATAAACATTTAAAAAATTCATAATTCAAAATAAATAACACAGCCAGACATGATGGCTCATGCCTTTAATCCCAACACTTAGGAGGCTGAGGTAGGATGATCTGCCATGAATTTCAGGTCAACCTGGGCCACAGAGTGAGTTCCAGGTCAGTCTGGGATGGAGTGACACTCTACCTGGAAAACAAAACAAAATGACTGGGGCCAGAGAGATGGCTCAGCTGTTGAAGGACTTGCTTGCAAAATCTGACAGCCTGGGCTTGTTTCTCCAGTGTCCATGTAAAGTCAGATGCACACAGTGACACCCGTGACTGGAGTTCACTGTCAGTGACAAGCCTTGGCCCATCCATTTTCCTCTCTCTCTCCCTCCCTCTTCTCTCTCTTTCTCTGCTTGCAATGGAAATAAAAATGTTTAAAATAATAGATAGACAGGTAACATAAGAAATGGCACTACTTTGTCATGTAGCCTTAAGCAAGGTGCTCAGTTTGAAACCTCAGTTTGCTCAACTGCCTAGACTGGTGTTTCTCAGCCTGACATCTACTATCTCCTATATCCTATATCCTATATCCATTCCAGCCTGTTAATCTTCATCCTGTGGGCATTGTCCATTAGCCTGTCTTCTAAACAATCACTCTGGCCATTTTTCTTTACTTTGGTGGCTTCAAAATCCCATGTTCATGTCATTCCATGGATACTTCTTACAATAACTTGCATCCTTGAGTGTTACTGGGAAAAAGCTGCCATTTGTTCTTGTTTGGCAACAACAATGGAAGCTACAATTTTAGCAGGATAGGCTGCTTGTTAACCTTGTTTTTTTTTAGTTAATCATGAACCTCCCTCCTCCTAAAAGCACTCAGTGCATAGTCATTTTCAGATACCTGGAAATCACTGTTATAACTGATTTTGATAGATGGATGAAGCTTTTCAGAGTAATTAGTGACATCCTGGAGGCAGGTGACTGCATATCTAAGAATCATTTGATATCACCAGTCACTGCCAAAATCCTCATTTTTAGTTTTGTGATGATATCTCATGCCGCCCAGACTGGCCTCATGCTTCCCATGTTGCTGAAAGTGACTTTGAACTTCTGATCTTCCTAACTCCACCTCCTTGGTGCTGGGATTACAGACATGCATTACCATTGCTGGTTTATGTGGTGCTGGGGATAGAACCCAGGGCTTCATGCATGCCAGGCAGGAACTCTCCCTACTGAACTGTGTCCTCAGCCCCCAAACGCTAATTATCCGAACAAGTAAAAGACCCAGTTGTCATAAGAATTAAAAAAAGAAGAAGAAGAATAGTTGCTAGGCATGGTGGTGCATGCCTTTAATTCCAGCATTCAGGAGGCTAAGGTAGAAGGATTGCTGTGAGTTTGAGGTCAGCCCAGGCTAGAGCAAGACCCTAGCTCAGAAACCAAATAATAACAACAACAACAATAATAATAGTCAGTTTAAACATCCGCACATCCCTTTGCAATTGTGAAGTCATTTTATGATGGAGCACAATGCCTGTGTCATTTAAACGTGTCTGCAGCCTAGACACGGCTCTGTGGTAGGGTCGGCTTAGCATGCATTCTCCATTACTTCCAAAGTGTGTGGGTGGGATGGTTCATCTCGACTTGTCAATTTGATGGATCTAGGTTTCTTTTGTTCTTTTTTGTTGTTGTTGTTTGTTTGACGTAGGGTCTATCCCAGGCTGACCTAGAATTCCCTATGTAGTTTCAGGCCAGCCTTGAACTCATGGCGATCCTCCTACCTCTGCCTCTTGAGTGCTGGGACCAAAGGCCTGCAATTTGATGGATTTAGAATCACCACGGAGACAAATCTGTGAGGGAGGTTCTAGATTAGGTTAACTGAGGAGGGCGACGCCATTCCAGGAGCTGCAGTCCTAACGTGCACGCAAGGAGACGTGAGCTGAGCAGGGAGTCCACCTCTGCTTCGCGACTGCAGGCGCCAGCGGGCTGCTTCCGGTGCTGCTGCCCTGCCTTCCGCCCAGAGGGGCTGCAGCCTTGAACGGTGAGCTGAAATAAACCCTTCCTTATTTACTTTTGTCAGTGTGCTTTGTCACAGTGAGAAGAAACGTCACTGATGCAGTACGTGTATGATTATGGTTGTGATTTTGTGTTTATAAAAGCATTTCAGGAGGGATGTAGGAAAATAATTATAACTTAAAATGCCACCATACATGCATGTCTTTTAAAAAATATTTTCATTTATTTATTAGGGAATATGGGATATACCTGGGCCTCCTGCCACTGCTAACAAGTTTGACACATGCACTACTTTGTGCAAATGGCTTAATGTGGGTACTGGGGAATCGAACCTGGATTATCAGGCTTTGCAAATAAGTGCCTTTAACCACTGAATCATCTCTTCCAGCCTGTTGTTCTTTTTTGAAAAGACCATTGATATTTTATGGGAAAATATAAAGTTTAGGCTTTTGCAATTTTCCTTCTTTTTTTTTTTTAAGACATTTTATTTATTTATTTGCAAGCAGAGAGAAATAGAAGAGAGACAGAGAGAATGGGTATGCCAGGGCCTCCAGCCACTACAAATGAACTCCAGATACACACACCACTTTGTGCATCTGGCTTTACATGGGTGCTGGGGAATCAAACCTGGTTCATTAGGCTTTGCAGGCAAGTGCCTTAACTGTCAAACCATCTCTTCAGCCCCCAGTTTTCTTTCTAAAACAAAACCAAACAGGTCAGAAACCGAGCACATATATTCTCTTTTGAATAGAAACATAAATTGGTCTTAGGAAACAATCAGGCACTTAAAACGTAAAGCCAGATGCACAAAGTGGTGCATGCATCTGGAGTTTGTTTACAGTGTCAAGAAACCCAGGTACACCCTTGCTCACTCTCTACCTGCCTCTTTCTCTTTCTCAAATAAATAAATGCAAATTTTAAAAAATTTTAAAAAGAACAACAATATGGGGCTGGAGAGATGGCTTAGCAGTTAAGTGCTTACCTGTCAAGCCTAAGGACCCCGGTTCGAGGCTCGATTCCCCAGGACCCACATTAGCCAGATGCACAGGGGGGCGCACATGTCTGCAGTTCGTTTGCAGTGGCTGGAGTCCCTGCCGTACCCATCCTCTCTCTCTGCCTCTTTCTCTCTGTCACTCTCAAATAAATAAATAAAAATTTTAAAAAAAGAACAGCAACATGTATGTGAGGACAATTCACAGGTCTAGGTTCACACGTGGTTTCTGCAAACCAAGTAGAGCGCCGGCTGTGCGGACAGACCGCCGGTACTCACGCGCGACGCCTCAGCAGCTCTGACAGGACCTCCTCCGGCCTGTAGGCCCTTAGCATGTCCAGGCTCTCAAACAGGTCCACATCTCGCACCGCCAGCATCAGTGCAGTCAGGCCTTGCTGGTTTGGGAAATTGAGATCCAAGAATTCCTCCGATGCCTTTAAAAAACACGAGGCTTGGTTTCTATTGGATTTTTAATGTACCATTGCTTTAAGTAATCTTTGCATTTTCATTGCTTGGGCAATTTCTCATTTTAATTTACTTTGGAGATGGTGTTGGGGATTGAACTCAGGACTTTGCATGTCAGTGCGGACATTAAGCTGCACCTGTAGCTTTGACCTCACCGCACTCTCTCCCAGTGTTTATGTGAAAGCTCTCAAGCCTGAAAGACAGATACACTGGGTTCCAGCCCTTTTTTTAAATATATAATTAACAATTTCCATAATTGTAAACAAGGTTCTTGTCTTAATTTCTTTTCTTTTCTTTCCTTTTTTTTTTTTCTGGGAGGGCGGTGGGCAGGTCTGACTGTAGTCCAGGCTGACCTGGAACTCACTATGTAGCTCCAGGCTGGCCTAGAAGTCATATCAATCCTCATATCAATCCTGCCTCAGCCTTCTGAAATCTGGGATTAAAGGCATGAGCCACCACACCTGGCTTGGATATTCTTTTTCTTTCTTTTTTTTTTAAAAAAATAAAAAAATAAACATTTATTTATTTATTCGAGAGAACTCCAGACGCATACACTACCTTGTACATCTGGCTTATGTGGGTCCTGGGGAATCGAACCTGGATCCCTTGGCTTTGCAGGCAAATGCCTTAACCACTAAGCCATCTCTCCAGCCCCTCTTTTTCTTTCTTTCTTTAAGTATTTTTATTTATTTACTTGCAAGCATAAGGAAAAAGAAGAGAGAAAGGGAATGGCTGTACCAGGGCTTCTCCAACTCCCCCTTTTTTATTTGAGAGAGAGAGAGAGAGAGTGCGCACCAGGACCTCCTGCCACTGCAAACAAACTCCAGATACATGCATCACTTTACACATCTGGCTTTACATGGGTACTGGGAAATTGAACCCAGGATACCAGGCTTTGCAAGCAAGTATTTTTAATGGCTGATCCATATCTCCAGCCCATGTTCTTTATTTTCATTTGTAAATTTTGGCAATCCTACCTCTGAGTCTTGAGTGACACAACTGAAATACTAGTTTTTCTTTGAGGTTGTTCTGATAATTAAAGATGGAATATGAATGCCTTTCACATACCAGGTACTTTATCAACCTTTGTTAAATGAATGATTTGCAATGATGAGACAATTCATTTGCTTTTTGTGTGTGTATACCTGTTTGCTTGTGTGTGCACAAGTGTTCACTATGTGTGCGCTTGCGTGTGTGTAGGCATGTGTGTGTATGCATGTTTGCTTGTGTGTGCACAAGTGTTCATATGTGTGCACTTGCGTGTGTGTATGCATGTGTGTGTGCATGTTTGTGTGTGCACAAGTGTTCATATGTGTATGCATGTGTGTGTGTGTAGGCCAGAAATTGACATCTGGTGTCTTCCCAGAGTTGTTCTTCACCTTATTAATCCAGGTAGGAGCTCTCACTTGGACCCAGAGCTCACTATGTAGGCTAATGTAGCTAACCAGTTTCCCTCAGGAGCCCCCAATTCCAACCTCTCCAGTACTGGGATTATAGGCACATGTTGCAACACCCACCAGGCTTTTCATAGTGCTGGGGTCAAAGCTGAGGTTCTTGCACTTGTGCAGCAAGCACTTTGCTGACCAGCCATCCCTCCGGCCCCATCACCACTCACTGCATTGCATTTATGCAGTCAAACGGAAGTGACAGGTGGGTATTATTTATGCTTTAATGAAAGTAAGTTATTTACTTATTTATTTTTGGTTTTTCGAGGCAGGGTTTCACTCTAGCTCAGGCTGACCTGGAATTCACTATGTAGTCTCAGGGTGTCCTCGAACTCATGGCGATCCTCCTGCCTCTACCTCCCGCATGGTGGGATTAAAGGCATGCGCCACCAGGCCGGGCAAATGAAAGTAAATTTTAATTTGAACAATTGAGAGCTAAAAAATCTACTGGTAGGCAAAAATATCCAAACTGCTCTTTTTTGTTGTTGTTGTTGTTTCGAGGTAGGGTTTCACACTAGCCCAGGCTGACCTGGAACTCACTATATAGTCTCAGGGAGGCCTTGAACTCAAAGCCATCCTCCTAGCTCTGCCTCCTGGGTGCTGGGATTAAAGGCATGTGCCATCACGCCTGCCTAAAATTGCTCATTTTAGAGACCAAAGTACCAGACTAATTTTCACCTCTATTTCACTTTATGCCATGACAATATAGTCTCTACCTCAGCTTCTCCAGGGACAGGACAGAGGTGATTTCAGCAGGCGGCTGTGGGAATTAGTTAATTTTTTTTCTCAGTCTCTGAGAAGAAACTACCTCTTATTCCAAAGTTTATTATTAGGCAGAACCAATATGAAAGCTTGGAGCTGAGAGTCATTTTGCAATAGCACATTAATTTAGCATCTGTCGAGGAAGTTCTGGGTCTAGTAGTGGGCAATATCTTCTTAGAGCCTGGTTACTAAATCTTCCACACATGACTGTGAAGACAGATTAGGTTATAATTACATAGTTGAAAATAGCATTAAACAAAATGTATCATCTCAAAAACTTTTCTAATCCTCAGTTGAATGGTAATTTTAGACTACCATACAATAAAAGAGCTGAAAGTGTTTTCTGTTGTTTTTTCTCCCAGCTATCCTTGAACTGTATGTGACTGGCATATCTTTCAACTCTGTATCTGTTTGTGTCTTTGCCATAAGGGATTAGAAGACACTGTTTCCTAGCAGCAGCAGTTGACTTTCTTTCAGTTGCAAGGCCACATGGGTTGAACAGTATCTTTAAAGGGAAATGCCAGCAGTGGGCAATTGCCAATAATTGAAGTCTTTGGTTATGCACATTATTTTGCAAGATGCTTTGGGGGAAAGTATATACTGGTAGCAGATCTAAATAAGATCAATACGCCCAAAAGACAGCTTTACAAAATGTATTCTCTGAAGTCCTTTGGTCACAGATAAATATTACGCAGGGCATGGGCTCTCTGATTCCCTTTTCTGGATGAAGATAATAATTGCAACTGGGCCGAAGGGATCTAAGCAGCAATCGTGCAAAAGGCAGTGATGTCAAGGGAACTCCTCTGAGCCAGCTGACAGCCATCCCCCGGTGCTTCCTGCAGCACATCATTTCCCAGGAGTGCTGCAGACCTCTTCTACAGCGCAGCTGCAGGAGCGTGAAATGCCTGCTCCCTTCTTGCGGTGTCTTGTTTTCTACTCCAGTGTCCTATTTGACCCTGAATCCTTTTCATCTTCGCTGCCTGAGACTTTCTGGAAGTGCATGTAAAAATAACTTCTTTTTCTATTTTTTGCACATGTGTGTGTGGTGTGTATGCATGTTTGTATGTGTGGGAATGCACATGTGTTCAGGTGCACATATGTGTATGTGGAGGCCAGGGGTTGATATTGGGCATTTGCTTTGATCATATCCCACTTCATTCACCAAGGCCCTTGTTCTCAGAGATTCTCAGTTTGGCTAGTCTGCCTCCCAGCTTATGGGGATCCCCAACTCTACCTTTCAAGCACTGGGCTTCCAGGAGGCCACCATGTCCACCTAGTGTTTCTTTTAATTATTTATTCATTCATTTATTCATTTCTTTTTCAAGGAGAGAAAGAGAGCATCAATATGGGTACACCAGGGCCTCCTGCCACTGCAAACAAACTCCAGACACATGTGCCACCTTGTGCATCTGGCTTTACATGGGTACTAGGGAATCAAACCTGGGCCTTCAGGCTTTGCAAGCCAATGTCTTTAACCACTGAGTCATCTCTCCAGCCCCTCCACATAGCATTTAAATGGGTATTGGGGTTATGAACTCATGTCCCCACACCTGCATGACACGTATCCTTTGAGCTATCTCCCCAGTCCACTTAATTTTCCTTTGAAAGGAGTCATAAGCTAGGCATAGGAACATAAGTCTGTGATCTTATCCTCTGTTCTCCCACCTCGGGGCAGAAGTAAACAGTGTGACTCACCAGTAAGTGTTGAAGGTGTTCAAGATCACCTTGCCATGAGCTCTGTAGGAGCTGCATTTGGGGCGCTTGGAGTCCACGGGCTGCCAGGAGTTGTCTCTGGATAGCATGGCTGGCCACATGAACAGCAGTTTGATTGCTGTAATTGCAAAGAGTAGTATCTGCTCCCCTTTCCAGGAGAAACCCAACGACCTGCAACACAACAGCACTCTTGTGTGATACTGTGGAGTGGCAACTGGATCTTCAGAATCGGGCAGAAAACTGACTTAGATGTGGCTTGGATTCCTGTTAAAGGAGAGGAGGATGAGAGGGGAATAAAATGGAGGAACGCAGGCTGGCTAGAGCTTCGAGAGGGAGCTCGTGCCTAGCACGTGTGAAGTGATCCCCGGACACACACACACACACACAGAGAGAGAGAGAGAGAATTGATTTGAGTGCAAGTAATTGTAATTTGACTTTTTTGTGGGGGCACGTACATGCCACCATGTGTGTAGAGGTGAGAGGACAACTTTGGGGTTTTGTTCCTCTTTTTCTACCTTGTTTGAAATAAGATCTCCCTCTTTTGTTTGTGTTTTTTTGCTTTTTTGTATTTGAGGTAGGGTCTCACTCTAGCCCAGGCTCACCTGGAATTCACTATGTAGTCTCAGGGTGGCCTTGAACTCATGGTGATCCTCCTACCTCTGTCTCCTGAGTGCTGAGATTAAAGGCATGCGCCACCACGCCCGGCCTTCTTTCTCTCTCTCTCTTTTTCCTTCAGGGTAGGATCTCACCTTAGCCCAGGCTGACCTGGATCTCAGTCTTTAGTCCCAAACTGACCTTGAACTCACAGCAATCCTCCTACCTCTGCCTTACCATTTCTGGGATTAAAGACAGATTTTAGGATCTCTCTTGTTCGCTGCTAGGAACACCAGACTAGCTGGATTCAGGATTCTCCATATTCCACCTTCCATTGCCTGGCTTCTACATGGTTCTGGGGATGAGGTATCTAGTGAGCAGGTTCATAGAGCAAGTGCCCTTAGCTACTCCCCACTTAGTTGCTTTTTTTTTTTTTTTTTTTTTTTAATCTGGGAAACAAAACCAGGCATGGTGGCACACACATTGAATCCCAGTACTCAGTAGGCAGAGGTAGGCGGATCGCCGTTTGTTTGAGGCCACCTTGAGACTACATAGTGGATTCCAGGTCAGCCTGGACTAGAGTGAGCCCCTACCTCAAAAAAACAAACAAAACAAAGGAAACAAAAACCTTTGATACAAATGATCTAAGTGCTTTTGTTGTTGTTGTTGTTTAAGATCTGTGGATGTTTTATGTTAAAGCCACAAAACATTGAAATATTTTCATTCTTTTTCTTGAGACAGGGTCTTATGTAGCCTGAGTTGGCCTTGAACTCACTCGCTCTAACTGAGAATGACTTGGCGTCCAAATTGTTTGTAGTAGAGTTTGGCTGCTCCAGGGGCGCTTGGGACCTCTGGGGAGGTCTCCCTAGATATCTGAATTCCCACAGGAACAAGATGAGGTGTTGACTGTTCAGGGCTGGATTGGGTTCATGTCCTCGTGAAGGTGCCACCTTGCAGGAGAAAAAGACCCATGGAGCCAGGCGTGGTGGCACAAGCTTTTAGTTCTAGCACTTGGGAGGCAGAGGTCGGAGGACCACCATGAGTTCAAGGCTACCCTGAGAATAGAGAGTGAATTCCAGGTGAGCCTGGGCTAAAGTGAGACCCTACCTCGAAAAACAACAAACAAAACAAAACAAAAAAGACATGGAAATCTATGTAAATTCTTCTCATTAGATCCCATGTCCTGGAAAACTAAGCTAGACCTTATATGAAAACGAGGTGACCCCAAAATAATACAGGCCATTGCTCAAACATTTGGTTACCTACAAGAGCTAAAAGGTCCCTATTGCTGAAGACACTACAGCCTGTGGCCACAGGACATCAAGTGACCATGCTGGAACTGAGAGAGAATCCAGTTCCCTCACAGTGCTGGAAAGTGCTGTGAAAGCAACTGAAGAGTAACAGTTGGCAAGACAGCGAATAAGCAGGAGGCCCTTCTGGGTCCAGAATCAACCGGCCGAGCCAGAAGTTCACGCGGTGTGACAGCGGCACACAGCCCATGCAGGTAGCCAGCTGCTCATGGGTTGGCCGTGACACCCACTCAGTGGGGGAGAACTCATAGCTGGCCCTGGGAACCAAGCCAGATTCTCTAGAGTAGGAAACGAATAGGCTCCAGAGAGAACCTGCACTGCTCTTTAACTAAAAAGAACGGACATACACATCAATAAGTCTCTCTAATAACTAGGCGCAACCCCTCTAATTCAAACTGTTCTCACCCTCACCTTTGGTTAGAGTTTGTTCTATCTTACAGATGGTGGAGAAGGCTGGAGGGATGGCTTAGCTATTAAGACACTTGCTTGCAAAGCCAAAGGACCCAGGTTCCACTCCCCAGGACCCACATAAGCCAGATGATGCACAAGGGGGCGCATGCTTCTGGAGTTCAATTGCAGTGGCTGGAGGCCCTGGTGTGTCCATTCTCTCTGTCTCTCCCTGCCTATTTCTGTATCTTTCTGTCTCTCTTAAATAAATAAATAAAAATAAAATGAAATAAAATAAAATAAAAATAGAGGGCTAGAATGAAACAAAAAAAGAAAAAAGGAGGGCTGGAGAGATGGCTTAGCAGTTAAACATTTGCCTGTGAAGCCTAAGAACCCAGGTTTGAGGCTCAGTTCCCCAGAACCCACGTTAGCCAGATGCACAAGGAGGTACACACATCTGGAGTTCATTTGCAGTGGCTGGAGGCACTGGAGCGCCCATTCTATCTCTCTCTATCTGCCTCTTCCTGTCTCTTTCTCTCTCTCTCTCCCCCCCTCTCTCTCTCTTTGTCGCTCTCAAATAAAGAAAAGTAACCAAAAAAAAAAAATTTTTTTTAAGAGAAAAGGAATAGAGATCTGACTGCCTATCAGGAAACCATGAGATGAGTCACCTTCCCTCATCTTTCTCGGCGCAGAAGCCACTGCAGAGGAAGCAGCTAGCCTGGAAACGAGTTTCAGGGAGATGGCGACACACACTGTAGTCACTCAAACCTCATCAAAACAGAGATCCAGAGGCTTCAGAGAAAACAACACTGAATGAGGCTGGAGAGATGGCTCAATGGTGAAGGCACTTGCCTGCGAAGCCTAAGGACCCAGGTTTGCTTCCCCCAGGACCCATGTAATCCAGAGGCACAGAGAAAACAACAGGAAATCCAATCTCTAGCTTGCCTGCCAAGGCTCAGGGAACAGGAGCGGGTGGAAAGGTCATAAGGGCCCGAGGGTGGTAGGAATAGCTTGAGGCACTGCACCCCCATCTGGCTCCCAGACTGACTGAGGCCTCTTGGTCCCCACAATAAATACCAATAACCTTACCAAAGAAGACCCTCAGCAGAATTGGGGATAGGGTAAGGAGCTCTAAGAATGCCCCTTTATTAAAACAAAAAGCAGGTGAAAATTTAAGAGATGTTATGATAATGAAGCAGCTAATGAATTTAAGTAGACTGCAAAAAAATCTGGTATGCCAGGCGTGGTGGCGCACGCTTTTACTCCCAGCACTTGGGAGGCAGAGGTAGGAGGATTGCCGTGAGTTCGAGGCCACCCTGAGACTCCATAGTGAATTCCAGGTCAGCCTGGGCTAGCGTGAGACACTGCCTCGAAAAAAAAAAAAAAAAAAAAAAAGAAAGCAAAGAAAAGAAAATATCTGGTCTGGGGTTGGAAAGATGGCTTAGCAGCTAAGGCATTTGCCTGCAAAGCCAAAGAACCCAAGTAAGCCAGATGCACAAGGGGGTGTATGCGTCTGGAGTTCGTTTGCAATGGCTGGAGCCCCTGGCATGCCCATTCTCTCTCATAAATAAAACATTGGGCTGAAGTTGTAGCTCAGTTGGTACAGTGTTTGCCTAGCATGCACAAAGCTCAGGGTTTGGTCATAACTACTGTATTAACTAGGTATGGTAGCACATGCCTACCACCCCTCCAGTGGGGAAGTAGAGGCAGGAGAATAAAAAATTCAAGTACATCCTCAGCTACATAAAGAGTTTGAGGCCAGCCTGGACTCTGCGAGAGCACATCTCAAAAGCAGAAACAAAAACAAAAAAGACTTAAAGCCATGTTGACTACAGGCTACCAGTTCTATGACTAGGCAGAAAGGCGTGGGAGGGAAGCTGAGGAAGTGTTATTGGCCCTGTCACCTGCACTAGAACTTTGCACAGCCTCGAAGCCTTGGAAGTTCACTGGCTGAGGAACAAGAAGCTTCTGTGCCTCTGGAAACAATGCAGATATGCCTTGCTTATGACACGGCACATTTTTATCCCTCCCGTGCCTCATCCCTCCTCCGTACCTCTGATAAATTCTCTTCTGCTGCAGTAATGAGTGGTGTATTTCCAGTCTGTGGGTGCTGAATGTCAAGGCTTCCAAAGATAGAATGAATGTTAATAATATGGTCACAGATGAGTCCCACATCACCTCTTGAAACAGCATTTAGGAAATCATGAATCAGTTGATTTTTGTTCATCTTGTTCAACCATCTTCAAGAGAAAAGAAATAATTTAGGCTGGAGAAATGGCTTAGCAGTTAAGGCATTTGCCTGCAAGACCAAAAGACCCAGGTTCAATTCCCCAGTACCCACATAATGCAGCTACACAAAGTAGCATATGTGTTTGGAGTTCGTTGGCTGGAGGCTCTGGCGTACCTATTTTCTTGATTTCTCTCTATCTGCCTTTCTTTTTCTCTCTCTCAAATAAATAACTTTTAAAAGAAAAATGATTTAATGTTCTCATGTAACATACTATTTATTTGTTTGTTTGTTTATTTATTTATTTGAGAGAGAGAGAGGGAATGGGCATGCCAGGGGCTCCTAGCTACTTTAAATAAACACTAGACATGTCATGTAACATACTTAAAAAAAAAATTTAGGGCTGGAGAGATGGCTTAGCGGTTAAGCGCTTGCCTGTGAAGCCTAAGGACCCCAGTTCGAGGCTCGGTTCCCCAGGTCCCACGTTAGCCAAATGCACAAGGGGGCGCACGCATCTGGAGTTCGTTTGCAGAGGCTGGAAGCCCTGGCGCGCCCATTCTTTCTCTCTCCCTCTCTCTGTCTTTCTCTCTGTGTCTGTTGCTCTCAAATAAATAAATAAAAAATTAAAAAAGTATATTTTAAAAAAAGACCTGGATGTGGTGGGTCATGGATCTCTGGGAGTTCAAAGTCAGCCTGTGAATACATAGTGAATTGCAGGTCAGCCTGGGCTGGAGCAAGACCCTACCTTGAAAATGAAAGAAAGATAGTGGGCACTGACCTGTAACCCCCACTACCAGCATGGGGCTATCATCCACAATGAGCTTTGAATCAGAGAAACCTACAAGGTTTCCTAAAAGAATGACAGACTTCTGTCAGAGTACTTGATGGCCCACCAAAGGTCAGTGGTAAGACCCTATTGCTGAAGACTCCATACGCAACTGACACGTAAAATGGAATGGTATGTCTGGAAGTTGGAAGAGAGTCAGTCCCCAGACAGTCAGCGTGTCTAGTGCCAGAAGGTGCTACATGGGCGGCTGGGGGAAATGACCAATATCTGTCCAAGCAACTCATGGTCTAACCTACTTAGCAGCAAATAACCGGTTGTGATGCTCACACAAGTGCAATAGTGGCACACAGCCATGGTGGGGAACCAACTGCTCTTGATTTGGCTAACTGATCCCCTCAGTGGTACAGGACCCATAGCTGGAGCTGGGAAACAAGTCAGAACCATATCCAAACATAAGCCCTCTCTCCAATATCAAGCTACCATCAATCATGAGGTACAAGAGGGCCTACACCTATTAAACTCTCTATTAAAAAAGTAAGTGTTATCTCAATTTTCCAGGTGCTAACTTACTCTCCCTTGGAGAATCTGATTTTCTTTCTCAGATAGATGCAGATCCTAAGGAGAGAGCTGCCCCATCATACCTCAAAAGGGGCCCGACTGAAAGTAAGAAAAATTGGCAAAACAAACAAGGGTGCAGTTTTCCTGATGAACCGGATACCAGCACAAGGGGAAGGAGACCAACACAGAGAAAAATCAACTCCTACCAAATCAGAGAGCCAGAGCCTCAGAGGCCCCCAACACCTCATCATTGAAGCAGACCAAAAATGAACCCAACATGGCTCAGGGAAATTTTGTGGAAGAGGGGGTGGAAAGAATGTCAGAGTCACATGTTGGGTCATGATATGCAGAGACATTTATCGTACCAAGAACTGTGGACTACACAATGCACGACCCACTTACATCAACAAGGAGGGGCCATTGGGAGGGGGTAGGTCATGGATGAGCCTAAATAATGGTACCAAACTGTCTGTATTTGCTGAAAAGAAAACTAATAAATTAAAAGAAAGAAAGAAAGAAAGAAAGAAAGAAAGAAAGAAAGAAAGAAAGAAAGAAAGAAAGAAAGAAATTCTTCAACTCTTTTCCTTTGCTCAAAGAGATGTTATATAACAATAGCAATATGTGTGTGAGGCTTATTCAACACTATGTGATGCACACAGTTCTAAATGCTTTGAGTGGGACCTGGAGGGATTGCTTAGTGGTTAAGGCATATGCCTGCAAAGCCAAAGGACCCAGATTCAACTCCCCAGGACCCACGTAAGCCAGATGCACACGGTTATGCATGCATCCGGAGTTCATTTGCAGTGGCTGCTGTGCCCATTCTCTCTGTCCCTGTCTCTCTATCCTTCTCTCTCTCTCTCAAATAAATAAATAAATGTTTTGTGTGTATGTTATATATTGAATGCTAAAATTGTCATCCCTATTCCACAGATGAGGAAGAGGAGGCAGAAGCCTTAGTAAAATGGGCTCACATCATGGAGGGAAGAGCTGTCAGCATCCAAGACACTTAAAGGAGCCGGTACTGACAGGGGCATTTGCTGAATCTACCTGTCTTTATTTCGATGTTTGGACCTTGGGCAGATGCAGATGCATTTGCCATTTTCCTCATTAGCAGCATTCAGTGGAGTCAGGCTTTCCTCTTATTTTATTTTTTTATTTTTCCTTTCAGCTCTGATCCCCTCAGACTTTCCCCTCTGCCTCACAGGAAGCTAACCCAACGGGCCTGAGAAGCAATCCTTACATATGTAAGTATCCTCATAAGTCATATGGTGCTGTCTGTCACATGTACATGCAGACTTTGAATTCACATGAATGATACCACACTGCACAATGTCTTACTTGCTGTTTAACACTTTGCTTCTTTTAAAATCAATTGTGAGTAGATTTGATCGCTTTTATTTGGGGTGTGTGTGTGTGTGTGTGTGTGTGTGTGTGTGTGTGTGTGTGTGTAGGCCAGAAGTTACAAGGCTGCTGGTGAGCCAAGTCAGCTCCTTGGCAAGCATACTGACTAAGCCATCTCCCCAGCCCTTAACCATCCTTGTATTTGCACTCTGGTTGGTTGCGATACATCAACTATATTTTACCATCTCTCTCTTGGTGACAGATATTTAGGTTGCCTCCAGGGTCCACAAACACCACATGTGGGCTTATTACTCCTGGCCCCCAGGCCTGCCTCTGGTGATGGTGGGGGTGTTTGATTTCACTAGACACTGCCAGCTCATTCTCCAAACACCAGAAGTGCCTGGGTGCTTCCCTTAGGCTCTTCTAAGGCAGGAGACACTTCGCTAACTGAGGTCACTTAGTCTGTTAGCATTAAATTAAATTAGAAATTTAAATTTACTAAAGGTGGCAAGAACAGCTGAGACACTCAGAATTAGGCCACAGAAAAATTTCAAGCCAGTACACATATGAATCCCAGAAAATTACTTTGTAACTTGGATTCATCTTTATAGTTCTTGAAAATGCAACAGTATCTGTTACTTTTGTCCTTTAATAAAACTAACAAAAGTGTGTGTTTGAATAACAAGTAAGCAAGAAACAGACATTTATATCATCAGCTAATTCATAAAGTAGAAGTAAACCCTCAAATATTCAAATATATATATTATGTATATTCCCAAATTGTAAGCAAGTAATGAATTTTATTAACTTTCTTTTTCTCAAACAGGGTTTTACTCTGTAGCTCTGGCTGGCCTGAATCTCATAATGTAGCCCAGGGCAGCCACAAACTTCTCATCCTCTGGCCTCAGCCTCCTGAGTGCTAGAATTATACATGAGGTCCCAGGGTGGCTCTCTGCAGCCTTTAAGAGAGAACATTTCACAAACAGTATCTACTGGGTAAAATAAAAAATAAAAACTTAAGATTTAACCAAACTTATGAAATCCCTGTGGTACTGGGCAATGTGGCCATTGTTTGGTCACTCACTGCCCTACAACACAGCGATGGCTGGAGATGATGGGGACCCAACGGACACAAGAAGCACTCAGTGACATGAAAGACCTCACTGCCATTCACGGAGGGAGGGTGGCGGGGGGGGGGTTCTCTTCCCTCTCTTGACCTTCCACTTGAACATTTCCACTCTAAGTATCTTTTTAAGAAAACATCCTCAAATTTCTATCTAAACTATCTTTTGAACAGGAATATTTAGACAATATTTAATTCTACAAGTTTCTGTTTTAGTCTCCACTGAATCTTATGTATTAAAGACTTAAAACCAAGAATACATGCACATAATACTGAATAGTTGCAAGAGTTTTTTTGGTTTTGTCTTTGTGAGTTTTTGTTTTTGTTGTTGCTAGACAGGAGTTATTGTTTTAATTACGGTCAAGATTAAACACACTGAGTGCCAAGTGGCCCAGGGCCTGGCCACCTGGCCCTGTCGCATCCCTGTAAACAGATAGATCATTTACAAAAATACATATAAAAAGCAGCAACTCTTTCATGATCATGGAGTTAATCTGATAGCGATCAAATGTACCTAAGCATCTGTATTTCAAAAATATCTGGAAGCACTTGGTTTGGTCTTAGAGGCAACATGGAAAGTCATAGAAGGGGCCAACCTTCCAGAGCTCTTTTGTTTCCCCAGGTACTCACAATGATCCTCCTACCTCTGCCTCCTAAATTCTGGGATTAAAGGCCTGTGCCACCACACCCAGCTACAAGAGTTTTTAATTGCATAAAGTTTACAAATATTTCGGTATTTAAAATATAAGATTGTCACTGGATATAATTCAATGAAAACAAGTTTTTTAACTTATACATCTCTCTTGTCATTACTAGATTATCCTATGCCCTAAAGGTGTGTGCATAAAGTATTAGAAGGCCTTGTCACTATATTTGTAAAGTCAAAAACAACTTATTGGTCCAAGTCTAAGGAGATAATGATTTGAGAATAGAACCATCTCCATCAGTTTACCTGATATTCTTCCTCTGAAACATCCTTTGGGGAGAAAAAAAATGAGGCAACATTTGATATTATCTAAAATAAGGTGAAGCCTGGCATGGTGGTGCACGCCTTTAATCCCAGCACTTGGGAGGCAGAGGTAGGAATATCACCATGAGATCGAGGCCACCCTGAGACTACATAGTGAATTTCAGGTCAGCTTGAGCTAGAGTGAGACCCTACTTCGAAAAATAAAACAATAATAAAACAGGGTGAAAAGAGGGAATTTGGCTTACCTGAGTTATGTTTAGCTGAGGGATTTGGATCACAGTGGAGACACACAGAACAGCAACATCATCCTAATGATGGTGGGACTGACTTCTGGGCCAGCTGTCAACCGCACCTCCTCTGGGTTTCCATTTATGAGTAGCAAAGATTTAGATTCAGATTTTCCGCTCTGATTCCCCTCCACTGTTGCACAGTTCAAACACTTTTTAATAAAGTTAATTAAAACTTGTTCTGGATGCACAAACCCTCCAGTTTGCTGCAAGGAGACTGCTGAGTTTACAGGTTGTCACCCAGGCAACCATCCATTGCATGTTTAGCTTGGAGAATTGAAAGGCAGACAACAAGCCTTGCCTGCCCTTGCTGGCACTTCCTGGTTGCTGCTAGCAGTGTGTAAGAGAGCTGGACCCCTGCACATCTGAGGCCGCACGCTCATCACTGTCCTCAGGGCCTTGCTCTCCAGAACAGCCATCTCTGGAGCTTGTGCCACAGGCCAGAGGCCCCTTTTCTAACCCAAGAGGGTCAGTGTGAGAATGAATGAAGACCTGCTAGAACCCACGGTGCCTTCCCTATGGCTCTCAGACTCTTGAAATGATGTGCCCCAAGGAACTGGAATTTCCCCAGGAATGGCTGGGAAAGGGAAAAGCTGATACCTGGTAGCCGCCAAATGTGGAACTTGTCTCCCAGGGAGATTTTACAGTGTTGACAACTTGTCAGGTCACCCTGCAGGAGAGGCAGGAGTCCCGATGATGATGTCAGACCACCTCATGACCAGGTCTGCTTGGTTATGCTTACCTGTTATCCTCTGTTGAAATCTGAACCTCGTTCGAGGACACTCTTGAGACAACAGAGTGAATTCCAGGTCAGTCTGGGCTAGAGTGAGACCCTACGTCAAAACAAATAAACAAAAAGAATTGTTATTAAGTAAGTAGGTGGATCTATGAATAGAGTATAATGGTTTTTTTTATGTTAGAGATACAACCTGAGCAATACACCTACATAGGCCTGAGAACCAGGTGAAATTAGCTGAAGAAAAGAAGGGACCATTCATTCACTCAATATCATTTATTTTTGTGTTTGTTTGTTTTGAGGTAGGGTCACACTCTAGCCCAGGCTGACCTGGAACTCACTCTGTAGCCCCAGGCTGGCCTTGAATTCATGACCATCCTCCTACTTTAGCTTCTCAAGTGCTGGAATTAAAGGTGTGTGTCACTATGCCTGGCTATATATTTTTTTCAAGTTTTTGCTTATTTTGAGACAAGATCTTACTGTATCTCACTCAGGCTTTCCTGGAATCACTTTTTATGTCTTGCTTTATGTGGGTGCTGGGGAACTGAACCTGCAATGGTAGGCTTTGCAAGCAAGCACCTTTAACTGTTGAGCCATCTCTGCAGCCTGTTTCCTGGATCTCCCTATGTAGTCCAGGCTGGCCTTGAGCTTTTAATTCTCCTGCTTCAGCCTCTTGAGTTCTGAGATGACAGGTGTGAACTACCATGCCCAGTGTTCAACATCATGTCTTGAGTAGTGTGTGTTTGTGTGTGTGTAAAATCTAAGCACTGGAGAAACATCAAACAATATTGATAACATGAAGATGAATAGTTGACGTAATATTGTATATTTATAAGTGTCATGAAGGAAATGCTGAGGAAAAGAAACCGACAGGTATAAGAGGGGCGCTTTTTTAAATTGCATGCTCGTGCAGGATCTCCTAAGAAATGATACTGGATCTGTTACTTCAGTGAAAAGAAGCAACTGACCCCTTGATGAGCTGCATGCAGAGTTCTAGGCAGCGGGACCAGCTGGTGAAAAGGCACTGAAGTGTATAAGTATTATATGCTCAAGGGACAGAAGGAAGGAGGCTGGGGAGGCTGGGGAGATGATTCAGTGGGTTAAGTGCTTGTTGTGAAAGTGTGAGGACCTGAGATCGGACGCCCACATAGAAGCCAGGCTTGCTGGCTCATGCCTGGAGTCCCAGTCCTGGAGAGGCAGAAACAGGGTGAACCCAGGGCTTGTTGGTTGGATAGTCTAATCAAACTGGCAAGCTCTAGCTTCAGTGTCTGGAAGAATAAGGAAGAAAGCACTTAAGGATCACAGCCAATGTAGCCTGTGGTTTACACATATGCATGCATATACCTGCATACATGTGCCCACACAATACATACATGAATAATACACACAGGGAGAGAGAGAGAGAGAGAGAGAGAGAGAGAGAGAGAGAGAGAGAGAGAGAAGAAGAAGGAGGAGGAGGAGGAGGAGGAGGAGGAGGAGGAGGAGGAGGAGGAGAGGCAAGATATAAGAATTGAGGTTGGGGGCTGGAGAAATGACTTAGTGATTAAGGCACTTGCCTGCAAAGCCAAAGGACCCAGGTTCAATTCCCCAGGACCCATGTAAGCCAGATCATAAGGTGGTGCATGCATCTGGAGTTCATTTACAGTGGCTGGAGGCCCTGGCACACTCATTTGTTTTCTCTCTCTATGCCTCATTCTCTCTCTCTTTCCAATAAATAAATAGAAAATAAAAATATTAAAAATAAAAAAGAATTGAAGTTGGAAGGTGTTCAAGGCCAGATCTTCAAGTGCCTAACTGAACTAATACAGAGCTTGACTTCATTTCAGATGAAAAATGAAACCATTACAGCATTTTACTCAAGGGAATGTTGAAGACTAATTTGTCTATTTGAAGATATATCAATAGTTCTACAGAGTTAGGAACAACAGTGGAAGTTGAGGAAAATGTGAGAGCAATTGGTGCTTAATTTGCCATAGGCATCTACCGATGAGTGGAAGTTCTCAAGGCAAAGCCCCCAAATATGTACATATGATATGAAAATAATCTTGATTGAAGGACACTCTTGAGAATACATCACTGTAGAAACCAAGACGGAATGAACTAAATACCTTAGAAAACAATTGTTTGCCTGAGCTCTCTGATTTGAGCCAAAAAATTCCTGTTTGCAACATTTTTGCGTGCCAAGCCAAAGATGCTCTGGAACTCAGATTCTAACAGCTCCATCTCCCCTTTACACTGGCAGTAGCTAACTATGGAAAAGTATAGGCTTATGCCTTTTCTCTTTCTTTCTTCCTTTTCTTTTTCTTTCTTTCTTTCTTTCTTTCTTTCTTTCTTTCTTTTTTTTTTTTTTTTTTTTTTATTTTTCGAGGTAGGGTCTCACTCTACCTTAGGCTGACCTGGAATTCACTCTGTAGTCTCAGGGAGGCCTCAAACTCACGGCAATCCTCCTACCTTTGCCTCCCAAGTGCTGGGATTAAAGGCGTGCACCACCATGCCCGGCTTTTTCTATTTCTTTTTGAAAAAATATTTGCCAGGGGCTGGAGAGATGGCTTAGTGGTTAAGTGCTTGCCTGTGAAGCCTAAGGACCCCGGTTCCAGGCTTGATTTCCCAGGTCCCACGTTAGCCAGATGCACAAGGTGGTGCATGCATCTGGAGTTCGTTTGCAGTGGCTGGAGGCTCTGGCGCACCCATTCACTCTCTCTCTCTCTCTGCTTCTTTCTCTATCTGTCTGTCACTCTCAAATAAATAAATAAAAACAAACAAAATTAAAAAAAAATATTTGCCAGGGCCTCCAGCCACTGCAAACAAACCCCAGATGCATGCGCCCCTTGTGCATCTGGCTAACATGAGTCCTGGGGAATCGAGCCTTGAATTGGGATCCTTAGGCTTCACAGGCAAGTGCTTAACCGCTTAGCCATCTCTCCAGCCCTTTTTCTATTTCTTATAGATGTGGTAGTATTATGGGATATAATGTAGGTACACACATATATATCCATAGATATAATTAATGTATACTTACGTTTTATTGACTATATCGGACAAGGGACAGGAAGAGTTGTAAGCTCCATTTTTCTCCAGTTTCTGGGTGTGGAGGTGGAGCTCAGGACGCTCACAGAAATGCAGGAGGGAAGCAATGCAGAGCTGTGAACATGTTGGTTACTGAACTTCCTGGCAAACACATATGTCATTTGCTAGGAGGCTTTTTGTTTGTTTGTTTTTTTGAGGTAGGGTCTCACTCTAGCCCAGGCTGACCTGGAATTCACTATGTAGTCTCAGGGTGGCCTCAAACTCACGGCGATCCTCCTACCTCTGCCTCCCAAGTGCTGGGATTAAAGGCGTGGGCTACCACTCCCGGCCAGGAGGCATGTTTTTAAAATCTGTGGAATACTTTTTTGCATGATAGTTCCACTCACAGATGGATGGTTCCACAGATAAAAACAAAAATTGCCTCTTAGCACATTTATGGGTTTAAGAAACAGCTTCCGGGCTGGAAAAATGGCTTTAACAATGAAGGCACTTGCCTGCAAAGCCAAAGGACCCAAGTTCAATTCCCCAGGACCCACATAAGCCAGATGCACAAGGTGGCACATGCGTCTGGAGTTTGTTTGTGGCCACTGAAGGCCCTGTCTCTTTCTCTCAAACATGGCAGATGGCAAGGAGCACCACTGGAGGTGGTCCTCTGATCTCCACACACGTGTGTGTACCTACACTCACACACACAAACACATGCATGTGTGTGAGCACACACACAGAGAAAACGCTGGGCATGGTGATGTGTACTTGTAATCTCAGCAGCTGGAAGGCAGACACAGGAGGATTCCCAGGGCTTGCTGTCAGCTAGTCAAACCTAGTTGGTGAGCTTTGCAGCAATGATAGATGCGGTCTAGTCACAGCAAATACATGGATGAAGCCAGTTATTTCTGATCTTGACGACAAAACAGTACGCTTCGTTTTTAGAATATGACATACTGTGTGTGTTTGTGTTCTGAAACTCACCAGTGTTGTTTTTTTTTTACCATTCATTTTACTAGGAGCTTTGAGAAGTTGGATAACCATTAACATTCTTTTCTAAACCACATTATTATTAGACATATCTTATCTCTGCTTCCTCAGACTGTGCGAACCCAGCAAGCAGGAATTATTTTTCTTTGGAATCCTTATGTGGAGATTTGATTCAGGTGTCCCCCATAAACTTGGGTGTTCTGAATGCTAGGTTCCCAGCTGATGGAGATTTGGGAATTAATGCCTCCTAGAGGCAGTGTATTGTTGGGGGCGGGCTCCTGAGTATTGTAGCCAGTTTCCTCTTGCCAGTGTTTGGCACACTCTCCTGTTGCTGTTGTTCACCTGGTGTTGGCCAGGGGGTGATGTCCAGCCCCTGCTCATGCCGTCATTTTCCCCTGCCATCATGGAGCTTCCCCTCAAGCCTGTAAGCCAAAATAAACCTTTTTTTTTCCCCCACAAAAGCTGCTCTTGGTCAGGTGATTTCTACCAGCAATGTAAACCTGACTGCAATGCCTTCTATGGGATTATTATTACAGTGTCATGACAGGAGATGCTTGATAAGTATTACTGATTTTGATTTGGAGAATGACTCTTTGAAGTTTCTCGTTCTTACGTCTTCTTCTTCCAGTGTGACTATTGCGATCATTCTGGGCCAGCATCAAGAAGTCCTGGCTCCCTGCACAGGACCATCAAATTAGATGAGGATGCTGGAGTCCCGCACTATTGTGCCTTTCACAAACAAGTTTTTTTTTTTTTAATCACTGAGACCTAATTAAAGCCTTATGCCCCCCATTCCTCTGAGGACTATACTGAGGGTGATTTTTTTCCAGTCTTCTAATCTTTTAAATTGCCTGTGTGTCAAAATATCTCCCCATGGCCATTATTGGTAACACCTTGAAATAACTGAATTATACCAGAGAGGAGACACACTCTCATAGGAAAGCTCTTGCCTTTGGATATGGAGCAAAATATCTCTTAATCCTGAAGAAACAGAATCTTTTATGCTTTGTGAACCTGTGAAAATCTAATAAAAGTGTGTCTCCCATGGGTATTTTACATCATTAGGATCTTGGCTTCACAGTTTGCTGCAACAAATAACTTACTTAAAAATTTTCTCTAGGGAGAAGACAAGAAACCAAAAATACCTTGGAAGAAAACTTTACTTAGCAACCTGATCAGGCAGCTTCATAGAGCATCTGACATGGAACTTCGTGAAGCTTACATGGTCTTCAGAAGTGGTTTTGAAAGTTTCTGCCTTCACTTTTTTTGGAAGCTTCTTTAAGATTAATCAAGAGAAAGAAAAAGTAATGGCTTATCAGTAGCATTTCATAGCTTTCAAAGTGCAGGCATTATAAATGCTATGACTGCTGGTCACCTATCCCAGGCAGGACACTGGGCTATTGTACATAGAGCTCATAACAGCCTGCGCAGTGATTTGTAAGACAGTCCCCCTTCCACTAGTAGACACAGTGTTATGGAAGTGTAGTAATTTGCACAAAGTCATAGAGATAACAAGTGTCTAAAATCACATCTGTCTGACTTACTTCACTAATAGAGCCAAATATCCCTGGTGCCCAGTCTAGAGATTGATTTCCAACAGGTGTTTAAACGCTCGTAAATGCATGACCATACAAGAGGGGACCTCTTGGGAAAGAATGCGGGAGTAGTGATACGACTTCTTAGTACAGTGGACAGAAACGAAGCACGTCCACAGTAGCAGCTGCTGTCAGCACTCTTCTGACCTCTGGCTTCACCACAGCCTCTGTATATATCACTACAGCTCTGCTATTTCTTTTCCTTTTTTTTTGAAGATTTCATCAATATTTATTTATTAGAGACAGAGAGAGGGAGAGAGTGAGGAGAGAATGGGCACACCAGGGCCTCTAGCCACTGCAAACGAACTCCAGATGCATGTGCCACTATTGTGCATCTGGCTTATGTGGGATCCGGAGAATCAAACCTGAGTCCTTAGGCTTCACAGGCAAGTGCCTTAACCACTAAGCCCAATCTTTGCTATTTCTTTTTTTTTTTCTCAATTTTTATTAACATTTTCCATGATTATAAAAAATATCCCATGGTAATGCCCTCTCTCCCCCCTCCCTACTTTTCCCTTTGAAATTCTATTCTCCATCATATCCCCTCCCCATCTCAATCAGTCTCTCTTTTATTTTGATGTCATGATCTTTTCCTCCTCTTATGATGTTCTTGTGTAGGTAGTGTCAGGCACTGTGAGGCCATGGATATGCAGGCCATTTCTGCCACCTCTTTCACATTAGACCCTAAGCCTTGGAAGGTGTGATCAAAATGTTACTCAGTACTCCAGTCACTTCTTTCCAGCACTAGATACCTTCTGAGTCATCCCAATGTCACTACCATCTGAAAAGGGAAGATTCTCTACCCAAAGTGAGAGTAGCATTAATATAAGGGTATAAATATTAAGAGAAGTGCTTACTGGGCAGTTTGATAAGCATAGTATATACCCTTATCCAGACATCAGCAGATGTTTCACCCCTAGGGCTCATGACTACCCCTGTTTTAAGTTTTCAGTATCAGGGATGTATTCCCCCCCATGGAGCAGGCCTCCAGTCCAATTGGAGGGCAGTTGGTTTCCACCATGACAGACGTACCACTATTGCACCCGTTGGCTCATTTGGCCTGGCTAACCAATTATAAGGCTTGCAGTGTCCACTGTTGAGTATCTTCACTGGTGGTATCTCTTTCTCCCATTGAACTACATGTAGAATGGCTTCTTCCAGCTTTCTGTCAGCTGATATTTCTAATTCTTCTTTTAAGATTAATAATTTTGGGGAACAGAAATATGGCTTGGCAGACAAGTACTTACTATGGAAGCAAAAGTACCTGAGTTCAGACCCTCGGAAGCCATGGACAGCTGCACATGACAGCATGAGCATCTGAGGGCCCAGCACGCCCACCGCAGAAGGGAGGTGGGCAGGAGAGTCTTCTGACAGCTCCTGGGCCAGCCTGCCCCAAAATAAGGAGGGAGTGAGGACCACCATTTGAAGATGTCTCCTGATTTCCACACATGCCCTGTGGCATGTACACACCACACTCACACACACACTCATGTACATACTAAAGAACAAAAAAGGAATTTTAGTTACCAAAACTGTATTTCCTAGTTACCTAATTCCACATACTTCTGTGGGTTTCACAACTCATTAAATAGGATTTAATTTTATTTTTTTTATTTTGCAAGAAGAGAAAGAGAGAGAGAAAGGGAGAGAGAGAGAGAGAGAAAGATTATATGGGCATACCAGGGCCTCCAGCTGCTGCAAACAAATTCCAGATGCATGCACCACTGTGCATTTGGCTTTACATGGTTACTAGGGAATTGAACCCAGACAGTTGGGCTTTGCAGGCAAGTGTCTTAACCATTGAATCATCTCTCCAGCCTTATTTTTTAATTTTCAAACTATGAAAAGCTTCAAGCCTAAGCCTAAATAAAACTAGAACACCTATGCCCCATTATAGACTTAAACAATGATCTATTTAAATCTTTTTTTTGTTTTGTTTTGTTTAGTTTTAGTTTTTGAACTCCATGTTGACCTGCAGTTCACTCTGTAGTCTCAGGGTGGCCTTGAACTCACAGCAATTCTCCTACCTCTGCCTCCCAAGTGCTGGTATTAAAGGCATATGCCACCACCCCCAAATTTTTTTCTATTTATTTATTTGAGGGAGAGAGAGAGAAAGAGGCAGATAGTGGCCTTCAGCCACTGCAAACAAACTCCAGATGCATGCACCACCTTGTGTATCTGGCTTACATGGGTCCTGGGGAATCAAACCTGGGTCCTTTGGCTTTGCAGGCAAGCACCATAACTGCTAAGCCATCTCTCCAACCCTTAAACCTTTTTTAAGCAATGTTTTTTATCTACTTATTTTCAAGGAGTGAGAGAGAGAAAAAAAAAAAAATGGGTGGGCCATGGCCTCTAGCTACTGCAAAGAACTCCAAATGCATGTGCCACTGTGGCCATTTGGCTGAATGTTGATACTGGGGAATCAAACCTGGGTCATTAAGCTTTGCAGGCAAGTGCCTTAACCACTGAATCATCTCTCCAGCCTCCATTCAAGCCTTTAAAAAAATGTTCATTTTATTTTATTATATATATATACATCTATCTATTAAATAGGGTTATACTCGTTTATCCCCTTGCCCCTGCTCCTGTTTCCCTAGGGCCCTCCTCAGAGGAGTTATGGTATTCACTGTGGGGTCATGAAGGCTTCAGTTAGTCCTTGTGGGGTAGTGGGGATGGGGAGGGACCATTTCTCAGAGTATTCCTATGCATTTTGTGCGTCTTAGAATCTTTCTGTCTCCTCTTCCACAATATTCCCTGAGCCATAGCAGGCATGTTGGCAGTCTGGCTTAGTGTTGAGTTCTCTGTAGCCTCTGGATTTCCGCTTTTATGGGTTTTGATTGGTCACTGTGTCTGTCACCATCACTCTGGAGCTGGTTGCCAGGCTTTCAGTAAGAGCATGTTCACAGCATGGCTTCCACTGCAATTTCTCCAGGACCAGGGAGATGTGGTAGAGATGTCATGTCTCATGCTGGGCAATCAGCTCTCTTCTTGTCTTATCAGTGGATCTTTCAGTGGATCTTGTTTATCCTCCTTTTTTTTTTTTTTTCTTTGCCTTCTATAAAACAAAACAGATTCTCCAACCATGGGTGAGAGCAGCCTGGGTTAAAGGGGATATGCAAAGTAATTTGAGAGGGTGTGTGTGTGTGTGCATGTGCAAACCCATTCTTCTTCAGAGAGCAGTGGGGGCCTCACTCTGGAGTCAATGAATGTCCTGACCATGGAGTTTTGACTTAGTTTCCAATATGTGATATGAGTTTTCTCCCAGAGTGGGCCTCATGTCCAATCAGAAAACAGTTGGTTGCCTGCAGAGGCCACGTGCCACTATTGCACAAGTGTGTACTTCTTGTCAGGCTGGTTGATTTTGTACTCTGCAAAGTCCCTGCAAACCTTTCTTCCTTTTTTTTTCCTTCCTTCCTTTTTTTTTTTTTTTTTTTTTGTTTTTTGAGGTACAGTTTCACTGTAGCTCAGGCTGACCTGGAATTCACTATGGAGTCTCAGGGTGGCCTCAAACTCATGGCAATCTTCCTCCCTCTGCCTCCCTAGTGCTGGGATTAAAGACGTGTGCCACCACACCTGGCCTAAACCTTTCTTTTAAATCACCTCTATATTCACCTACTTTCCCCTTCCATTATTTTAAAGCCAATCCCAGGCAGAGTATCATTTCATCTACAATATTTTGGTTTGTATGAGGTAGAATTAAAACTTTTTATTGACAGCTTCCATAGACAATAAATATAATACTTTTCCCCACACCATGCTCCCTTTCTCAAATTCACCCTCATTGATTCCTTTTTGTTTGTTTGTTTGTTTTAGAGAGAGAGAGGAGGGAGGGAGGGAAGGAGGGAGAAAGAATTAGCATGCCAGGGTCTCAGCCACTGTAATCTAACTCCAGATGCTTGCGCCACCTAGTGGGCATGTGCAACCTTGCACTTGTCTTACCTTTCCATGTGTGGCTACCGTGGAATCTGGACAGTCAAACATGGGTTTTTAGGCTTTGCAGGCAAGCGCCCTAACTGCTAAGCCATCTCTCCAGCCCTGAATCCCTTTTTCTTTTTAAATATTATTTGTTTATTTTGGACACTTTTTTCTTTTTAATTAGTCTCTCTTCCACATTGATGTCATCATCTTTTTCTTCTATTATTATGAAGGTCTTGTGAAGGAAGTGGCAGACACTGTGAGGTTGTGAATATCAAGGCCATTTTGTGTGTGGTGTAAATAGTCCTACCTTTCCTTTGGCTCTTACATTCTTTCCACCAGTTTTCCAAAATTAACCCTGAGCCTTGGAGGGTGTGATAGAGGTGTCTCACTTAGTGTTGAACACTCCACTGTCATTTCTCAGCACTTTGGCCATTTTTGAGTCACCCCAATAGTCACCACCATGTGAAAAGAGAAGTTTCTCTAGCCAAAAGAGAGTAGCATTACTATATAGGTATAAATATAGAACGTGCTTACCAGGCAGCCTGGTGGGCATACTATGTGCATTTAGCCAGACATCAGCAGGTGCTGCTCCCCTAGGCTCATGATGAGGTAGAGCCTTTAACTGCAACTTGCACCTCCATTTTTCAGTGGCTTAATGGGTAATACATCCACTGAGCAGCTTCTCTTTCCAGAAATTAGAGAATTTATATAATGGTCTCATTTCAGAACTTAGACAAAGTGGGTGATATTTTCCCCAGGGGTAGAAAAAAGGAGTTGGTGAGTTTAGAGGACCTTGCTCAGTGCCCAGGAGTCAATAGAGTTTGAATGTGGGGCTGGAAATGCAGCTCATTTGGCAGACTGCTTTTGCCCAGCATGCACAAAGGTGATTGGTAAACTGGGTATGGTGGCACACACCTGTAATCTCAGCACTCAGGAGGTAGAGGCAGTCTGACTTAGAAGCCAGACTGGACTATACAAGACCCAGTTTGAAAATTAAAAAAAAGGGATGAAAGCAGACTCAGTAAGCTGTAGGTTATGTGTGTGTGTGTGTACATGTGTATGAGCATGTGTGTACATGTGCGTGCACTTGTATGTTTTGGTGTGTGTGTGGGTGTGCATGCATGTATGAGTGTATGGGTGTGCCATGGCTTATTGTCACTGCAAACAAAAGCCAGATGCTTGTGCTTGGTTTTGGGGGTCTGGTGTATTCATGGGCAGGTGGGGAATTGAACTTTGGTCAACAGGTTTTGTAAACAAAGGCCTTTAACTTCTGAACCATCACCCTAGCCTACTGCTTTAATATATATATATATATGTATATATATATATATATGTATATATATACATACATATATTTATTTATTTATTTATTTTTGTGTGTGTATGGGTGTACCAGGATCTCTTGCCTCAGCAATTGAAAATTAGATGCTTATGCCACTTTTTGCATCCAGCTTTACATGGGTGTTGGGGAATTGAACTGAGCGCACAGGCTTTGCAAGCAAGCACTAGAGTTATCTCCCTAGGCCTACACTCTTTTTTTAAAAAAGTTTATTTTCAAACACGTGTGTGTGTGTGTGTGTGTGTGTGTGTGTACGCGCATGCACATCAACATCTCATGACACTGCAAAGGAATGCCCATCCTTTAATACGCTTTTTTTTTCCCTCGTGGTAGAGTTTCATTTTAGTAAAGGCTGACCTGGAATTCACTATGTAGTCTCAGGATGCCCTCGAACTCGCCGCGATCCTCCTACCTCTGCCTCCAGAGTGCTGGGGTTAAAGGTGCGCGCCACCATGCCCGGCTTTAACACACTCTTATACCACTTGCATCTACGGCCTTTTAGGGCCTGTTTCCTATTATTTTGCTATAATCTTTACAAGATATTTTCAGGGCTGGAGAGATGGCTTAGTGGTTAAGCGCTTGCCTGTGAAGCCTAAGGACCCCGGCTCAAGGCTCAATTCCCCAGGACCCACATTAGCCAGATGCACAAGGGGACTAACGCGTCTGGAGTTCCTTTGCAGTGGCTGGAGGCCTGGCGTGCCCATTCTCTCTCTCTTCCTCTCTGCCTCTTTCTCGCTCTATCTATTGCTCTCAAATAAATAAATAAACAAACAA
Organism: Jaculus jaculus; assembly: GCF_020740685.1. Classification (NCBI taxonomy): domain Eukaryota; kingdom Metazoa; phylum Chordata; class Mammalia; order Rodentia; family Dipodidae; genus Jaculus; species Jaculus jaculus. Next base: position 2,615,665 of record NC_059106.1, on the reverse strand, counting down.
AAATTAAAAAAAAAAGATATTCAAATATCTTTAGATCAGCTTGAGCGGGGGTTATAGTGGAAGGCACACAAAATGTTTCCAGCCCTGAGAACCAAAGCCCCACCTCCGCAGGCCTCCGCAGCAGCAGGGGGCGGGGCATGGAGGCGGGCGGCCCGGCCGAGGCCCCGCCCCTCTCCGCGACGCCCCGCCCCTCCCGCGCCCTTCTTCCGGGAGCCCGGCTCAAGATGGCGGCCGATAGCGAGGTGAGCTCCGGGCCCAGGGTTTCTGACTGCGTTTCGTTCGCTGGTGCACGCGGCCGCCCGGGGCTCAGTGTCTCTGCTTCCCTCTTTCCGCAGCCCGAGTCGGAGGTCTTCGAGATCACAGACTTCACCACGGCCTCGGAGTGGGAGAGGTGAGTGGGTGCCGGCCGCCGGGCCTGGCGGGGAGCGCGGCGGCCCGGCCTCCCGCGCAGCCCCCGCGCCCGCCCTCCCGGCCCACGGGACGCTGCCGCCGCCCCCCACTTCCCCCGCGCCCGGAAGCCGTCGCTCTGCCGAGCCCTCACTTTCCCCCGCCCGGAAGCCCTCGCTGTGCCCGGCCCTCACTTCCGGCCCGTCTAGGTGCGCCGGGGGCTCCGCAGCTGCTGCTCTTGTCCAGTGTCCCCGGGCCAGCCCGCCGCGAGGACTTCCGAGGGGCCGTGGTTTGCCCGTCTGCCACGCTTCCACCGCTGTCTCCGTCTTGTCACAACATTTTTTTACTAGGTCCATGGATTTTCAGGCCTCCGGCCTTGGGCCGCCAGGAATGGAGTTTACCTGGGCCATGTACTTTCCTGGCAAACTCAGATGGATGTTGGTCCTGGTGAAATTTCTAGCACGGAAATTAGTTGAAAGCTAAGTTTGTTGCACAATGATAAGTTAGATTGGAGAAATTTTGTACAACGTTAAAGAAACCCTTCTGTGTTGTGGTCAGTAGTTTTACATTGTTGGCGATGTTTTGTTTTCCAAATTTGGGGATATCACATCAATCAATGTCACAGGAAGACACAAAAGATCCTTGATTGAGTTATGGTGCCTATCTGTGTCAGGCCCCTGCCAATAAAGAGTAAGACACAATAATCACACTGGCAAGACATAATAAGCAGGTAGCCCAGCTGTACTAAGGATGAGGAAATCTACACCTTAAAAAATAAAGCCCAATAAATTGCTAAATTGTAGACCAGTAAACTAACTACAAAGTAGTAGTTTTAACAGGAATAATGATGCGGACCACAAAATTGTGAGCTGTTTTTGTGGCATAAGGAAAATGGAAGCTGGAGGTGGTGGTGTTTGCTTATATTCGTGGTGACTGGGGAGGCTGAGGTGGATCACTTGAGCTAAGGAGATCAAGACCAACCTTAGCCACCAAACAAATGTTGGCTTAAGAAAGAAAGTGGAGGGCTGGGAAGATGGCTCAGTAGCTTAAGGATTTGCGAACATGTACACCCAGGTTGGATTCTCAAGTACCCGTGTAAAACCAGACATAAAGGGTACGTGCATCTGGTGGACTTTGTTTGCAGTGCAAAGAGGCTCTGGTGCACCCATATGTGTACACACATATACACATGCAAATAAAAATGTTAAAAAAAATAAGAAAGGGGCTAGAGAGATGGTTTAGTGGTTTTAAGGTACTTGCCTACGAAGCCTAAGGACCCAGGTTCTATTCCCCAGAACCTACATAAACCAGATTCACATGGTGGCACATGCATCTGGAGTTTGTTTGCAGTGGCTAGAGGTCCTGGTGTTCCCATTCTCTACCCCCATAAATAAATAAATTTCTTAAAAGGAAGAAAATGAAAAGTGGTTAAGGAGTTGGTTAGTCTGAGAAGGGACTGATACTGCCTAGAGACATAACATAAAAATGAACTTTTGGAACTAAATGAGTAAATATGTTGTGAAGTGTTGTCTATGGGATGAAAATAAGCTTACCTCCCAAAGTGGCGGTAATGCCATCTCATTAAGTTGCTTCTGATTAGCAATTTTCAGGCTTTATTGTGCATCAGAATTAAAAATTTCTGGGTTCCATTTCCCGTTATGCAAGGCTTGAGGTTAATCCCCAAGTTTACTCTCCTAAGAAGGCCCCAGATAATGTACATGTTGGCCAGCCAGCAGACTATACTTAGAAGAATCAGTGCTTAAAGTGGTGAAAGACCCTTGATTTGAGTGGCTAGATGGTATGTTGCTTGTGTCAAGTTGTTACATTGACATAAAATAAAGTGAGCAACTTACCTTGCTTGATTCATAGTTAGGGTGAACTAGCTGTGCACGTCTGCAAGCTTGATGTGCATTGCAGTAGGAAGAATCAAATACAGAACTGCAGTTTCTTGCTTGAAAGAATGAAGGTGGGTTGGAGAGATGGCTTAGTGGTTAAGGTGCTTGCTTGTAAAGCAAAATGACCCAGGTTTGGTTACCCAGTACCCACATAAAGCCTAATGCACAAGGTGGTTGCATGTATGTGGAGTTCGTTTGCAGTGGCTAGAGGCGCTGGCGTGCCCATTCTCTTTCTCTCTCAAATAAATGAATAAAATATTTTCAAAAAAGAATGAATGAAGGTAAGGCTAGGTGGAGAGGCATATGCTTTAATCCCAGCATTTTGGAGGCAGAAGTAGGATCACCATGAGTTTGAGGCCACGCTAAGACTACATAGTAAATTCCAGGTCAGCTTGGCCCTACCTCAAAAAAGCAAAAAAAGAAGAAGAAGAAAAGAAAGGTAAGGCTATGTCAAAGTAAAAAAAGCAAGTTTTGAGCATGTTTAACTTAAAATTGATGTAGTGAAGGTGGTTAGAATGTAGTTTGAATCTTGAAGGATAAGTTATAAGGGACTAACAGTGGTCAGTGTTTTAAGTGGAAAATGACTAATTTCACTTAGTTAAAATTTTTTTTGTCTGTTATTTATTTATTTGACAGAGAGAGAGGAGAGAATTGTTGCGCCAGGACCTCCATCCACTGCAAACAAACTCCAGACACATGCACCACCTTGTGCATCTAGCTAACGTGGGTCCTTTGGCTTTGCAGGCAACTGCCTTAACCACTAAGCCATCTCTGCAGCCCTTTTTGTATGTTTTTGTTGTTTGTTTGATTTTGTTTTTTGAGGTAAGGTCTCACTCTAGCCCAGGCTGACCTGAAATTCACTATGTAGTCTCAGGGTGGCCTGGAACTCACAGCGTTGTTCTACCTCTGCCTCCCAAGTGCTGGAATTAAAGGCATGTGCCATGATGCCTGGCTTCATCTAGTTAAATATTTAAAATTTCCCAAGGAGAATATTAAATCCTTATCTGCTTCTGAAAATAATGGTTAACATAACAATGAGAACTGCCACAAATCAGGATATCTAACTTTTGAATTTTGGCAAAACCAGTATTTTTTTATGATATGTGAGAAAAATGCTGAGACTAGTTTTTTGAGTGTGATATGTACTATGCAGCTAATTTATTGAGAGGACTAAGTGGACGCCCATAACTTTATCATTTGTCTGTTGAATAATAAATGTCTATGTTTCAAGTACAGTGTGAGACATTAGGGACTTAGGGATCCAGTTGTTAGTAAAAGCAGGTATGGTCTCATCTAATCACAAAACAAAATCTCAACAAGGGCTGGAGAGATGGTTTAGTGGTTAAGGCATTTGCCTGTGAAACCTAAGGACCCAAGTTTGATTTCCCCAGTACCTACTTAAGCCAGATGCATAAAGTGATCTGGAGTTCATTTGCAGTGGCTATAGGGCCTGGTGTGTCCATTCTCTCTATCTGCCTTCTCTCCCTCCCTCTCTCTCCACCCCCTCTCATAAATTAAAAAACAAAACAAAACAAAACAGAAAAAAATACAACGAACTAACCTTCCCAATAAACAAGTAAGGTTCTTGCTCTTATTGAAAGTACAGTGGTAGCAAAAGAACAGACTTGACTCAGATAGTCCTAATGTGTCTATAGTAACAAACTGATGTAAGCGCTGGAATAGGAATAGGAAAGAAACCAGTTTTTCCACAAGTGTATACAAAGAGTCAAGTGACCCTCTGCCAAGATCTGGAGAACTATTAAGGAAAAGGTTACTGAATTTCTCTAGTCAAGTTTTAATACTTTAGGATACAGTACAAATTTTCTCTTAGCCAGTAGTGCTAAAATTTATTTTAAGATGTTCCTGCTTTTACTCTGAGAGCTGTACTTTAAATTTATTTTAGTTTTTAAAAAATAATTTATTTGAGAGATTGAAAGAGGCAGCTAGAATAACAGAATGGGCATGCCAGGGCCTTTAGCCACTGCTTATGAACTCCAGACACATGTGCCACCTTGTGCATCTGGTTTTCGTGGGTACTGGGGAGTCAAACCTGGGTCTTTAGGCTTTGCAGACAAGTGCCTTAACTACTAAGCCACGTCTCCAGCCTCCTTTTTTTTTGAAGTAATTTTCTTTTTTTTTTCCCAAGGTAGGGTCTTCATCCAGCCCAGGCCAACCTGGAATTCAAAGTAATTTTTTTTTTTAATTAGAGAATTTGTACACCAAGGTCTCCAGCCATTGCAAAATCCAGATGCATGTGCCACTTTGTGCACATGTGTGGCCTTGTGTGCTTATGACACCTTGTGCGTATGCCTTACACGGGACCTGGAGAGTCAAACATGGGTCCTTAGGCTTTGCAGGCAAGCATCTTTACCACTAAGCTATCTCTCCAGACCCTTTCCTTTCTTTCTTTTTTTTTTGGTTTTCAAGGTAGGGTTTCACTCTAGCCCAGGCTGACCTGGAATGCACTATGTAGTCTCAGGGTGGCCTCAAACTCATGGCAATCCTCCTACCTCTGCCTCTTGAGTGCTAGGATTAAAGGCATGAGCCATCACACCTGGCTCTTTAGCCACCCCCCACCCACCCCTTTTTTTTTGAGGTAGAGTATCACTTGAGCCCAGGCTGACCTGGAATTCACTATGGAGTCTCAGGGTGGCCTTGAACTCACAGTGATCCTCCTACCTCTGCCTCCCAAATGCTGCTGGGCCCTCCAGCCCTTTAAAAAATATTTTTATTCATTTGCAAGTAGAGAGAGAAAGAATGTTATAAGCCAGGGCCTCAAGCTGCTGGAAAGCTACTTTGTGCATCATCTGCTTTTACATGGGTACTGGAGAATTGAACCTGGGCTGATAGACTTTGCCAGCAAGTGCCTTAACCTCTGAGCCATCTCTCTAAGCCCAGACTGACCTGGAACTCACTGTAGTCCAGGCTGACCTCGAACTCTTGGCAGCCTTCCTACCTCAGCCTTTTAAATCCTGGGATTATAGGCATGCCACCATGCCCGGCTAAATTATTATTTATTAGTAATAATGCCTCAGTTAAATAAAAGATAACTATTAAATTGTTGACATTTTCTTTTGTGTTTGTTATAAACACTTTTATTTTATTTTTTTGGTTTTTCAAGGTAGGGTTTCACTCTAGTCTAGGCTGACCTGGAATTCACTCCGTATTCTCCTGGTGACCTCGACCTCATGGCAATCCTTTGCCTTCTGAGTGTTGGGATTAAAGGCGCACCACCACACCCAGCTTTATTTCTTTTTTTGAAGTAGGGTCTCACAGTAGGTCAAGCTCACCTGAAATTGACTATGTAGTCTTAGGCTGGTCTCAAAATCACAGCATTCCCTTGCCTTTGTCTCCTAAGTGCTGGGATTAAAGGTTTATGCCACCATGCCTGGATTGTAAGCAATCAAACTATGTCAATACTTGTTTCTATAGCTTTGTTTTTTCACTTAACATTTCTTGTTTCCTCAGGTGTTCTTCAGAACAATTTTTAATGAGTATGTATTAGTTCATTGAGTTTATGCACCATTAAATTACAGCCATTTTTTTGCAATTGGGCATTAAAGTAGCTTTCAGTATATTACTTTTATAACAAGTACCTTGTTAAAAAAAATTGCACAATAATAGGAAACAGTGTAGTTGTGTATTTAGAAAGTCTTTTCCTGTCCTAGGTTTATCTCCAAAGTAGAAGAAGTGCTCAATGACTGGAAACTGATTGGAAGCTGTCTGGGAAGGCCACTTGAAAAGGTCAGAGCTCTTTGCTGGTGTTACTAAGTTGATATTTATTCTGAAATCTATTTCTATGCCCTTGGAACATTTGAATTCAAAGTATATGTAATTTTTAAGTTATATACAGTCTATAAACATCAAATAGTATTTGGAAGAATTTGGATTTGCATTTGTAGCAGATGCTGTATGTAAGTTATTTGTGAAATCTAAATAATAAAGTTTATGTCTCTCTATACTGTCATTCTGTGTGTGATGTTATTTGTTCTTCTGAGTTTATTCTTCTCTTGCCCCTTGGAATGTTAGAAAATATTTTTTAAAGTTTTTTCGAGAGAAATTGGACTTAACCATTTCATGCTGCTCTTTTTTGGGGGGATTTTTTTCAAGGTAGGGTTTTGCTCTAGCTCTGGGTCTCAGGGTGGGCCTTGAACTCATGGTGATTCTCCTGCCTCTGCCTCCAGAATTCATAAATTGAGATTCCTTTACTTGCACTTCACTGGAAACATTTGGTGGTTTTATGGATCATAAAAGTAGAGGAATGCAGATTTTTTTTTTAACTTTGAAGTTTTTAGAAAGTTAGATAGTTGAGGATCAGTCACTGATGAAAGATCAGTATTCCTAAAAAGTGAACAAAATGAAAGCTACTCAAGCTCACAATTTTTGGGGAATAGAGCTATTTAACGTAAGGTTTATGGGCTTATTTTTTTCTTGGAATAACTATAGTGTCTTTGGATATTATATCGAAGAAAAACTTGGTCTTTAAAAAAAAATATTTGAGACTGACAGAGATAGAGGCAGGAGAGAGAGGGAGAATGGGTGCACCAGGTCTTCCAGCCACTGCAAACAAACTCCAGATGCATGTGCCACCTTGTGCATCTGGCTTACGTGGGTACTAGGGAATTGAGCCTCCAACCGGGGTCCTTAGGCTTCACAGGCAAGTGCCTAACCTCTAAGCCATCTCTCCAACCCAAAATTGGTCTTTTTTATTTCCTGTTCTTTCAAATTCGAAGCTTGGTAGCTTTTTGTTAAGATTGACACTTTCATTTTTTTTAAAACTTATTTGCACATAGCAAGAGAGACAGAAGAGAGAGAAAGAATGGGCATGCCAGGGCCTTTAGCCACTGCAAATGAACTCTAGATGCATGTGCCACTTTGTGGATCTGGCTTTATGTGGGTACTGGGGAATGAAACCCAGGCTGTTGGGCTTTGCATCCATCTCTTCAGCCCAACATTTTCATTTTGTAATGTAAATTGACAAGCAGTATGTGAGAGGCAGCATAGCCTGGTGATGATCGTGGATTGCAAGATCATGATGATTCTGTTGGACCTGCAGCTTTTGCTTGTCTGCTTCCTGATAGGATTGCTGTGAGTTTGCGGCCAGCCTGGGCCTACAAAGTAAGTTCAAGGTCAGCCTGGGCTAGAGTGAGATCCTATCTTGAGAAAAAGCCCAAAAAATGAGATTTAATATATTTTGGAATTATAAATATCTCATCAGGAGCACATATAAAACATTCAGAAATAGTCATTGAAGCTTTTTTGTTTGTTTGTTTAAGGTAGGGTCTGTGGTCCAGGCTGACCTGGAATTCACTAGTCTCAGGCTGGCCTCAGACTCACAGTGATCCTCCTACCTCTGCCTCCCAAGTGCTATCATTAAAGGCTTGGGACATTTTTAAAAGCTCAATAATTAATATAGTCTCTGTATTTTCTGTCCAATTTTGGGCTATTTGTGCATAGCAAGTTTCTTGATTGGTATTTCCTGAATAATAGCAGTGCTATTGGAAATAACTGTTGCTTCTCTGTTAGAAAGAACAGTGAAGGGGAGATTATAGGCCCAGTGGTAAAATACTTTCCACGTTATATTTTGTGAGTAAGGGCTTCTTTGGAATCTTCAATAAAATGTTTACCAATTGGACTACAGAAATAGCTTAGTGCTTAAGACGCTTGCCTGTAAAGCTTAAGAGCTCCTGTTTGAATCTCCAGGTCCCACGGTGATGCAAATGCACAATGTTGTATATGCGCACAAGGGGTTACACACATCTGGAGTTCTTTACAGCGGCTGAAGGCCCTGGCATGCCCATTTTCTGTCTCCCTTTGTCTCCTCCCTCTCAAAATAAATTTTAAAAAAAGGTTACCAATCAAGAAATTGCTGTGTGTGTGTGTGTGTGTGTGTGTGTGTGTGTGTGTATGCATTGTGTGTATGCATGCTTATATGAGCGGGTACAAGTAAGCCTGCAGTGTGTGAACACATACCTTTTACATTGGACATCTTTCTCATTTCTGTCATAGTCAGCTACATGCTGATGGGATGAACCTCCAAACTGACAGTTAATGGGAGGCATGGGATTTATGTCAGGCTTAGACTCAGGAAGTTCCATTATTGGTGGAAGAAGCTGGCCCCCTTCCACAGATTCATGCAGAGAAAAGGCCACCATCAGCACCTCCAACAGCAAGCACAAAACCAACAGCCAAATAGCAGGGACCCTGGCATACTTTTGCATAACTTAGGCTGGTATTCAGACCTCCCCAATAACACCTTAAGGCTGGACCCCAGGCTCTGCCCACAGTGATAACCTCCAGCCAGGCAGCTGAAGATCCAAGTTGCAGGCTTTAATAAAACATGCCAAGGGCTGGAGGGATAACTTAGCGGTTAAGGTGCTTGCTTGCAAATCGAAGGACCCAGGCTTGATATCCAAGTACCTACATAAAACCAGAGGCACAAGGTGGCACAAGTGTCTGGGATTTGTTTGCAGTAGCTACAGGCCCTGGCATGCCCATTCTCTCTAGCTGCCCCTCTTAAATTAAAATGTAAAATCCCAAATTTATTAGGGAACATAATTCAGACTACCACAGTTGCTGTCCACCTTGGTTTTTTTTGTTTGCTTGTTTTGAGGTAGGGTCTCATTATCTCAGGCTGACCTGGAATTCACTGTGTAGTCTCAGGGTGGCCTTGAACTCATGGCAATCCTACCTCTGCTGGGATTAACTCCAGACATATGCACCACCATGTACATCTGGCTTATGTGGGTACTGGGTCCTTAGGCTTCACAGGCAAGTGCCTTAACCACTAAACCATCTCTCCAGCCCCCAAATTATGCTTATTAAGAAAGAAAAATATTATTTGCATGTGTGTGTGTTTATGGGTGCATTAGGATCCCTTGCTGCTGCAAACAAATGCCTGTCTGATTTTTTGTGGGTGGCTGGGGCATTTAACCTGGCCGACAGGCTTTATTATAAAGCTGAGTCATCTTTCTAGTGCCAAGAAGTTGCTGGGTGGGTGTGTGTAATTATTTATTTGCAAGGGGAGAAAGAGAATGAAAATGAAAGAAAGGGCATGCCAGGGCCTTTAGCTGCTGCAAATGAACTCCAGATGCATGTGCCACTTTGTGCATCTACTTTAAGTGGGTACTAGGGAACCAAACCCAAGTCATTAGGCTTTGCAGGCAAGTGCCTCAGCTGCTAAGCCATCTCTGTAGTCCAGAAGTTGCTTTTTAAATGAAAGATTTAAGTACTTTATAAAGAAGCTTGAAGTACCTGTTAAGCAAACAAGTAGTACAGATGTCATATTACTGGAGTTGATTTTACTAAACACTTCTTTATGTAGTGGTTTCTATAAATAGAGATTTTAATATGCTTGGGGTTTTTTTTTAGATTTTTAATTTTTTTTATTTTTCAGATTTTTAATTTTTTTAAATTTTTTAAAAATTTATTTATTTATTTATTTGAGAGCGACAGACACAGAGAGAAAGACAGATAGAGGGAGAGAGAGAGAATGGGCGCGCCAGGGCTTCCAGCCTCTGCAAACGAACCCCAGATGCGTGCGCCCCCTTGTGCATCTGGCTAACGTGGGACCTGGGGAACCAAGCCTCGAACTGGGGTCCTTAGGCTTCACAGGCAAGCGCTTAACCGCCAAGCCATCTCTCCAGCCCAGATTTTTAATTTTTTTGAGGTAGGGTCTTGCTGTAGCCCAGGCTGACCTGCAAAGCCTAAGAACTCATGTTCAAATCTCCAGCTTGCACGAAGCCAGATGCAAGGGGGAGCATGCATCTGGAAACCACAGCAGGCTGCAGGTCCTAGTGCACTAATTTTCTCTCTCTCTCTCTGGCTCACACATAAATAATTTTTAAAAAGTAATGGGACACATTCTGCTACTGGTGGAGAAGTTTTTATTTTTTGTGGGGGAGGGTCTGAGGTAGCATCTCTGTGTAGCCCAGGCTGAACTGGAATTCACTATGTAGTCTTACTCAGGGTGGCCTTGAACTCACAGCAATCTTCTACCTCCCGAGTGCTGCAATTAAAGGCATGTAACACCATGCCCGGCCCATGATTTTAAACATGACTGTAAGGAAATGATTTGAAAACTCTGATCTTTAATAGTTATATTCTAGGAGAATACTGTCTTAAGTAATAATAATAAATACTGTCTAAAAAGCCATTGTGGTAAATCATTTATACTTTTTCTGTTGCTTTTATTAATGTGAACAACAACTAGGTTGCAACTTTGACAAGAATGAGCAGAAAAGAGAAACAAACCACTTGCAAAAAAACACTATAATAACTTCTGGATACTTTAAGTTGTGTGTTTTTCCATTCTGCTATTAAATACAGGGTATATTTACCTCTGGCATATGGGAAGAGAGATCAGATGAAATTTCCTTTGCTGACTTCAAGTTCTCAGTCACTCATCATTATCTTGTACAAGAGTCTACTGATAAGGAAGGAAAGGATGAAGAACTAGAGGGTAAGTTTTTGTTTTTCTGCTTTAGCATTTGTAAAAATTTTGTTGTTTTTTTGAGGTAGGGTCTCAGTGTTGCCTGAGCTGATCTGAAACTATATATAACTATAGGCTGGTCTTGAACTCATGACAATCCTCCTACCTCAACCTCCCAAATGCTGGGATTCAAGGCATGTGCCACCATATCCATGAGTGACAATAATTCTTAATTATTAACAGTTTTCGTAATTCACTTATATCCACACAAAATTGATTTTTACCACATGTACAGGATGAGCTAGTACTGTGTCTGGAGAAGAGGAAGAATTACAGATATTCACTTTAAAAATCATGTAAGCAGCACATATTTATTGAGTACCTAATATATACTAAATCCTTTTTTTATATGTTTAATTTAATTAATTTTATTATTTGAAGGAGAGAGAGAAAAAAAAGAGGCAGTTAGAGAGAGAATGGCCGCACCAGGGCCTCCAGATACATGCACCACCATTTACATCTGGCTTAATGTGGGTACTGGGGAATCGAACCTGGGTCCCTTAGGCCTAACTGCTAAGCCATCTCTCCAGCCTCAGCAAGTCCCTTTAAACTCAGTCTTACATGAGAGTACATTTCAGTAGGGAGATAAAATCTGTAAATAATAACAGTTATAGGATATAGAAAGCATAAATGGCATCCTTGCCACAGATCCTATACTACTATAGTTCAGAAGAAACACATTCAATCAGGAGAGATCAGATTAGGCTGTATGGAGATCTTACACAAGTAAGCTGGCTTTTCAGAACTGCTTTGAAAGGAAAACCTTTCTACATTACAGTGAGTGTGTAAAGTTTACATGTTGAAGCCAGACCAAGTGTCCTCAAATTCTAATTTTTCTACTTGCTAGTTTCTTTTTTAAAATTATTTATTTGTAAGCAGGGAGAATGAAAGAGAGAAAAGGATGGGTGTACTGGGATCTCTTGCCACTGCAGATGAACTGCTTTCCATAGCTACTGTGCAATTGAACCCAGGCCATCAGGCTTTGGAAGCAAGCACTTGTAACTACTGAGTCATCTCCAGCTCCCACTTGCTAGACTTGACTTTCAAAATGTATTTCATTTGTGGAGTGAATACTACGTGGAGGGTTAATGTGAAGACTGTATGAGATGTACTTAGGCCCTTATCTCAGTATTTGGTCCTTAGAAGATTGTGCTTTTCGTTGTCACTGGGCCATAGAATCTAAAGCCGGCTCAATGACACCAGTGAGTAACAGTGAGCAAGGTGTTAAATAAAGGTGAACTTCAGTGCTGCTACTCAAATTCAGTAGTCCCCTTCTAGCTGTGGGCAGTTCGTTCTGAATCTCTAGTGGAGAACCAAGCCATGTGTGCCATGTTCTATAAATGCATGAATCTGTAGCAAAACATATTTTACAAATTATCATTGTAAAAAACTGGCAGTAATAACTAATAAAATGAATCAGTATACTATAAATAAAAGTTATTTAAAGCTTCCGAGTCACTTATTTTTAGAATTTTCCACTAAATATTTTGGATCACATTTGGTAAGAAGCCCCATGGATGGGGTGAGGTTACTGTACCCTTCTTATGCATTCAGAGAATAAATAGGCCAAAGGTTTTAAGGTTTTTCTGGCCAAAACAAATAGTCATTTGTAAGCATGGGCTGAAGTCTCTGTACCATTCCTCATGAGGAGGAACGTGGCATCACCTTTCCTGGTATTTAGCGTTCCTGCGCACAGAGCACTAGAGAGATTCTGCACTCAGGTTCTCACAGCAGGGCTGACTGATAACCTTGCCCATATTCACGCATACGAAGCAAAGAAGGTCTGTGTTTGGGGAGGAAGAGTGAAATGTATATAGTCAGTGATGAGAACACAAACATCTCCAGATCCGAAATTAAGTTGACAATAAAGGAAACTGATCAACATAAATACTAAGTTTTATTAATTTTGGAAAAGATCATACATTAAGGAAAGTTTGCTATAGTAATGAAGCTTCAAATCAGTGTTTCTGAGATAGATAAAGAAAAGATGAATGAATTTAAGATAATTAAAGCATTGTTGCTTATATTGTGTGTGTGCTGTGATATTTCTTTTTATTGTGTTGTGACCTAAGCTGTGACTTATGGTGAGAGTTACAAGCAAATCCACAGCTAACTTAGAGGTGCACGTTTAAGTCTGTATTACCAGCAGGCAGAAGATTTGAACACTTACCTTTTTTTGTTTTGGAAGTCCTTATTTTTGATGCTCAGTGTCAAGACAATGCTCTCATTTATTAGTTTAGAATATTAGCAAAATACAAATTTGCTAAGCAATTATAGCTGTCCAACAAAAATACCATATGAATAAATACTATTCTTTATACTTTGACCTTATATGTACTTCAGAGCATATATAATACTAATTTATGTCTTTGCCTTGTTACATGTTGGAATTCAAAGGTACTTGGGTTAGAAATGGGAAACTGGGCAGAGAGATTTTACAAAAGCATTGAATATGTCTAGCATGTCAGAAAAGGCCTCTATACAAAGTGATCCATGGGTGACTGATGTCTAGTCAGAGCTTGGAAGAACAAACAGAAGACTGCTCCCTAGTGATGGAGAGGACCATTGGAGAATGACTTAGAACTGGCTCCCTAGTGAGGGTGAGGGCCCTTGGAATGATTTAGTACCAAAAACTATATCAGCATAGGAATGATATTTTTTGATTTTATTTTCAAATTTTGAAGGTGAGACTTTCCCTAAATCTTAGAGGAAGTCCTAGATACAACCTGTAATGATTGCAAACATCTTCTCAATTATGTCATGAAGTTCTGCCTTAAATTGAAAATGTTTTTATTATCAAATGTTCCTTTAGATGCTATTCCACAAGCTATGCAAGATTTGTTGTGCATGAATAATGACTTTCCTCCAAGAGCACATTGCCTGGTAAGATGGTATGTATACCTTTTATTCAGATGTCTTCTAGTGTGTCGTAAGGAGACCCCCAGACTGTCCCTAGGTTTATAGATTCATTTGCCATGGCAGAGTATGGTAGGGAGTGTGGAAGAGCTAGTAATAGCAAAGCTGCTAGTGCAAATTTGGCTTAAATTTCCTATGGGAAAAATTTTTCAAATGATAGATTTCTGTGTTCTGAAATTTCTCTTTAATGGGGTGGGTCTGTCTTTAAGGTATGGCCTGCGGGAGTTTGTGGTGATTGCTCCTGCTGCACACAGTGATGCGGTTCTCAGTGAGTCCAAATGCAATCTCCTTCTCAGCTCCGTCTCCATGGCTCTGGGGAACACTGGCTGGTAGGTACACTTTGTACAGCCCAAGCAATGAGTCAGAAATTACTACTAGTGATAATTTGTGGCAGTGAATGACTATTACATGTCGCTTTCTTTGGCTGTGGTGAAGAATTTAGTGCAGACACTTCGCATGCTGGAATTTGATACCTAAGGACAGAGTTAGAGCCCACTGTGCTTGTAACGCTAGCACTCAGGAGGCCGACACAGTTCAAGGCCCACCTGGGTATATAGTGAGAACCTGTCTCAAGAAAAACAAAACAACCAAGACCAAAAAAAAAAAACACTGCTGGGCATGGTGGCGCATGCTTTTTAATCACAGCACTGGGAGGCAGAAGTAGGAGGGTCGCCATGAATTCTAGGCTACCCTGAGACTACATAGTAAATTCCAGGTCAGCCTGGGCCAGAGTGAGACTCTACCTTCAAAAACCAAAACAAACAAACAAACAAAAGTGATTATTTAAATCTTTTTTTGTTGTTTGTTTTTGAGGTATGGTCTCTAGTCTAGGATGACCTGAAATTCACTATATAGTCCCAGGCTGGCCTCAGTCTCACAGCGATACTCCTACCTCAGCCTACCAAGTGCTAGGATTAAAGGTGTATGCCACTATACCGAGTTTATTTAAATCTTTATGAAGGATATTTCTGAAAGGACTCTTACTGAAATCTTTTCTATATATTTGAAATAAGGACTAAATTGTACTTTTTTGTGGTTTGCTTTCAGAATTTTACTTCATTAAAATGCACTACACAAACCAAATATTAAGATTTGTGCAGCATCAGACTTTTTTTCTGAATAACTTTCAAAAATTATTATTTTTTTGTTGGGGTTTTATTCCAGCCCAGGCCAACTTAGTACTCACTGTAGCCCCAGGCTGGCCTTGAACTCACAATGATCCTCCTACCTCAGGCTCTTGAGTGTTGGGATTAAAGGAGTGTGCCACCACACCCAGCTCAGAAATTTTTAGTTTCTTACCCTAGTCTTAAATACAGATGTTTAGGAACATGAAATTTGCTTACTCATTATTTTATTCATTTTTCCCCCCTGGTATTGAGGACCGAGCCCAGGGCCTGTGCTTGCTAGGCAAGTGCTCATCCACTGAGCTAAATCCCCAGCCCTGTTCTGCTACTTGAGTTATATTTCATTTGTATATCACATAAGCAACAGTCCTAAATGGGATAGTTGGGGCTTGTTTTTTTTTAAGGCTAGAATATTTAATAAGGTAGCAATATTAACTTGGGAATATGTTTATATAGTCTTATTTTTGTTATTTTCAGTAGGTGTGTTCTATAAAGATACCACAAACATTGAATTAGCAAATCTTCAACCATTGTTCAGGGGAAAAGTGAGTAGGTTCCTTTGTGCCTCTGGTCACATTTTTGTCAATCAGTTAATACCGGCCTTGTTTTACATGTGGTTCTGTTGAAAGATTCTTTGTTGAGTATGTATTATTGATTCACTCGGATTGAATTTATAGCCAGTAGTGCTGAAACTCATGCCTGAATGAGGCATACCCAGCACATGTTACCTCTTTCTTGCACTCAGATGCACTGTCTCCACATTTGTGCCTGGACACAGACAAGCACAGATTAGATAATGAGAGGGACACAGGGACACATAGGTGTGTTGGAGAGTTGACACAAGGGCAGAGCACTTCCTCATTCCAGTCAGCTGGGAGAATGTATGTTGGGATAATCCAAATCATGTCTGCTCTGCACATCTGTAAATGACTGTGTTGCTAGTGTTGTTTTTAGGGTTACAAATAAGTTTTAGTGAGTAGGCTAATTTGCAAATGGAAATCTGTGAAGAGTGAGAAATAGTTACATATTTATTGAGAAACAATCATGAAGACAGAGAGAGCGAGCGAGGAGGATGCACCAGAGCCTCTTGGAATTGCAAACAAACCCCCAGACGCATGTGCACTTTCTGCATCTGGCTTTACCTGGGTACTGGGGAATCGCACCTGGGCTGACAGGCTTCACACAAGCAAGCACCTTTAACCACTGAGCTATCTCTCTAGCCCAGATTTGGGTCTTTTAGAGCTTAAGAGAGGAAAGAATACAGAGCTATTGAAGAGAAGGCAGGAGTGGAGTTGCCAGAAATGGGAAAGCCCCTCAATTCTTTAAATGGCAAAGTGAGAAAAACTACTTAACCACAAACTTGGCTTGACTAAAGTACCAGTAGGTGCTGCTTTTATCGGTTTATCAGAACAAAGAGGAAAGAATGAAGAATATCTTTGTTGTAAATGAGTCTGTGATCGTTAGTATTCTTAGTTTAGTATTTTTAAGTATTTAAGATTAAAGTAACAGAACTTTTTTTTTTTTTGAGGTTTAGTAGTTACTTAATGTGTAGTGAATTACATTCTGTTCTTTTTAAATCATGCCTTATAGCCAGGTACCACTCTTTGTGCAAATTCATCACAAGTGGCGACGAATGTATGTGGGAGAATGTCAAGGTCCTGGTGTCCGAACTGACTTTGAGATGGTTCATCTTCGAAAAGTGCCAAATCAGTACACTCATTTATCAGGTCTGCTGGACATCTTCAAATCCAAGATTGTGAGTTGGCATTGGTATTGTCTGTCTTACTTGGGTCCAGATAGAAGTCAGTTTGGTTATTTGAATCGAATAGGAACATTCCTCTAGTATATCAATAATGTAACCAATTATAAGAAAGCCAATTTACTACACAGGCTACTAAAACAAAATGCTGGATGAAGAACTTCTCTGTTTTGTTTGTTCAGTCTGTTACTATTTATTGACAGTTCTGCTGTTTCTCCTGTGTAGAAGTTGCTTGTTTGGGGCATTGGCTGAGAGCTTGTTGAGGTCTGAACCCTTCAGATTCTACTTTTCCTTAGTCTTTTTTTTTTTTTTTTTTTTAAGGTAGGGTCTCACTCTAGCCTAGGCTGACTTGGAATTCACTTTGTAGTTTCACGGTGACCACAGAGTCACAACTATCCTCCTACCTGGCATTAAAGGTATACACCACCACGCCTGGCTAAAAAAATTTCTTTCAAGTCTTCATCTGACTTTTTAGAAAATTTATTTTAGGGCTGGAGAGATGGCTTAACAGTTAAGGCATTTGCCTGCAAAGCCAAAAGACCTTGTTCGATTCCTTAGGACCTATATAAGCCAGATGCACAAGGGGGCGCATGCGTCTGGAGTTTGTTTGCAGTGTCTAGAGGCCCTGGTGCGCCCATTCTCGCTCTCTCAGATAAATAAAGTTTTTTTTTTTTTTTAATTTTAAAGAAGGGGAGAGAGACAGAAAGGAGAGAGAATGGACGCACCAGGGCCTTGGCTACTGAATTCCAGTACCAGATGCTTGCATCACCTAGTAGACATGTGTGAACTTGCATTTGCCTCACCTTTGTGCATCTGGCTTACATGGGATCTGGAGAGAGATTGAACATGGGTCTTTAGGCTTCATAGGCAAGTGCCTTAACCACTAAGCCATCTCTCCTTCATTTTTTTTTTTTTTGTTGTTGTTGTTTATATTTGTTTTTTATTTTGTTTTTTGAGGCATGGTCCTCCTCTAGCTCAGGCTGACCTGGAAATTCACAGTGTAGTCTCAGGGTGGCCTTGAACTCACAGTGATCCTCTTGCCTCTGTCTCCCGAGTGCTGAGATTAAAGGAGTGTGCCACCACGCCCAGCCCCCCCCCTTTGTGGTTGTGTCTTATTCTAGCCCAGGCTGCCCTGGAATTCACTAGTAGTCTCAGTCTGGCCTCAAGTTCAGGACAGCCCTCCTCATCTCTGCCTCACGAATACTGGCATTAAAGGTTTGTGCCATCATGCCACTCTCTCTGACTTGATTTTAGGTCTAACCTCTATTATGTTCTGTGACTGAGATGGGATGTCAAGTGTATCTTTGGTGTTCTATAAAACCACTGTCACACAGATGGAGATCTTACTGTACTGTTCTAGGGGGGGAAAGTAGAGGTTTGTTTTTTTTTTTTAAGGTAGGGGCTCATTTTAGCCCAGGCTGGCCTGGAATTCACTGTGTAGGCTCAGGCTGGTCTTGAACTCACAGCGATCCTCCTACCTCTGTCTCCTGGTACTGGGATTAAAGGTGTGTGCCACCACACCTGGGTAAAAGTAGAGTTTTGCAGGCTGGAGTTGACTGTTTCTCACTTAAGTGATCAAACCTGATTAGCAAACTGAACTCAGTTAACATTTAGTTTGTGGGGCTGGGAAGCAGCTAAAGGCACAGGCTTGCAAAGCCTGCTGGTCCCTGCTCAACCCCCAAGCCCTGTGTGCGTTGCATGCAAACACGTGGTACAGGCATCTGATGTTTATTTGCAGCAGCAAGGGTCCCAGGTGTCCAGACACACATGTGCAAATCAAATTTATGCTTTTATGTATCTGTTAAAAATGAACTGAAGGGGTTGCAAAGATGGCTCAGCAGTTAAAGGTACTTGCTTACAAAGCCTTGGTTCATTTTCCCAGTACCCATGTGAAGCCCAATACACAAAGTGGCAAATGTATCTGGAGTTAGCTTGCAGTGGCAGGAGGCGCTGGCACACACATACTCGTTCTCTTTCTGCCTGCCTCTTTATTTCTCAAATAAATAAGATAAATAAACATAAAATAAATAAATAATTTTTTTTTTTTCGGGGTAGAGCTTCATACTAGCCCAGGCTGACTTGGAACTCACTATGTAGTTTCAGGATGGCCTCAAACTCACAATGATCCTCCTACCTCTGCCTCCCAAGTGTTGAGATTAAAGGCGTGCGCCACCACACCGGGTTTAAATAAATACTTTTAAAAATTAGCTGAAAACTGAAAACAACCAACCGGCAGTGTCTCTGTAGGTGCTACACTGAGGACAAAGCCATCATCTGCATGGGACCCTTTTTTTGTCTTTTCCTTTTGGTTTATTTTTAGTTTATTCTTTGTGTATTTGTTTTGTGTGTTTGTGGTGTATGCGTGGGTAATACCTTGCAGCGCTCCCTGCAGTGGCCAGAGCAGAACACTGGGTGTCCTGCTCCATGGCTCTTGTACCTGCTCTTACTTGGGCTGGAGTCTTACTGATGGTAGTTTTTCGTGAGCCCAGGCAGTTCCTTGGTCTCTTGTTTCCTTTTGCAATGCAGGGGTTATAGAGGCGTGCATGGCCACACACAGCTGTTTATGTGGGATGGAGATTTGAACTTGGTCTTTTCAGGTTGCCACAGGCCCTTGTACATGCATAGGAAGCACTCTTAACCACTGAGCCATCTTTTCAGCTCTCTTTGTTGTTGTTGTTTTGGTTTTTCGAGGTAGGGTCTCGCTCTAGCCCAGGCTGACCTGGAATTCACTATGGAGTATCAGGGTGGCCTCGAACTCACGGCAATCCTCCTACCTCTGCCTCCAGAGTGCTGGAATTAAAGGCGTGCGCCACCACACCTGGCTCAGCTCTTCTTAAATTTTAATTTTATTTACTTATTTGCAAGCAGAGATAGAAGAGAGACAGAGAGAATGGGCATGCCAGGGCCTCCAGCCACTGCATACGAATTTCAGATGCATGAGTCACCTTGTGCATCTGGCTTACGTGGGTCCTGGGGAATCAAGCCTTGAACTGGGGTCCTTAGGCTTCACAGGCAAGCACTTAGCTGCTAAGCCAGCCCTGGAGCTTTTTTTTTTTAATTAAATTAATTTTTAAAATTTTTAGTATTTATTTACTTATTTGACAGAGAAAGGGGGTGGGGAAAAATAGGCACGCCAGGGCCTCTAGCCACTGCAAACTCCAGACGCATGCGCCCCCTTGTGCATCTGGCTAAAGTGGGTCCTAGGGATTCAAACCTGGGTTTTTTGGCTTTGCAGGCAAATGCCTTAACCTCTAAGCCATCCCTTCAGCCTGCTTGCTTTTTTAAAAAAAAACAAAACAAAACTTTGTATTTATTTTATTTGAGAGAGAGAGAGATGAAGAGAGAATAGACACTCCTGGGTCTCTAGCCATTGAAAGTGAACTCCAGACACATGTGCCACATTGTGCATTTGGCTCTATGTGGATACTGGGGAATCAAATCCAGGTCCTTAGGCTTTGTAGGCAAGTGCCTTAACCACTGAACCATCTCTTCAGCCTGTTCTTTGGTTTTTGACATGAAGTTTCACTGTGTTGCTCAGACTATCCTCCAGTGTGTTTAAATTCCTCACCCCATTATTTGGGACTATAGGTATGTACCACCACACCAGAATTGAAGTTCTTTTTTTTTAATTAAAAATAAATTTTTAGAGGTCAGCCTGGGCTGGAGTGAGACCTTACCCCAAAAAACCAAAATAAATAAATATATTTTTAGGGCTGGAGAGATGGCTCAGTGGTTAAAGGCACGTTGCTTGCAAAGTCTGGCAGCCTAGGTTTGATTCCTCATTATACAGTAAAGCCAGGTGCATAAAGTGGTACATGCATCTGGAGTTTGTTTGCAGGGACAATAGACCCTGCCATGCCCATTCTCTCTTTCTCTCTCTTGCAAATAAATTTTAAAAAAAATTTTAAAAACCTTTTTAAAGCCATTCAGCCTAAGACAGGTGTGGTGGCTCATCCCTCTGATTCCAGCACTTGAGAAGCTGAAATAGGAGGATCACCATGAGTTGGAGGTCAGTTTTAGGTCAGCCTGTGCTAGAACAAGACCCTGCCTCAAATAATAAAGTAAAGTTAGCTATGCAGCCTTTTCAGGAAGTGATGGCATGTGTGGTAGCACTCTGCAGATGCTGCAGAAGCTTGTACACACACATATGTGGCAAGAGGTAATTTTTTTTTTTTTTTTTTGAGGTCTCGCTCTAGCCCAGGTTGGTGTGGACTTCATTATGTAGTCTCAGGCTGGCCTTGAACTCACGGGAATTCTTCTACCTTGGCCTCCTGGGTGTTGGCATTCAAGATGTGGACTACCATGCCCAGCACGTTTCCTTTCTTTAAAACATGGCCTTACATTTGCCAGTCTTGTACCTTGTATGTTCTCCCTGCAGCAGTTCCTAAATGATGCACTTTAGGCTATAAGAAGTTCAGTGACTTATTTTTTCATTTTTCATGTCTAGTCTCTGCACACTTGTCTAACAGTGTAAACTGAAAATTCAGCTTTCAGAGGGTTTTCTTTATCCATTGCATAGGCTTGAATTTATGAGGACAAGGATTCCAGGCTTCATGTAGTGTTGCCTCTGCTTGTGTCTCGTAGGGCTGCCCTCTCACACCACTGCCTCCCGTCAGCATTGCCGTCCGGTTCACCTACGTGCTTCAGGACTGGCAGCAGTGCTTCTGGCCTCAGCAGCCTCCAGGTGAGAATGCTTGGACTGTGCTTAACTTACTGTACAGGAATGGAAAAGGTGTGGTAAGACATTGAAATTGCTTAATGACATTTCAAGTAATACTGCTTCTATAATTTTTCTTGTCCTGAAGAAAAGTTCTCGGATTTTCTAGAGATAGTATTACTTTGGGTTTGTCAGTCTGCCTTTAAGAGCTAAAGTTATTTAAAAAGCATCCCCTGTTGTGGAACATCTCCCTGGCCAACAACTCACTGGAAGGTATCCCATCCCTGGCACTGAAAAATTTCTAGTAACAATTTATGGCTTATGGGTGTTCCATTGTCCAAAAAATTAGGTTTCCATATGACTTATTTACATCCTCTTAGATTTTTTAAAAACTATAATATTTATTTGAGAGCAAGAAAGAGGCAGAAAGAGAGAGAATGAGTGTGCCAGGGCCTCCAGCCTCTGCAAACGAACTTCAGATGCATGCGCCCCCTTGTACATCTAGCTTATGTGGGTTCTGGAGAGTTGAACTGGGATCCTTTGGCTTTTCAGGCAAATGCCTTAACCACTAAGCCATCTCTCCAGCCCTCCTCTTAGATTTTGATTAGCCCTCCCTCTATCTTTCCTTTACACAATCTCTTCTGACCTTACATAGGCCTTTTCACTCCCATTAATCTGTTTTTCTGCTTACATATATACAATACCATTCTATTAAGTCCCCCTTCCCTCACTTTCTATTCCCTTTATGTTCCCTTTCTGGCTTACTGACCTCTGCTTCTAAGTTTTATTCCAACTCAAATAGATGTCCAATCATCTGTAGCTAGGATCCACATATGAGAGAGAACATATGACATTTGGCTTTCTGGGCCTGGGTTACCTCACTTAGTATAATCCTTTCCAGGTCCATCCATTTTCCTGAAAATTTCATAACTTCATTTTTCTTTACTGCTGAGCGAACTCCATTGTATAACTGTGCCACATCTTCATTATCCATCATCACAGTTGAGGGGCATCTAGGTTGGTTCCATTTCCTAGCTATTGTGAATAGAGTAGCAGTAAACATGGTTGAGCAAGTATCTCTAATATATGCCTAAGAGTGGTATAGCTGGATCATATGACAAATCTATTTTTAGCTGTCTCAGGAACCTCCACACTGATTTCCATAATGGCTGGACCAGATTGCATTCCCACCAACTGTTCTTCTTTTTCTGCATCCTCTCCAGCATTTATTGTCATTTGTTTTCATGATGGCAGCCATTCTGACAGGCATGAGATGGAATCTCAATGTAGTTTTGTTTTAAAATATTTTTAATATTAATAATATTATTAACTTTTATTATTTTAATTTTATTAATATTTTATTATTAAAATTATTAATAATATTTTAATTTTATTTATTTGAGAGGGAGAGAGAGAATGGCGCACCAGGGCCTCCAGCCACTACCAGTGAACTCCAGACACATGTGCCACCTTGTTCATCTGGTTTACATGGGTCCTGGAGAATCAAACTGTGATCTTTTGGCTTTGCAGGCAAATGCCTTAATCACTAAGCCGTCCCTCCAGCCCTCAATGTAGTTTTAATCTGCATTTCCCTGATGACTAAGGATGTAAAGTACTTTTTTAGATGTTTATATGCCATCTGTATTTCTTCCTTTGGGAACTCTCTATTTAGTATCATAGCCCATTTTTTAATTGGTTTGTTCTTACTATTTAGTTTTTTGAGTTCTTTGTATATTTTGGATATTAATCCTTTGTCAGATGTATAGCTGGCAAAGATTTTCTCCCATTTTGTAGGTTGCCTCTTTGCTCTACAAAAGCTTTGTATTCATGAGGTCCCAGCAGTTAATCTGTAGTTTTATTGCCTGAACAATTGGGGTTATATTCAGAAAGTCTTTGTGAAGACCATTATGTTGAAGGGTTTCCTCTACTTTTTCCTCTAGCAGTTTCAGAGTTTTTGGTCTGATATTAAGGTCTTTGATCCATTTGCATCCTTCTACAGATACATTTCCAGTTTTCTATTTGCTGAAGAGGCTGTCTTTTCCCCAATGAGTATTCTTGGCATTTTTATCAAAGATGAGGTGGCTTTAGCTACCTGGACTTACATCTGGGTCCTCTATTCTGTTCCATTGATCTACGTGTCTTCTGTTTTTGTGCCAATACCATAATATGTTGTATTCTCATTATCATTTGGTTCTATGAATTTTTTGATTTCCTTCTTGATTTCTTCATTGACCCATTCATCATTTAGTAGTGTATTTTTTAGTTTACATGATTTTGTGTATGCTCTGTATCTTTTCTTGCTGTTGATTTGTAGTTTGATCCCACTGTGATCAGATAGAGTACAAAGAATTATTTCAGTTTTCCTGTATTTGTTAAGATTGGCTTTGTGTCCTAATATATGGTCTGTTTTAGAGAATGATCCATGTGCTGCTGAAATAAAGAATGTGCATTCTGCAGCATTTGTATGAAATGTCCTGTATGTATCTATTAGGTCCGTTTGTTCTATGACCTCATTTAATCCAGATGCCTCTCTTTATTTTTTGCCGGGGTGACCTGTCAATTGATAAGAGTGGGGTGTTGAAGTCACTCACTTAACTAGGTTTGGTGTTTTCTGTGACCTTAGTTCTAATAGTATTTGATGAAATTGGGAGCTCCCATGTTAGGTGCATATATGTTTAGGATTGTAATGTCCTCCTGTTGGAGTATGTCTTTAATCAATATAAAGTGGCCTTCTTTATCTTTCCTAACCAATGTTGCTCTGAAGTCTACCCTGTTCGATATTAGGATAGTGACCTTTGCTTGTTTTCTAGGCCCATTTTCTTGAAACACTGTTTTCCAACCTTTCACCTTAAGATAGTGTGCATCTCTTATAGAAAGGTGAGTTTCTTGGAAGCAATAAATTGAATGCTCCTGCTGTTTAACCCAGTCTGCAAATCTGTGTCTTTTGTTTTGGGCATTGAGGCCATTGATATTAAAAGTTGTTATTGAAGGTGTGTATTTATTTATGCCATTTTTCTTGTCTTGTAGTTCCTCTGGTTTTACCTTTGCTCTCTTGTATTAGCTAGTATTTGAGTATGTTCCCCCCACACACAGGTTTTTTTTTATGTGTGTGCTTTTCTTTCTCTTCAGCATGGAGGATACTTTCAAGTATTTTCTGTAGAGCTGGTTTGGTCTTCAGGTATTCCTTTAGCCTGCATTTGTTGTGGAAAGTCCTTATTTCTCCATCTATTTGAATGGATAGCTTTGCAGGATAAAGTAATCTTATTTGACAGTTGTTACCTTTCAGAAATACATCATTCCAAGCCCTTCTGGTTTTTAAAGTTTGTGTTGAGTAATCTGCTGTTATCCTGATGGGTTTGCCTTTGTATGTGACTGGATTTTTCTCCCTAGGTGCTTTCAATATATTTTCTTTGGTTTACGCGTTAGTATTTGAATTGTAATATGACGGCGAGAGATTCTTTCCTGATTTTGTCTGTTTGGCGTTCTAAAGGCTTCCTGTATCTGTATTTGCATCACTTTCCATATGTGTGGGAAGTTTTCTTCTGTAATTTTGTTGAAAATACCTGCTGTGCTTTTGGAATGAAATTCTTCTCTTTCTACTATGCCCTGAATTCTTATGTTTGATTTCTTCATAGTTCTTTGTAGGTTGTAGATATTGGGCTTCTGTTGGTGTTATAGCTGATAAAGATGTTCTCCCATTCTGTGGCTCTGATTATGGTGTGTTTGTGTAAAAGCATTTTAGTTTCATGAGATCCCATTGGTTGAGTGATTGTTTAATTTCCTGAGCTACTGGGAGACAGGGAATGAGCACTGGCCACTCGCAGAGGCAGTGTGCAGTCAGACTTAGTGCAAGGGGGCCTAAGGGACAGGTGGGTCGTGGTCATCAGAGCCTGCAGCTAGCACCACAGTTAACCTGGTCTAGGAGTCGGGGCTGTGATGTGGCAGCTGGGGCGATCTGCCCCATGCTCCCGAGTGCTGGGTTACAGTAAAGTCCTCAATATTTTTGTGGGGGGGGGTTGTGTGATGTATGTGTGTGTGTGTGTGTGTGTGTATAGATACCCATGCCTTGTGCTGCATGCATAGAGAGGTCAGCAGAGTACGTCGGTGTCCTCATCATCGTACGTTTCTGAGGCAATCTTCACTGAACCTGGAACTCACTGTTTTTCAGCTAAGTTGGCTGGCCAGTGAGCCTAGGCTCCTCTTGTCCCAGTCCCCTCAAGTGCTAGGGTACCTGTGTCTGTAGACATGCCAGTTTTTCACTTGGTACTGACAATCGAACTTAAGTCCTCAGGCTTGTGTACAAGCACTCCCTCCCCCACTGAGCCATGTCCCCAGTTCCTGATCGTTTTGTATTGATTTTCGTACAGTGAGAGAAAAGGATCTAGCTTTCTTGCTGCACAAGTGTGTGTTCAGTTTTCCCAGTGTGGTGGTTTGAGTGTGAGTACATGCAGCCCATTGTCTTAGGTATTCATTTTCATAGACGTGTGCCACCATGCCTCATCCTGCGGAATCAAACCTGGGTCCTTTGGCTTTGTAGGCTGGTGCCTTAACTGCTAAGCCATTTTTCCAGCCCAGCACTGTTCTTTTTAAAAAATATTTATTTATTTATTATTGACAACTTCCCTAATTGTAAACAATATCCCGTGGTAATTCCCTCCCTCCTCCTACTTTCCCTGTTGAAGCTTCACTCTCCATCATGTCCCCTCCCCCTCTCAATCAGTCTCACTTTCATTTTTATGTCCTCATCTTTTCCTCCTATTATGATGATCTTGCAGTACTGTTCTTTTTGTTCAAGCTGTTGTTTAGGGCCTTGTGTGCTTCCATGTGAATCTTAGGATTGTTTTTCTAGTTTTGTGAAGAATGTTAGTTGAATTTTCATGGGGATTAATTGATTATTTATTGTGATTGGGCTCCAAGGCAGCTTAATATGAAACATTAACTTTCCTGTGAAAATGGTGCCTGGCCACTGACCTCCATGACATGGGGAATGACAGAATAGAATCCTCTCCACTGCTGTCCCTTCAGGTTGGAAGAGTGACTGTTGCACCAAGACCCTCAACTGGATCCAAGGCTTATGAGGACTGTGGTCCTCCTGTGGGAGGACTTGTAGCCCCTCTAGACCAGATCTGCCCAGCTTTGCAAGCAAGCACCTTAACCACTGATCCATCTCTCCAGCCCTGGTGTGCAGGCTTCCAAGTCCCTTTTTCTGGGGAGCTTTGGCCACTGAGGGCAGTGGAAGTTGTGCGCTGTTGCTCCTGCTGTGTCCACTTCATCTAGTACTTTTCATTGTGGTTTCTGGTGGTCTTTCAGCCTTGCTTTCTGGAGTGCAAGTCTCTTTGCTATCCTGACTCTACTCGGTGTTACACAGGTGCAGTTTCTAATCCACCAGTTTCAGTGAGCTCATTAATTTTTTTCCGGAAATGTGACCCAGGCTAGCCTTGAGCTCATTATGTAGCTGAGGCTGACTTTGAACTCCTGACCTTCTGCTCCCATCTCCCAAGTGCTGGGATTACAGGTGTACACTACTATGCCCAGCTTTGGGTAAACCTTCTTTAATCTATGAGTGTATTTATGTTCAAGCACATTTAATAGGAAATACAAAACAAATTTGAATAATAGGGCCTCCAGTCTCAGGCCATTCATAGCACGAGAAGGAGCTTTCCTGAATTTAATTTAATTTGTTATGTGTGTGTGTATACAGAAACATATGTTCACATATACAATATGCATATACATGGTGTGTGTGCATGTGGGTAAGTGCAGGTGAACACGTGCCGCAGTGCACATGTGGAGGTACAACTTTTGGGGTGTTAACCCTTGCCTTCCACCTGACCAATCAGTTGGGCGCTCTCATTGTCAGTGCTGCTCACTGCTGTGTTCGCCAGCTAGCTGCTCCATGAAAATTTCCCTGTCACTGCCTCCCCACCTGAGCGTCAGCGTGCTGGGATGACTGAAGCCCACCATGGAGATCTGAACTTGAGTACTCAAGCTTGAGTGGCAAGTGCTATATCCACTGAGCCATCTCCCTATCCCCTCTTTCCTGAACTTTAAATATTTCTGTCTACTGTCAATCAAAATTTAATTATATTAATGATGACAAATCTGATAGTTTGTTATTCAGAAATTATTGACAGCAGAACTTATGAATGTAGGTTAGTGATTAAAGTTTTTAGGGCTCAAATCATCTTTTTTTATAATTTTAGTAATCACATTCTTAGAAAATGTGGGGAAATATAGGAATAATACTCTCTTGAGTAATCAAGGGTAACATTTAGAATAGATGGCTTCGTGGAAAGACTGGATAACAGTAAGTGTATGTATTTGTTTGTGTTCTCACTCCCAAGAGCAATGTTTGCAGTCGTCTGTGCTGCAGGAGGCCTGGACCTGCTCTCTGCACTGCGTGATGGGCATTGGGGTCTAACCTAACTAGAGTAGATCATTCCCTCTCTCTACTTTTTTTTTTTTTACCAAATAATGCAAAAGTATTTCTTATCTTTAGATATAGATGCCCTTGTAGGAGGAGAAGTTGGAGGCTTGGAGTTTGGCAAGTTGCCATTTGGTGCCTGTGAAGATCCTATTAGGTGAGAATTTCAACCTGTCTCTTGAATTGTAAGGTTATGCTTCTAAAGTGTATTGATGTCAGTTTATGATTGTGTGGGCTCTTGGGATGAATATAACCATAGAAGTAAAGAACTACACTGACTTTTAATAATTTCACATGAAAACCTTCTAAAATTTAATACTCTTCTATCACAGGAGTTTAGTAAATTCTGGGGCTGGAAATGTAGCTCTCAGAGTTTGCAGCAAAAAAGAAAAATAAAAGTTTGACCATCTGTGGCTTATGGGCCAATCTGTATGGTTTTCTGCATTTGCTTTCTACATTTTTTTCAGGGGTATGAAATAGGAAAGAAAGATGAGGACACAGCAGGCTCTGAACACTTATCATATAGCTGACAGCACTTACTAGGTCTTTTGCAGGAAAAACGTTGGTCCACTCATTCTCATTGTCTCAGTCCCTTGATTTTTCAAAGATGGGATAAAATTTGGAGGATCACAATGAGTTTGAGGCCATTCTGAGACTACATACTGAATTCCAGGTTGGCCAGAGCTAGAGTGAAACCCTACCTCGAAAAACAAAACAAAACAAAAAAACTTAACTTGTGTAAAAATAGTATCACTTTTAAAAAAATTATGTGTGTATGTATGGGTACTGCTACAAACAAACTTTGTTTTGCTCTTCTTCCTGTTGTTATAGGCACATTGGGGTAACAGATGCCTCTTTGTGCCCAGCTTTACATGGGTGCTGGGAGATCAAGCTTGGGTTGGTACGCTTTGTAAGCAAATGCCTTTTAACTGTTGAGCCATCTTCCAGTCTTACATAACAGCACTTCTAACATACTTATATTTACCTCTTTAGTTATGTCCTCTGGTAGCATTTTAGAAGTAGAATTGTGAGTCAGAGGTATGTATACAAAATTGAAGCTTGTGGATTATATTTTATGTTCTGTTTATTTTAGTGAACTCCATTTAGCAGCTACATGGCCTGATTTAACTGAAGGGATCATTGTGGATAATGATGTTTACTCGTAAGTATGGACAAATTAACTACCACGTGGTCAGCAAGTTTCCTTTTTTTTTTTTTTTTTCTGTCAAGGTAGGGTCTCACTCTAGCTCAGGCTGTCCTGGAGTTCACTATGTAGTCTCAAGGTGGCCTTGAACTCATGGCAATCCTCCTACCTCTGCCTCCCAAGTACTGGGATTAAAGGAGTATGCCACCATAGCCAGCAAGTTTCCCTTTTTTGTTTGTAACATTTTACAGTAATATTGGTGGGTTTTTTTTTTTTTTTTTTTTTTGGTTTTTCGAGGTAGGGTCTCACTCTGGTCCAGGCTGACCTGGAATTAACTCTGTAGTCTCAGGGTGGCCTTGAACTCACGGCGATTCTCCTACCTTTGCCTCCCGAGTGCTGGGATTAAAGGCATGCGCCACCACGCCCGGCGTTGGTTGTTTTCTTAAATTTCTTTTTATTATTTATATGTCTGTGTGTATGGAAATGCCTGGACTGTGGCATGCATGTGGAGCTCAGAAGACAGTCTTAGAGTATTAATCCTCACCTTCTACCTTTCTTTTTTTCCTTTTTGTGCTTTTCGAGGTAGGGTCTCACTGTAGCCCAGGGTGACCTGGAATTCACTATATAGTCTCAGGGCGGCCATGAACTCATGGCAATCCTCCTACTTCTGCCTCCTGAGTTCTGGGATTAAAGGTGTGCACCACCATGCCTGGCCCTTTGTCTTTTTTTTTTTAATCTTTTGCTTTTTGTACTACCTTCTACCTTTTTTTTTTTTTTTTTAATTGGGCTGGAGAGCTGTCTTAGCAGTTAAGGCGCTTGTCTGTGAAGCCTAAGGACCCAGGTTTGAATTACCAGTAGCCACATCAGCCAGATGAACAAGGTGGCACATGCATCTGGAGTTCATTTGTAGTGGTTGGAGGCCCTGGCACACCCATTCTTTATCTACCTCATTCCTCCCTCTCTTTCTCTCTCTTCTTCCTTCTCTTTCTCAAATAAATTAACAAATAAAATATTTATTTATTTGTGAGCAGAGAGAGGGAGAAAGACTAAAAGGATGCATCAGAGCCTCTTGCCAGTGAAAACATACTCCAGATGCATACACCATTCTGTGCATCTGGTTTTATGTGGTGAATCAAACCTGGGGCCAACCCAGGCCAGCAGGCTTTGCTAGCAAGCACCTTTAACTGCTGAGCTATCTCCCAAGCCCTTTGCATTTTTGTTTTGAGTGTTCTTGTTACTGGTTTTATTGCTGTTGGGAACACAAGAGTAGTTGGTCTGTGAGCATTGGGATTGTCTTGGCTCCACTCTCAATTGCAGTAGGCATGCTGGGATTACAGATGCATGTGTCACTTTGTATTTGGCTTTAGGTGTTGCTGGGGATCAAACTTGGGTAGGTAGCCTTGCAGAGCAAGCACCCTTAAATTTTTACTTACTTATTTGTTTGCTTGTGTCCATGTGTGTGTATGTATGGGTGTGCCAAGATTTCTTACTGTTGCAGACAGATGCCCATCTGGCTTTGCATGGGTGGCAGGAGAACTGAAAAGCTGGTGGGCTTTGTAAGCAAGCACCTCTAACCACTTAGCCATCTCCCCAGCCCCTAAAGCTTTGCTTTTAAAGGTCATGTTGTAAACTTTTGGTATGGATTTATCAATGTGGTTTATTTACTCTGCTGATTTAGAAAGTTTAGCCTTTGGATTTAAAGGTAAGGAACAATTTGAATCTCACTGTGTTTTAGCAGAGAGATTTCTACTACTCATTTGAACTCTTCTTAGCTGATGAGGATCATTTTGGTGGTGGGAAGGGAACTGGAGAGATGGCTCAGTGGTCAAAGGTATTTGCAAAGTCTGACTGCCTGGGTTTGATTCCCCAATACCTACACAAAGCCAGATGCACAAAATAAGGGATGTGTCTGGAGTTCATTTGCAGTTGCAGGAGGCTCTTTTTTTTTTCTCTCCTCCCTCTTTCTCCTTTCTCCCTGAATAAATAAATAAATAATATTTTTCAAGAAATATTCACTTTGGAGCTGGGTATAGTGGCTCACGCCTTTAATCCCAGTACTCGGGAAGCAGAGGTAGGAGGATTGCTGTGAGTTCGAGGCCACACTGAGAATACAGAATTCCAGGTCAGCCTGGGCCAGAGTGAGACCCTACCTCGAAAAGCCAAAATAAACAACCAGAATCCCTTTGGGCCTGAGACTGAAGGCAGAGCATGTACAGTACCCTGGGCTCTACCCCAAGTCCTACTGCCCTCCAAAAGAGATGCTTCATGAGATGCTTTGAAGAGACGTGATCACCAAAACACATGGGAATAATATCTGACCACTACATGTTAGGAGGGATAAACATCTGGCCAATTCTGTACAGTGGAAGAGGAAGCAAAAATGCAAAGTAGTGAGAAATGGACTCTTCATAATTCAGAAGGACACTTGTCATAATTAAAGGAAATTCATTGTATTTGTTGATGGTGAAAGTACTATGAGTGTCCTCAACTAAATGATGTACGGGTAGAGAAGAAAGTGAAGGTGATAATCCCATAAATTAATAAGACACCACCTTAATTTACATCTTTTCAAAGTTTAACATTTAGTACATTTAAATCTTTTGTGCTTTATTTTATTGAGAGAAGGAGGGAGGGAAAGACGCAGGTAGAGAGAGAGAATGGGCATGCCAAGGCCTTCCAGCCATATCTCCAGCCCTTAAATGTTTTTATTATTTATTTACTCAAGACAGAAAGGGGGGGGGGGAGAGAGAGGATGGGTGTGGCAGAGCCTGTAGCCACTGCAAACGAACTCCAGATGCATGTGCCATTTTGTGCATCTGGCTTATGTGGGCACTAGGGAATTGAACTTGGGTTCTTAGGCTTCATAGGCAAACTGCTAAGCCATCTCTCCAGCCAAGATCTATTTTTTGTTGTGTCGTAGTTTGAATTGCACATAGTCTTCGATGAAGCAGATCCATACAATGTACTTTATTATTAAAATATGATGGATACTTTGATTTTTTTTGGATACTTTGTTTTTTGTGCAAGTTTTTGTAGTATCTTGTGTAATTAATGTTTAAAAACAGATTAAGATTTAGGTTGTGCATCTTCTTTTTCTTAATTTTTTAAAAAAATATTTATTTATTTGAGAGTGAGAAAGAGACAGAGAGAGAGAGAGAATGGGTGTGCCAGGCCTCCAGCCACAGCAAACAAACTCCAGATGCATGCACCCCCTTGTGCATCTGGCTTACGTGGGTCCTGGAGAATTGAACTGAGATCCTTTGGCTTTGCAGGCAAATGCCTTAACCGCTAAGCCATTTCTCCAGCCCTTTTTTAAAAATCATTTTTAAATTTTTTATTTTATTTATTTGAGAGAGATAGAAAAAGGGATATGTATATACATACACACACACACACAAATGCATGCATGCATGCCTGCATGCATGCATACATACATACATATGTGTGTGTGTGTGTGTGTATATATATGTATATATGGAGAGAGAGAGAGAGAATTGGACGTGCCATGCCCTTCAGCCACTGCAAGCAAACTCTAGACGCATGTACTACCTTATGCATCTGGCTTATGTGGGTCCTGGGGAAATAGAACCTGGGTCCTTTTTTTTTTATTAAAAAATTTTTTAACTTTATTTATTTATTTATTTGAGAGCGACAGACACAGAGAGAAAGACAGATAGAGGGAGAGAGAGAATGGACGCGCCAGGGCTTCCAGCCTCTGCAAACGAACTCCAGACACATGTGCCCCCTTGTGTCCTTTTGCTTCGCAGGCAAACACCTTAACAGCTAGCCATCTCTCCAGCCCAGCTTTTTCTTAATTTTATTGTGTTCTCTTAAAAGTGTTTATCTCAGGTTATTAGTATACATTGTTCAGACTATTTTTTAATATTTCTAAATTTTGTTTTGATTTTGTTAGTAATTTTCTAAGTACTTGTTTTATTAACATGTTTTAAAACTTCCTTGTTGCAGTCTGGTTCACATTGCTGGTAGGAATCACCCAACCAAGAGCAGCTTGTGGGGGGAAAAAAGAGGTTTATTTTGGCTTACAGGCTCAATGGGACACTCCACGATGGCAGGGGAAAATGATAGCACGAGCAGAGGGTGGGAATCACCCCCTGGTCAACATAAGGTGGACCATAGCAACAGGAGACTGTGCCAAACACTGGCATGGGGAAACTGGCTATAACACCCATAAG
Source organism: Jaculus jaculus (assembly GCF_020740685.1). Lineage (NCBI taxonomy): Eukaryota > Metazoa > Chordata > Mammalia > Rodentia > Dipodidae > Jaculus > Jaculus jaculus. The sequence continues at coordinate 2,582,675 of NC_059106.1, read as the reverse complement.
CCCACCCAACACATTAGCCCAACAATATAATGCCTCCAGGAGGTATTAATTCCCAAATCTCCATCAGCTGGGAACCTAGCATTCAGAACACCTAAGTTTATGGAGGACACCTGAATCAAACCAAATCATTCCTAAAATGGTTTTCTGTGTTATTTGGATAACATAAGTTTAGTTCATTTATTTATTTATTTATTTTATTTATTTGAGAGCAAAAGACACAGAGAGAAAGAGGCAGAGAGAGAGAGAGAGAATGGGCGCGCCAGGGCTTCCAGGCCCTGCAAACGAACTCCAGATGCATGCGCCCCTTGTGCATCATGCTAATGTGGTTCCTGGGAAATCGAGCCTTGAGCTGGGGTCCTTGCAGATGGGTGTGCTGTTGTACATTGATAATCCCAGCACTTAGGAGACTGAGGCAGAACAATCAAGTTTGTGGCTAGTCTGGAGGGAAGGATAGTCGGGAGGCAAAGAAGGAGAGGTTCTGGTCCAGACCAGACCCCGAGGACAGACTGCTGTGTCCTGCTTTCTTCACTAGGCCTTTCTCATGTTTGCAGCAGCTCTCAAAATAGTGCCACCTGGGGACCAAACTTTGAAAGCATGAGTCTTTTGGGGACACTTCATATATACTACCTATGTCCTGGGGGACTTTACATATGCCCTCACCTAGCTCTCATTACACTGCTTTTTTTTTTTTTTTTTTTTTTTTTTTTTTTGGTTTTCGAGGTAAGGTCTCACTGTAGCCCAGGCTGACCTGGAATTCACTGTGGAGTCTCAGGGTGGCCTCGAACTCACGGTGATCCTCCTACCTCTGCCTCCCGAGTGCTGGGATTAAAGGCGTGCGCCACCACGCCCGGCTTACACTGCATTTTGACTAGTTTGTGAACCTTAGAGATTACCATAATTAATACCTTGTGTTTATTGTATTTAGTGATTTGGATCCTATTCAAGCTCCTCATTGGTCTGTTAGAGTTCGGAAAGCTGATAACCCCCAGTGTCTGCTAGGTAAAGTATATTATGTTTCTCTTCTGAAATGCCACATTCCTACTTCCTTCCACATTAGGAACACTGAATACATTCTTTATCGTTTTCTTTTTATGTGTGTCTGGTATGTGTGCATGTGTGCGTGCATATGTATGTGGAGGCCAGAGGACAACTTCAGCTATCCTTCTGAGGAACACTGTCTACCTCTTTGAGGTAGGATCTCTCATGGAGCTGGAGCCTACCACATGCTAGACTGGCTAGCCAGTGAGCTCTAGGAATCTCCACCTTCCCAGTGCTGGGATTATAAGCATGCACATTATCTGTCATTTATGTGGGCTTTGGGGATTGAATTCAGAACCTCATACTTGGGAGGTAAATGCTTTACAACTGAGCCATCTCCTCAGCCCTGAATACATTCTTCATATTTTATGTCACATATTAACATTTTTAACATTTATGACTCCTCAGTTAAGACTGTAGAACAAAATTTTGGCTGGGCATGGTGGCACACACCTTTGATACCAACACTTGGGAGTCAGAGATAGGTGGATTACTGTGAGCTCAAGGTCAACCTGAGACTAGTGAATCACAGGTCAGCCTAGGCTAGAGTGAAACCCTACTTTGAAAAACCAAAAAATCAGCTGGGTGTGGTGGCGCACGCCTTTAATCCCAGCACTTGGTAGGCAGAGGTAGGAGGATCACCATGAGTTCAAGGCAACCCTGAGACTACATAGTCAATTCCAGGGCAGCGAGGGCTAAGGTGAGACCCTACCTTGAAAAACCAAAACAAAATCTTTACCAATACCAATCTTTTGTTGGGCTGGGGAGATGGCTCAGCAGATAAGGAACTTGCCTGCAAAGCCTAACAATCCATGTTCAATTCCTCAGTACCCCCATTATTTATTTGCAAGCAGAGAGAGACAGAGCAAAGAATGGACACACCTGGCTCTCTAGCTTCTGCAAACGAACTCCAGATACATGTGCCGCTTGTGTGCCTGTCTTTACATGGGTACTGGGGAATTGAACATGGGTTGTTACTTTACAGGCAAGTGCCTTTAACTACTTAGACATCTCACCAGCCCAATAAAAACATTAAAAAAAATCTTTTGTTAATAGCACTAGAAGGATTTATTTCAGTTATAATTAATCTATACTTCATAATTCGATGTCATTTTCTTAGTTTTTCCTTATGCTATTAATTATGTTACCTTCTTTCTGTGGCGTAGTCTTTTGCTTTTGTCCTCTGGACCTGTGGCATGTGGTGGGGAAAGCACTGACTTTGTGCGTTTGAACAAGGCTACTTAAGCTTTCCTCTAGTGATGCTTTTTTACGTGAGGAGATTTTTGTTTATTTTTTATTTATTTATTTGAGAGTGACAGAGAGTATGTTCACGCCAGGGCCTTCAGCCACTGCAAACAAACTCCAGACACGTGTGCCTCCTTGTGCTACTAAGGTGGGTCCTGGGGAATCGAGCCTCTAACCAGGGTTCTTAGACTTCGCAGGCAAGCACTTAACCACTAAGCCATCTCTCCAGCCCCTCACCTGAGGAGTTTTTTGTGCCGCCTCAGTTATTTTGGTGTGTAGAATAGATACACAGATCAAACATTTGCTGGTAATATGTCATATGGAAATTGATTTAAAACAATTCTTTCATATACTTAGAACTTTACTAAAAGACTAAAGCATATTTGCACACGAATGAGATGTATGTGCTTATTTTTACATAAAGAATTAAATCCTAGCTAAATATTTCATACTATGGGACATAAAGCATTTTCTAGTAGTATTTAGAGTTGATTAATATTTTTACTTTATGAAACTGACACCCTATTGAGATGCTAAGGAGGCATCACCTATGTTTTTATTTTATAGTTGTCAATGCTGAGAATGCTACTCTGCATACATAGATAGTAACAAAATAGAAGAGGTATGTTTAGGGCCAGTTCAGAAATTGTTGGAAATTCTGTCATAATCACAAGCCAAAATACATTAAACCAGTTTTTGTATCTGGCTTATGTGGGTGCCTTGGGGATACAATGCATGCCAACAGGCTTTGCAGCAAGCACTTTTAGCCACTGAGCCATCTTTCCCTGTTACACTGAACCTTTTTTTTTCTTCCCTAAATAAAACTTATCACCAACTCAAAACAAGTTATTTAATATAATGCAGTACAATCCAAAGATATGCTAATTTGATAGTTACTTAATGAGGAATGGTGGTAGGAAAATATTAGAAGTCTTTACTTTCTAAAAGTATCTTTCCATAAAAGGAGAAAACTTGGTTTGTACAGTACAAACATTGCAGCTTATAACGTCCAATAGGGTCAAATCTGAGCCATGGTGCTTTAGGCAATGTTGACTTTGTACGGAGTCATAGTACACACGGTACAAAATGTCAGTGTTCTGTGTTCAGAACCAAGTCAGAGTTATAGCCTATAAACTAGTGCTGCCAGAAAAACCTTAGATTCTTGCGTGTTTCATTTTGCGTTTTTGTTCATTGCACATTTGGAAACTATCCTGGTAAAATTTTTCTGGCCCCCACATTCACTTAAGCGATCTGTTTTAGAAGCTGGGTGTTGCAGCTGTCATGTTCTGTCACATGGAACAAGAGGTAAATTCACCTTGGATACATAGCAGGAGCACCCTGAAAAATAGTAATTGCCATTCAGGTTCCATGTTTGAATTGTTTTTCTCCTACCTTTTTCATGAGCATCTCATGTAGGTCTTTCCAGCCTATAACCTCAGCATGTCTTTCCTTATGGTTAGTGTACTTGAAGGTATTTTGTCCCTTTCCTCTACTTGATCATGGCTACCTTAGCTCTGCGTCATCTGATAGGTCACTGTCTATGTGGTGGTTACCAAAATACTTATTATTGACAGCAGTGGTGTATTTCTCTAAAGTATTTTGAGTTCTTTGTTATTTATTATATGCTGTTCATCAAATGATAATTAGCATTTGCTGCTTTCTCTGGGTACCTAATAGCTTAGAAAATATTTTACCTTTGATAGACTTGATCTGGGACCTTAGAGAGGGAGCATAGTGTTCATAGCAAAGGTGTCAGAGTTGAACAGATATATTCTAGACCCACCAATGTGAGCAAGTTTTTTACTCTTCAAAGAGTTTGCATCTTCATCAGGGCTATTAAGATGCTCAAATGTGTGTGTGTATGTGTGTGTGTGTGTGCATGTACATGCCAAGGTCTCTTGCTACTGCAAATGAACATCGAAAGCATATACCACTTTTTTTTTTGTTTTGTTTTTTTGTTTTTTTACAGTAGGGTCTCGTTCTACCACAAGCTGGCCTGGAATTCACTATGGGGTCTCAGGGTGACCTCAAACTCATGGCGATCCTCCTACCTCTGCCTCCCGAGTGCTGGGAGTAAAGGCACACGTGCCACCCTGCCCAGCTGCACCCCTTTGTGCCATGTGCAACATTGCATGCTTGTGTCACTTATGTATCTTACTATACATGGGACCTGGCAATTGGAACAGTCTTTCTTAGGCTTTGCAGGCAAGCGCCTTCACCATTAAGCCATCTCTCCAGCCTCAATTTCTTCAGCCTCAAGAACCAGATCTTTAAGTTTCTTTTTTAGTTTGGACCGTTTGACATATTTAGAATTATCATATGGATAATAAAAAAATTTACAGTAATAGTTATTTATATTGCTTAACGATAATAGATTTTTATTAACATTAAAATACATAGAAAGAAGCTGGGCGTGATGATGCGTGCCTTTAATCCCAGCACTCGGGAGGCAGAGGTAGGAGGATCGACATGAGTTCAAGGCCACTGTGAGACTCCATAGTGAATTCCAGGTCAGCCTGGGCTAGAGTAAGACCCTACCTTGAGAAACCAAAATATATATATGGGGAGGGAGGGAGAGAGAAATATAGAAAGAGCCAAATATTAGGTAATATATTTTATTTTCTTGCCCTTCTATGGAAAAGTCTTAAGAAAGTATTTATTTATTTCTATATCCTCAGAAATAGAAAGGAAGAACAAGCCCCCTTAAAAAAAATTTATTTTATTTTTATTTCTTCATTTTATAAGTGAGAGAAAGAGAATGGGTATGTCAGGGTCTCTAGCCACTGCAAACAAACTCTAGACACATATGTCACCATATGCATCCAGCTTACATGGGTACTGGGGAGTCAAACCTGGGTCCTTAGGCTTCTCAGGTAAGCGTCTTAACCACTAAGCTATCTCTTCAGCCCAAGCCCACTTTTGGTAGGGTTAATTTGTATCTTCTTCAGGGGAAAAATTAAATGTTTTGGGGTTGGAATGAATCTGGCCTTGAACTTGAACTTTCAACTAACCTTAAATTTGCTAGCCAGCAAAATAGCTCTTCCTCCTTTCTGAGAAGATTAGCCTTCCTCTGGATATATAGTAAATAATTTAGTTGTCATTCTCTTCCATGGTGTAGCCACTGACAAGCATGGGAAGAGGAGAAAGTACAGCAGTACTGGGGCATAAAGAAGAGTAATATGGGCTGGAGTGATGGCTTAGCGATTAAGGCATTTATTTGCCTGTGAAGCCAAAGGACCCAGGATCAATTTCCCAAGACCCACGTAAGCCAGATGCACTAGGGGCGCACGCGTCTGCAGTTTCTTTGTAGTGGCTACAGGCCCTGGCGTGCGCACTCACATGCACTCGTGCTCGCTCGCTCTCTATCTCTCTCCCTCTCTCTCTGGTTGCAAATAAATTAAAGTAAAAATAAATTTAAAGAAAGAAAAATTAAATGTTTTATTTTTCCTACCATATCTTAGTTAATAGCTTTTATGAAAAGCCATGTATTTTATTTTGGTTACATGTCAAATGAGTAACTTTTTTTTTCTGTGTAGGTGATTTTGTCACTGAATTTTTTAAAATTTGCCGTCGAAAAGAATCATCTGATGAAATTCTTGGACGGTCCACATTTGAGGAAGAAGGAAGAGGTGACCTACTTTCCAAGCATCCTAATGTATCACCCTTGTTTTGGCATATTGTTTGGCAGCTTTTCAGCTGTTTTTTGCTCATTTTTCATTGAGTTGGCAAAGCCAGTATTGATGGATTAGATGGCTGCCGTTTCCCTCCAGGTTATACTTAGAGCTCCCAGAGCTCGCTAAAACGGCAATTCGTTATGACAACAAAAAGGTATTTTGAAAGTTTTAGATGCTGGTTTTTGAGGTCCCTGGGCAGGAATGATTTGGGTGATATCAGCCTTTGATACTCACACTTACCTGTAAACTGAACGTGAAGGTCAAAACATTGCCATTCTGAGAGCATGTAAAGAAGAGCTGACGTGTACAGTTGCCATCAGTTTACTTGTCACCTTGGCCTCCTGATTTTGGTGATATAACCTGTGTTAATTTCTACTCTTTATAGAAATTGCTGATATAACACATGCTTTGTCAAAGTTGACAGAGCCAACCCCAGTTCCAATTCATAAATTATCAGTTTCAAACATGGTACACACTGCAAAGAAGAAAATCCGAAAGCACCGAGGAGTGGAAGAGTCGCCACTGAGTAGTGACGTCCTCAATGCTATTCTCTTGGTAACTCTGCGCTCACTTTTATGCCTGTGTATCAAGCATTTCCTCATTATAGAACTTTCCCTGTGGCCAGCATTGAGTCAGTAGTGTAAGTGAGTAAAGTAAGGTCTCCACATTCAGAGAGCTGTCAGTAGTCAGTGGGAAGAAGTGAAGTCAGTAATGGTCACAATCCCGTGGCACAAGTAGAAATCTGACAGTGCAGCCGTGTGAAGCACGCAGAGGTGTGTTGTGTCTGTGTGGACCCTGAGAATCAGGGCTGCTTAGTGAGGTGCTTAGGCTGAATCAGAGTGGAAAGAAGGCTTTCAGAAAAAAAGGAACAGTAGAGGCCTGGGCGCATGCTAAGCTTTGGGTTTAAGGGTTTTTGTTTTGTTTCATGGTGCTAGAAATTGAACATGAGGCTTCTGCCTGCTGGCTCCCAGCTCTTGAGGTCATGCCAGCCAGTTGGTGGGTTGGAGTACTTCCTGAGTGCCATCAGGGATAAAGCTGCCATGCTGAAGCCCTTCACTTCTGCCTTAATGTTTAAACAGAAGAACATGATAGAATCTGTGGGGTGGTGGTGGTTTGCTTGTTTGAGGTAGTGTCTCACTTTAGCCCAGGCTGATGTGGAACTCACTTTGTAGTCCCAGCCTGGCCACAAACTCACAACAGACCTTTTACCTCTGCCTCCTGAGTGCTATGATTATAGGTGTGTGCCACCACACCTGGCAGAACCTGTGCTTTAAAAAAAATTTTGTTTATTTTTATTTATTTATTTGAGAGCGACAGACAGAGAGAGAAAGAGGCAGATATATATATAGAGAGAGAATGGGCGCGCCAGGGCCTCCAGCCACCGCAAACGAACTCCAGACGCATGCACCCCCTTGTGCATCTGGCTAACGTGGGTCCTGGGGAACCGAGCCTTGAACCGGTGTCCTTAGGCTTCACAGGCAAGCGCTTAACTGCTAAGCCATCTCTCCATCCCAGAACCTGTGTTTTTAAAAGGCTCCTCTGACACAGAAGATTGTATACTAAGGGGCTGAGGTTACTCTGTGTAGTGTGGTTGGATTGGTTGGATTGGTTCAACTCGGAGCCAAGAGCAAGGTTATTCCTGACTTGCTAATGACCTTGAGCACATCTCTGAAGCGTTAACTATCAGATGAGAGTATAAAAGCATTACAAGAGTGTAAAAGGATCTATGTGGACTGCATGCCTTCTAATAGGTCTTTAAAACATTATAGTTCTTATTGTAATGGTAGTTATTATTTATTTATTTATTTATTTAAGAGCATGATAGAGGCAGAGAGAGAGAGGGAGAGAATGGGCACACCAGGGCTTCCAGCCACTGCAAACAAATTCCAGATGCATGTGCCACCTTGTACATGGGTCCTGGGGAATCGAACCGAGGTCCTTTGGCTTTGCAGGCAAGCACCTTAACCACTAAGCCATTTCATTTTCTAGTAGTAGCTTATAGATTTTTAATATTATGCCTTTAATATTTCATATATGAAAGTCTGGATGATATCACTATAGATCTTCACTAATATAGATGTAATTTTAGATTGTCTTATGGTTTTGTCTCTATTAATATTGATGCTTCTTACAAAATGTTAAGGGCTGGAGAGATGGCTTAGTGGTTAAGAAAATAGTTGAAAAGAAGAAGGGATTCAGGGGCTGGAGAAATTGTTCAGTGGTTAAGGCTGCGGGGCTAGAGGCTCTGGCACATCCATTCGCTCTATATATTGGCCTCTCTCTTTCTCTCTTTCTCTCTCTCTCAAAGAAAGAAAGAAAGAAAGAAAGAAGGAGAGAAAGAGGGGATTCAGTGGAGGGAGGAGTTGGCAGGAGGAAAAGGGAGGGTAATGGAAGGACGTTATGATCATGGTATATTGTCTATATTTATGGAAGTTGTCAATAAAAAGTTGGGTTTTTGTTTGTTTGTTTGTTTTGTTTTTTTGAGGTAGGGTCTCACTCTAACCCAGGCTGACCTGAAATTCACTATGGAGTCTCAGGGTGGCCTCGAACTCACCGCGATCCTCCTACCGCTGCCTCCTGAGTGCTGGGATTACAGGCCCTACCACTTCCGGCTAATAAAAAGTTTTTAAGCATTCAGTGCCACATGTGGTGGTACACACCTTTAATCCCAGCACTCGGGAGGCAGAGATAGGAGGATCATGGTGAGTTCGAGGCCACCCTGAGACTCCATAGTAAATTCCAGGTCAACCTGGGCTAGAGTGAGAGCCTACCTCAAAAAAAAAATTCAGAATCTTAAGTAGGTTATAAAAATCAACAAAGTGGGGAATAAAGCCTAACATGATTGCCCCGTCCCACTCCTCCTTCCAGTTCTTATTCCCAGATGCTGCTTCTGAGAAGCCATTCAATGGAAATACTTCCTCAGAGAATAGTAACCCTCCACCGGAGAGCGAAGACTATGTAAGTTGGGGTGCAATGTTAAAAATATCTTAAATGCATTTAACTTCTGTGGGTTTGATATATTTCTTATTTGGTAATCTTAAATCTTGTTTTTATTTTAAATAATTTCTGGAAAATTGAGTGGTGTGACCATGGCCACACAGATAATGACCTACAGAATCTTTGCATAAATACGTATTTCAGGTAGGAAGAGCTTTTTTGGAGAGCAAAAAAAAAAAAAAAAAAAAAACACATAAGTGTACTATGCATAGCTATAGGATTCTCTTGCTTTAGAGTTTTTTTGAAATCATTATATTTGTTTAGCAACAGATACCTGTTCATGTTTCAAAACTAGACAAAAGGTATGAAATGAGGTAGAATGTATTGTATGGAAAAAAATGTTCAGGTTGTTATTTGAGAAGTTAACAAATGGGATTATTTAAATGACAAATGTGCATAGTACTTACAGAAAAGGCAGTTTTCTGCTTTGAGGGGTAAAAGCAGGGCCTTTCAGATTTCCAGTGTACACTTCTGATTTTATTCCTTTTGTCAAGTATATGCTTTTTTTGTAATTAAAAAATGTTTAAACACAGGAAATTTGAAGCTGTTTTTTCACAGACAGGAATCTGACTAAGCAGTGTAGGCAGCGGTCTGTCAGACGTCAGGGAGCAGTGTGGGCAGCGGTCTGTCAGACATCGGGGAGCAGTGTGGGCAGCGGTCTGTCAGACGTCGGGGAGCAGTGTGGGCAGTGGTATAGGATGATAGAAGGTCATTTATGTAGGGTGGGTTAGCTTCAGCACTTGAACTCTCCTACACACTTTTCAATGATGTATACAAATATGTTAACTAGTCTTGCTTTGTTTCTCTTTGTTAAATTTAGACACTCTACAATCAGTTCAAATCTGCACCTTCTGACAGCTTGACATACAAACTAGCTTTGTGTCTTTGCATGATTAATTTCTACCATGGAGGACTAAAGGGAGTAGCACATCTTTGGCAGGAATTTGTTCTGGAAATGCGCTTCCGATGGGAGAACAACTTTTTGATTCCAGGGTAATAATTTAAGTTATGATTGTGTAGATGGGATTTTTGTGTATTAGCAAATATTTGACTTTTTTTCTTTTGTTTGGTTCTCTGAAGGTAAAGTCTCACTCTAGCCCAGGATGAGTTGGAACTCACTATGTAGTCCCAAGCTGGCCTTGAACTCACAGCAGTCCTCCTACCTCTACCTCCCAAGTGCTGGGATTAAAGATGTGCACCGCTGCACCCAGCTCAACACTTGACTTTTGATCCAATTTTTTTTTTTCCACAGGGTTGGATTTTTTATTTTTATTTTGTGGTATTGGGGATCACCAAGATGGTTTTGTTTAGGTTTCTTTTTTTTTTCTTTTTCACATTCATGGAATGAAATGTTTTTATTTTTTTTTATTTTTTTATTTTTATTTATTATGAGGTATGGTCTCACTCTAGCTCATGCTGACCTGGAGTTCACTATGTAGTCTCAGGGTGGCCTAGAACTCATGGTAATCCTCCTACCTCTGCCTCTGAAGTGTTGGGATTAAAGGCATGTGCCACCACACCCAGCTTGATCCATTAATATTTTTCTTTTGGGAAATCTTACTTGAAGAAAAAGAAAAAGAAATGTAGATACAATTTAGGTTCACAGGTATTCATTGCTGCAAATTTATAGTAGCAAAAAACTATAACACAACAAAATGTCATAAATGAAATATACTGTATCTCTGCAGTAGAAATCTGTTGTAGTAGTGCAGATTTTGTTGTAAGAATGATTCAGGGCTGGAGAGATGGCTTCGTGGTTAAGGTGCTTTCCCAAAAAGCAAAAGAACCCAGTGGGGGGAGGCCCTAGCGCACCCATTCTCTCCCTACCTTCCCTTTTCTTTGTCTCTCTTTGGAAAAATAAAAAGTGGTCAAAGTCCAGGATGGTGGTACATGCCTTAGTGGGGGCTGGGAGGATAGCTTAATGCTTAAAAGCATTTGCTTGCAAAATCTGAAGGCCTGGGTTCAATTCCCAAGCTGCCCATATAAGCCAGACACAAAAGTGGTACAAATGTTTGGCATCCTTGCAAGAGGTCCTGGTGTGCTCATACACACACATGCACACATGTGCAACTTAAAAAAAAAACACTGGGGTGGAGAGATATCTTAGTGGTTAAGGTGCTTGCCTGCAAATATAAAGGACCCAGGTTCCATTCTCCAGGGCCCATGTAAGCCAGATGCATGAGGTGGCTCACACCTTTAATCCCAGCACTCGGGAGGCAGAGTTAGGAGGGTTGTGGTGAATTCTAGGCCACCTGTGATTGGGCCAGGGTGAGACCCAACTTTGAACCTACCCCCCCAAAACCAACCAAATAATAGATTAACAACAAAATTTGCTTTTTGCATGCTGAGTTACATCCCCAGTACTGAACAATTTTTTTTGGGGGGGGGTTTCAAGGTAGGGTCTCACTCTAGCCCAGGCTGACCTGGAATTCACTATGGAGTCTCAGGGTGGCCTTGAACTCACGGCAATCCTCCTACCTCTGCCTTCTGAGTGCTGGGATTAAAGGTGTGCACCACCACACCCAGCTCAACAATCTTTTACAGAGAAGATATTCATAATATTTGTAATTAGGTGTGGTAATGCTCTTGGTTATACTGATATGTATGTGTAAAAAAAAGACTGAGAAAGAAATCAACCAAATGTTAATAGTTTGCTTAGATATAAAATTAGATTTTTATTTTATTCTTTACATTTCTGTGTATTTAAATCTTCCATAATGAGCATATATTTTGTTACTAGAAGGAGAATACCTTTCAGTACAAGTTCAGGTAGTAAACTTTACCTGAAATTTTATGTAATTTATACTGGTTTCACAAGATCAGGTAGAACATTTTACTTAGCCGATATCAGTACTGCTAGGCCAGTGCTCCTGTACTCTGAAGAGAAGGGTGATGGTGTGAATGATATTTAACGCCATTGATCCAAGGGTTCCATCTGGGTCACTTATCTGCCTGCCTGAGTCTCCTCAGCTCTGACGCTTGTGCCCTGGAGCATTGGCAGATCTGAAGCACTAGCTGACTGCCAGGAGCTTCAGAACTGCCGGAGTCCAGGACCCACCAGAAGAGCAGAGGTGAACTCATTATTATAATGAGAGCACCATAGCAGTGGGAACAGAGTACAAAGTCTGTTTGCTCGTTACTGTCTTGAGTTTCTAATTAGCCTGAAAGCTCTTGCTATTTTGCTAATATTTGAAGTATCTATTATTCTTGCGGTTGGTGATTTGTGGTGGTCTTTTAATTGTATGTACCCACCTTCTCAAACTCAGTTTTCATCATCTATAGAAATCTACTTTTGATTTCTTACCAATGTAAATTTCAAAATAATAGTAATATAAAAAATAGGCATGTTGAAAGCAATTTTACTAAATGTGAGCTTTCTTTTCCTACTGTTTGGTAGACTAGCAAGTGGGCCACCAGATCTGAGGTGCTGTTTACTACATCAGAAACTGCAGGTAAAGATTTCCCCATAGCTGTATATAATTGGAGCTTGCTCATTCTAATTCTAAATATAATAATGGATTGATAGCTTAGTGGTTAAAGGCACTTGCTTGCAAAGCCTACTGGCCTGGGTTTAATTCTCCAGCTACCCAGCCAGGTAAAGTTAGATGGGCAGTTGTTTGCAGCAGTAAGGGACTGGCAGACACATGTATAAAGAAAGCATTTTTATTTATTTATTCATTTATTATTTATTTATTTTGAAATAGGGTTTCAGCCTAGCCCAGGCTGACCTGGAGCTCTGTAGTCCCAGGCTGGCCTCTGATGCACAGAGATCCTACTGTCTCTGCCTCCCCACTGCTGGGAGTAAAGGTAAAGGCATGTGCCACCATGCTTGGCAATAAAAACATCTTTTGAAAGGGCTGGAGGGATGGCCAGTGGTTGCTCAGCAATTAAGTGTGCTTCATTTGTAAGCATGAGGGCCAGAGGGGCCTCAGCCCACTCAAGTTTGGACTTCCGTATCCTATGTAATCAGCTGGTGTGGACGCCTGCTAACACCAGTCTGCCGGGGGAGCAGTGACCAGGGGACTACCCAGGCTTGTGGAGACAGGCAAGCTCCCAGCATCACTAAGAGTAAGAAGGGCAGAAGAGTGATGGAGCTGGACCCCTGACACCTGATATTCTCAGGCGAGCTGGCCCATACACATATACTTATATTTAACCCACGCATATACACAAGCAAAAAAAAATTATATACATAAAATAGAAGATAGCTGTTCTCATCATGCTGCTGTGGGTGTTCTGTAATCACTAATTCACAAGCTCCTCAGAGAAGGGGTAGATATATGCATATGGTAGGTAGATTTTTATTTTTCTCTAACTTACTAAACTAAAATGTTATTTCTGTTTTAAGATGTTGAACTGTTGCATTGAAAGAAAGAAGGCACGGGATGAGGGGAAAAAGACGAGCCCTTCAGAGAATGTAGCTAACGTGTACCCAGGGGACGGTGGCAAAGCAGGAGGCTGTCTCAGAGCCGCGGAGAAGGAAAAGGGAGAGGCGGGCAAGTCCTGGGATTCCTGGAGTGACAGTGAAGAAGAATTTTTTGAATGCCTGAGTGATGCCGAAGAGCTTAAGGGAGATGGACAAGAAAGCGGCAGGAAAGGAGCAGCTAAGGAGGTGGTGAATCTAAAGCCAGAAGGCCGGCTGCACCAGCACGGGAGACTCACACTACTGCACAGTGGGGAGCCGCTCTACATTCCTGTGACCCAGGTAGGGCGTGGCTCTCCCTCCTTGACTGTGGAACGTGTGAGGGAACTCTGGTAAAGGTTTGTGTCAAAGGATGAAGATTTAAAATCTAAGAGGCTTATAGAGCTTTCAAGTCTGCTGTTTCTGAAACAAGTATTTTCACATCTCAGTAGGTAGTGCTTATTGTGATTGATTATAAGGTGATTGATTATTAAATAGAATGGGGTACTCAGGTATTTCAAGAACAAAGTCCAAAAGCATGGAATAGAAAAACAAAGTAACACTCCTTCAGTAATGATTGTTTTTTATTTGCTGAAACAGTTTGAGTCCATTTTTACTAAAAAGAAAGGACAGCAGTGACTCAGTATCTAAGGAGCAATGGTCATTTTCACATAATTAACATATGAATATGTTTTTTCTTGTTTTTTGAGGTAAAGTCTTGTTCTAGCCCAGGCTGACCTAGAATTCACTATGTAGTATCTGGCCTCAAACTCACAGTGATCAACCTACCTCAGTCTCCTGAGTGCTGGGATTAAAAGCATGCACAACCATGCCCAGCTAATATGTGAATATTTTATTTATTTATTTGTTTTGGTTTTTTAAGGTAGGGTCTCATGTTAGCACAGGCTGCCCTAGAATTCACTATATAGTCTCAGGGTGGCCTTGAACTCACAGTGATCCTCCTATACCTCTGCCTCATGAGTGCTGGGATTAAAGGCATGTGCCACCATGCCCATCATATGTGAATATTTTAAAAGAATAATTCAGTCCACAAAATGTGGAAGCCAGGATCTGGGAAGATGGCTCAGTGGTTAAACATGCTTGCTATGCCTTCTCATCCAGTTTGAATCTTCATTACCTATGGAAAATCAGATGTACAAAGTGGCACATGAATCTCAGGTTTGTTTACAGTAGCAAGATGCCATGGTGCGCCCATACTCACTCATTCTGTCTGTCTCTGTGTGTCTGTCTGTCCCTCCCTCCCTCTCTCTCTCCCTCTCCCCCTCCTCCCTCTCTCTCCCTCTCCCCCTCCCTCTCTCTCTCTCCCTCTCCTTCTCCCTCTCTCTCTCTATATATATGCATACATATATATATATACACACACACACCCCTACATACATATATTAATGGAGGGTGGGCTGGAGAGATGGCTTGGCAGTTAGAGGCTCTTGCTTGCAAAGCCTAATGACCTAGGTTCGATTCCCCAGTACCTATGTTGAGCTGGATGCACAGGGTGGCACATGCATCTGAAGTCAGTTTGCAGTGGCTGGAGGTCCTGGCCTCCTCCTCCCCCCAACCCTCCCCGGGTCTCTCTGCTTATAAATAAGTAAAAAAAAAAATTATTTTTAAGTGGAAGCCACTATTCCCTGCTAATTCAGCTCTCATCCTTAGCAATGACTGCTATTACTGGTTTGAGATATATGTCCTATACTTCTTTCTGAGCATTTATATTGATGGAGTTTATAGTTATTTGTTTACACATGTGCATTGATGAACAGCTTTAGATATTTATTTAAGAGAAAAAGAGTAAGGGAGGGAGGGAAGAAGAATGGGCACATCAGGGCCTCCTGCCACTGCAAACTCCAGACACATCTGCCACCTTGTGCATCTGGCACGTGAGTACTGGGGGAATCAACCCTAGGCCATGAGGCTTTACAAGCAAGCACCTTAACCACTGAGCCATCTCTCCAGCCCTGATGAGCAGCTTTGTGTTTGACTTCTCTTGCTCTGGGCCACCTGGAGTATAGACCTGTTTCTCTTCAGTTGCTGCATAATGTTCCAGGCCATCAAAGAGCTAGTTTCTCTTGATCACAGTGTATGATTTTAAATTTTTACTGTTACAAACAGTTCTGTAATGTAAATCCCTGTTACTTTCCACTAAGTTCTTCTAAGAAAGATAATGAAAAGCAGAATTACTAGGCACACTTCTGTCTTTCACGTTTTTGGCATTTTCTTACAAATGTATTTTCATCTTATTCCCCTAACTTATCTGCTTATCTCTCTCTTCCCACTAACACTCTTTTTCTTCCCTCTTAATCCCAATCTTACTTCCGTGACATCTTTTTAGCTCATTGAGTTACATTAGGGCCGTGTACATGCTCACGGGTAGGAGGCAAGCTACTGTGGAAAGGGAAACTTCCCCGTGGCCGCACCACTGATGAGCCTGACTCCCAGCAACCCCTAGCTGCATTATTAGTTTCTCTGGGAGGTGTGAGGTCTCAGGTTTCCTTTCCTATCAGTGGTGAAGTATTGAGAGGCTCAGTCTTAACGCTAGAAACCACTGCAGCTGTGAGTACTTGAGTATAATGACCGTGTTGTAGCCAGAAGATAGTGTTTCACAGCTCTTCTCCCCATCCTTCTGCAGCTACATTTTTCACCCCCTCTTTAGTGAGGTGCCATGAGTCTTGGAGGGCCTGGTTTAGATATCCTGTATGAGCCTTTGAGGCTGAGCACACAGTCTGACTAGTTGTCTTGATAAGCATACTTTCTCTTAGTCAAAGATAATCTGAAGTTTATATTTTCTTCTTGATGGATAGGGTTCATTGAACATGTGCTAAACGTTAGTCGTAATCATTCTCAGAAAGGTTGAGTGATTGCCAAAGGTCACAGAGCTGGGGTTCAAATGTAGACCGATTTTGTCTGGAGCCTATGTGCTTTTTTTCCCCAAGGTAGGATTTCACTCTAGCTCAGGCTGACCTGGAATTCACTAGTCTCAGGGTGGCCTTGAACTGTCAGCGATCCTCCTACCTCCACTTCCCAAGTGCTAGGATTAAAGGCATTTGCCACCATGCCCAACTTTGGAGCCTATACTCTTAGCAACTATTCCCTATGACCTCACTGATTGTTCTTCACCCTGTGTATCAGTTTGAGACTCTTGCCTGGGAACTTATTGGATAATTAAAAGTGATATAAGCAGGGGCTGGAGGATGGCTTACTGTTAAGGCGTTTGTCTGCAAAGCCAAAGGACCCAGGACCCACGTTAGCCAGATGCACAAGGGGGCGCACGCATGTAGAGTTCCTGTGCAGTGGCTGGAGGCCCTGGTGTGTGCCCATTCTTTCTCTCTCTCTCTCTCTCCCTCTTTCTCTGTCAAGTAAATAAAAATAAATTTAAAAAAAAGTGATATATGCAGAATTCCAGGTTAGCCTGGGCTAGAGCAAGACTGCACATGGAAAAACAAACAAACAAAAGGCAGAAAAGTGATACATGCAAAAAACCAAGTGTGGTGGCGCACAGCCTTTAATCCCTGAGACTACCTAGTGAGTTCCAGGTCAGCCTGAGCTACAGCAGTACCCTACCTTCAGAAACAGAAACACAGGCTGTAGAGATGGCTTAGCGGTTAAGTGCTTGCCTATGAAGCATAAGGACCCCTGTTCGAGGCTCAATTCCCCAGGACCCATGTTAGCCAGATGCATAAGGAGGCACACGTCTGGAATTTGCAGTGGCTGGAGGCCCTGGCATGCCCATTCTCTATCTCTATCTGCCTTTTTCTCTCTCTGTCTCTCTATCACTCTCAAATTAACTAATTAATTAATTAAAAAAAAAAAAAACAGGGCCGGAGAATGGGCACACCAGGACCTCCAGCCATTGCAAACCAACTCCAGACACGTGTGCCACCCTGTGCATCTGGCTAATGAAGGTACTGGGGAATCAAACAAACCTGAGTACCTAGGCTTCACAGGCAAATGCCTTAACCACTAAGCCATCTCTCCAGCCTGAGTCATTTATTCTTTTGTTGTTGTTGTTGTTTTGAGGTAGTCTCACTCTAGATCAGGCTGACCTGGAATTCACTATGTAATCTCAGGGTGGCCTCAAACTCACGGTAATCTTCTGAACTCTGCCTCCTGAGTGCTGGGATTAAAGTTGTTCTCTACCACACTGAGCCTGAGTCATTTATTTTTTGTAAAACAATATTTTATTTTTATTTATTTTGAGAAAAGGAAAGAGGCAGAGTGAGAGAGAGAATGGGCACGCTAGGGCTTCCAGTCACTGCAAACAAACTCCAGATGCAAGCAACCCTCTGTGCATCTGGCTTATGTGGATACTGGGGACTTGAACAAGGTTCTTTGGCTTTGCAAGCAAGTGCCTTAACCACTAAGCTTTCTCTCCAGCTCCTGGGTCATTTATTCTTTTTTTTTTTTTTAATTTTTTTTTTTTCATTCTCATTTATTTATTTGAGAGTGACAGAGAGAAAGAAAGAGAGAGAATGGGTGTGCCAGGGCTTCCAGCCACTGCAAACGAACTCCAGACGCGTGTGCCCCCTTGTGCATCTGGCTAACGTGGGTTCTGGAAAACCAAGCCTCAAACCAGGGTCCTTAGGCTTCACAGGCCAGCGATTAACCGCTAAGCCATCTCTCCAGCCCCCTTGGGTCACTTATTCTTAATGAGCTGCTTTTTCAGTGGATGTTCTGATAAATTTGTGCAAAAAATACTATGGAAATCATTGTTTTGTTTCTATATTCTGCTTTGTCGGAAAGGGCTGTTGGTGAGATTTGTTCTTTTGTGTGTCACAGGAGCCAGCGCCCATGACAGAGGACCTGCTGGAAGAGCAGTCTGAGGTTTTGGCTAAATTAGGAACATCTGCAGAAGGGGCTCACCTCCGTGCACGCATGCAGAGTGCCTGCCTGCTTTCAGATATGGAGTCTTTTAAGGTGGGTCACACAGAGCTCTGTATTTTGTTCTGAGCTGTTCTAGGATGGAGCTGCAAAAGATCCTCTACAAAATGACATGAAGGCCATGTCTGTTTTGTAACTGTGTAGATTTCATTAATAGTTATGACATACTTCCTTGGTACACGATAGGACATAGTCATGCTGTCCTTTTAAGTTTAAACAAGAATCAATCTAATGGGCTGGAGAGATGGCTTAGCAGTTAAGGGGTTTGCCTACAAAGCCAAAGGACCTGAGTTCAGTTCCCCGGGGCCCACATAAGCCAGATGCACAAGGTGATGCATGCGTATGGAGTTCATTTGCAGTGTCTAAAGGCCCTGGCTCTTTACGTACTTCAGAAAGCTTTCCCGGGACTTGCTCCAGCTCTGGCAACCGTAGCCCTACTCGGTCTGCTGGGTCATCTAGCCCAAGTTTGGCTGGTTGATTGTCTTTCTTTCTTCCTTTCTGTCTGTCTTCCTTCCTTCCTTCCTTCCTTCCTTCCTTCCTTCCTTCCTTCCTTCCTTCCTTCCCTTCTTTCTCTCTCTCTCTCTTTCTTTCTTTCTTTTTCTGACATGACTCTTCTTTCTATTTTTCATTATTTATTTATTTACTTTGACATAGGGTCTCACTCTAGCTGGAATTCACTATATTAGTCTCAGGGTGGCCTCAAACTCATGGCGATTCACCTACCTCTGCTTCCCAAGTGCTAGAATTAAAGGCATGTGCCACCACGCCTGGTGGACTCATGAATACCACTTCCACTTTTCTCTTCCCCTTTTTCTTGCCCAGGAGATTATGTGACCTTTAAGTCCTTATTTTCCCCTTGGGAAAAAAATGTTTAGTAAACCTTAAGAGCTATGTTACCATTGAAGACTAAAATGGTAACAAAATTTGTGAATGCTATTCTGTTCTAAAATATAGCTGATACAGTAAATAAAGGAAGGAGTAAAACCACAAAAAAGAGAATTTGCTGGGGTTGAGTACAACAATTGCCTCCTTCCAGGTCTGCCTCTGTGCTGCTACAGTGTCTGTGGGTATATGTACAGAGGAGATTTTTAACCATAGGAACATACTGGCCCTTCATGGTAAGGTTCTAGCCACTTCCTGTAACACTGTGAATGAGAAAAACTATTGTTCATTAAACTCTGTGGCACCTACAGATCTGTAACAACATTGTTTTCATCAGAAAATTGGTTGTATTTGAAAGAGCCACCTTATACATTTGCCCCTATGTGGGAATGAGATAATATTTTAAAAGAAATAGTTGCTCTAAAATAGATGGGGGGGGGTTGGTATATGGCTCGGAGGTTAAAGGTACTTGATTGCAAAGCTTGCCACCTGGGTTCAGTTCTCCAGTAACCATGTAAAGCCAGATGCATTTGCAGGGGCAAGAGGCCCTGGCACAGCCATTTTCTCTGCTCACAAATAATTACATTAAAAAAAAAAATTTAAGGGGGCTGGAGGGATGGCTTAGCAGTTAAGGCAAAGCCAAAGGACCCAGGTTCAGTTTCCCCCAGGACCCATGTAAGCCAGAAACACAAGGTGGCTCATGAATCTGGAGTTCATTTGCAGTGGCTGCAGGCTCTTGTGCACCCATTCTCTCTCTCTCTCTTTCTCTCAAATAAATTTAAATAAATAAAATTGAAATATTTAAAAATATTTAAAACAATAAAATAGAGAGATGGCTTAGCAGTTAAGGCACTTGCCTGTGAAGCCTAAGGACCCAGGTTCAATTCAACCACTACCACATAATCCAGATGCACAAGGTGGCGCATGCATCTGGAGTTTCTTTGCAGTGGCTGGAGGTCACTTGTTACCAACCATGCTTTTCATGCCCATCCTTGGATATTGGACACTTATATAAGTCCTCCAGGCCTTACCAAAGATACTGTGAACACTCCTTCCCCCCACCCCACCGACTACACAGTAGAAAAACTGCAAAGGTTCTGGTATATATCATTGTTAATTCTGTAGAATTATCTACTGAGTAAAATGTTCCAGACACCTGAAAACTAATAGTTAGAATTTCAATTCCTTTGTAGAATAGAAACAATTACATAGTGGTTATTTGTTATATAAAACCCAAGAGTTTGATGGCTAAGCAGAACATGTTTGAAGCTGGCTGTTAACCATGGCAGTGCTGGTTTTAAAGAATTCATCATTGTATCCATCACTGTCTTGTTCTGATCATACTGTGCATTAGTTAAGTTACCTGACTGCAGTTTATTTACTGTTGCTGTAAGTATTGAGTAGTTACACTGTAATTTTAAACTGTTACCTAACTAATAATCTAAGAAAATTATTTTCATTTTATATTGAAGTTTCTCAAAATTTATCAAATGAGGGCTGGAGAGATGATTCAGTGGTTAAAGGCACTTGCTTACCAAACTTGCGGGCCTGGGTTCAATTTCCCAGTGCCCACGTAAAGCCAGATGTACCAAGTGGTATGTGCATCTGGAGCTTGATTGCAGTGGTAAGAGAGTATATGCTTTCCCTCTCTCTAGCTTTCTCTCTCCGCTTGTTTTAATGCATCAAATGAAAACATTTTCCCTTTATATATAACTGGGAAAATATAAATGCTTTTGTTACTTTTAACGCCCTCCGTATTTTAAACATTATACCCAAAGCCATTTTGCATATTACATTTTATAGATTACATAGGGTTTTTTTTAAAGTATAAATATGATTTTGCAAATATCAATAGATGTTAATTTTGACTTTTCTGAATTTATTGCCTTAGGCAGCCAATCCAGGTTGTTTTCTGGAAGATTTTGTGAGATGGTATTCACCCAGAGATTATATTGAAGAGGAGGTGACTGATGAAAAGGGCAATGTGGTTCTGAGGGGAGAGCTGAGTGCCCGAATGAAGATCCCTAGCAACATGTGGGTAGAAGCCTGGGAAACAGCCAAGCCCGTTCCAGCGAGGAGGCAAAGGAGGCTGTTTGATGACACGCGGGAGGCAGAAAAGGTATGGAAGCTTGCAGCTTTAAATTATTTATTTATTTATTTGCAAG
Source organism: Jaculus jaculus (assembly GCF_020740685.1). Classification (NCBI taxonomy): domain Eukaryota; kingdom Metazoa; phylum Chordata; class Mammalia; order Rodentia; family Dipodidae; genus Jaculus; species Jaculus jaculus. The sequence continues at coordinate 2,561,379 of NC_059106.1, read as the reverse complement.
GTGGTGAAAGAGATAGCTAGGAGGAGGGGTGGGGGGAGAGGGGAAAGGAAGAGAGGGATAATGAGAGCCAGGTGTGGTGGCGCATGCCTTTAATACCAGCACTCAGGAGGCAGAGGTAGGTGGATTGCCATGAGTTCGAGGTCACCCTGAGACTACCCAGTGAGTTCCAGGTCAGCCTGGACTAGAGTGAGTGAGACCCTACCTCGAAACCCCCCCCCCCAAAAAAAAAGAGAGGGATAATGGGCACACCAGGGTCTTTAGCCACTGAAAATGAACTCCGAATGTATGCGCCACCTTCCTTGGCTTTACAGGCAAGTACCTTAACTGCTAAGCCAGCCCTCCACCCCCATAGCTTGCAATTTTTAAAAGCAGAATGCTAATTATTATTATTATTCTTAGCTCTTAGAAACTCATGATCGTTTGGCAGGTGAAACAGTGATGTTCACTGAGCCTTGGTAGATGGAGGAACAGGTAGTTCCGAGGCAGTTTCCATGGCAGACTGTCTCACACTGGTGTCAGGACTCTCAAAAATGGCCATGGCGTTTACCTTCTCAGTTCTACCAGCGTCCTTACCATGGAGATAGGGAGAGATTCAGAGATCTGTGTACACGAGGGTGCTCAGAATTCTGGTGTAGAAAGAGAAACAATCAATTTCCAAACACACTGTGGCTCAGATAGTTATGGCATATCCATGAAGGAGTGGCTTTCCAGGTATAGAAGCAGTGCTTGTGGTCTGGAAGATAGTGGCACTGCCTAGTCCTTGGTTTTCCCCACGTCCTTTCCATAAAATCAGTGAGTCAAGAAGCCTGTGTCTTCAGCAGTCCTAGGAGGTCACAGTGGCCTGCAGGTTAACAGGAAGTAGAGAGATTCCATGCCTTCATCAGAACTAGATCACAGTGACCTGCAGGTTAACAGGAAGTAGAGAAATAGTGAAATTCCAGTAAAGGTCCCACTGCTGTAACTGGTGGATATAACATATAGGGGCAGGAATTCTTCAGGTCAAGTGAAGGTATGGGGGTAGCTAGCTTGATATCACACTGAACAGATCAGTAGGGAGCCCTGGGGCGGGAGGAGTGTCCTGTTGTCATCATGTGCTATATAATGGTGTTCAGCCACACCCTGGCATGGCCCACAGAGTTATAATGCCTAGAAAACTCCTGCTGCCCAGTGATGATGTAGCCGTCTGTGCATTGTAGAGCAAGACACCTGTCACTCAGTTGTATGTGTAAAACCTGCTTGTTTGCAAGCAGTATGAAAGCCTGGCACATACGCTGTGTATAGTACATAATACTAGTAATGATACTACTCACCCGTGTCACTGATGGGCATTTATTATATATTTTTAATTTTTTTTTACTTACTTATTTGAGACAATGAAAGAGAAGGAGGAAGGGAGGGAGAGACAGACAGACAGAGAAAGAGAGAATGGACACGCCAGGGCCTCCAGCCACTGAAAATGAACTCCAGATGCATGTGCCACCTTGTGCATCTGGCTTACATGGGTCCTAGGGAATCAAACCAAGATCCTTTGGCTTGCAGGGAAACACCTTAACTGTTAAGCCTCTCTCCAGCCCCTATTTATTGTATTTTTGAGGATAATTTTAGAGTGTAACTGTTTATTTAGAAAATGCTGCTGTAAGCTGTGTTAGCCTGGCAGAACCTCATGTCTCTTGTTTACCGTGTCTCTTCATTGCGCCAAGAGGCCCTGTCCAGTGAGTGACAGTGCTCACATATAATGAGATCACTCATGACGATCTCTCAGAACTTGTCCCTACCCTTAAATGACATTGGTTGTGATGTAGGATTTCGGGGTTTAGGAGGGGTCTCCAGAATTTATAAAAGAAGTCATAAAGATGGACTCAAAAGGGTTAAATTAGCTGGGCGTGGTGGTGCACGCCTTTAATCCCAGCACTCGGGAGGCAGAGTTAGGAGGATTGCTGTAAATTCGAGGCCATCCTGAGATTACATAGTGAATACCAGGTCAACCTGACCCAGAGCGAGACCCTACCTCGAAAAAACAAAACAAACAAAAAAAAGGGGGGGGTTAAATTATGAATTGCTACATTTATTTAGGGGGAAAATCATAAATTATGGGGTTTATTTAAGGGAGATTGGTATTTAAGGGAAACTGAGGCTTTTGAAGAGAGATTAGAGTAAGCTGCAAGCACCTGAGCTTAAGAGAAACTAGAACTTTTAAAAAGAAGTTAGAGGGGCTGGAGAGGTGGCTTAGCACTTAAGGTGCTTGCCTTCAAAGCCAGAGGATCCTGGTTCGATTCCCCAGGACCTACGTTAGCACAGGGGCACACTTGTCTGGACTTCGTTTGCAGTGGCTGGAGGCCCTGGTGTGTGCTCTTTATCTTTCTCTCTCTCTCTCCTTTCTCCCTCTCAAATAAATAAATAAAAGTACAAAAATAAAAAGGGTTAGAGTAAAGCTACAAACATGTGGAAAGCTCACTTAGGGTAAGTGGAGCTTCTAAAGAGAGACAGTAAAGCTGCAAGCACGTGGAGAGTAGAACTTTGGAGCTACGTAAGGAGACCTAGAAAGAGCACACATGGCAGCTGCCGTGTACTTTCCTGTGGGGGGAAGTTAGGAGGGCCAGCAGTGAGGCTCCAGGAAGAATAAGGGAAAATACCAAAGCAGAGACCAAGAAATGCAGAGGAGAAACGAGTAATGAAAGGAGTCATACTCATAGTGACCCCGAGTTTAAGGAAATTATACACGTAGCAGGCCTGGGGTTAGTGGGAGCACCACCGTGTGATCTAGAGTGTAAGGGAAATTTGCATGTGGTAGATTCAGAGACCAGAGGAGAATCATGCATGTCATCAAAGTGAGAAGTTACCCCAGACTGTAAGGCAGAGGCAAGCAGAAGAATTGCCCCAGACCAAGAAACAGTGTTATGCTGTCCCCCACACCCAGCCAGGAGAGGGGAGCTAGACTCATGTGTATCCAAGCAGAGATGATAGGGAATCCCAGCAGAGCTCTGCAAAGAGGAAAAAAGCAAGACAGGAAGACAGAGACGCAATTGGGTTGTAGGTTTGGAGGGCGGACTCCACCAGCCCTATCTAGCTACCATGCTAGACCGTGGGTAGCAGGGGAACTATAGATCAGTCTCAGCCAGACATAACTGCCATTTCTGCCAAGAGTTCTGTTCTTAGACCACAGCAAGGTTTCATATGGGGTCACATCTGGTTCTCTTTGGACCTCAATTACTAACTGAAATTCCCTAAAAGAAACCAGCTTTCTCTCATCCCCTTCAGTTGTATCTAGAGAAGAAATGATCCCCTCAGGATAGAACTGACAAAATGAACTAGGAGGAATGAAGGATCCACAGAAGTGCAGGAGGACTGCTCGTGGCAGGTCAGAAGAGGGTGCTTTCACATTGTCATGTTACTAGGAACAGAGGAGGGTGAACACATGTGCAAAACTACCTTAAAACAAAAAATGTGGGCTAGGAAGATAGCTCAGTGGTTAAAGATGCTTGCTTGCAAAACCTATGGGCCCATGTTCGATTCCCAAATCACCCATGTAAAGTATCTGGTATTCATTTGCAGCAGTAATAAGCTCTGACATATATACACACATGCATGCACGTACACGCAAATAAAATACAATAAATTAATTTTAACAAATGCAACATTAGGATTGCGCTTACAATAACATGAACATGAGTTCATCGTCTCGAGCGTCCAAGCAACCTCACAGAGACACAGCATCACCATCATGGAGGCAGGCCGGACAGGCCGAGCCTCAGAGGATCAGAGCTGCTCTCTTAGGCACTTGAGAAGGGGGAGACACAAGCTGAGAAAGAGGTGGGGTCATAGGGAGGAAAGGAGACACAGGCTGAATGAGGAGGGATGCCAGGAGAGCCCCCTGCTCTTGGGCCTCTACTGGAGCAGGGCCAGTTACCCTTGAAACAAGACTTATGCCAAGTCACAGGCAGCCCCAGGCCCTCAGCAAGCCAGTCGGCAAACAGAGCTGGCCTCACAAACTGTGTGCTGACACCTGGCAGAAGATAATTCCAGACTACAAGGAAGAAGCTGCCTCACAGTGCCCAGCAAGGTGGAGACAGTCTATAGGGAGCAGAGTGACGTGCCTGGCCCTGAAAAGGAAGAACAGCTTGAGGGTGTGCTAACATGCAAAACCAGATTGGACTCCTCAGGGACCACTCGCGGTGACAGGCACCTCGGACCCAGGAAGGAACACAGAGAGACAAGGCTGCAACTGGCAGTCAGGCAGTGCTCTGCATCAGGTAAGAACTAGGAACTGAAGCAGGGCTTCAGACACAGATGAGCAGAGAAAAATTGACATCTCCTCTCTACTGCAACCCAGTCTTCCTCGAACACCGTAGAAGCTTCACTGACAGAGTAAGGGGGATAAACAGCAAGAATATAGCTGAACCCCACATATACAGTTGTAGCATAAGCACATAAGAAATAGGAAAAATAGACAGAATGTAATACCACCAGAGAGGTGAAATCCAAAAGCATTCAAAAGACTATAGGACACAAGCTTCAGAATGGCTTCCAAGAGAACACAACAGCTGGATGGAGTAAGGAAGTCAATATGGATCAAGAGAAGACAGTGGTCAGGCTTGAAGACAAGGTGGAGTGATGAGAACTTTCAGTCAATAAAAAGACTAATAAAGATGAGCAGAATATTCAGAATCAGTAAGATACTATAAATATAAATCTGGAGCCGGGCGTGGTGGTGCACGCCTTTAATCCCAGCACTCGGGAAGCAGAGGTAGGAGGATTGCTGTGAGTTTGAGGCCACCCTGAGACTCCATAGTGAATCCCAGGTCAGCCTGGGCTAGAGTGAGACCCTACCTCAAAAAACCAAAAATAAATAAATAAAAATCTGTGAATCATAGCATAGAATAAATGAACAGGTTCATTATAAAGGCATAAAAAATTATAGCAGAAAGCCAGGCATGGTGGCACACACATTTAATCTCAGGATCCAGGAGGCAGAGGTAGGAGGATGGCTATGAGTTTGAGGCCAGCCTGGGACTACAGAGTGAGTTCCAGGTCAGCCTGAGCTAGAGTGAGACCCTTCCTTAGTGCTTACCTGCAAAGCTTAACGACCTGGGTTCAATTCCCCAGTACCCAGGTAAAGCTGGATGCATAAAGTGGCATGTGCACCTGGAGTTTGTTTGCAGCAGCTAGAGGCCCTGGTGCGCCCATTCTCTCCCTCCCCACCACCTCTGCTTACAAATAAATAAAAATATTAGAAAAAGAAAGGTGAGGGCTGGAGAAGTGGCTTAGTGGTTAAGGCGTTTGCCTGCAAAGCCAAAGGACCCAGGTTCAATTACCCAGGACCTATGTAAGCCAGATGCACAAGGGGGCACACATATTTGGAGTTCACTTGCAGTGGCTGGAGGCCCTGGTGTGCCCATTCTCTCTCTCCCTCTCTTTCCTTACCTATTTTTCTCTCTCAAATAAAGAAAAATAAAATATTTTTTAAAGTAATGTGACTGTTAAAGTTTTAAAAAAAAAAAAAAGAAAAGAAAAGAAAGAGAGAACTCAAGCCAGGCGTGGTTGGCACACTTCTTTAATCCCCGTGCTTGGGAGGCAGAGGTTGGAGGATCAACATGAGTTCGAGGCCAGCCTGAGACTACATAGTGGATTCTAGGTCAGCCTGGGCTAGAACAAAACCCTATCTTGAAATACCAAAAAAAGTAGAATGAATTCCTGGGATAGAGTATGGTCCACAGATGCTTTGTTCTCTGTAGTTTCCTAATTTTCATGTATAAATATGAAAGCAGAAAAAATTCTAAGACTATTCATCATTATTACTGTTTATTTTTGTTTTTTTGAAGTAAGGTCTCTCTCTAGCACAAGCTGACCTGAAGCTCATTCTGTAGCCCAGACTGGCTTCAGAGTCATGGTGACCGGTCTTGTGTGTACTGGAATTAAATGTGGGTCCATCACGCCCCTCTTGAATACTTATCATTATTAAAGTTTGAAGTTAGGCGCTTTCTGTGGTGGACTCTTTGTCCATGACTCCTGCTCAGCCAGATTTGCCAGATAATACGAGAGTCGCCCTTATTCTGCTGTAAGTCCGGGGGCACAGATCCACACTTTGGGGAATGGCTGCTTGCTTTCTTCCTTTTTTTTGGTTTTTTGAGGTAGGGTCTCACTCTAGCCCAGGCTGACATGGAATTCACTGTGTAGTCCCAGGGTGGCCTGGAACTCAAGGTGATCCTCCTACCCCTGCCTCCGAGTGCTGGGATTAAAGGCGTGTGCCCCACACCCGGCTTGGCTTTCTTTCTTTTTTTTTTTATTTTTTTTTAAATATTTTTTGTTCATTTTTTATTTATTTATTTGAGAGTGACAGACAGAGAAAGACAGATAGAGGGAGAGAGAGAGAATGGGCAAGCCAGGACTTCCAGCCACTGCAAATGAACTCCAGATGCGTGCGCCCCCTTGTGCATCTGGCTAACGTGGGACCTGGGGAACCAAGCCTCGAACCGGGGTCCTTAGGCTTCATAGGCAAGCGCTTAACTGCTAAGCCATCTCTCCAGCCCGTTGGCTTGCTTTCTTGACGCCGGCCACAGTCCCCACGCCGTGGGCTGTGTCATGTCGTAGTTGTCTTCTTGGTGCTGGCCTTGTGCCTGACGCAAGGCAGCTGGCTGAGCGGAGGGAACGTTTGGTTTTTGGTTTACTCATTCATTTATTATTATTATTTTTGGTTTTCCAGGCTGACCTGGAATTCACTGTGTAGTCTCAGGGTGACCTCAAACTCATGGTGATCCTCCTACCTCTGCCTCCTGAGTGCTGGGATTAAAGGTGTGCGCCACCACGCCATGTGGGAGAAGAGTTTTTATTTTGGCTTACTGTCTCAAGGGGCAGCTTCTTGACGGCAGGGGAAAGCATGGCACGAGTAGAGGCTGGATGTCACCTCTGCCGCAACAGGTGGAAAACAGCAGAGTAGAACTCTAGCGGGGGAGCTGGCTATAACACCCCTAAGCCTGCCTCCAGTAACACATCGCCAGCAAGGCTCCACCCCCAAACTGCCACCAGCTGGAAACCAAGTATTTAGAACACATGCGTTTATGGGGGACACCTGATTCAAGCTCCCACACTTGTCTCCTCAGGTACTACATTATCTGGCAATGCAGAAGCCAGCAGACCTCTCTCGGCACCTGCTGCCCTGCGTGATCCACGCAGCTGTGCTCAAGGTAAAGGAGGAAGGTAAATGTCTGACTTGCCCATTATCAGTTCACCTCCACACAGGCAGTGCATTGGCTTTGCTTCTCTAATGATGGCTTTGGTCTCGCAGAGAGTCTGGAGAACGTGCCTTCGGTTCAGAAGGTCATAAAGCAGGTCATTGCCCACTCCAGCAAGGCCCGGCACTTCCCCGGCCCAGAGGACAAGAAGCTAGAAGTGAGTCCTGCACGGGTAGTGCTTGACCACATGTCCGCCCTGCTTGGCAGTGATGATTTTAAGTTTAAATATGTCTTAAAGAGGCTTTGCGCTTTTGCTGTCTTTGAGTGTGTGCCTGTCCTTGTGCTGTTTAGGACATCATCCTTCAGATCACCAGTGCGGAGGCTGTCATTGCCAGAGCTCGCTCCCTGAAGGCCAAGTTCGCCACTGAGCAGTGTGAGCCGGAAGAAAAGCAAGACCTAGAGAGGTGATTGGACGACTCAGTTCTGTCTGTAGGAGGAAGAGCTGCCAAACGTTTTTAAAGAATTACAATGCCATTGTGCTGGTTATGGTGGCTCATGGCTGTAACTTGACACTTGGGAGGCCGAGGCGCGCGGGTTGCTGTGAGCTCTAGGTTCCTTTGGACCATGCAGGAACTTTGCTCATGGGGTCATTCAAATCCCACGCTGGGCTGATTGCACATTCCTGAGAAGTCTGGCTACAGAGTGAGCTCCTGCCCCACCATCCACCCCACACACATACCCACAGACAAACAAGAATTCTCTGCCTCTTTCATAGAGACAGAAATATTTAACCACCCTAGGATGTGGCCTCTGTTCTGAGTTCTCAACAGCCGATTCCATTGTCTCCACTTTCAAAATGTCTTCACATGCCTCTTTTTGGGGTGCTGTGGTCCAGGAGGTGTCCTAACCTGGCTCTGCTCTCACACAGCTGTTCTACATGCCTAATTAACAGTATTTGGGGTTGGGGAAATTTTGAAAACTGACTGCAGGCTGGAGAGATGGCTTAACAGTTAAGGCATTTGTCTGCAAAGCCTCAGGACCAGGTTCCATTCCCCAGTGTCCACGTACCCCAGATGCATAAGGTGGCACATGTATCTGGAGTTGGTTTGTAGTGGCTGGAGGCTGTGGAGCACCTGTTCTCTCTCTGTCTGCCTCTCTCTTTCCAAAAGAATAAAGAAAAAAAGTACTTGTTTAAAAAGAAAGAAAGAAAGAATGGCTCATCTGTGATCTACCTTGATCTCTTGATCCTCCTGTCTTTACCTAGTTCTGGGATCTCAGACATACAACAGATTCAGTGGGATGTCAAGGCCGGGTCTCACTATAGCCCAGGCTGGCCTCAAATTCTCAGTGACCCTCCTACCTAACCCTCCTGAGTGCTGGTACTAAAAGTGTCACCACCATGCTCTGTTTCTATGCCATAAGTATTTCTTACACTTGACAGAGATACAGACTTTACAATTTTTTTATGGGGCTGAAGAGATGGCTTAGAGGTTAAGGCTCTTGCCTGCAAAGCCTAAGTGACGAGATGGCTTAGAGGTTGAGGCACTTGCCTACAAAGCCTAAGGATCCAGTTTCTATTCCCCAGAACCCATGTAAGCCAGATGCACAAGGTTACGCATGTGCACAAGGTGGCACATGCATCTGAAATTCAGTTGCAGTGGCTAGAGACCCTGGAGTGCCAATTCCTTCTCATAAATTTTTTTCACAGCTGGGTATGGTGGCACACGCCTTTTATCCCAGTACTCAGGAGGAGGATTGCCCTGAATTCGAGGCCACCCTGAGAATACATAGTGAATTCTAGGTCAGTCTGGGCAGAGTGAGACCCTACCTTGAAAAAACAAAAAAAACAAAACAAACAAAAAAAGTCATGAAAATATTTGAAAAACAGTACTGTCATGAGTTGATTCTAACCCTAAATGTCATGTCCTATACAACTTCCGCTCCAGCACTGGGAGGGGTAGCCAGTGTTTCCTGGAGAATTTTTGACTGTTAAGTCCATGTGGGATGTGGACACAGTAGCCAGAGCTGCTGGCTCCATCCTTTCCCTGTTTCTGTCTCCTAGGTTTATCAGCTGCCTGTTGGAGCAGCCAGAAGTGTCGGTCACTGGGGCAGGAAGAGGACACGCTGGCAGGATCATTCACAAGCTGTTTGTGAATGCACAGAGGGTATGTGAGATATCTTCCTGATGTGTGACCTCACAGGAACTCTGCTTGTTGTGTCCTTGAGTCCTACACTAGGCTCATTTGTAGCTCTGAGAAGTCAGGGCATACAGTTTGCACAGGCTTCAGACTGTTTGTTCATATTACATAAAAAAAAAGTAGATCTGAGCTGGGAGAGGCTTAGCGGTTAAGGTGCATGCTGGCAAAGCCAAAGGACCCAGGTTCGATCCCCAAGAACCCTCATAAAGCCAAATGCATAGGTAGCACATGTGCCTGAAGTTTGCTTGCAGTGGCTAGAAGCCCTCGTATGCCCATTCTCCCTATCTGCCTCTGCCTGTCTTGTCTCTCCCTTTCTCAAATACATAAATAAAATGAAACAAAAATTTAAAGTAGATACTACACACCTATATATTACATAGAAGAAGTAGACCCTACGTGCCTATACATTACATAGAAGAAGGAGATCCCGCGAGCCTACACATTACACAGAAGTAGACCCCGCGAGCCTACACGTCACACAGAAGAAGTAGACCCCGCGTGCCTACACGTCACACAGAAGAAGTAGACCCCGCGAGCCTACACGTCACACAGAAGAAGTAGACCCCGCGAGCCTACACGTCACACAGAAGAAGTAGACCCCGCGTGCCTACACGTCACACAGAAGAAGTAGACCCCGCGAGCCTACACGTCACACAGAAGAAGTAGACCCCGCGAGCCTACACGTCACACAGAAGAAGTAGACCCCGCGAGCCTACACGTCACACAGAAGAAGTAGACCCCGCATGCCTACACGTCACACAGAAGAAGTAGACCCCGCGTGCCTACACGTCACACAGAAGAAGTAGACCCCGCGAGCCTACACGTCACACAGAAGAAGTAGACCCCGCGAGCCTACACGTCACACAGAAGAAGTAGACCCCGCGAGCCTACACGTCACACAGAAGAAGTAGACCCCGCGAGCCTACACGTCACACAGAAGAAGTAGACCCCGCGTGCCTACACGTCACACAGAAGAAGTAGACCCCGCGAGCCTACACGTCACACAGAAGAAGTAGACCCCGCGTGCCTACACGTCACACAGAAGAAGTAGACCCCGCGTGCCTACACGTTACATAGAAGTAGACCCCGCGTGCCTACATGTCACACAGAAGAAGTAGACCCCGCGTGCCTACACGTCACACAGAAGAAGTAGACCCCGCGTGCCTACACGTCACACAGAAGAAGTAGACCCCGCGAGCCTACACGTCACACAGAAGTAGACCCCGCGTGCCTACATGTCACACAGAAGTAGACCCCACGTGCCTACATGTTACACAGAAGAAGTAGACCCCGCGTGCCTACACATCACACAGAAGTAGATTCCAGTACTTACATATTACATAGGAGAAGTTGATCCCAATACTTGAATATTACATAGAAGAAGTAGACCTTAGGACCTAAATTTTGGAAATTAGATCAGAAATACATTTGGAAGAAGTTGGCATGAACTTAGGCAGCAGGGGCCAGGTCTGGACTTCTTAAAATTTTTATTTCATTTATTATTTATTTGAAAATGATAATTTGGGTTCACCAGGCCTCCTGCCACTACAAGCAAACTCCAGACACGTGCATTTTATGTGCTTGTGTTTACATGAGTGCTGGGGCCAGCAGGCTTTGCAAGCAAGTACTTCAACCACGGAGCCATCTCCCCAGCCCTCAGGGCCAGACTTTGAAAACATGTTACAGCTTTCACATGTGAAAAGAGTCATTTTTAAATCTCAGGCACTCACAGTAGTGAGGAGGTCTACCTCAGGTTCTTTCCTGGGAAGGAAGAGGTCAGATTTGGGACTGTGGAAACAGGCTTAGGCACAGGAAGTCCAGCTGGCAAAGAACCTTCGTCATGTCCTCTGCTAGTGGCAGCAGCATGGGTGAAGAGGTGCTGGATCCACAGTGTCTGTCCCAGGCAATGTCTGCTTAGCTACTCTGGCATCAGGGTGTGTGCTGAGTGTAGTGTCCCCTTACCGGGGCTGAGATGTCAGGAGACCAACTCGGTTTAGAAAAAGAATTTCCAGCCGGGCGTGGTGGCGCACATCTTTAATCCCAGCAGTCAGGGAGGCAGGGGTAGGATGGCTGTGAGTTGGAGCCCATCCTGAGACTACATAGTGAATTCCAGGTCAGCCTGGGCTAGAGCCAGACTCTTAATCTCAAAAAAACAAAACAGAAAAAGAAAAAAAGAATTGTCTTGGTATGCACATGAGAGAGAAGTTTATAGTCCCTCTTGAGTTGGTCTGAAGTATATCTACTTGCATTTAAAATCTTGATCAAATACATTGATGTAAACTTTAGTCAGTAGCTATAAAAATTGGTATTTATGGAGTAGTTCCCTAAAGTTAAAGACTGAGTATAAACTTGACTTCTGGGAAGCAGTACTGCTTTAATTTATGTTTATTTTGTGTCTGGCTGAAGCCAAGAGTGGTGCTTACTCTCATCCTGTAGTGTGTTTAAGAGTGCAGGACAAGTTTCCTACAGGCACGTTTCCTTGTTACCCAAGGTGCTGCAGAAACCTTTAGTCTTTGATTTTTTGTTTGTTTGCTTTGTTTTTATTTTTGAGGTATGGCCCAGGCTGACCTTCCTCCCAAGTGTGGTATTAGAGGCACACACCACCACACCCAGCACCTTCAGTATTGGTAGCAGCTTTAGCCTTTAGATCTTTCTACCTCTAGTGATAATAGCATTTTGGTGGCTGCAGCACAGTTGTCCCCAAGATTGCATCCCTGCAGTGACACAGAGGCTGGGACCCTTAATCCTGCTGCTCCCCATTAGCGTCGACTATCTAGTTCACAGTAGAGGGTGTTATTGCCTTCGTTTTCTACTTAAGCTATTTTCATCTCTCATAGGAATATGCCATCTTTTTAGTGTCCTTACTATATTCCTAATCCCCTTTATAGACCCTGAAATTTATCCCACATGATACAGATGTTTAAATATTTTTATTTATTTTATTTTAGGGGGGAAGGAGAGAGAATTGGCACAGCAGGGTCTCAGCCACTGCAATCAAACACCAGACACTTGTGCCACCTAGTGGGTGTGTGTGACCTTGCACTTGCCTCACCTTTATGCATCTGGTTTACGTAGGATGTGGAGAGTTGAACCTGGGTCCTTAGGCTTCACAGACAAGCATCTTAACCACTAAGCCAGCCATCTCTCTGACCTCAACAACTTTTTTTTTAAAGTGGTGTCTCTCTCTAGTCCAGGCTGATCTGGAACTCGTTCTGTAGCTCCAGGCTGGTCTCAAACTCAGTAATTCTACTTCAGCCTCCTGTGTGCTAGGATTTAAGGTATAAGGCACCATGCTGGGCTTCGTGCACAAGTTCATTAATAAGTGAAGATTTTAATATACATATTTAAACTTTGATACCACAAAGGGGCTTTTTTTTGGTGTTGGTGGGAGAGAAGGTTGCAAGGTAGGGTCTGCTGACTCTGTAGCTCCAAGCTGGCCTCTAACTCACAGCAGTTCTCCTACCTCAGCCTCCTGAGTGCTGTGATTAAAGGTGATCACTGAGAATTTGTTATAGTCCTGTTGAACTTGAAGCTTGCTCGTGACACTGATATGTGAGTGGATGTGAGTGAGAAGGGACTCGCTAGACTCTGCTCAGTCCTGCCAAGCTCACTGACTCAGATGCTGGGCTGTTCTTCCAGCATGGACATTTTCCTAAAGCACCTTCTCAGAAAGAGAGCTAGGACGTTAGCCAGCTGTGGTGGTGCACACCTTAATTCCAGCATTCCGGAAGTGGAGGTAGGAGGATTGCTGTGAGTTTGAGGCCACCCTGAGGCTACATGGTGACTTCCAAGTTAGCCTGAACCAGAGTGAGACCCTACCTCAAAAAAAAAAAAAAAACAGTGAGAAAGCGCTAGGACTTTTATCCAGTCATTTCTTCATTACATGACACCCTGTCTGTCACCTGTTGGCCCATGAGATGCATGCATAGTGAGGTGGGCATGTTGAGCACATCACAGGTTTCTATGATGGAATTGCCTTCCTTGACGGGTGCGTCTCTAGTGATCTAGAAAGCTATTTGGCTCTTTTAAACCCATCTTGCCTGTTTCCCGTTCATCACTGTTTCTTTTCTCACCCTTTCTCAAGCTGACTGAATCTTCAGATGAGGTAACAAAACAGCCTTGTCCCCCTAGTTACTTGTCCCTTTCCTCCCTCTAACTTCATGATTCATCAGGTCATTGAAACTAACCACTCCTCAGCAGGCTGAACTTGCGCCCCCTTCTGGCTGTGTAGCTTAGAGGACCTCATGTTTCCAAAGCAGTGGTGTTGTGAAAGAAGTACAGCAACCAGACAGAAAATGAAGGCTGGAATTGAATTTGTAACTTACACAATTTTAATGAAAAAAATGGATGCCTTCAGTTTTGAGAACTTTTCTCTTGTGGCCATTGCTATACTGTCACCTGTCCTTTGTTGTCATGTTAGCTGCCCAGCAGATAAAACTCATGTGCCCAGTTTTATTTGGGAAGTGACCTTCCTACAAAGAGTTGACTACAGTGGTAAAGTTCACTTTCAAGACTAGAGGGGACCCTCCTTTGTGGACAGAACCCCGACTTGGACTCAAGTCAGTGCCTGAAGAAACATGGGCATAGCGCTGCTCCACGCCCGTGCTCATCACACGTGGAACGGGCCCTCACTCCAGCGCGCTGCCTGGCCTTACCCTCCCCTCTGCCTGTCACACGCTAGCTCATGCGGTATCCAGCTTCCTGCATTTGCTTTGAATATTCATACATGCAGCACTCCTGAGTGACATAGGACGTTTGTATGTATCCATTGTGTTTGTTCATCTGCCCTTAAAAGCACCTGAGTTTAGCGTTGGACTTACTTGTGACTCCATGTTTGATTCTGTTCAAGGCTGCCACCATGGCTCCACCAGATGACGAGCTGAAGAGACCTGGTGGCCAGGAGGAGAGAAGGCCCAGCTCGGTGTCTGACTTCCCGCCGCCTGCAGGCCGCGAGCTCATCCTGCGAGCCTGCGTGCCTCGGCCCGCACCCTACTCCAAAGCGCTGCCGCAGCGCTTGTACAGCGTGCTCACCAAGGAGGATTTCAGACTGGCTGGTGCCTTCTCCTCAGACACCTCCTTCTTCTAGGAGCACAGGCTCCTCGGCGGGGGCTGCAGGCGGTGCTGTCCCAGGAAGGATGGAGAAGAGGGTGTCCCTGCCAGAGGGACTGTCCAGTGGAGCAGCGAGTCACACCAGCTTCGGGGGTGTTTGCAGCTGAGCTCATGTTGAGGGAACAGGCTTGAGTGGCTGGAGCCTCTGTCTGAGGAGATGACCTTGGAGTGTGGGAAGCCAGAGTCGGCACAGCTGTGTCCTCCCCGCGGCAGCCATTCCTTCTCTGTGTGCTTGTCTGTGGACTCTTAGTATACTTACTATACGGAACTTGCAAGCTAGAGGTCAGCTTTTCAAACTTTACTTTGATGGTACCTTGTAGTGCTTCTACTCTGTCCCAGAATCCATGTCTTTTAATGACTATGTGACACTATGTATGTGACACTCTGGTCAGCTCGATTGTACAGATAAATTTGTGATGCACATTTGGAACGCTGAAGAAAGCCCAGGATTTCAGTTTACTTTTCCATGTAACTGTCATCTTATTCCTTCTGACAAAATGCATTGTCACTGAAAATTACCTACACACACACACCATCTATATATGTGTGTGTGTGTGTGTGTATACACATACATACATACACACACAGACATATCTTAGAAGATCTATTTTCTCCTGTCCTTTTCATTGCTATGGAATTTTCCAACCTGCAGTCACTCCTGTGCCCCGTTGCACGCACACCGTCCTGGGTGGTGACTGGGAGGGACTGTATCCAGTGACGTCAGATGAGCACACGCTGCTCCCAGTGCAGCATTGGCCCATGGAGACTGTCAAGCACTTAGTGTCATTGGGGTGTGGGTATCATGAGAGGGCTAACTTTGGCGCACTGTTTTGCCTGTGTATTGTAGTCAAAGCGACTTGAGGAAGGTGTAGCCCCCAGTGAAAGGACAATAGCATCATATTTCCAGTCCTGTGTCAAGACATCTTAAGTCTGTGTGGCTCTATGACCTCCATTTGGTAATTGTAAATTATTTTGGGACCTCAGATTCCCACTTGTATCCAAAGTGAAAATGATTATACTGAAGTGTAATTTCTGCCTGTGTGATTTTAGATAGAGCTGTGCAAATCCTGTGCTATTATTTTTGTAAAAACAACAATGTGTGTATAGAAATAAATATCTTGGGGTTGATGCAATGGCTCAATGGTAAGGCGCTGGCCTACAAAGCCCAGAGACCTGGGTTTGATTCCCTAGTACCCACATGAAGCCAGATGCACAAAATGGCACATGTGTCTGGAGTTCATTTGCAGCCACTGGAGGCCCTGATGCAACCATTCTCTCTGTGTCTGTCTCCCTATGCTTGAAAATAAAAATATTTAAAATACACATATGTGTACAGTGTGTGCACACGTGTGTCTGTGAATAGGAAGTGGAGAGGCCTGGGCCGACACCCCCAGGCTTTCCTCTGCTTCTCTCTGAAACATGTCTGGAAACCCACAGACATGGGCTAGAGAACAGTGGGCTGAGCCAGGCCAGTGCATCTTGTGTTTGCCTTGCAGAGTGTTAGTAAGAAACATTTTTTGTGGTGATGGAGCTATGGATCTAATAGAAAGGACAGCAGTGGGGCTGGAGAGATGGCTTAATAGTTAAGGCAATTGCCTGAAAAGCCTAAGCACCCATGTTCGACTACCCAGATCCCACATAAGCCAGACACACAAGGTGGCACAAGCATCTGGAGTTTGATTATAATGGCTGGAGATCCTGGCTCAGAGTTCTCTCTCTCTCTCTCTCTCAAAAAAAAAAAAAAAAAAAAAAAAAAAGCCAGTCTGTTGGGCTTGCCTCAAAAAAAAAAAGGACAGCAGTGTTTCTGTGACCAATTGTATTTTTCTCCCTTCTGGGGGTGTTTCTGTCATTCTCCACTTAGTTTTGCCTGGTGTCAGCTTTTCCTAAAGGTTTGCAGCCTGCTGAGCCTGACCATGTTTCATTGACGCACATCCTGCCTTTTTAAAAGCAGTTACACATTCTGTTTTTATGATCAGGGCCATCTCCCAGGCATTTAAAAGTACCCACTTTGCGACAATCAGGCACCGTACTAGGCTGTAGTGCTGTGATACGATTGCAGACAAATACACAGTATGCCTCTTCTCTGACCTTCCTGAACATGCCAAAGGATGAACTGACTTTACCATAAAACGTGGGGAACAGGCAGCCCAGCTGGGGCGTGCTCATCACACCAGTCCATTTACACGCCCTCCAGTGCCAGCTGAGCGACGACGATCACTTAAGGTGTAGAAGTATTCTCTTGTCTCTGGGTGGTGCCACCCACATTCAGCTGAGCTCTTCCCCATCTTGTCTGTGCTTTAATCCAGTTTTCAATACAGTCAAGTCACACATTGATTCCCATCACACTACTTCCTGTCAGGGCCACATAAGGCTTCAGCAGGAGAAAGTCGCACCCAAAGGCAGAGGCCACATGGTAGGGACAATGTGGAGGTGCTGGAGATGAGAGGAGGGACCTGCATAGAAGATCATGAAGGGTCTGTGTGTCCAGAGGCCTGGAGCCCAGCAGGAGGGCAAAGTACAGTTGGCAAGCTTTGCCAACCCTAGAAAAATTGCACATGCTCCGTCCTGTGGAAGCAGAAATTCTGGAAGGTTCTACAGACTGGGGAGCGTGGCAATGGTGGACTTGCTGGATGCCTGAGTGGGTACAGCATGCTGAGACCCGCAGTGGGCTCTATTCTGTGGCTGGCTTAGTCACCAAGGTATCCCCACAGTGCTGTCCACACTTGGGTGGAGCCTGTACCCTGCCCAGCATGTGTCCTGGAGTGTCCCGTGTCACCTGTGGGCCAGGGATGCTGCTCTTGTCCCCTAGCAGCTGTCAGGGCAGTGACATAGCTCCTGTTGGCAGCCAATGGACAACAGGAAGAAAAGGAATCCTGAAACAAACGTCGCGTTCCCTAGCCCCTGGTGGCATGCATAAATAATGACCTGCCAGGGCTATTTATTCCCCTTCCTCATTCTCAACCCTATTTTGGGCCTAGAACACGCTTCGTTTTGTCGGTTATATGACATGCTTAGTAACCTGCTCCCTGCGTTATCGTGCCTTTGTAAGAAACGGAAACACTCTCGAGTGTGAATTTTCCAAACTGTCCTCAGCTATTCTGGGACTGGTCTCACCTGGTGTGGAAGAGACTGGCCCTCTGACCGCAGCCACGTGGATAAGAGGGCTCAGGTGCAGGGCTGGGACACACTCAGTCCCCATGGCATGTGGCTCCTCTCTGTCCAGAGCCCAGGAATCAACTGTCCCTCCCACACTCTTTTAAGACAGGGTTCCTCACTGTGTTGCCTAGGTTGGCTCAGAACTCTTTCTGAGCAATGTACCCCCTGCCACACACATACCTCATGAACCCTCAAGAAAGATTCTGGGACTCTGCGGAGGGTCCCATCTACAAGAGAAGGATAGGATCAGTTCTGTCCGCTTTCAAGCCGAGGACACAGCATGGGGTCGCTGTAACACTCGTTTGCCATTGGGCTGACACAGGAATTTGGATCATGCCTACAGGTGGGAAGGCTGGCTTAGAGTCTAGACACCATCCAGCATCTGCCTCTCTGGTGGGAAGTCAAGACTCTATAAAGAAAGATGGGGACTGGAGAGATGGTTTAGGGGCTAAGGCATTTGCCTGCAAAGCCAAAAGATCCCGGTTCGATCCTCCAGGACCCATGTAAGCCGGATGAACAAGGGAGTGCATGCATCTGGAGTTCATTTGCAGTGTCCGGAGGCCCTGGTGCACCTTCTCTCTCTCTCTCTGTCAAATAAATAAATAAAATATATTTTTTAAAAAAAAAGAAGGAAAGAAAGATGGAAGGCAAGTGTGGCTCTCACCAGTAGCCCCAGCACTTGGGAGGCGGAACTAAGAGGATTGCCATGAGATCAAGAGATGTTTTGTTGAGTTGGAGAGATGCCTTAGTGTTTAAGGCATTTGCCTGCACAGCCAGAGGACCCAGGTTCAATTCCCAAGGACCCACATATGTCAGATGCACAATGTGGCACATGCGTCTGGAGTTTGTTTGCATTGGCTGGAATATCTGGTGCACCCATTCTCTCATAAATAATAAAATATATTTCAATATGAATAAATAAGATACATTTTAAAAAGGTGTAGGGTGCAGAAGAGTGATAGAGCAGGACATGCAACATTCCATTCCAGCCACCCAAGGCAAGCACCTCCATGGTGAGCCATGAGGTGCCACATGGGCACATATACACGTTACACTTCACATGCCACACACACACACACACACACACACACACACACACACACACACACCGAGAGAGAGAGAGAGAGAGAGAGAGAGGTAGGTAGGTTAAAAAAAAAGGAATAAAATGCTGGGTAAAATTATTTTAAAACATTCAAAAATGCATAGTAGGATTTTGAAGCTTTGATGTCCTTTCTATACACAGGGCTTGATGACAAGAAGTTGATCCACCTAAAAATGAGGGTGGTGAAAACACACTCCCAGTGGCTGGAGAGATGGCTTAGTGGTGAAGGCACCTGCCTGCAAAGTCAAAGGACCCAGGTTCTATTCCCCAGGGCCCATATAAGCCAGATGCACAAGGAGGCACATGCATGTGGAGTTAATCTGCAGTAGCTAAATGCCCTGGCATGCCTATTCTCTCTCTCTCTCTCTCTCAAATAAATAAAAATAAAATACACAATCCCAAAGGCATGTGTGTGTTTGGTGGAACCAGAATTGTTCTAACACACCCAAAAGCCAGAATCATGAACAGCCAAGCTATTCCTAAAGAACAGTTAGGCAGGGTATTAATGTGCTGTAAAATATTAAAGACACATTATAATGCTATCCTACTTAGAAGTAGTTCAGTGAAATAGAAAGTTCTGGGACAGACTCATACATATAAGAAAACTTGAGGTTTTCTTTACTTTTTAAATTTCCATTTATTTATTTGTATATGTGTATGAGCACACATGCCATCACACATGTGGAGTCCAAGGACACCGCTGAGGTGCCTGTGCTCCGCCTTCTTTGAGACAAGGTCTCTTGCCACAGCCAATGAACTGCTGGGCTGCGGAGGAACACCAGACTAGCTGGCCCACAGTGCAGGTTGGGATCACAGATTGTTGTAGTCAGCTCCAAGTTGTTGACTGGAGTTCTCCGCTCTGGCTCTGTGAAGAGTCAGGTTTGCTTAGTCAGATTAACTAACTGAATGGAGAGAGTTTTTATTTTAAAAATACCTTGTTAAGAGTAGCCTGTGGACATGCAGATGAATGGATTGACAATATAAGAGAACTTAACAGTAGCTGCTGGTTTGTGCTATGATGTCCAATTCCCCTTTTCTAACCTCAAAACGGACATTGTCAATTTGACCTGAACGTCTCACTGTCCCACTGGTTGGTTCCCAGTCTGGGAAGAGAAGCGACTGCGACTGTCTTCCCAAGTGCTCCAGCAACAGAACAGTGCTTCATGTATGCCTTTAAAAAATGTCAATCCAGGGCTGGAGAGATAGTTTAGCGGTTAAGCGCTTGCCTGTGAAGCCTAAGAACCCCGGTTCGAGGCTCGGTTCCCCAGGTCCCACGTTAGCCAGATACACAAGGGGGCACACGTGTCTGGAGTTCATTTGCAGAGGCTGGAAGCCCTGGCGTGCCCATTCTCTCTCTCCCTCTATCTGTCTTTCTCTCTGTGTCTGTCGCTCTCAAATAAATAAATTTAAAAAAAAATTAAAAAAAAAAAAAGTCAATCCAGCGTGCGTGGCCTCTAATCCCAGCAGAGGTAGGAGGATCGCTGTAAGTCCTGAGACTACATAGTGAATTTCAGGTCAGTCTGGGCTAGAGAGAGTCCCTACTTGAAAAAGCAAAACAAACAAACAACAAAAAACCCCCACAAACAAACAACAACAACAAAAACGTTCATCTGAAGGCTGAGGAGATGGCTCAGCAGCTAAGAGGGCTTGCTGCTTAAGTTCCGGGGTCTGGCAGAGT
Source organism: Jaculus jaculus (assembly GCF_020740685.1). Classification (NCBI taxonomy): domain Eukaryota; kingdom Metazoa; phylum Chordata; class Mammalia; order Rodentia; family Dipodidae; genus Jaculus; species Jaculus jaculus. The sequence goes on along the minus strand of NC_059106.1, from coordinate 2,540,967 downwards.
CCAAGACCTCCAGAGTAGACTTCCCTGTGGCCTCAGGCAGCAGGGGTGGAGACCAGATCATCCTCGGCTCCCTGGTGCTGACAGACAGCTACTCTAGACTGAGGGACAGACCCATTTCAAGGAAGTATGTAGATGAGCCATAGAGAAGAGCACCTTCTCCTCTGGCCTCTGCATATACCACACCACACATACCTGCACAAACACACACACGCACAGAAAATCAATTCAATGCATATGGAGACATGGCCACGGTTCTGTAAGGGCATATGACATGGAAAGCAGGTAAGACTTTGTTGGTGTGCATGTGTAGTATGCGTCAAGTGTGTGTGTGTGTGTGTGTGTGTAGTGTGCACGTGTGCACCGATGCATCTTTATAGGCGATTACACCCAACATTTAAAAACAATTTCATTTATTAGAGAGAGAGAGAAAGAATGGGCACGCCAGAACCTCTAGCCACTGCAAATGAATTCCACACCAATGTGCCACCTTGTGCATCTCACTTTATGTGGGTACTGGGGGACTCGAACCTTAGTCCTTTGGCTTTGCAGGCAAGTGCCTTAACCACTAAGCCATCTCTCCAGCCCCACCCAGCAGTTTTTATGTCGGTTGTAGAGACTGAGGGGCAACTTTACTGAGCTATCCCCAGCCCAACAATCCCTGATGATAAATAAGATGATAAATAAGAGTGCAGCAGGCGGCAGAAAACCCTATGAACAGAAAATAAACTACAGCCTTCAGGTGACATGAGACATTTTCTTGCTGGTTGGATAGTCAAATCAATTGGTACAGTTCAAAAGAATAAAGGTGGAAAATGAGAGAGAGGTAAATAATATCAACAGAAAATAGGATATTATCTCTATAAGCTGTCTTTGATGTTTGATGTCTGATTTTGTGCCCACTAAGTAAACAAGGATCTTTCCATTTTACTCAGAGCATTGGTTTCTTTGCATATAAAGTGCTTCATATATTCACTTCTAAAGAAGTTTATTTTAAATGTCTCATTCAAGGATCTGAAGAAGAGATTTGAATTATTAGCAAGATGTGTGGGCAGTAAAACCTTTCTTAGTGAATACCTAAGAAAATGTAGGAGGGCATTCATGTACAAGAATATCTCCCCCAGTAAGGTAAAAAGGAGACATAAAGGGTAGAGAAAGGAAGGGAGGAGGATACTCAATAGGTTGATATTGTATATATGTAATTACAATGATTGTAATGGGAAGGTAATATGATGGAGAATGGAATTTCAAATGGGAAAGTGTGGGGGTGGGGAGGGAGGGAGTTACCATGGGATATATTTTATAATCATGGAAAATGTTAATAAAAATTAAAAAAAAAAGAATATCTCCCCCAGGAATGCAAGCTGGGCTGTCATTAATCTGAGTGGGCTCTCTGAACTGCAGAGGATGGTGAGGTGGTTCAGTAGGTAGAGCACCTGCCTGATAGCATGGGGACCTGAGACGAGATCCCTGGATCCCCAGTGAATGCCAGCCGTGTGGCGCGTGACTGGAATCCTAGAACCAGTGAAGCAGAGACAGGAGGATCCCCAGGGTTGCTGGATAGCTCTTCTAACTGAACTGATGAGTCTGGGTTCAGAGACAGACCCTGTCTCAAAAAAGCGTGTGTGGGCTGGAGGTGCTGGTGCATCCATTATCTCTCTGTGCTGTTTGCAAATAAATTAAAAAAATTTTTTTTACAAGTGTGTGTGGGGAATTACGAATGATTGCAGACGAGCAAACAATCCAGTCAGGATGGCTAAAGGTGACCCCAAGAAGCCAAATGGCAAGATGTCTGCCTGTGCCTTCTTTGTGCAGACTTGCAGAGAAGAACACAAGAAGAAAAACCCAGGGGTCCCTGCCAATTTTGCAGTTTTCCAAGAAGTGTTCTGAGAGGTGGAAGATGATGTCCAGCAAGGGGAAATCCAAGGTTGATAAAATGGCGAAGGCAGATAAAGTGCGCTATGATGGAGAAATGAAATACTAAGGACCAGCTAAAGGAGGCAAGAAGAAAAAGGACCCCAATGCCCCCAAAAGACCACCGTCTGGAGTTTTCTTATTCTGTTGAGAATTCCATCCCAAGATCAAGTCCACAAACCCTGGCATCTCTACTGGAGATGTGGCCAAGAAGCAGGGCCAGATGTGGAATAACTTGAGTGACAGCGAGAAGCAGCCGTAGGTCAGCAAGGCGGCCAGGCTGAAGGACACATACAACAAGGATGTTGCAGGCTATAAGTCCAAAGGGAAGTTTGATGGCACCAAAGTTGCCTGGGAAAAGGTGGATGAGGAAGATGAAGAGGAGGAGGAGGATGAATAAACTGCTTATCCATCCCTTTGTGAATACCTTAGAGTAGGGAGTGCCGTGCCTGACACATCTCTCCTGGGAGCCGTGTCTGTTGCCCTCATTTGGTTTAATCACAAAACTTGATCACGATCATACTGTAGTCTCTCAAAGTGTCAGCGGTTTACATGAAATGGCCATGGGTGTTCGGAGCATCGTGAAACCGTATCAAAGTTGTACATGCTTCCAAGCATTTTTAAGATGAAAAGACACTCTTGTGTTCTCACTCTGTGCACTTTGCTGTTGGGGTGACAAGGCATTTGGAGATGTTTCTGGCATTTTGTTTTCAACTTGTAAGGTGATGTTAGCTCTATGGTTATTGGCTAGAAATCCTGAGTTGTCAACTGTACATCTCTATAGTTTGTAAAGAGAACAAAACAACGGAGACAAACTCTTTTTTTTTTTTAATTTTGTTTGTTTGTTTATTTATTTGAGAGCAACAGCCAGAGCGAGAAAGAGGCAGAGAGGGAGAGAGAGAGAGAGAGAATGGGCGCGCCAGGGCCTCCGGCCACTGCAAACGAACTCCAGACGCGTGCGCCCCCTCGTGCATCTGGCTAACGTGGGTCCTGGGGAATCCAGCCTCGAACCGGGGTCCTTAGGCTTCACAGGCAAGCGCTTAACCACTAAGCCATCTCTCCAGCCCCGAGACAAACTCTTGATGCTCCTTGTGTGGCATGGAGAAGTGGGGGGAGATGCCTTCTTGAGGGGCTTGTAGCTCAGGGCGGGCACTGTGAGGCTGGACCTGTTGATACTGCAGTGAGCATCTGTGTAGCTTCAGGTTGTCTTGTTTTTTTATATAGTGACATAGCATTCTGCTGACATTCTTAGTTGTGGAAAAGGGGGGTGGGGTCAGCTGGCATGAGAAGAAGTGTTTGCAGTTATTCTTTTAGTTCAGTGAAGTAGATTTTCAAACTTCGTTTCTAAACTAGAACTCGTCTTTGTCAGCAAAATAAAGAACTACTACATCATTGAAAGTTCAAGGGCCCTCTGTACTTCAACACAATTTGCAACATTGTGTTATTTTTTGTATGTTTAGAATGCCAAGATGATTTTGAAGTTAAATAAACAGTATTACATTTAACAAAAAAAGAATGATTGAGAAAAACACCCAGAGGTGAAGTTCAGCTTTCATTTGCATCAGTCACTCACATGCACTCACACATATGCACACATGTACATCCCCCCCCACACAGCCAAAAGAGGTTCCATTTGAATCCTTTGCTGGCTGTGGGCTAAGAAAAGCAGCACTACCAAGTAAGGAGAGAGATCAGTGTCCCTCAGAGACGGAAACAGAACGAGGTGACACCAGACCTGTAGGGTTTGAGTAAAGGCCACCTTGCTCAGAAAGTGCCCTCACATAGTCCATACACCCCAAACTAACTATGCTTCCATGCATGCAGAGGGCACCATCCTCCAGATAGCCATTCCTCTACCCAGAACCCTCTTTATGCTATTTAGTTTTATGTGTGTAAGCATATGTGTGCATGTGGGGTGAGGTCACTGTCGGGTGTCTTCCTCAGTCACGCTTCACCCTTTTCCTGAAGACAGGATCTCTTAGTGAGCCCAGAGCTCACTGACTGGCTACACTAGCCAGTGAGCCCCAAGGATTACAGGTGTGCGCCACCACCTGCATGCATTTCACATGGGTGCTGGGGATCCAAACTCAGGTCCCTATGCTTGAACAGGAAGCACTTTACCCACGGAGCCAGCTCCCCAGTGCAGAACTTTCTAGTTTTGTCTTTTCTCAGTTATCTAGCGCTGGGCCTTAAGTGTTTCCACCATCTCCATGTCCATGTGGCTGCAACTGTTTTTCCTGGCACATTCCCAGCTTCTCTCTGCACACTGGGGTTCTGCCTCCCTGAGGCCAGCCAGCCCCTGCCATCAGATCTTCCATTCCTCTTCCACATGAGGGCAGCTTCTGCAGAGCAAGGAGGAAGGAACCGCCTCCCCAGGATGCCTCAAGGTCCTGGTTACTAGTTTAACCTCTCTTTACATCCAGTCCCCAGCCACACCTTAGTGTGCCCCACAGTAAAGCAGATGTAATCAGGGAAGGCAGGGCTGCACTGAGCCAAGTTAGGAAGAGATAGAGATGGCCAGCCAGTGATCTGTGTGATAAATGCTTGTTCCCGGCGACAGGAAACTGTCTGTGGGTCACTTCCTGTCATGAAGGGATGGGGATGGATCAGTCAATGACCTTCAGGTCACATACTTGTTTCCAGCGACAGGAAACCGTCTGTGGGTCACTTCCTGTCATGAAGGGGTGGGGATGGGCCAGTCAGTGATCTGTGTGGTAAATGCTTGTTCCTGGGGTCACTTCCTGTCATGAAGGGGTGGGGATGGCCAGTCAGTGATCTGTGTGGTAAATGCTTGTTCCCGGTGGCAGGAGGCCATATGTGGGTCACTTCCTGTGATGAAGGGATGGGGATGGATCAGTCAATGACCTTCATGTCACATGCTTGTTCCCAATGACAGGAAACCATTTCTGTGGGTCACTTCCTGTCATGAAGGGATGGGGATGGACCAGTCAATGACCCTCCTGGCACATGCTTGTTCCCAACAATAGGAAACCATCTCTGTGGGTCACTTCATATCTAGTCGTTTCGCCACACTGATCACAGCTGAAAGCTTTCTCCTTAGAATTCTAACCTGAGCTCATTGAAAGAACAACAGTGACCTACTTAACTAAGCTGCCATTTGCAAACACCTCATGCCAGAGGAGAGGCGGTGTGCTTGGGCCTCTCAAGCATGACAAAGCCAAGGTTATCTCGGAAATGAGGCAGAAAGCTGCGGAGACTGGCAAGCAAAGCAGAAGAGAGGCCAAAGTGAGCCCAGCCTCACTGACGAGACAAACAGCATCCCTTGATCTTGTGCAACCACTTAACAAGCTTAACAACTCTGGAGGAAAATTCATATTTCTAAAAACAAGTTGTGAAGTGTTAGCTACTAATTAAAATTGGAAAATGCTTAACTAGTGACTTATACATGGCACAAATTGCACTTGTAAACAGGTGCCTTCGAGAATACCATCCTTCCTTGAACCTATAATTTGTTCTTCCTAATTGTGACACATGCCAGGATTAGCTTCTTATTTGTTTCATTAACACTGTTTTTTTAATGTAGCTATATTTTAAGGCTACCATTGTATTTTTACGTGTATTTAACCATCTGATTATGCTTGTTCATAAAGGGTTTGCCATCTTCCAAAGTGGAACCAATGTTAGGCATGGTGGGACACATCTTTAATCCCAACACTTGGGAGGCACTTGGGAGGTGGGAGGATCGCTGTGATTTCGAGGCCACCCTGAGACTCCATAGTGAATTCCAGGTCAGCCTGGGCTAGAGTGAAACCCTACCTTGAAAAACCAAAAAATAAAACATAAAAAATTTTAAAAAAGTGAAACCAGAAATAGACTCTATTGAAACAGGATTTTTAAACAGAAAATGAGAACCAGGAGACAAAGTCTGTTTTGACAATAAGTGAGTTGTACAGATTAAAGACAAATTAAAAACAAAAACAGAAGAGGAGACATTTTCTTCACAGGTAAGTTGACCCTGTGCAGGTAAATAATCCCCCACCCAGGCATGCAAATTAGACTCACAGTGTTCCCCCACCAAGAAAAAGCCATCAAAGCAAGAGTGGGATGAGCTGGGAAACGGCAGAGGTTTAGCTGGAGTGGAAGTGGAAAAAGAAAAGGAAAGGGGGTGAGAGCAATCAAAATACAGCACATACATTTGTAAAACTGTCAGAAAGATAATTAAAACAGAAAAACGAAAACTAAACAAACAAAACTAACACACGAGGCTCATGCTTTACAGCTTCAGTTACTGCTTGAATGATAACCCAGAACACCCAAACTGTACGCAAGTACATAGTAATTAGTTTATTTCCAAAAGCATCTTTTCAAGAATGGTCACCAAATGAGAAATAAAACAAAAACAGCAACACCCAAAACATGACAGAAGCCTGCCAGGGAGGCACCTAGGTCTCTCATACAATAAGGATGCTGGTCACAGTGCAAAAGTTATGAACAATAATTTGCTTCCAAAATTCTCCCCATTATATCTATGACAGTCCAGAACCAGTGCTGACCAAAGGCATTTCAGGGAACGGAGAATGCGCTTATCAAATATTACCTATGCACAATACAGAGATGAAGGCATACCAGGGGGAAGGATGGCTTAATATCTTGCCAAGACACAGCTGACAACCTGCATGGAACCGAACTATTTCCTGTCACCCCTGCTTCTGGGAAGAACTTTGAGGAGTGTTCAACACTGAAAGTTCTTTGCATAAAATTCACTTTCTAGTCCAGGCTGGCCTTGAACTCATGGTTATTCTCCTACCGTAGACGCCAAGGTGCTAAGGTTAAGGTGGGCACCGCCACACCCCACTTCTACTTCACTTCTTTACCAAAAACTGCGTGATGTCGGATGCATGCTTCAGTGCCGCAGACTGTCGCAGCGCCCGGCTTCGCTCCCTGGCTTGTCGGGCGGTTCTCTACAGTCAACAACATGGACATTGTGCATGTTAGGGAAAACGCATCATCTACAGAACCTTTATTTTTTTATTTTTTGTTTTTTTCAAGGTAGGGTCTCACTCTAGCCCAGGCTGACCTAGAATTAGTGTCAGGGTGACTTTGAACTCATGATGATCCTCCTACCTCTGCCTCCCGAGTGCTGGAATTAAAGGTGTGTGCCCCCACGCCCGGCTTTTAGAACCTCTATTACAGCACCCCTATTCTGTACAGGTCCACAGTATCCACACCCAGTACTGGGCCAACAGGGGCTGCTTCAAAGCACAAGGCAGGGCACCTCAGCTGCTCTGGCAAGTTGTCTATTGCAGGCTCACAGGACTCCAGTTAGAGGAGAAAGCACGCCACTGTGGGCGCTGTCCCACTACCCAGTAAGAGCAGGACTCCCTCACCTTGGGACCAGGGTCCTCTTCACTCAGCGGGGTAATCACACGGCATCTCAGGATTTCCCAGAGTACAGGGGGTAGAGGCTATCCTGCTTCCTATTCCCTGGTCCAGAAGCCATTCCCAAGTCAACAGATTAAACCATGTAGAAAATAACATGGTACAGACCAGAACTGGATTCTCTACTAGGCCCACAAATAAAATTTTTCATAAGAATGTGAAAGTACAGAAAAGAAGCTGCATTCTCATTGGCTGTTTCTTAGTTCTCTTATAGGTCTTAAATTTGCTAGCAACTTGCACAGCTGGGAAATCAAATGCTTTTTGTCCTGATTAAGTTCTATGTGTATGATAAAGTGGCACAGGCAGAAAGGATAAAGGCAGAAAAAGACATAAAACTATAACCAAAAATCTATCCATAAGACATTATCTCATTTATGTAAAAATAGTGAAGACATTGTGGAATCAAATGTTAAAAGAAGGCTAAGGAAACAGCCATGATGATTAACCTTGACTGTCAACTAGATTGCATGGAAAGTCTCCTAGAAACTAATCTCTGAGCATGTCTGTGAGAGTCTTTAGATTGGGTTAATGGTGGTGGGAGGATTCACACTAACTGGGGGTGGTGCTATCCCACTGGCTAGGGACCTGGGCTGCATGAAAAAGAGTGAGCTGAGCACCAGCCTTCATCCTGCTTCCAGACTCAAGATGCAATGTGATCATCTGGCCCAGTTTCCTGTTGCCATGACTTCCCCTCCAAGACTGACTATACCCTGGAAATGTGAGCCAAAACAAACCTTGCCCCAAGCTGTTTTTGTCAGAGCAACAATAAAGATAACTAATAGAGCTAAACTCTGGAATGGCTAAGTAAGCTGACAGAACATGATCAAGCCACCTTCCACGGTAGTCATTAAGAGAGGCTGGAGAGCCAGGGAATGCTCTAAGTAAACAGTAGACATGTTGGGTGGGGTGGCCACGCCTTCCCTCCCAGCACATGGAGGCAGAGGTGGGGGGATCCTTGTGAGTTCGAGGCCACCCTGAGACTACACAGTGAATTCCAGGTCAGCCTGGGCCAAAGTGGGACCCTACCTTGAAAAAATTAAAAATAAAGAAAGTAGATAGAAACTCGTGTATGGAATACAGGCTTTCTTCTAAGATGATCTCAACAGGTAGATGTTACATTCTTTGGTGGGCTACTGTTAAACACTCATCCTGGTAGATAAACCATACTACATCATTTCATTCCTTTCATTGTTAGCAGTAACTAATTCCTCAAGTATGTACTAGGGTTAAACCATTTCATACTTAAATCAGTAGTCTGATCTTTGTATATTGAGCAGATATTTTCAAATATGTGTCTCTTCCCCAATTCATAAAACTTTCAGCTTTAGGGTCTGGGTCTCTGTAAATAAACTATGATTTATAAGTTGGGCGGCTGTGTTTTGTTGAGGGATGGAGGCATGTCTTAGGTCACAAGTGAATGAAGAGGGAAGCAGCTCTCCTGTATCTGTGACCGAGAACTTCCACAAATCTTGAGACAAAGGTAAGGGTTAGAGGATGAGAGAAACAAGGTGCGTTTCTGCTCCTAGACAAGGGTGCTCATAGGGAAGCTCAGAAGCATCACCCACCTCTTTGTGACAGACTGTGCAGAGAGTCTGCAGGTTGTCCAGGGAGCACTGTCCCCCTCCCTCATACACGGGTTTGATATGGTCCACTTGCCAGAAATGCCCTTCTCCTGGGGTTCTTATCATTTCATTCAGCTGCAATAAGAATGTAGGAATTGTTGGTTCTGCATTGTTTCATCAGGTTTTTATTTATTTAAATAATTTCTAAGGGCTGGAGATATGGCTTAGTGGTTAAGGCATATGCCTGCGAAGCCTAAGGACCCAGGTTCAATTCTCCAAGTCCCACGTAAGCCAGATGTACATGGTGGCATATGTGTCTGGAGTTTGTCGTTTACAGTGGCTGGAGGCCCTGGCACGCCCATTCTTACTCTCTCTCCCTCTTTCTATCTCAGATAAATAAAATGTTTAAAAAGCATAAGAAATAATTTTTAATATTTTATTTATTTGTTTGAGAGAGAGAGAAAGAGAGAGAGAGGAAGAGGCAGAGAGAAAGAGAGAATGAGTGTGTCAGGGCCTCTAGCCAATGCAAACAAACTCCAGACACGTGAGCCCCTTGTGCATCTGGCTTACGTGGGTCCTAGAGAATTGAACCAGGGTCCTTAAGCTTCACATGCAAATGCCTTAACTGCTAAGCCATTTCCCAAGCTCCTTAAAATATTTTTAAAAATAATTTTATTTTCATGTATTTATTTGAGAGAGAGAGAAGGAGAGAGGAAAAAGCAGATAGAGAATGGACACACCAAGGCCTCCAGCCACTGCAAAGGAACTCTAGATACATGTGCCCCCTGTGCATCTGCCTTACGTGGGTCCTAGAGAATTGAAACTGGGTCCTTTGGCTTTGCAGGCAAACGTCTTAACTGCCAAGCCATCTCTCCAGCCATAATCAGGTTTTAAAAAAAATGCTTTTTTAATTTGAGAGAGATACAGAAAGAAGCAGAAAGGTGGGGAGGGAGAGAAATAGAGAATGAGTATGGGCATGCCAGGATCTCCAGCCACTGCAAACAAATTCTAGATGCAAGCACCACATTGTGCATATGGCTTTACATGGGAACTGGGGAATTGAACCTGGGCTGTTGGGCTTTGCAAGCAAGTGCCTTTAACTGCTCAGCCATCTCTCCAGCCTCCTTAATCAGGTTTGTACAGCCAAAATCATAGAGAAAATATATTAGGATAGCTTTTTATAGCTTTTACTGTAGTCATAAAACCCTCCTGGTTAGCAATTTGAAGCAATAAAATGTGTATTTGAGAAAGTTTTCCCCTTACTTAACATATTTTGAAAAACTTACAAATAAGTATAAAATACTCATGCTCCTGACAGATTAGGGGAAATTAATTGTATTTTTACCTTCGAGATAGTTTATATATCCATGAAGCCAAAAGTGAGAAAAGACTATGAACAGATAGCAAATTAAAAACTCAGCCGGGGGCTGGAGAGATGGCTTAGCGGTTAAGCGCTTGCCTGTGAGGCCTAAGGACCCCGGTTCAAGGCTCAGTTCCCCAGGTCCCACGTCAGCCAGATGCACAAGGGGGCGCACGCGTCTGGAGTTCGTTTGCAGAGGCTGGAAGCCCTGGCGTGCCCATTCTCTCTCTCTCCCTCTATCTGTCTTTCTCTCTGTGTCTGACGCTCTCAAATAAATAAATAAATAAAATTTAAAAAAAAAAAAAGAATTAAAAAAAAAAAAAACTCAGCCGGGCGTGGTGGTGCACACCTTTAATCCCATCACTCAAGAGGCAGAGGTAGGAGGGTCATCATGAGTTCAAGGCCACCCTGAGACTACAGAGTGAATTCCAGGTCATCCTGAGCTAGAGTGAGACCCTACCTTGAAAAACCAAAAACAAACAAACAACAACAAAAAATAACCCTCCAGACTGAGGTTAGAGAGATGGTTTAGCAGTTAAGGGGCTTGCCTGCAAAGCCAAAAGACCTTAGTTCGATTTTCTAAGAGCCACATAAGCCAGATACACAAGGTGGTACATGCATCTGGAGTTCATTTGCAGTGGCTGGAGGCCCTGGTGCACCCATTCTCTCTCTCTCTACGCCCCTCTCTTTCTCAAATACATAAATAAAACTACAAGAAAAAAAACCTCCAGGCTGGAGAGATGGCTTTAGTGGTTAAGGCACTTGCCTGCAAAGCCTGACAACCCATGTTATACTCTCCAGATCCCTCATTAGCCAGATGCACAAAGGTGAGGCAAGTGCAAGGTTGCACATGGCCACTAAGCGGCACAAGTGTCTGGAGTTCAGTTGCAGTGGCTGAGGCCCGGGCATACCAATTCTTTCTCTCCCTCTGTCTGCCTCCCTCCCTCCCTCTCTCTCTCTCTAAATATTAAAAAAAACTCTCTCTCTTTCCCTACCTACCTATTTCGGTATCTCTCTCTCTTAAATAAATTTTTTTTAGAAAACAACAAAGAAAACTCTTCAGTATCAGTGAGTGAACAACACTCACTAGTGACAAATGTACTTGTCACTGTATCAGGGGCAGGTTAGTACTAAAAGTTATCAGCCATGTCTTTTTATTTTTGAGACAGTCTCATGTAACCCAGGCTGGCCTCTAGATGAGGACAACCTTAAACTCCTGATCCTCCTGCCTGTACCACCCCAGTGCTTTGTAAATTGTATATTTGGAATAAAGATACCTACCTAAATCCAGCTAGTATCTCATGAGTCTGCCCACATACTTTGTACTTGGCCAGTAACAGCCTGTACTGTAGTAGGGTGTATCTTAAACACTGTATGAGACAGTAAACCATGTGTCCTCAGATGCAGGCTGAAGCCACACACTTTGTTCTGCTGACCCCATGGCCTGTCATACTTTTCTCTCTTCTTCAAAGACAAACACTGACTTTGGTTGTTTACTTTAAGGTAGGGTCTCATTCTAGCCCAGACTGACCTGGAACTCACTCTATAGCGCCAGGATGGCCTTGAACTCATGGTGAGCCTACTATCTCAGCCTCCTGAATGTTAGGACTGAAGATGTCCACCAACCATGCCTGGCTACACACTGACTTTCATTATGGAGGGTGGAGTTTTAGAATCATCTACAATATCAGTCTAAAGGGGATGCGTGTGTGTGTAAACAATTTTTAAAAATCCATGGTGGTGCTGCCTTTTGCAGCCAAGTCCATGTGTCTAAGTGGCTTTCATAGAGGCTCAATGGTCCACAGGCACTTTCTGGATACTGCACTATAGGTCCCTCAGGCTGAGAGCCAACACCCCAAATCTACTGTCTCTCAATTGGAGCCTGTGCTGTCCCTGGCCTTAAAGTGTTTGTCAACCCTGCCACTTTTGCATGATTCGACAGGTAGCCCTCACAGTGCCCTCAACCCTTTGCTCTGCATCTTCATGAAGCCTGTGTGCTGACACTAAGACAGAAAGGAGTAAGAGGCCTTTCATCAACTAGACCAAAGGATCTTTCAGGCACTCTGAATACCATCAGAGAAATGGCATATTTCTCTAGCTCTCAGAGATACACTAACTCCTGTTTTAGAAACAATTAACTTAGTCCATTATAATGCAACTATTACAAGTAAACTAAAACATAATTGGCTTGGCTGGCAGGAATTCATCTAATGTTTTAGTGGACAGAGTAGCTCAGGAGTAATGATCTCCTAAAAAATTACACAGTTGCTCTAGTATGAAATCTAGAATTGTCCAGGTAAGAACAAAAATCAAATTGAAGGCTGGAGAGATTGCTCAGTGGTTAAGGTACTTGCGTGAAAAGTTTAAGGATCTGGGTTCAATTCCCAAGTACCCACATAAAGCCAGATGTACAAAGTGGTGCATGTTATCTATAGTTCACTTGCAGTGGCTGGAAGTGCTGGCATGCCCATTCTCTCTGTCCCCCCCCCCCCTCTCTTTGAGGTAGGGTCTCACTCTAATCCAGGCTAACCTGGAATTCACTATGTAGTCTCAGGGTGGCCTTGAACTCATGGCATTACTCCTACCTCTGCCTCCCAAGTGCTGGGATTAAAGGTGTGTGCCACCATGCCCAGCTCCATTCTCTCTCTTTGTCTGCCTCTTTTTCTCACTCTCTTTCTGTCAAATAAGTAAATAAAAAACAATTTTTTAAAAAGAAGTTAAAAAAATCCATTTGACTTTTAGAAATCTAAATGAACATTGATAACATTGCATTTATAAGTGATATTTTGTTATACATTGCTTTATTGAGATTATATTTTTCAGGGCCAGAGGGATGGCTTCGCAGTTAAGCACTTGCCTGTGAAGCCTAAGCCTAAGGACCCCAGTTCGAGGCTTGATTCCCCAGGACCCATGTTAGCCAGATGCACAAGGGGACACACATGTCTGGAGTTCTTTTGCAGTGGCTGGAGGTCCTGGAGCGCCCACGCTCTCTGCCTCTTTCTCTTTCTGTCCCTCTAAAGTAACTAAAAATAAACAAAAAAATTTAAAAAGATTACGTTTTTCTTCAATGGAATAAACACATAACACATATTGCCTTCTCATTGTAATGGACTACAATTTGGGAGTTACTCATTTGCACCTTGTCATTAATAGTAATATCATGGAAATTAGAACTGGGCTAGGAGAAGGCACAGAGGGTAAAGTGTTTGTTGTTCAAGCATATGGACCTGAGTTTGGATCCCCAACACTTACATAAAGCTGAGCAGGGGGCATGTACCTCTAATCCCACTGCTGGGGAGGTAGAGACAGGCAGAACTCTAGGATTTGTTAGTGAGGTAGTCTAGCAGAATCAGTGAGCTCCAGGTTCAGTGAGAGATCCTCTCTCAAAAACAAGGTGGAGGGCTAGAGAGATTGCTTAGTGGTTAAGGAGCTTGCCTTGCCTGCGAAGTCTAAGCACCCAGGTTTGATTCCACAGAACCCATATAAAGCCAGATACACAAGGTGGTGTATGCATCTGGAGTTCATTTGCAGTGGCTAGAGGCTTGGCATGCCTATTCTCTCTCTTTCTACCTATTCCTCTCTCTCTCTCAAATAAATAAATAAATAAATAAGTAATAATAATTTTTTTTTTTTTTTTTTTGATTCTCGAGGTAGGGTTTCATTCTAGTCCAGGCTGACCTGGAATTCACTATGCACTCTTAGGGTGGCCTCAAACTCATGGCGATCCTCCTACCTCTGCCTCCCAAGTTCTGGGATTAAAGGTGTGTGCCACTACACTCGGCAATAAATTTAAAAAACAAAAACAAAACAAAACAAAAAATAGGCTGGAGAGATGGCTTAGCAGTTAAGGCGCATGCCTGTGAAGTCTAAGGACCTAGGTTTGATTCTCCAGACCCCATGTAAGCCAGCTGCACATGGTGGCACATGCATCTGGAGTTTATTTACAGTGGCTAGAGGCCCTGGCATGCTCATTCTCTCTCTTTCTCTCTAATAAATAAATAAAAATAAAATCTTTTTTTAAAAAAAACTACAGTGAAAAGGAATGGAAGATGTCCAACATCAATGCCTGGCATACATGCACACACGTGTGTCCCCACACACATGTACCAACACACACACAGGCACACAGATATACACAGAGCAGAACCACTAGACTTTGGGTGCTTCCTAATGGAGTTAGAATCCAATGAAGTCCTTAGAATCTAGATCTCATGACCAGTATTCAGGAGGTTGGGAGGACAGGACAACATGCCAAACAATGCCATAGGGATACAGGGAGAAAATCCAGAATGTAGGGAACCCCATAGGTAAGCCAGCCAGTTTCTTTAATAATCAATGGTATTTTTAAAAGGATGGGGGTCTGGAGAGATGGCTTAGCACATACTGTGTTTGTCTGCAAAGCCAAAGATTCCCAGTTCGACTCTCCAGGACCCACGTAAGCCAGATGCATAACAGGGCACATACATCTGGAGTTTGTTTGCAGTGGCTGGAGGCCCTGGCGTGCCCATTCTTTCTCTCTCTCTCTATCTGCCTCTTTCTCTCTCTAAATAAATTAATTAATTGAATATTTTTTTAAACAGATGAAGCTGGGTACGGTGGTACACACCTTTGATTCCAGCATTCAGGAGGCAGTGGTAGGAGGATTTCCATGAGTTCAAGGCCACCCTGAGACTGCACAGTGAATTCCAGGTCAGTATGGGCTACAGGAAGACCCTACCTCACAAAAAAACAAAAAACAACAAAGAAAGAAAGAAAGAAAGAAAGAAAGAAAGAAAGAAAAAAAGATGAAGCTGGGCATGGTGGTGCACACCTTTAATCCCAGCATTCAGAGGCTAGGGTAGAAGGATTGCCGTGAGTTTGAGGCCAGCCTGGAGCTACAGAATGAGTTCCAGGTCAGCCTAGTCTAGTGTGAGACCCTGCCTCAAAAGAAAAAGGGCTGGAGAGATGGCTCAGCAGTTAAGTCACTTGCCTGCAAAGCCTAACGACCTAGGTTCAGTTCCCAGTACCCATGTAAAAGCCAGTTATACAAGGTGGCACATGCATCCAGAATTTGTTTGCAGTGGCTATACGCCCATTCTTTCTATCTGCCTCTCTCAAAGAAAGGAATAAAAGGAAGGATAGAGAGTGGGAAAGAGAGGAGAGGGAAGAAGGGAAGGAAGGAGGACGTCACTTTGTCTTCACCTATGAGATACATAATGGAGTTTGTTTTAAAATATTTCAAGATAGCCGGGTGTGGTAGCGCACGCCTTTAATCCCAGCACTCAGGAGGCAGAGGTAGGAGGATCACTGTGAGTTCAAGGCCACCCTGAGACTCTATAGTGAATTCCAGGCCAGCCTGGGCTACAGTGAGACCCTACATCGAAAAAAAAAATATATGTATATATATATCCCAAGAGAAAAGAAAAGCAAGGCACAGGACAGGGGCAGATGGCAGACTGGGTGACTACTGAGACCAGACACAGGTACATGCGCTCAGTATCCGCTCTTGTATCTGCATGTGCAAGCTCCCAGGTGAAAAAGCTAAATGAGAGTTAGTAAACATTAATTCACCCCTTAGCACAATGCTGCCTTCTGTCACATGGTTGTAATTTACCTGCTTCAACGGGAGCTTTGAAGTCCAGGCAGCATCCAGAAGGTTCTTCCTCTGACCCTTAGGGGCATCTCTTACACGTAGAAAGAGTTCTTGTGCATTCACACTACACAGCTGACACACCCCATGTTCAGTTTCGAATACTCTGGCTCTTAGGTAACTGTTGTTAGATCGAATCCAAAATTCCTCCTGGCATTTCAGGGAACAAAACCGTGACTCCCAAGCGCTGGTTTTCTCCTCTGGCTTACTGTGGCAAGTGGGTTGCTGACAGTAAAGGCAACATGGATTTCCTTCATTATCTACTGCCTGAAAATAGCCTTTGGATGAAGGAGGCTTTGCAGGGGGATCAGCGTGGGCCTCGCTAGGACTTACAGATGGGACACAGGCTCTCTCTCCAAGATCTCTGTAATTGAGCAAAACACTGAAGAGTAACAAATGATGACATCATCACTGCTTCGCTAAAAGCCTTTCCAGCCTCTCTGTGGAAGCAGGAAGCAGTGGTCCACAGAGTTGGTCACTCAGCACGGGAACAAAATGGCTGTGGTCAGCACTCTACAGCCAGGTAAAGAGAAGCAACGTTTCAGTGGTCAAAGCGCTTGCCACCAAAGCCTAAGGATCTGAGTTTGATTCCCCAGTACCTATGTAAAGTCAGATGCTCAAAGGGGTACATGCATCTGGAGTTTGTTTGCAGTGGCTAGAGGCCCTGGAACACCCATTTTCTTCTTTCTCTCCCCTGGCAATATTTTTTAAAAAATTATTAAGAAAAAGAAGAGCCATGTTATAAAAACTGATTTGCTGCCTCTCCAGGAGTGGAATGCCTCCACAGTGCACAATCAGATTTTCAAACACCCAAAGCAGCTTCTCCAGGCTGGGAAGTACCAGTGACCAGTGCAGAGCGCAGCTACGGCTCAGTGGCTGTGCTGCTCTGTGTCCACGGTGCCTCCGAGGGCACAGCGGTCCCTCCCTGCACCCACGCTGCTCTTTACCCACGGTGCCCCACGCCTCCGAGGGCACAGCGGTCTCTCTCCGCACCCACGTTGCTCTGTGTACACGGTGCCCCACGCCTCCCAAGGCACAGCGGTCTCTCCCCGCACCCACGCTGCTCTGTACCCACGGTGCCTCACGCACCTGAGGGCACAGCACGGTCTCTCCCCGCACCCACTGGCTTACAGGGTCCAGGGACTCCGTGGCTGCAAGGCCAGAGAGCAGCAGATGGTGCCGCAGGAGTTGGAAATGAATGAAGGCTGCTGTCCCGCTTCCCCAGGTGAACTGAGTAGATCAAGTTAAGTGAGAAAGGAAGCATGGTAGGACATGTGCTCACTTGGTCACAATCAAAAGAAAAAGCACATTACTCAGCTATGGGCAAAAGTTGTGAAATGGGAAGTAACAACTTCTTTGTCTGTTTCCATGGTTACTAAAGTTCAAGAAGGAGCTCAGATCTGATCTCAGATTTGCTGCCTCTTGTACCCTGCCTAGGGCAGGACCCATGGGCTCCCAGTCTCCGGGTCTTCCATATGTCCTGTCTCTAAGATGAGGAGGTTCTGTGCCACACAGTGTTGCTACAGAAACGGAGAGCCACTGCCATGAAACCTCTGCATGATCTGATGGGCCATGGGGCTGTGGGGGGGGGGTTATCACATGGGCTACCACACACTTAAAGCAGTACTCCTGGTCCCAAATGCTTACTTCGCAGCAGGGTCCTGTGGCTGCGGCTCCCTTGTGATCAGGCGAACATGACCCCCGTCGTTCTTCACTTTCTCCATGGAGGCCGCAGCAACATCTTCTTTGGTTATGTATCTAAAACAATGACACTTCAGTAATTTTTCCATAGGAGAGTGAGTTCCTGTATTTCATATTCACACTGCTCCTTGCAAAGCAGTACGATCAAAAGCAGGACACAGCATTATTCATCATGGTAACACTGAAGGCTGTAGACGCCATGTTTGTTTTTAACGCTGGTGCCTGTGAGTGGAAAACACATCTCCTTGTTCAAAGTCACTGCTCAAGATTTACTTCTTGCCGGGCATGGTGGTGCACGCCTTTAATCCCAACACTTGAGAGGCAGAGGTAGGAAGATCGATGTGAGTTCAAGGCCAGCCTGGGACTACAGAGTGTCAGGTCAGCCTAAGCTGGAGTGAAATCTTAACCTCAACAACAAAAAGATTCACTTCTCTAGAAAATTCAAGTCACTTATGATTCTTTGGACTGATTTTCAAACTTTGGGGGAAGAAAAGAGTTGAGATGAGGGTAAGAAATGAGGGCTGGAGAGATAGGTTAACAGTTAAGTCATGTGCCTGCAAAGCCTAAGGACTCAGGTTCTATTCCCCGGGACCCACATAAGCCAGATGCCTAAAGTGGTGCATGCATCTGGAGTTCATTTGCAGTGGCTAGAGGTCCTGACATGCCTATTATCCCTATCATTCCTTTCTCTAATAAGTAAATTTAAAAGAAGATCAAAGCCGGGCGTGGTGGCACACGTAATCCCAGCACTTGGGAGGCAGAGGTAGGAGGATCACTGTGAGTTCGAGGCCACCCTGAGACTCCATAGTGAATTCCAGGTCAGCCTGGGCTAGAGTGAAACCCTACCTCGAAAAACCATAAAAAAAAAAAATAAACAAAACAATAAAAGAAGATCAAATGCATGTACAATGGACAGCATTGAGGAAACTGCCTGTTAGGCTGAACAGCCCAGGTGTGTAACCTCCCTCTTGCCCTTCTCGTCCTTCAGGTCCAAATCCCCTTATTCAGCTACAATACTGTAGGAGGGTTCCCTGTGAAGTGATTCTCTTCTTAGTTAACCAAGGTCAACCAGGGCTCCTATAATCTCAAGGTTGTTCCCATGGTATCAGCTATTCCAAGATTTATGGAATCTTGCGCTGAAACAAAGCACACTTGACGGGGGGTGAGGGGTTCAGCTCCGTTTCACATGGACTATTGATAACACAAATGGTTTAGGGATTTCAAATAAAGAGGAAAGCAATTCAATTAAAGGTGATGGGGGACTCTAAGTAGGTGAAATGCAACTACCCAATTAATTCCTTCTAATTAACAGGCCCCATTTCTCTGGCAGTTTACACCTATTGTAAGTTTTTAACAATTTGACTGAAAATGAATTTTTTTTTTTTTGGGGGGCTTTTCGAGGTAGGGTCTCACTCTGGTCCAGGCTGACCTGGAATTAACTCTGTAGTCTCAGGGTGGCCTTGAACTTATGGCGATCCTCCTACCTCTGCCTCCCAAGTGCTGCGATTAAAGGCGTGCACCATCACGCCCGGCAATTTCTTCATATTTTTGAGTATTTATTTAGTGCTTAAAAATAAAACTAAAGTTCAAGGAAAGTGGAATCCTGAAATTTTAAGTAAAATTTTATAAATTTGCTTTTTATGTTATTAAGATGGTTTTATTAACATAACAAATCCATTTCTTTCCATAAACCTTTTTTGTTAACCTTTGATTAGGTGATATATACATAGTTCCAGGCTAGAAAGGCAACAGCTTATATGGAAATTGAGTGTCTCTTCCTTTGCTCTTCCCCAGAAGCAATCTTTGTTGCCAGCATTTGACAATTATATGTCAAAGTTCTTTATTTTTTCTGTATATGGGCATGATATTTATTTTTGCCATAACACTGACCATTTCAAAGTTCAAAAATTAGTGCAATTTTTAGTATATGTAACCACCACTACTACTGAATTCCAAAACAACTTCATCCAATTCCTCATTTCCAAAAGAAACCCATCAGCACTCACTCTACATTAAAGCTTAGCCTTGGAAATTAATTCTCATGTTGCATACATTCTGCTATTGCTGAGCGAACACCACAGAGTTTTCTATAATAGTATACATAAGTGTTCCTTTATTCTTTTAAATTTTTAAAAATTGTTTAAAATTTTTTATTAAGGCCAGGCATGGTGGCACATGCCTTTAATCCCAGTACTCAGAGGCAGAGGTAAGAGGATCACTGTGAGTTTGAGGCCAACCTAGAACTATAAAATGAGCTCCAGGTCAGTTTGGGCTATAGTAAGACTGCTGTGAAAAAAAAATTACTTATCCACCCCCCTCCCCCCGTGTGAGAGAGAAAGTGTGTGTGTGTGTGTGTGCGCGCCATGGTGAATGTGTGAACTTTCAGGTCAGTCCTCTGCCTTTGACCTCATCTAAGGCAGGGTTTTCACTCTGGATCCTTGTTCTATTGCTGTTCTCTGCTGCATTCACTACGAAGCTCAGGGAAGCTCTCCACCTCCCGTCTCACCATTGGTGTCAGCATGCTGAGATCACAGAAGCCTGTCATTTACTTGGGGTTTGGGGATCGGATTTGGGCAGCAAGTGCTTTATCTACTGAGCTGTCATGTGTGTGCATGTTCATGTGTGTGTGGATACACAAGTTCAGTTTTTGTTTTATTTTTTGGTTTTTCGAGGTAGTATCTCACTCTAGTGCAGGCTGACCTTGAATTCACTATGTAGTCTCAGGGTGGGCTCGAACTCCTGGCGATCCTCCTACCTCTGCCTCCCGAGTGCAGGGATTAAAGGTGTGCGTCACCACACCCATCTGGGTACACAAATTTATATAGGCATACATACTTGTGTGTGCACGTATGTGAAGAGAGCAGAGGACATCAAGTTGTTGTTCCTCAGGAATGCCATCCACATTTTTTGAGACAGAGTCTCTCAGTGGACTAAAGAGCTCATCAACTGATGAACTAGGCCAGTCTGACAGCCAGTGAGCCCCAGGTATCTATATCCACCTTCCCAATGCTGGAATTACAAGCATGTGCCTTTCCTGGTGTTTATACATGGGCCCTGGGGACTGAACTCAGGTCCTCACAGGTGTAAAGTGAGCACTTTACTGAGTGAGTTATCCAGGTATTCAACTTTATGTATAAACCACATAAATATATCTTTATTTGTCTTTCCCCGTCTTGTTCTAGCCCAGACTGACCTGGAATTCACTATGTAGTCTCAGGGTGGCCTTGAACTCACAGCAATCCTCATACCTCCACCTCCCAAGTGCTGGGACTAAAGGAATATGCCACCATGCCCAGCACACATAATATACACCAAACCAGTCTATGATTAAATGACCATCAGGTTTATTTGTTATCACAAACAACATATTTATATTAATTATACATTTAAAAATATTTTTTATTTATTTGTAAGCAGAGATAGAAAGAGAGAATGAATACACCAGGGCCTCTAGCCACTGCAAATAAACTCCAGATACATGTGCCACTTTGTACATCCAGCTTTATCAAACCTGGGTCATTAGGCTTTGCAAGCAAGCACCTTTACTGCTGAGCCATCTCACAGCTATCCTCCTACCTCTGCCTCCTGAGAGCAGGGATTAAAAGTGTGCACCACCACACGTGGCACATATATATATATATATATATATATATATTGCTTTTTTTGAGGTAGAGTCTCACTCTAGCGCAGGCTGGCCTGGAATTCACTATGTAGTCTCAGGGTGGCCTCAAACTCACAGTGATCCTCCTACCTCTGTTTCCCAAGTGCTGTGATTAAAAGCGTACACCACTATGCCCAGCTCTGGCTAATTTTTTTTAAATTTTTTTTGTTCATTTTTTATTTATTTATTTGAGAGCAACAGACATAGAGAGAAAGACAGATAGAGGGAGAGAGAGAGAATGGGCGCGCCAGGGCTTCCAGCCACTGCAAACGAACTCCAGATCCGTGCGCCCCTTATGCATCTGGCTAACGTGGGACCTAGGGAACCGAGCCTCGAACTGGGGTCCTTAGGCTTCACAGGCAAGCGCTTAACCGCTAAGCCATCTCTCCAGCCCTCTGGCTAATATTTTTATATATTAAGTATACATATATAATGAAACCATAAAACCTCAGAAATAGAATTCTGGGTTAAAAGTCTTGGGTACTTTAGGAAGGTGTAGATATTGATAGTTTTCTTCTGAGGCTGCAGCAGTAACAATAAATGAACATGTTTCCTCACAATTTCACTAGCACAACTGAAACCAAACCTCTGCCCACTAGACAGAGCAAGGCATACCTGGACTCTCAGCCCTTGGGAAACAGGCAGGAAAATGGAGGAGTCTGTGGCCAGGGCTTCCTAGCAAGACCTTGTCACAAACAATGAAACAAATAAATCAATTCTTTGCTAATAGTGATACCTATCTCTTTATAACTTTACTTTTTTAGTTTTATTAATATATTTGAGAGGGAGAAAGAGAGAATAGGTGTACCAGGGACCCTAGTCACAAAAAATGAACTCCAGAGCATGCACCACCTTGTGTATCTGGCTTACATGGGTACTGGGGAATTGAATATGGGGCCTTAGGCTTCACAGGCAAGTGCCTTAACTGCTAAGCCATCTCTCCAGCCCATGTGTATAACTTTTAATTTGCATTTATCCTATAAGTACATAGGCACAAATCTGTTTATGTGTTTTCATTTCTCCTTGTGTGTTTTTTTGGTGTGTGTGCCCATGCATGTACCTCATGCGTACATGTGGACATCAGAGGAGGATGTTGGGTATCCTCTATTTATCTGCCTTCTCTCCTTGAGACAGAGCTCTAGGGATACATCTGTCTCCACCCCTCAATGCTGGACTCACAGGTGTGCATTGCTATGCCAACTTTCTTATGTGGAGCTAGGGACCAAGCTCTGATTCTCATGCTTCCTTAGTAAAAGCTCTTTTCTGCTGGGCCCACTCCACACCCCACCTGTGCATCTTTCTTAAAGCAAAACATAAGTTAGTTCACCATAAGTTCTTTTTGAGTTCTTGAACTTGTCATTTTAGTTCCTAACTTCTCTGACACTTCACTTCCTCAGTTGTTTCCTTCCCTGGACAAAAGCACTTTGCTCAGGAATTTCTGAGGATTGTGAGGGCAATGGGATATGAAGCCTTGCTAAAGGTATTATTCAATAGGTAAAGCTTAGAAACTTAATACAGGAATTTAAAAATGCTGAGAAATTAGTCACAGATTTAGGAACTAAAATAACCTCTTGCTTTCAAATAAGCATAAGTTTTTGGAAACCACAAGAAACAGATCAATCAACCTCAAGAAAGGAAGTCAACAACTTCTGAAACCTGGTTTCAAGTTGCCAATATTAAATTTTCCATGAAGCCTGATGAGGAAGTTCATCTAAGTATACAACTCCTAAAAGGGCTCTGGTGATCTCAGCGTGGGCAAACAGGGAACAAAGAACATTATCTACTAACTATTTCTGGGATAAAGACAAGAAGAGCTGGGCGGGGTGGCGCATACCTTTAATCCCAGCACTGGGCAGGCAGCAGTAGGAGGATTGCCATGAGTTCGAGGCCACCCTGACACTACATTGTGAATTCCAGGTCAGCCTGGGCTAGAGTGAGACCCTACCTCAGAAAAACAAAAATATAGCCAGGCATGGTGGTACACGCCTTTAATCCCAGCATTTGGGAGGCAGAGGGAGGAGGATCGCTGTAAGTTCAAGGCCACCCTGAGACTACAGAGTTAATTCCAGGTCAGCCTGGACCAGAGTGAGACCCTACCTCGAAAAACCAAAAGAACAAAAAAAGAAAAGAAAAGAAAAGAAAAGAAAAGAAAAGAAAAGAAAAGAAAAGAAAAGAAAAGAAAAGAAAAGAAAAACAAAAACAAAAAACAAGGCAGGAGTAGAGGAGAAATGTGTACACTGGGAAGTGGCCCACACTGAAGGACACACTTTGGGCTATGGACAGCTGCCCTGTTGAGGTGCGGATCTAAACACTACCTCGGGCCTTCCTCTAAGAAATGGAGCTCACTCAGAGAACAGCGCAATGACTGGTGGTCTTGGCTTCCATCCACATCTAAGAATGTGCTATTTGGAAGCTCCTTGTGAGAGGTCAGCTTAAATGAGGCTTGAGAATGGTAGAATCACCATGGATTATCTCATTGGAAATCTAGCCACCAATTTTAGAGAAATCTCCAGATTTAGTACCCTTATTATGTGTGTTGTGTTTTGAATGTGAAATGTCCCTTACAGGCTCATGTGTTTGAATATTCTGTCTCCAGCTGGTTGTACTGTTTGGAAAGGTTCTGGAACCTTTACAAGGTATAACTTTGCTGGAGGACGTGAGTCAACTGGGACAGACCTTAGGTGTTATATATAGGCTAGCCTTACTTCCTGTTCTTCCTCTGCATCTTGTCTGCTGCTGTGAAGATGTGATGAGCTGATGCCCACTCCTATCACTATTCCTTTACACCATGAAGCTTCTTCTCCAAACTGTAAGCCAAAGGTGGAAGGAGAGGACAAACAACCCCCTCAAAGGTTGTCCTTAGACCTCATACATACACATGCACATAACACACATACACACACACACACACAGCTACACTGAAAACAAACCTTTTAGCTGGTTTGTGGGAAGAATGTGTTAGAGTTTGGGATCTGAGGTGAGAGAAGCCTCACAGTGCTATAAAGCATAGCTCAATGGGCCATTCTGGTGGGAGTTTAAAGGCCAGAATGCTGACAGAAACACAGAAAGTAGATCCAAACTCACGAGGTTTCAGGGGAAACACTCTTTTGGGAACTGGACTGGAAGGAATTTGTGTGATATTTTGGCAAAGAATCTGGCTGCATCCTGCCCGTGTCCTGAGGACTTGAGTGAGGCTGCGTTTAAAACTAATGAACTCAAGCCGGGCGTGGTGGCGCACGCCTTTAATCCCAGCACTTGGGAGGCAGAGGTAGGAGGATTGCTGTGAGTTCAAGGCCACCCTGAGACTCCATAGTGAATTCCAGGTCAGCCTGGGCTAGAGTGAGACCCTACCTCAAAAAACAAAACAAAAAATAAATAAATAAAACTAATGAACTAATGTGTTTGAGCAAATTACAAGGCAGAATAACATTGAGTCATTCCATGGTATCATGTCTGATAACATTCAGAGCTACAGTGAAAGAGAGCAAAATGCAGAGCAGAAAGATATGAAACGCATTTAGTTTGGCAAGAAAAGAACTGTGAGAAAGTCTAAAGTTCCAGACACTACAGGTGACAAAGTAGCCATATCTGTTAAGAGATAATCCCCATTAAAGAGAAGGTAGAGCTGGGCCTGGTGTGCATGCCTTTAACCCCAGCCCTTGGGGAAGATGAGTTAGGAGGATCACTGTATCTGTTAGGAGATAATCTCCATTAAAGAGAAGGTAGAGCTGGGCTACAAAGTGAGTTCCAGGTCAGCCTGGCTTAGAGTGCTCTGTACTAGGACATAGTGTCCCAAGGGAAGAATCTCACCCATGTCAGGCTCTAGCTTGTAAGAATGGAAATTCTTTCAAATGGAGAAAGCTTGAAGGGCAAATGCTGAAGGAGTTCCCTGCTCCCCAGGGTCAGCACAGAGAATGCCACAATGGTAGTCCAAGGCCAGACCTCCTCCTGAGCTGGTAGCAGAACTTGGCAGCATCATACATATGGTACCAGTTTTACAGGCATGGAAGATGCAAGATTGAGGTCACATCTTGTTCCATGGTTTCAGAGAGCTGATGAGCCAGGTAATATGAGGTAGGGTTGGAATCCTTGCAAGGAGACCTGGAGAGACTACTATGTAAAGCTGTGAGGCTAAGGCTTAAGCCACAGTGGAGAGCCCAGGAAGCTGGAGATGCCAGAGCCTGGGGACATTCACCAGGGAAAGCCGTGGGCTCAGAGTAGAGCCGGTCTGTGAGAGAGGCTATGTAAACTATAGGCAGCAGAACTGGAGGGATGGAGCTACTCAAGCCTTTTGGAACCCAGATGATTTCTATCTGGTCCTATCTGGTCATCTTTTTACTGTCTAGATTGATTTTATTTTCCTGGTTCTCTAGTTTCTGTTGTTCCCAGTCCAGCTCCATCATGGCTAAGTTCAGGGCAGGAGCTGAGACAGGGGCCTGATTTGCTAAGATCCTCTTCACATTTCATTAGTGGTTCCATAAGCTACCTCAGATCTGTGGTTATAGCCATGACAAGTAATGGTTTAAAAAAAAAAAAAAAAAGACAAAGAGCTAGGCATGGCAGCACATACCTTTAATCCTAGCACTTGGGAGGCACAGGTGGGTGGATCATCATAAGCTTGAGGCTACTCTGAGACTACATAGTGAATTCCAGGTCAGCCTGGACTACAGCAAGACCATACCTCAAAAACCAATAAAATAAAATAAAGACAAAGACACCTACCTTTTAGTGTTACTTTGCTTGGCTTGTTGTTTTGTGATCTCTTCCAAAGCAAGGATTGGGCTACAGAAGAGCTGCCCACTTTTCCTGATCATCCTTTGCTTCATGGCAGTTAGGCTACTCCATTCTCGAACAAACCTCAAAATCTGCAGAACAGGAAACAGGACAGAGTTAACAGCTGGGGGCTGGAGAGATGGTTTAGTGGTTAAGCACTTGCCTTGTGAAGCCTAAGGACCCTGGTTTGAGGCTCTATTCCCCAGGATCCATGTAAGCCAGATGCACAAGGTGGCGCATGCATCTGCAGTTCATCTGCAGTGGCTGGAGGCCCTGGTGCTCCCGTTCTCTCTCTATACCTGCCTCTTTGTCTCTCTGTCTGTTGCTCTCAAATAAACAAATAAAAATAAAATTTTAAAAAGAGTTAACTGCTGACCAGGTATCTTTTACTGAAGTCCAGGCTGCTTACCACAACAGTAAGTAGATATTTTGCTATTTCCTTCCATTTGGGTTTTCAAGTTCCACAATTTAAGATTTTCTTTAGTTTTCATATTTTTATTTATTTATTTTTTTTATTTGACAGAGAAAGAGGGGGAGAGAGAGAGAGAAAATGGGCATGCCAGGGCCTCCAGCCAATGCAAATGAACTCCAGACACCTGCGCCCCCTTGTGTATCTGGCTAACGTGGATCCTAGGAAATTGAACCTGGGTCCTTTGGCTTTACAGGCAAATGCCTTAACTGCCAAGCCATCCTTCCAGCCCAGTTTTCATATTTTTGTTATAAACTATAATCTATGGCTAGTTCTAAAAAGTATCTTTTTTAAATCCCAAGATGTTCTAAAAAGACACATTTCAGCACAGTAGTGTATGCCCTTAACACACAGGGACTACACAGGGTAGAAGCCTGACCCCAGCAGCAATAGAGGAAAACCTAGTTTTGGAGAAACAGAGCTCTCAGAGTGACAGTGCAACATCTGACAGTCATTCTGCATCTGAAGTCTCGCTTGTGACAGGAAAGATGGCAATGACCTTGGATCATAGTAGGGTCAGTCATGCTCCCTCCCACACTCCTTCCCTCTGTTCTTCTCTTTGTACCTGAAGTCAGAATTAACTGATGCCAAAGAAAATTTCTATTTTTCCTTTAAGACAGATGCAAAAGACTCCTGGGCTATGCTTCATTTCTTTCTTTCTTTTTTTATTTTTATTTTTTGGCTTTTCGAGGTAGGGTCTCACTCTAGCCCAGGCTGACTTGGAATTCATTATGCAGTCTTAGGGTGGCCTCAAACTCATGGTGATCCTCCTACCTCTGCCTCCCAAGTGCTGGGATTAAAGGTGTGTGCCACTACACTCAGCAATAAATTTAAAAAACAAAAACAAAACAAAACAAAAAATAGGCTGGAGAGATGCAATGATGTGAGGATGAGTCTATCCATAGAAACAGAAGCTCTAGGTGTGATCCTTCACCAAGGAAACAGATTTCACGTTTATTCTTAGCACAGTGTCATTAATAGACATTGCCTGGGGTGATAGAAATGCAGTCACAGCAATGTGATCCTTCAATAGGCCACAGAGCAGTGATCACGAAAATTATTAAAACAATTTTATTTCAAACAAATACAACTATGTTACTTAAAATTATTATTCTTACCAGTGAGCGATTTTGTTTTAGTTGAAAGCTTGCTGGTAAATCTTCCCAAAGGTCTAATTTTATATCCAAAGGAATGAAATTGCAGCATATTGGTTTTCCATCCTGATTATAGATGAGGAAGACATGATTAATCCATGTTTGCCTATAGGCAATAGTAACTACTTTTAAAAGAAAATCACTATCTTGTGGTGAAGTATCTCTCCTAAAATAATTGGGAAGCTGGAGGCATGGAGGTGCATGCCTTTAATCCCAGCACTTGGGAGGCAGAGGTAGGAGGATCACTGTGAGTTCGAGGCCACCCTGAGAGACTACATAGTGAATTCCAGGTCAGCCTGGGCCAGAGTGAGACCCTACCTTGAAAAAAAAAAAAAAAAAAGATAACTGGGATGGCACGTTACAAAGAAGGGTTTACCCAATATGGCTCCCCAAAGGACTGGAAGGCAAGGCATTAGAGATCACTCCCCTTTGCTCTGTAGGCCTGTTCTGCCCACATCTAGCCCATGCCCTCTGCCATCAGCCTGGGATGCTATGCTCACTGCCCTTTCAGACTCCTCTAATCTAAGCAAGTCTGCACAGATCTTCCCTAAATGGGTGGATACACTCCTCCATTGCTATAGGCCCAGGGAAGGTAGACAGTAACCCTAGGAAATTACTTAACAAATGTGCTCCACTGAAGCCAAGCTGCAATGCTGGCTCACGGGGGGAGTGCCACTGTCCCCGCCTGTAAAGAAAGCAGAACTGCACGTGCAGGTGCCATCTATTGAACACAAGGAACAGCCTTTTCTTTTAATTTTTTTTTTGAATTTAAAAACTGTTTATATATTTGAGAGAGAGTGAGGGGAAGATAGAGACTGAAAGAATGGGTGCGCCAGGGCCCTCGAGCCACTGCAAATGAACTCCAGATGAATGCACCTTGTATATATGGCTTTATGTGGGTACTGGGGTTGAACTCAGGTCTTTAGGCTTTACAGGCAAGTGCCTTAACTGCTAAGCCATATTTATAGCACAATTCCTTCCTTTTTAATGGGAGGAATTGTGTCTTATATAAGAATCTATTATATCAGTAGATGAATTCTAATTCTAATTCTCTTAGAAAGAAATGTTATAGCTCCCATGATCACAGTGGAAGAAAACCATAAAAGAATTTACATACTAGTTAAAATTTACATATGAAATTGCAGTAGGTAATTAGGTTATTCTAAAGTTTAGCTTTTAAATTCTAAACTCTGCACTTGGGATTCTGGCTGAAATGAACAGTTCCTTTCTTAGGGAGGGGTCTCACTCTAGCTCAGGCTGACCTGGAATTCACTACATAGTCTCAGCCTGGCTTTGAACTCACAGTGATCCTCCTATCTGTGCCTCCCAAGCACTGAGATTAAAGGTGCACACTACCATGCCTGGCTAAATTTTTTTTTTTTTTTCCGAGGTAGGGTCTCACTCTGGCTCAGGCTGACCTGGAATTCACTATGTAGTCTCAGGGTGGCCTCGAACTCTCGGTGATCCTCCTACCTCTGCCTCCCAAGTGCTGGGATTAAAGGCGTGCACCACCATGCCTGGTAAATATTATATTTCTAATATATTATTTTTATTTTTTATTTGACAGGCAAAGAAGAAGAGGGAGAGGGGGAGAGAGAGAGAGAGAGAGAGAATGGGCGGACCAGGGCCGTCAGCCACTGCAAACAAACTCCAGACGCATGCATCCCCTTGTGCATCTGGCTAACGTGGGTCCTGGGGAATCGAACCTGGGTCCTTTGGCTTTGCAAGCAAATGCCTTAACTGCTAAGCCATACCTCCAGCCCTACATATTATTTTTAATGCATGTGTGTGGTTGCATATGTATGCATGCATGTGCAGCCAGAGGACAACCTCAATGTTCCTTAGAAACAATGTCCTTTTTTTGGTTTATTTTGAAATAAGGCCTCTCATTGGCCTGGACCTTACTAACTAGGCTAGACTGGCTAGCTACTGAACCCCAAGGGATCCACCTGTCTCCACCTTACCAATGTGGCGATTACGGGTGCACACTACCACATCAGCACCATAAATTCTGGGGGGGGGGGGTATGTACGAATACATGTAGAAGTCAGAGGACAACCTCTGCTGCTGGCCCTCATCTTCCTCATTAGAGGAAGGGCATCCGGTTCACAGCTGTGTTCACCAAGCTAAGTGGCCCACAAGCTTCTCAGATTCTCCTGTCTATGTCTTCTTCCTCACCATAGACACACTGGGGTCACAGTCACTACAGTGTCCACATTGTCTTCTTCCTCACCATAGACACACTGGGGTCACAGTCACTACAGTGTCCACATTGTCTTCTTCCTCACCATAGACACACTGGGGTCACAGTCACTACAGTGTCCACATTGTCTTCTTCCTCACCATAGACACACTGGGGTCACAGTCACTACAGTGTCCACATTGTCTTCTTCCTCACCATAGACACACTGGGGTCACAGTCACTACAGTGTCCAGATTTACATGGGCTTAGGGTATCCAAGCTCAGGTACTCACAGTAACATGGCAAGTCATTCTTTCAGCTGGGCATGGTGGCATACACCTTCAATCCCAGCACTTGGGAGGCATAGGTAGGAGGATTGCTGTGAGTTCAAGGCCACCCTAAGACTACAGAGTGAATTCCAGGTCAGCATGGGATAGAGTGAGACTCTACCTTGAAAAACAAACAAACAAGAAAGTCATTCTTTTAATAGATTGAACTATGAGTTTAAAAAAATTATAAATAGGGCTGGAGAGATGGCTTAGCAGTTAGGCGCTTGCCTGTGAAGCCTAAGGATCCCAGTTCGAGGCTCGGTTCCCCAGGTCCCATGTTAACCAGATGCACAAGGGGGCACACGCGTCTGGAGTTTGTCTGCAGTGGCTGGAGACCCTGGCACGTCCATTCTCCCTCTCTCTCTGCCTCTTTCTCTGTCTGTTGCTCTCAAATAAATAAATAAAAATAAACGAAAAAAATTTTAAAAAATTATAAATATAGGCCAGGCACAGTGACACATACCTCTAATTCCAGCACTTGGAAGGCAAAGTAAGAGAATTTCTGTGAGTTTGACGGAATGAGTTCTAGGTCAGCCTGGGTTAGAGTGAGACCCTCCCTTGAAAAAAACTAAAAAACTAAAAAATAAGCCTGATATGGTGGTACATTCCCTTAATCCCAGCACTCAGGAGGTAGAGGTAGAAGGATCACCGTGATTCAAGGCCACCTTGAGACTACATAGTGAATTCCAGGTCAGCCTAGGCTAGAGTGAGACCCTACCTTGAAAAACCAAAAAAGAAAAAACACCTCAAATCTAAATTATAAATATACTTTATTATAATTAAAAATTTTAGGGATGGACAGATGGCTTAAAGGTTGCCTACAAAGCCTAATAACCTGAGTTTGATTCCCCAGGACCCACATAAAGCCAGATGCACAAAGTGGTGCATGCATCTGGAGTTGGTTTGCAGTGACTAGAGGCCCTGGAGCACCCATTCTCTGTCTGTCTCTCTTCACCCTCCCTCTCCCTGCTTGAAAATAAGTAAAATAATCACAAATGTTAGAAATTTGAAATTGTTAAAAAAAGAGAAGTATTTAAAACATCTGCCAATTTTTCCTTAAATAATTGTCAGTTTAATGAGAATGTTATTTTACCTCTCATTGTCCTTAGATGTAATTGAATAATTAGCTTTAAGGAGGAAAAACCTAGATGCCTACCGTAGTGCT
Organism: Jaculus jaculus; assembly: GCF_020740685.1. Lineage (NCBI taxonomy): Eukaryota > Metazoa > Chordata > Mammalia > Rodentia > Dipodidae > Jaculus > Jaculus jaculus. The sequence continues at coordinate 2,509,671 of NC_059106.1, read as the reverse complement.
AAATATCTATATTAAAAAATGAAAAGATGGGCTGGAGAGATGGCTTAGCGGTTAAGCGCTTGCCTGTGAAGCCTAAGGACCCCGGTTCGAGGCTTGGTTCCCCAGGTCCCATGTTAGCCAGATGCACAAGGGGGCGCACGCGTCTGGAGTTGGTTTGCAGAGGCTGGAAGCCCTGGTGTGCCCATTCTCTCTTTCTTCCTTTATCTGTCTTCCTCTCTGTGTCTGTTGCTCTCAAATGAATAAATAAATAAAAATTAAAAAAAAATAAAAAGAAGCCTTTCTTGTATTTCAAGCCATAGAATCTGTGTGATTCTTACCTTAGTATAGAGGTGAATACGGTCAGTATTCTTACTAGCACAGAACATCAGGGTCTTGTACACTGGCAGAGTGTCTGAATTCTCCAATGGCTCTAATAGAGAAGACAGAAGAGAGTCAGAAGGCTTGTCTTGCTCCATCTAGCTTAATCACATGCACGTAGAATGATGAATCAGCTGGGTGTGGCGACATACACCTTTCGCTCCAGCACTTGGGAGGCAGAGGCTGAGTTCACGGCCAGCCTAGGGCTAGAGAGGGAGGTCTAGGTCAGCCTGGGCTAGAATGAGAGTGAGACCCTACCTTGAAAAACGAAAACGAAAACAGAAAAACAAAACAAAACAAAAAAATCAGCGGGGGGCTAGGAAGTGGCTTATTCCTATACCTCTAAGTTAAAAACAATGGACTACTGGGAAATAGGAAGGAGCTGGAAAGAGCATTGGAGTGGGCAAGAGAAGGCAGGGTGAGAGGGCAGACATGGTTAAGGCACACTATGCATATGTAGAAATGTCATAGTGAAACCGTTAATCTGTACCATGCCCAGTAGAAATTCTTTTTTTTTTTTTTTTTTGTTTTTTTGTTTTTTTGTTTTTTCAAGGTAGGGTCTCACTCTGGTCCAGGCCAGTAGAAATTCTTAAACGAACTTTTCATTTTAAGGTTATGAATATGACTCTAAACCTCATTAGGGTTTAACAGAAGCTAACTCAGAAGAACCTCGGCAGTCTCATCTGACAGTTTTCAGTTGGTTTTAACAGAACATCAATTTGTAGGTTATACTATCGTCACTAAGTAAAAAAGAAAATAACCCAAAGTATTTAGTGTTCTGTGGCCGGCCCGTAAAAGCTAGTGAAGTACGACTGCAGGCTGGTGCCTGAGAACCATCAAAGCCATAAAGCGTATATACAGCTTGAAATTATGTCCCTTAAAAATAATTTGCCGGGTGTGGTGGCACCTGCTTTAATCCCAGCACTTGGGAGGCACAGGTAGAAGATTACCATGAGTTCGAGGCCACCCTGAGATTACATAGTGAATTCCAGGTCAGCCCGAGCTAGACTGAGACCCTACCTCAGAGAAACAAAAATCAAAAACAAAACAAAACAAAAATTTCTTGTGCTGGGCATGGTGGTGCCTGCTTTAATCCCAGTACTTGGGAGTCTGAGGTAGAAGGACTGTCATAAATTTGAGGCCAGCCTGGAGCTACAGAGTGAGTGCCAGGTCAGCCTGGGCTGGAGTGAGACCAAAACCTCAAACAAACAAACAAAATTCTTGGGAGGCTGGAGCGATAGCTTAGCAGTTAAAAAGAGTTTGCAAAGCCTGATGGCCCAAGGTTCAATTTCTCAGTACCCACATAAAGCTAGAAGTACATTGTGGCACAAGCATCTGGAATTTATTTGCATGGACAAGACATCCTGGATGCTCATTCTCTCACTCTCTATGCTTACAAATATATATATAAAAATATATATATAAATAATATATATAAAATAACTTATTGGACTGGAGAGATGGCTCCATGGATAAGTGCTTACTGTGCAAGTATGAGAAACCAAGCTCAGACCCTCAGTACACATGGAAATGATGGGTGGGTGTGAGGCCTGCCTGTACTCAAGAGGTTAAGATAGGAGGTCCCAGGATAAGCTGGCTAGCTAGAATAGCCGAAATGGTGAGCTCTGAGTTCAAGTGAGAGACCTGGCCTCAGTACATAAAGTACTAAGAGCAATGGAGGAAGACACTCCTCTATGTAAACAAGCACACATGTACCCACACACATATGAACATACATAAGTATGTACATACATGCATATGCATACCACACATACCAAAAATTTATTTTAAAAAATCTCTTAACAATATGCCAATTGAGTGACTGTAGAAGGATTCACTGTAGAGGATGGATGATTTGTTAAGAAGATGCTAATATTCTGTCAATCTTACTGCTTTGTCCTAAATCAGTATTTAAAATCAAAGCATCTCATACTCTGGTTTCTCTTCAGATCGAATAAATCTTTCGCCTTTTACTAAAAAAAAAAAAAAAAAAAAAAAAAAATCAAAGCATCTCCTCCATGCCTAGGGCAGCCCAGGTAGCAGGTTACTACTTCTGCTCCCATATAGTATCTTAGGAACATGCTGCTTCCCACTTTCTGGTACTCCAGGATGTCATTGGTACTTTTACTATAAAAGGAAATAAAGATATCTGGGACAAAGGTACCAATCACAAATCTAGTAATCGTATTAGGTGTTAAGGTACATGGTTATTATATATTTTAGAGACAGGGAGACTCACATAGCTCAGGCTGGCTTTGAACTCAGTATCTAGCTAAGGATAACCTTGAACTCCTGATCTTCTTGCTTCTGTCTCCTGAGTGCTGGGATTACAGGCATGTGCTTCCATGTCTGGTTTGTGTGGTTCTGGGGATGGAATCCCAGGCTTTGTGCATGCTAAGCAAACTCTCTACCAAATGAACTATATTCAGAGACCCCCATTTAATTTAATTCCTTTTAATTCTTAAAAAAGCATGTTTTATATATGTGTTTGTGTGTGTTGGCTTTATGTGAATGCTGGGAAATTGAACTTGGACTATCAGGCTTATAAGCAAGTACCTTTATTCATTGTACCATCCATCCGACCCCTCTTTTATTTTTGTTTAATTCTTTTTTTTCTTTTCTTTTTTGAAATATGGTCTCATAGACCAGGCTAGCCCCAAAGTTGCTATATAGCCAGGGAGGACCATGAACTCCTGATCCTCCTGCCTTCACCTTCTGAATGCTAGGATTACAGGTATGTGCCACCACACCTGGTCCATGTGGTGCTGGAGACAGAATCCAGGAAGGCAGGCAGGCTAGGCAAGCACTCTGCCTACACGGCTACTATTTGAATACTAGAAACAGAAACAACTTGCCGCTCCCCACTTGGGGCATGAGTCCTTCCTGTTCAGCCTCAGAACTTTCTTCTTTGCTCTCAGCCAGCTGGTCAGGTTCTGACTGTTCAGGGACTTGTTTTTCACAGCCATCGTTTGGAGAATCATCTTTCTTGTTGTTGTCTTTAATCTGGGTATAGCTGAGCTTGTCTATTTAGAGAATTATTAAAATCAAATAATTGAAACAACAAGCATAATTTAACCCACTATAGCTAAGTGTCACAAAAAAAAAAAGAAACAAAATTAAAGGCTGAGCGTAGTGGCACATGCCTTTAATCCCAGTACTTGGGAGGCAGAGGTAGGAGGATCGTCATGAGCTTGAGGCCACCCTGAGACTACAGAGTGAATTCTAGGTCAGCCTGGGCTAGAGTGAGACCCTACCTAGAAAAAAGAAAAAGAAACAAAATTATTGATTTTTCTTCAGTCTAATAAAGCATATACCAGCATGTACCAGGGGCTGGAGAAATGGCTTAGCAGTTAAGGTGCTTGCCTGCAAAGCCAAAGGGCCACAGTTCAATTCTCCAGGACCCACGTAAGCCAGATGCTCAAGGTAGTGCATGCAACTGGAGTTTGCAGCAGCTGGAAGCCCTGGCGTGCCCATTCTCTCTCTTTCTCAAATAAATAATAAAAATAAAATATGTACCAAAATTTACTACTATTTGTCCTGCTTCCTGAAGATTCTCTTCTAAGTTGTAGAGACAGACAATGACCCAAGTAGATAAATAAAAAAGTGACAGGTAGAGAAAGTCAAACTGGGTTTTAATGAGTAACAGAATTGGGGCAGAGAGGGCTCTAAGAATGTTATATACAGCAAAAGTGTCAGAGCCAAGTTCTCAGAGACCCATCCAAGCTCAGAGTTGTTCATGAGCCTATAAACCTGGCCCAGGGCTTATATTCTTGAATACTTGAATATTCTTGAAACTGGAAATGAAGAGACATTTAGGAAGAGGGATAATAATGATCCGAGGTTTTTGTTTCATGGTTTTTTCCCCTTGTGAGGCAGGGTCTCCTATATCTGAGGGTGGCCTCGAGCTACACAAATATGAGGGCCTGAGTTCCATGCCCAGCCCCCATGTGAAAATCGCATAGTTATGCATGCCTGTGACCCCAGCACTGAGGGGACAAAGACAGGAAAAGACTCACTGGTCTGTCAGTGTGACAGAAATAAATGGCAGCTCAGGTTCAGTAAAGAGACTCTATCTCAAGGAAATAAGGTGGAAGAATCAAAGAGGAGGGTGGGCACCACATGTTCTCCTCTGCCCTCTGCATGTATGTGCATGTGGCAGAAACATTTGCACACAAATGCATATATCATACATTAAAAACTTATTTAGTATTAATTCTGACTTTCTACATGTTTGAGTGGGGGTACAAACAAATCAAAATTGTAGATCATTGTGTTCCACTGTAGTACAAATAATTATGGAACAATTATTTGAGTAACTCAAGTGATTATAACAATGAAATACACCACTGCTACTTGAAATCCTTATTTTTCTCTAAGCAGACTGCTTTATGCTTAAAAGAGTAGTTTTTACTAAATCATAGGTTTAGGAATTTTTACTGTTGCTCTTTGCATCACAAAGGAAAAATGGGAACTATAATACACATAATAAACTATGCTTTTTTCTAAGATCGTTACTTATATACTAATGTGAACTGACATTATTTTCTAGTCACAAAATACATTATTTTTATTGCCTATACTAGTTGAAAATTACATGGGGTCATGCTGTGACTGAGATTTTACATGGAATAAGCTTGTGGTTCCAATTTAGTTCACAGACAACAGGTGTCACATGGCAATTATAAGCACCCAGATGGCAGACTTGTCAGCTTTGATGTAGGAGCACTCAGAAGGATGAGAAGAAAGACTCAGCACCCAACTACATTTTCTATGGCAGAGAGGAGAGGAAGGCAGGAAGAAAGAACTGCAGCATTAAAGTTGGTGTCTTTGCTGGGTCCTTGTCACTGCCAATACCAGGAAGAATTTATGCACAGCCAAAAATCAGATCTAAACAACTGTTCCCATTGATAAAATACAATGACTGTTTCTAGTTTCTGAAGTCAACGTGGTGACTTGCATTGGCATAAAAATGCTAATGCTCTCTAAAAGTAAAAACAAAAAGAATATTAGGGCTGGAGAGGTGGCTTAGCGATTAAGGCACTTCCCTTTGAAGCCTAAAGACCCATGTTCAACTCCAGGTCCCACATAAGCCAAACGCACAAAGTGCATAAAATCTAAATTTACGGTAACATGCTTTAGAAAGCAATAAACTCATTAAAAACAAATACAAAATTGGTTCTTTATTATTATTAATATGATTATTTTTGTTTGTTTCTTTTTTTTCCAAAGTAGGGTCTCAATGTAACCCAGACTGACTTGAAACTCACTCTATAGTCCCAGGCTAGCCTCAAACTCATAGTGATCCTCCTACCTCTTCCTTATGAGTGTTGTGATTAAAGGCATGTATCACCACACCCAGCAAATTAGTTCTTTTTTTTTTTTTTTTTTTTTTTTTTTTGAGCTAGGGTCTCACTCTAGCCCAGGCTGACCTAGAATTCGCTATGGAGTCTCAGGGTGGCCTCAAACTCACAGAGATCCTCCTACTTCTGCTTCCCGAGTGTTGGGATTAAAGGCGTGCGCCACCACACCCAGCTCGCAAATTGGTTCTTAAAGAAAACCTATGGGAAGAGATTTTATGACTTGACAAGCACAAAATATGGAACAAGGTATACTAAGTACACCAAGGAGTCGTGCTGGATTATTTCACTATTTAAATATAAAACCCACCTACAATGGCCAAGCATGGTGGCATGTGCCTTTAATCCCAGCACTTGGGAGGCAGAGATAGGAGGATTGCTGTGAGTTCAAGGCTACCCTGTGGGAGGAAAGCTAGGAAGATTGCTGGGAGTTCAAAGCCACTCTGTAACCACACAGTGAATTCCAGGTCAGCCTGGTTAGAGTGAGACCTTACCTTGAAAAACCAAAAACAAAAATACAACCCACCTACAATTTCCTTAGAGCAAGATTATCTACAGAGGGAAGAAAATGGCAGGTCTGTGACAGAAAGTTTGCTGCCATAGCAACAGAGCTTCCACTCCTGCTCACACCCACTGAACTCACACCCTGCTGACAATGATCAGAAATGTCCATTTGTCCAAAATCAATGCCTGATCCCAGACATTTGGGAAGATACATTCTTGACAGAACAGGATCTGGTCACATTCTACATGGGACAGACTCACAGTTCTCCTGATCTGAAGTTCTCACCACATTTTAAAAGCTGCAGTTCATCACTACCCCTTGGTAGCAAAGGTATCAAGACACCACTACTGGTCCCCTCACCTTCCTCCGAGGTCACCTCTGTTGTACTCACCATTCCTGCCCTGAGGATTCTCACACATTTCACAGTAAGGAAGCCGGGGGTCATTGAAGAAGGTGCAGAACTCACACTGCCAGCCCTGCCCAGGAGGAGTGTGAGTGGCTGAGGGGAACCTGGCCTCAGGGACACATTCCATGAGTGCAGCTTTGGCCTGCTGGGACAGTTTCTCCTTCAGAGGAGTGCTGTTATTGGTGGGGAGTAACTTCATCCTCTTAGCTTCCATTTCGAAGCCATTTTCATCAGTGCTGTCTGCTGCAGTTGTTCTTCTAGGGTCTGATGCTATCACAGCCTTTTTCTCTTTGAATATCTTTGATTCATCACAAGGTGTCTCCAACTGTCTCTTTTTAGGTTTTGGCGAAAAGAATGATCGAATATCATGTTGCTTTTCTTTTTCAAACTAGAAAACGCAAACCATTATCAAATACATAATCAACTGTTCTTCTTAAATCTAGGAGTTTAACAAAACATTTTCACTAACCAAATACTACATATGCACATACATACATATATAAATGTGCATGTATATATTTTTTTCATGCCACCTTTGTGAGGTAGGTATTATTACATAACAATAGATGAGGAAGTTGAAATTAAAAAAATTATTATTTATTTTGTGAGAAAGTGAGAGAGAAACTGAAAGAGTAAGAGAGAGAATTGGCACACCATGACCTCTAGCCACTGCAATCAAACTCCAGATGCTTGTGCCACCTTGTGTGTGAGTATGACTTTGTACACATGAGTCACCTTGTGCATCTGGCTTACCTGGGTTCTGGAGAGTCAAACCTTAGGCTTTGCAGGCAGGCACCTTAACCGATAAGCCCTCTCCCACCCCCAGAAATGGAAACTTTTCAGAGAGGCTAGGGAATTTGCCTGGGGAAATTATATAGTAGAAATATATATATATGCTTTTTTAAAAAAAATTATTTTCATGTATTTATTTATTTGACAGAGAAAGAGGGAGAGAGAAAGAGAGAGAGAATGGATGTGCCAGGGCCTCCAGCCACTGCAAATGAACTCCAGACACGTGCGCCCCTTTGTGCATCTGGCTAACGTGGGTCCTGGGGAATCGAACCAGGGTCCTTTGGCTTTACAGGCGAACACCATAACTGCTAAGACATCCCTCCATCCCTCTATATGCTTTTTAAATTATCTGCCCTAGTTCTTCATTAATCAAAGGAAATAATTGGACATTTAAACATTTCACTTCAATCAAGGCCTAGGACAAATTACAAACAGTGTCAATGATATCACCACTGACATTAAAACGTTACTTTGATAAGGAAATACATTTCAAATAGCATTAAATAAAAATAAAATAAAATTTCATGACTCACAGTCAAACTTCTGTTCAGCACTCAGGTTTTTTTTTGTTTTTTTTTAGTTTGAACATTTATTATCTTTAGCTCTTAGAATTTCTATTGTACTTTTTTCCCCCCCTAGGTAGGGTCTCACTTTCGCCCAGGCTGCCCTGGAATTCACTCTGTAGTCTCAGGGTGGCCTCGAACTCATGGTGATCCTCCTACCTCTGCCTCCATGTGCTGGGAGGGAAGGCGTGGCTGCCCCGCCCGGCACGTCTATGTTTACTTAGAGCATTCCCCGGCTCTCCAGCCTCTCTTAATGACCACCATGGAAGGTGGCTCGATCACATTCTATCAGCTTACTTAGCCATTCCAGAGTTTAGCTCTATCAGTTATCTATATTGTTGCTTATTCTTCCTTTACATAGGAAGCAGCAGGAGACCAGGGAGGAGGTGCTTGGCTTCCAGTCTCCATATTGCAGGCTCAGGGCTCGGCTGGTCACTAGGCTGCACAGTGGGTGCCACTTTCAGCCAGAAGAATTCATCTTTCAGTTCCAGGAAGCACTCCTGTGTTACTTTGCTTCCTGTCTTCTCCTTCTTCCTTCTGGAGGACTTCCTCACTGCCTCTCTTCCCTTTCTTACTGAGTTACTAATTTCTGGTATTAACGTTTTATAATTTCTATGTGAGCATGCTCCTGTTTGTTGCTTTTACCTTTTCTGCTTCTCCTGTCACACTTGTGCAGGGGCCATGCTAATCTCTGTATCGTTCCAGTTTTAGTGTCTGCGCTGCCGAAGCAAGCCCCCTTTTCTGAATATAATAACTTCTTTTACTTCTCTGTGATGCTTTCTGGAATGGTGAATCTGAATTTTCAGCTGGATGGGACTTGAAATCACGAAGGAAACACATCTCTTAGCATGCCTGTGAGAGCATTTTTAGATTGAGCTAATTGGAGTGGGAAGGCCCGCCACAACTCAGGGTGGCGCCCCCCACAGTGGGGCTGGGGTCCTGACTAGATAAAAGAAGACGAGCCAGCGCCAGCACGCACCCCTCTCTGGTTCCTGACTGAGCAGCACCGCCACCCGCTGCCCATGCTCCTTCCCTGAGACGGTGGCTGTGCCCCAAACTGCGAGCCAAATAAAGACTTCCTCTAACGTTGCCTTTGTCAATGTTTTGTTGTGGCAACGAGGAAAGAAACCACTATTCTTTTTTTTTTTTAATTTTTTGCTTTATGTTTATTTATTTCAACGTGACAGACAGAGAAAGAAGCAGAGAGAGAGAGAGGGAGAGAGAGAGAGAATGGACGCGCCAGGGCTTCCAGCCTCTGCAGACGAACTCCAGACGCGTGCGCCCCCTTGTGCATCTGGCTAACGTGGGTCCTGGGGAATCGAGCCTCGAACCGGGGCCCTTAGGCTTCACAGGCAAGCGCTTAACCACTAAGCCATCTCTCCAGCCCCAAACCACCATTCTTTTGTTCTGTTTTGTGCGGTTCCCCTGCTCCCATAGTGTGGATAGGAGAGTGCCACACTGAGCCACTCAGGTAATAGCGGATCGTGACTTCATGATTTAACAGCCAGAAAAGGAGGATGTGTGGAAATCACTTTAATACTTTCTCAAACTAAAGTATACATTAAGAATATAACATTTAGGGCTGGAGAGATGGCTTAGTGGTTAAGCGCTTGCCTGTGAAGCCTAAGAACCCTGGTTCGAGGCTCGGTTCCCCAGGTCCCACGTTAGCCAGATGCACAAGGGGGCGCACGCGTCTGGAGTTCGTTTGCAGAGGCTGGAAGCCCTGGCGCGCCCATTCTCTCTCTCTCCCTCTATCTGTCTTTCTCTCTGTGTCTGTCGCTCTCAAATAAATAAATAAAAATTAAAAAAAAAAAAGAATATAACATTTAGAGCCAGGCATGGTGGCACATGCCTTTAATCCCAGCATTCAGGAGGCAGAGGTAGGAGGATCTCCATGAGTTCAAGGCCACCCTGAGACTACACAGTGAATTTCAGGTCAGCCTGGACTAGAGTGAGATCCTACCTCAAAAAACAAAACAAAACTATACATATATAGTTTTATATGTATGTGTTTGCGTATATATGTATATACGCAAACACATACATATAAAATATTCAGGGCTGGAGAGATGGCTTAGTAGTTCAGGCATTTGCCCATGAAGCTTAAGGACCCAGGTTTGATTCCCCAGTGCCCACATAAGCCAGATGCTCATGGTGGCACATGAATCTGGAGTTCATATACAGTGACTGGAGGCCTGGTGCACCCATTCTCTCTGTCTCTCTATCTCAAATAACTAAAAATAAAATATTTTTTAAAAATGAAAAAAGAATATAATATTCAGGGCTGGAGAGATGGCTTAGTGGTTAAGGTATTTGCCTGCAAAGCCTAAGGACCCCAGTTTGATTTCTCAGTGCCCACGTAAACCAGATGCACAAGATAGTGCATGTACCTGGAATTCACCTGCAGTGCCTGGAGGTCCTGGTATGCCAATTCTCTCTCTCTCTCTCTCTCTGCCTCTTTCCCTCTCTCTCTCTCAAATAAATAAGTAAAATAAAAACTTTTCTTAAAAGAATATACTACTCAGAGGATAGGAGAGATGATGGCTCAGTGGTTAAGGTGTTTGCCTGCAAAGACTAATGGCCCAGGTTCAATTCCCTAGTACCCATGTGACACCAGATGCACAAAGCGGCACATGCATCTGGAGTTCCTTTGTGGTGGCTAAAGCCCTAGTGCACCCATTTTCCCTCTTTCTGTCTCTCTGTTTGCAAATAAATAAAGAATTTTAAAAAATACTCAGGGTTGGAGAGATGGTTCAGTGGTTAAGGTGCTTGCCTGCAAAGCCTAATGCCCTGGGTTCAATTCCCCAGTACCCGCATAAAGCCAGATGCACAAAGTGGCACATGCATCTGGAGTTTGTTTGGAAGCGCTGGTGTGCCCATTCCCTCTGTCTCTTCTGTCTGTCTCTCTTCTATCTCTCTGTATTTATAATAAATTAAAAAAAGAATATAATATTCACAAGCATGGTACTATGAGTGAGGGCTCTAGCTATTTTATTTATTTATTTGCAAACAGAGAGACAGACACAGAGAGAGAGAGAGAGACAAAGAGAGAGAATGGGCACACCAGGGCCTCCAGCTTCTGTAAAACTCCAGATGTATGTGCCACTTTGTGCATCTGGCTTTATGTGGGTATGAAGAATTGAACCTGGGCTGTTAGGCTTTGCAAGCAAGCACCTTAACTGCTGAGCCATCTCTCCAGCTCTCTAGCTAATTCTATGATGGTTAAGTTGGGCAGTGATGAATGTTGCTACAGAGAGTGAATATTACCTTAGTGTCCTGGGTCCAGGGATACTAGAAGCTAAAAAGCATAGGAGACTTCCTTTTAGGTAATTAGTTACACCTTGATCCAATCATCAGTTTAGCTGAGAAAGACAGGAAGAGAGAGAGAGGAAAGGAGGGAGGGAAGGTGGGAGGGAGAATGGGTGTGCCAGGGAAACCACTGCAAATGAACTCTAAATACATGTGCCACTTTGTGCATTTAGCTTTACATGGGTATTGGAGAAATCAAACCTGCGCCTTCTGGCTTTGTAAGACAGTGCCTTCAACCGCTGAGCCATCTCTCCAGCCCCCTATTTTATTTTTTTCGAGGTAGGGTCTCAGTATAGCTTAGGCTGAACTGGAATTCACTATGTAGTCTCAGTGTGGCCTCAAACTCATGGCAATCCTCCTACCTCTGCCTCCCAGAGTGCTGGGATTAAAGGCGTGTGTCACCATGCCTGACCCCCTAACTATTTTTAAAGGAAACAAATACATGAACTTTCTTAATACTTGATGCAAATCTTTATGGTTCTTTCAAAGAATGTTTTAAAACTTTTCCGAGGAGATGGCTCAGTGGATAAAGCCCTGGCTGCTCAAGCCTGAGTCCCTGAGTTTGATCCCCAAACCCAAATAAAAGGCTGGAAACAATGATGGGCTTTGCAATTCCTGCACCACATGGTGAGATCAGAGGCAGAGACAGGAGAATTTCCTATGCGCTCGCAGCAAACACAGCCGAGAACAACAGAAGACTGAGAGCTAAAGAAGGAAACCCTGCCTCACATGAGGACTGACCAGATTATCTTCTGACTTCCACAAGAGCTGTGGCATGTGCATGGCCATGCACACGCGTGCGCATACAAACACACACACACCCTCATGAATCTATGGACATCTGAACGCAGTAACTCCTGTGCAGACACAAGGCAGGCCACTCCATCTTATCTGCCCAGCTCTGTAACAGGACTCTAAATCACGTGTCAGAGAGCAAATGGCATGGGAGTGTCCACAGTCAAAAGAAAGACTCTGTGGTGAGGCGGACAGAGAAGAGCACATGCCTTTCCTCATGCTAGGAAATGACTTCACTGCAGAGAACACAGATGCCATGCAGGCCATCTCAAACACAGCACACTCTCCTTGATGTTTTCAGAGGAGACACAGTGCCATGACTCCTTAGAGAGATTCCAGCAAGCAGGTGTTTGGGAAGTGGCTGGTTCATAAAAGAAGAAAGCAGCTTTCTACAAGATACTGACTTATAGACAGTTATACGAAATATATCCATAATGTCTATAGGATGCTACCAGAGCCAAGTTTGCTCATACACCTGTTAATCCCAACACTGGGAGATGGAGGCAGGAGGGTCAGGAATTCAAGGTCATCCTTAACTACACAATGAGTCTGAGGCTAGCCTGGGACACATAAGACCCTGTCAACAACAACAAAAAAATCTCAACTAGCATTTTGTTGATATATTCTTATTATTAAGCTAATTTTTTTAACTGAGATTCCATGTTCAGTAGCATTGGTGACATGTCTGTGGCTGTCATTGGATTCACTGACTAAAACATCCAGGAGAGAAGACCTGTACACTGAATACTTCCCAAATAAACATACTTCTGAAAAATGTTAGTCACCAACATATGAGTCCCCTCAGGTAGAGGCTAAAGAAATGATCTTATTAGTCTCACCGGAGCAGAGCAGGACCTGCAAATACCAAGACCCATCTCATTGCTTAACATTACCACCACACTATTCCATTGATTGAAATTTTTTAAATGAATAACTTTAATATTTCCTTGTTGGGTAGTAAAAATAGATGAGAATGTACAGAGACAAAATATTTTTGTGACCTAATAGAGCTTTGTACTGAATAGAAGGATTAAGATAAAAAGTCTTTTGTTTTTTGTTATAACACTTTTGCCTTTGGAAAAGATATTATAGCATTGAATTACACACAAATATCCTAACACATGAGTATTTGTCCTTCTAAGGAAGAATTATACCACTTCCATCACACCAGCCAGTCATCTCCAGCAAGCAGGACCTCTCCCATCACACCACCTAGTTCTCCAGCAAGCTTGACCTCTCCTGTCACACCAGCTCATTCTCTCCAGCAAGCTTAACCTCTCCCATCACACCAGCTCGTCCTCTCCAGTAAGCTAGACCTCTCCCATCATACCAGCTACTCCTCTACAGCAAGCTAGACCTCTCCCATCACACCAGTTAGTCCTCTCCAGCAAGCTAGACCTCTCCCATCACACCAGCTAGTCCTCTCCAGCAAGCTTGACCTCTCCCGTCACACCAGTTAGTCCTCTCCAGCAAGCTAGACCTCTCCCATCACACCAGCTTGTTCTCTCCAGCAAGCTTGACCTCTCCTGTCACACCAGCTCGTTCTCTCCAGCAAGCTAGACCTCTCCTATCACACCAGCTACTCCTCTGCAGCAAGCTTAACCTCTCCTGTCACACCAGCTCGTTCTCTCCAGCAAGCTTAACCTCTCCTGTCACACCAGCTCGTTCTCTCCAGCAAGCTAGACCTCTCCAATCACACCAGCTAGTCCTCTCCAGCAAGCTTGACCTCTCCCATCACACCAGCTTGTTCTCACCAGCAAGCTTAACCTCTGCTGTCACACCAGCTCGTTCTCTCCAGCAAGCTTGACCTCTCCCATCACACCAGCTCATCCTCTCCAGCAAGCTTGACCTCTCCCATCACACTAGCTACTCCTCTCCAGCAAGCTAGACCTATCCCATCACACCAGTTAGTCCTCTCCAGCAAGCTAGACCTCTCCCGTCACACCAGCTACTCCTCTCCAGCAAGCTTGACCTCTCCCGTCACACCAGCTACTCTCTCCAGCAAGCTAGACCTCTCCCATCACACCAGTTAGTCCTCTCCAGCAAGCTAGACCTCTCCCGTCACACCAGCTACTCCTCTCCAGCAAGCTTGACCTCTCCCATCACACCAGCTCGTTCTCTCCAGCAAGCTTGACCTCTCCCGTCACACCAGCTACTCCTCTCCATTAAGCTTGACCTCTCCTGTCACATCAGCTAGTCCTCTCCAGCAAGCTAGACCTCTCCCGTCACACCAGCTACTCCTCTCCAGCAAGCTTGACCTCTCCCGTCACACCAGCTACTCCTCTCCAGCAAGCTAGACCTCTCCCATCACACCAGTTAGTCCTCTCCAGCAAGCTAGACCTCTCCCGTCACACCAGCTACTCCTCTCCAGCAAGCTTGACCTCTCCCGTCACACCAGCTACTCCTCTCCAGCAAGCTAGACCTCCCCCATCACACCAGTTAGTCCTCTCCAGCAAGCTTGACCTCTCCCGTCACACCAGCTACTCCTCTCCAGCAAGCTTGACCTCTCCCGTCACACCAGCTACTCCTCTCCAGCAAGCTTGACCTCTCCCGTCACACCAGTTAGTCCTCTCCAGCAAGCTTGACCTCTCCCGTCACACCAGCTAGTCCTCTCCAGCAAGCTGGACCTCTCCCATCACACCAGCTCGTTCTCTCCAGCAAGCTTAACCTCTCCCATCACACCAGCTCGTTCTCTCCAGCAAGCTTAACCTCTCCTGTCACACCAGCTACTCCTCTCCAGCAAGCTTGACCTCTCCCGTCACACCAGCTAGTCCTCTCCAGCAAGCTGGACCTCTCCCGTCACACCAGCTACTCCTCTCCAGCAAGCTTAACCTCTCCCATCACACTAGCTACTCCTCTCCAGCAAGCTTGACCTCTCCCATCACACCAGCTACTCCTCTCCAGCAAGCTAGACCTCTCCCGCCACACCAGCTACTCCTCTCCAGCAAGCTTGACCTCTCCCGTCACACCAGTTAGTCCTCTCCAGCAAGCTAGACCTCTCCCATCACACCAGTTAGTCCTCTCCAGCAAGCTAGACCTCTCCCGTCACACCAGCTACTCCTCTCCAGCAAGCTAGACCTCTCCCATCACACCAGCTAGTCCTCTCCAGCAAGCTTGACCTCTCCCATCACACCAGCTACTCCTCTCCAGCAAGCTAGACCTCTCCCATCACACCAGTTAGTCCTCTCCAGCAAGCTTGACCTCTCCCGTCACACCAGTTAGTCCTCTCCAGCAAGCTTGACCTCTCCCGTCACACCAGCTAGTCCTCTCCAGCAAGCTGGACCTCTCCCATCACACCAGCTCGTTCTCTCCAGCAAGCTTAACCTCTCCCATCACACCAGCTCGTTCTCTCCAGCAAGCTTAACCTCTCCTGTCACACCAGCTACTCCTCTCCAGCAAGCTTGACCTCTCCCGTCACACCAGCTAGTCCTCTCCAGCAAGCTGGACCTCTCCCGTCACACCAGCTACTCCTCTCCAGCAAGCTGGACCTCTCCCATCACACTAGCTACTCCTCTCCAGCAAGCTTGACCTCTCCCATCACACCAGCTACTCCTCTCCAGCAAGCTAGACCTCTCCCGTCACACCAGCTACTCCTCTCCAGCAAGCTTGACCTCTCCCGTCACACCAGTTAGTCCTCTCCAGCAAGCTTGACCTCTCCCGTCACACCAGCTAGTCCTCTCCAGCAAGCTGGACCTCTCCCGTCACACCAGCTACTCCTCTCCAGCAAGCTGGACCTCTCCCGTCACACCAGCTACTCCTCTCCAGCAAGCTGGACCTCTCCCGTCACACCAGCTACTCCTCTCCAGAAAGCTGGACCTCTCCCATCACACCAGCTCGTTCTCTCCAGCAAGCTTAACCTCTCCCATCACACCAGCTCGTTCTCTCCAGCAAGCTTAACCTCTCCTGTCACACCAGCTACTCCTCTCCAGCAAGCTTGACCTCTCCCGTCACACCAGCTAGTCCTCTCCAGCAAGCTGGACCTCTCCCGTCACACCAGCTACTCCTCTCCAGCAAGCTGGACCTCTCCCATCACACTAGCTACTCCTCTCCAGCAAGCTTGACCTCTCCCATCACACCAGCTACTCCTCTCCAGCAAGCTAGACCTCTCCCGTCACACCAGCTACTCCTCTCCAGCAAGCTTGACCTCTCCCGTCACACCAGTTAGTCCTCTCCAGCAAGATTGACCTCTCCCGTCACACCAGCTAGTCCTCTCCAGCAAGCTGGACCTCTCCCGTCACACCAGCTACTCCTCTCCAGCAAGCTGGACCTCTCCCATCACACCAGCTACTCCTCTCCAGCAAGCATGACCTCTCCCATCACACCAGCTACTCTTCTCCAGCAAGCTTGACATCTCCTATCACACTAGCTACTCCTCTCCAGCAAGCATGACCTCTCCCATCACACCAGCTACTCCTCTCCAGCAAGCTAGACCTCTCCCATCACACCAGCTACTCCTCTCCAGCAAGCTTGACCTCTCCCATCACACCAGCTACTCCTCTCCAGCAAGCTAGACCTCTCCCGTCACACCAGCTAGTCCTCTCCAGCAAGCTTGACCTCTCCCGTCACACCAGCTAGTCCTCTCCAGCAAGCTTGACCTCTCCCGTCACACCACCTAGTCCTCTCCAGCAAGCTGGACCTCTCCCGTCACACCAGCTACTCCTCTCCAGCAAGCTGGACCTCTCCCGTCACACCAGCTACTCCTCTCCAGCAAGCTGGACCTCTCCCGTCACACCAGCTACTCCTCTCCAGCAAGCTGGACCTCTCCCGTCACACCAGCTACTCCTCTCCAGCAAGCTGGACCTCTCCCGTCACACCAGCTACTCCTCTCCAGCAAACTTGACCTCTCCCGTCACACCAGCTACTCCTCTCCAGCAAGCTGGACCTCTCCCATCACACCAGCTACTCCTCTCCAGCAAGCTAGACCTCTCCCATCACACCAGCTAGTCCTCTCCAGCAAGCTTGACCTCTCCCGTCACACCAGTTAGTCCTCTCCAGCAAGCTTGACCTCTCCTGTCACACCAGTACTCCTCTCCAGCAAGCTTGACCTCTCCCATCACACCAGCTACTCCTCTCCAGCAAGCTGGACCTCTCCCATCACACTAGCTACTCCTCTCCAGCAAGCTTGACCTCTCCCATCACACCAGCTACTCCTCTCCAGCAAGCTAGACCTCTCCCGTCACACCAGCTACTCCTCTCCAGCAAGCTTGACCTCTCCCGTCACACCAGTTAGTCCTCTCCAGCAAGCTTGACCTCTCCCGTCACACCAGCTAGTCCTCTCCAGCAAGCTGGACCTCTCCCGTCACACCAGCTACTCCTCTCCAGCAAGCTGGACCTCTCCCATCACACCAGCTACTCCTCTCCAGCAAGCATGACCTCTCCCATCACACCAGCTACTCCTCTCCAGCAAGCTTGACATCTCCTATCACACCAGCTACTCCTCTCCAGCAAGCATGACCTCTCCCATCACACCAGCTACTCCTCTCCAGCAAGCTAGACCTCTCCCATCACACCAGCTACTCCTCTCCAGCAAGCATGACCTCTCCCATCACACCAGCTACTCCTCTCCAGCAAGCTTGACCTCTCCCATCACACCAGCTACTCCTCTCCAGCAAGCTAGACCTCTCCCATCACACCAGCTAGTCCTCTCCAGCAAGCTTGACCTCTCCCGTCACACCAGCTAGTCCTCTCCAGCAAGCTTGACCTCTCCCGTCACACCACCTAGTCCTCTCCAGCAAGCTGGACCTCTCCCGTCACACCAGCTACTCCTCTCCAGCAAGCTGGACCTCTCCCATCACACCAGCTACTCCTCTCCAGCAAGCTAGACCTCTCCCGTCACACCAGCTACTCCTCTCCAGCAAGCTTGACCTCTCCCGTCACACCAGTTAGTCCTCTCCAGCAAGCTTGACCTCTCCCGTCACACCAGCTAGTCCTCTCCAGCAAGCTGGACCTCTCCCGTCACACCAGCTACTCCTCTCCAGCAAGCTGGACCTCTCCCATCACACCAGCTACTCCTCTCCAGCAAGCATGACCTCTCCCATCACACCAGCTACTCCTCTCCAGCAAGCTTGACATCTCCTATCACACCAGCTACTCCTCTCCAGCAAGCATGACCTCTCCCATCACACCAGCTACTCCTCTCCAGCAAGCTAGACCTCTCCCATCACACCAGCTACTCCTCTCCAGCAAGCTTGACCTCTCCCATCACACCAGCTACTCCTCTCCAGCAAGCTAGACCTCTCCCATCACACCAGCTAGTCCTCTCCAGCAAGCTTGACCTCTCCCGTCACACCAGCTAGTCCTCTCCAGCAAGCTTGACCTCTCCCGTCACACCACCTAGTCCTCTCCAGCAAGCTGGACCTCTCCCGTCACACCAGCTACTCCTCTCCAGCAAGCTGGACCTCTCCCGTCACACCAGCTACTCCTCTCCAGCAAGCTGGACCTCTCCCGTCACACCAGCTACTCCTCTCCAGCAAGCTGGACCTCTCCCGTCACACCAGCTACTCCTCTCCAGCAAGCTGGACCTCTCCCGTCACACCAGCTACTCCTCTCCAGCAAACTTGACCTCTCCCGTCACACCAGCTACTCCTCTCCAGCAAGCTGGACCTCTCCCATCACACCAGCTACTCCTCTCCAGCAAGCTAGACCTCTCCCATCACACCAGCTAGTCCTCTCCAGCAAGCTTGACCTCTCCCGTCACACCAGTTAGTCCTCTCCAGCAAGCTTGACCTCTCCTGTCACACCAGTACTCCTCTCCAGCAAGCTTGACCTCTCCCATCACACCAGCTAGTCCTCTCCAGCAAGCTTGACCTCTCCCATCACACCAGCTACTCCTCTCCAGCAAGCTGGACCTCTCCCATCACACCAGCTACTCCTCTCCAGCAAGCTAGACCTCTCCCATCACACCAGCTAGTCCTCTCCAGCAAGCTTGACCTCTCCCGTCACACCAGTTAGTCCTCTCCAGCAAGCTTGACCTCTCCTGTCACACCAGTACTCCTCTCCAGCAAGCTTGACCTCTCCCATCACACCAGCTAGTCCTCTCCAGCAAGCTTGACCTCTCCCATCACACCAGCTAGTCCTCTCCAGCAAGCTAGACCTCCCCCATCACACCAGCTAGTCCTCTCCAGCAAGCTTGACCTCGCCCATCACACCAGTTAGTCCTCTCCAGCAAGCTTGACCTCTCCCATCACACCAGCTAAACCTCTCCAGCAAGCAGGACCTCTCCCATCACACCAGCTCATCCTCTCCAGCAAGCTTGACCTCTTCCATCACACCAGCTAAACCTCTCCAGCAAGCAGGACCTCGCCCATCACACCAGAGAAGCCTAGGGTGTGGTGGTACATGTCTTTAATCCCAGCATTTGGGAGGCATAGGTAGGAGGATCACTGTGAGTCTGAGGCCAACCTGAAATAAGGTAGTGAATTCCAGGTTAGCACCCTGGGCTAGAACTACACCCTATTGCGTAAAACCAAAAATAGGTGAAAAAGTGTTCAGGCAAAAATGCTTAGGATCCAAAAAAAGAGAAGCCGGGCATTGTGCCACACTCCTTTAATCCCAGCACTTGGGAGGCAGAAGTTGGAGGATCACCATGAGTTCAAGGCCACCCTGAGAATACACTGTGAATTCCAGGTCAGCCTGAGCTACAGTGAAACCCTACCTCGAAAAAAAAAAAAAAAAGAGGAAAGAGAAGAACAGGGCTGAAAAAATGGCTTAGCAGTTAAGGCACTTGCCTCCAAAGCCTGAGGACCTAGGTTCAATTCTCCAGGTCCTATGTAAGCCAGATGCCTAAGGTGGCACAAGCATCTGGAGTTAGTTTACAGTGGCTAGAGGCCCTGGTACGCCCATTCTTTCTTTCTCTTCCTCTCTCTGTCTCTAATTAAAAAAAAATATATATATATTGTCTTAGCCGGGCATTGTGGCACACACTTAATCCCAGCACTCGGGAGGCAGAGGTAGGAGGATCACCATGGGTTGGAGGCCATTTTGGGACTACATAGTGAATTCAAGGTCAGCCTAAGCTACAGTGAAAAGCAAAAAACAAACAAAAAATATTTTTTTAAAAAAGCCAAACTGAAAATCTGGGTGATGTGGCACACACCTTTAATCCTAGTACTCAGGAGGCAAAGGCCGGAGTATGGTTGTGAGTTCAAGACCACCTTGAGAATACAGAATGAATTCCAAGTCAGCCTGGGCTACAGTGAGACCCTACCTCAAAAAAGATAAAAAACAATTCAAACTGTGGGATCTTAAACTGTTAGAAAATACAAGGTATGCCAGGTGTGGTGGTACACACTTTTAATCCCAGCACTCAGGAGGCAGAGGGAGGAGGATCACAGTGAGTTCAGGGCCACCCTGAGACTACATAGTGAGTTCCAGGTCACCCTGGACTACAGTGAGACCCTACCTCGAAAACCGGCCCCCTAAAAAAAAGAAAGAAAGAAAAAGAAAATACAAGGTAGGAGGCTCCTTCTAGCAATGTTAATTTTTGGTTCTTTGAGGTTTTCTAGCCTTGAGAAAAATATCCTTTCAAGATCATGAATAACTGAGATAGATATTTAAAGTGATATACGATATACCTTCAGGATATTAAAACAGTAGAAAAGAACAGGTCATATCATCTTACATGAGTGAACAAAACTTCCTTCCCGAGAGCCTCAGAACTGTCATTTGGAATCCATGCTTCGGCAAACTGAAGAAAATCCCATTTTTCCTTATCACCTTCCTCAGCCTGAAGTTTCTCCTTCCTCCCATTCAATGTGCTCCCTGTGACCTGAGCCTACAAGGTGAAAAAACATGAATTTACTTCACAGCTGTCAGTCACTAAGTAGTAACTTGAGTTTTACATTTAAATCATACGCCATCCACCAAGAAAATCTTATTCTAATATATCATGGGCTTTAGTAGGATAGTTATTCAAAATTACAACCAAACTACCTAATCAAATTTCCACACTTGGATGTATGCTTGTGAAGCCTGACGGCCCTGGTTCAATTCCCCAGTACCCACATTAATCCAGATGTACGAAGTAGCAGTTTGCAGTGGCAAGAGGCCCTGGAACGCCCATTCTCTCCCCCTCCTCTCTCTGAATATAAATAAGGAAATGAAAATTTCAATGCTTAATAAGAAGACCTAAGTGAAACATTATGCTATTTACTTTCCTCATAAAATTTTACTCTACTATTTATATACTTTTAAACAGGTTTATATGTGTATATGACTGGGCATATTAAATATATATGCTCATTGTTTAAAGCTCTTTTTGGGATTCTCCTATGTCTTAGTTACTCTACTCATTGTTGTTGACCAAGCTGCTGATAAGGAGCTTAAGGAAGGAAGGGTTTCTTTGTGACTTACAGTGGCAGGGGATGCTTTCCATCCTGGGGGGAAGCATAGCACTAAGGAGCGAGACCGGCTGGCCATATCCTATTCAGTCAGGAAGTGGAGGATGGAGGGGGTGGGGCTGCACTATGCAAGCTCAAGGCCCAGCCCCAGTGCCCCGCTTCCTCCAGCCAGTCTATACTTCATAAAGGCTCTACAACCCTCCAAATAGTGCCACAGCTGAGGAGAAAGTGTTCAAACACATGAGCCAATGGGGGTTCTTTATATTATTTTTAGCTCTTTTTAAAAAATATTTTATTTATAATTTATTTATTTGACAGAGAAATAGGGAAAGAGAGGGGGATCCTCCAGCTGCTGCAGACGAACTCTAGACGCGTGCGCCCCCTTGTGCATCTGGCTAACGTGGGTCCTGGGGAATTGAACCTGGGTACTTAGGCTTTGCAGGCAAATGCCTTAACCACTAAGCCATCCCTCCAGCCCAGGTTCTTTATATTTATATTCTATGTTGCAATCATAACTCCACATGCACTGACATTAGGAAGGTGATAAGGGCACAAAGGTGAGTCCTTTTTACACTATGGGAGGTTACATCCAGAAGGTGGCAGTCTGAAACCAGGAAAGTACCCTCCACAGAACTGGTACCTCAATCTCGGACCATATTTTATTTATTTATTAGACAGAGAGACATGCCAGGGCCTCTAGTCACTGCAAATAAACTCCAGACACATGTGCCACCATGTGTGTCTGGCTTACATGGGAACTGGAGAATCAAATTTGGGTCTTTAGGCTTCACAAACAAGCACCTTAACTGCTAAGCCTTCTCTCCAGCCCAAACTTCTGTTGATTTTGATGGTATTTCATTGTAATAACCCAATTTACTTATATATACACGGTGCCAAAAGATGGAGCTGCTGCTATAACAAACATCTAAACATGTTGAAGTGCTCTGAAATTAGGAACGGATAGACACTGCAGAGTCTTGAAGTACATGCAAGATAAAACCTCTATGCCAAGTCTTAGTCCACTGGCTTATGAGGATCTGGAGTGCTGGGGACCAGAGGGCCCTTTCTCCTCTGTTAGTTTCCCTTTGGAAGCCCTGTGTATCCTTCACATTTCTCTCAGCTGAGTTATAGAAGCACATAACCTAGTTGTTGTCACAGGTCTGCAGACAGAGAGGAATTCAGGGTGAGCCTTAGCCATATCTGATTTAGAAGATATTTAGTCGAAATGCTGAGTTTTAGATTTGAGTTAATATTGGAATAAGTTTAGACTTCTGAGGCTGTGGGGATAGAATGAATGTATTTTGCATATGAGAAAGACATGAATTTTGGGAAGGCTAGGGTAACATAAAATAAACTGAATTTATTTTTAAAAATCTTTTTATTTATTTATTTGCAAGGATGCAAGGATTAAGGAAGGAGGGAGGGAAGGAGAGAGGGAGAGAGAGAATATGGACATGACAGGGCCTCCTGCCACTGCAAACAAAGTCCAGATGTATGTGCATCTGGCTTTACTTGGGTAGTGGGGAACTAAACCCTGGGCTGACAGGCTTTGCAGACAAGTGCTTTTAACCACTGAGCCACTTTCCCAGCCCAATGGATGGCACTGACATCTGTCCAAATTTCATATATTGGAATCCTTACTCCCAACGGATGGCATTGACATCTGTCCGAATTTAATATAGTGGAACCCTTACCCCCAATTAGGAAGGGAAGCTTTGGGGGACGATTAGTCATGATCACAGAGCCTCACAAATCAGATTTCTACCCTGATAAAAGGAGAGCTCTCTTGCTCTCTTTCCACCATATGAGGAAACAACAGGAAGTTGAAAGTCTGAAATTGGGAAAATGACCCTCACCAAAACCTAGCCTTGCTGGCATCCTGTTGTCAACTTCCATCCTCCAGAACAGTGAGAAATATACCTGTACTGTTTCTCTACCATCTAGTACAGGGTACATTGCTAAGACAGACACCCTCTCAACCTTAGTCAAGCCCTTTCCATAAACATCCTTCAGCATCAGGAAAAAGACACAGCTGGGAACAGAGCAAATAATGTCATTCCTATCTTTCCTTGAGGCTGTCTTCTGTGTCATGTTCTTTCTGGGCGAGGTCCCTGGGCCCATTCTCAGTCACAAAAAGGATCTGGACCTTCAACTATGATGGTTGCTTGCTAGCTGATCCTAGCCTGGCTGCGAACGTGGTGGGTGTAGCAAAAGAACACTTGCAGAGCATGTGTGGAAGCCCTGAGTTCAATCCTGACATCATAAAAAATAAATAAGACAAAGGAAAACGGCAGAACTTGGAAAACAACAGTTATGTATGGAAATTCATGCCTTGGCATTGCAGATGAGGATGGAAAGTAGTGTGCCACTAATGGGACCTCTAACTTGGCCTATTTTCATTGTCCCAGTATATATAAGTCTCCTTTGCCTGAATACATTAACCCTTGGTTTCCTAACTTGTGTGGGATAGAGGTGAGGAATGTGGTTTAAGCTCAGTATGGTTTTACCTTTCTATTCAACATTCCCCACATGAGGGTGTCCAGAGTGCCATTCGCAATAAGGTAGTGGATATTCACAGAGCTGCACTGTCCGATTCGGTGAGCGCGGTCTTCGGCTTGCTTTATATGTCCAGGGTCCCAGTACAACTCAGCAAACACGACATGGCTCGCGGCAGTGAATGTTAGGCCCTAAGCAAAACAAGCAAAGAAGCTGAGCTGCAAAGCTGAGAGTGCAGCCCTAAGAGTGGCACATGGAAAACCCTTTCTGGACACGCTGAACAGAGACCAGACTTCGGAGAGACTTACACACGCATCAGGCACTCATCTTCAGACAAATGAAGGAGATTTCACTCATGAACGGCAAATAAAGACTACTTACTGCAAGACCTCTAGGTAAACTATATTAAAAAAAGCACCACATTTAAAAGGCACTTCAATATTTCAAAAGTCAGATTGATGGATATACATAAACAAAATCACTTTATCCTTTGAAGATTAGATTCACCTTACCACTGTAAAATCTAACAAAATGCATTATAAAAGAGACATAATTTCTAACACATGGTATCCATAGCATGGACATTCTCTTCATTTGATTAAAGCTGCTATGTTATAAAGCAAGAAAACCATGTTTCCAGTCATGCTATTTCTTCCGCAGAATTTCTTGTCACATTGTAAAGATCCAGGTTTAACTGTTTCATGTCGCAGTACATGTTGTGCAGTGGCAATCTATGTGAAGTTGCATTTTGCATGAATTTGAAACACTGTGGTATAAAAATATTATCTAGTTTTATAATCAACATATAAAATAATGCAAATTTCCTAAGATGCAATATGTGTCAAAATGTATGACTTCAGGGCTGGAGAGATGCCTTAGCAGTTAAGGCATTTGCCTATGAAGCCTAAGGACCCAGGTTCAATTCTCCAGAATCCATGTAAGCCAGATGTATAAGGTATTGCATGCATCTGGAGTTTGCAGTGGCTAAAGGCCTTGAGGTGCCCATTCTCATTCTTTCTCTCTGACTCTAATAAATAATAAATAAATAATAAAAACAACAGAAGAAAATATGATGGAGAATGGAGTTTCAAAGGGGAAAGTAGGGGGAGGAAGAGCATTACCATGGGATATTTTTTATAATCATGGAAGTTGTTAATTAAAAAAAAGTCAAAAAATAAAATAAAATAAATAATTTTAAAAAATGTATGACTTCATTCTGAGTCTATGAGAAACTTGCCACGTGATGGCCATAAAGTAGTGGATGGTGTTGGGTGGTGGACAGAAGATCTACCTTCCTTTAGAAAGATGGTTTCATCCTGCTAGGTATGGTGGTACAGGTACATGCCGTTAATCCCAGCACTCGTGAAACTGAAGTAGGAGGTCTGCTGTGAGTTTAGGCCAGGCTGGAACTAAGTGCAGGTCAGCCTGAGCTAGAGGGAGACCCTACCTTAAAAAAGAAAAAGGAGGAGGAGAAGGAGAAGATGAAGAAGAAGAAGAGGAGGAGGAAGAGGAAGAGGAGGAGGAAAAAAAAAGATGGTTTAATCCATGTCATGATTCATAAGCACTGAGGCTTCAAGTGAGGGACTTTTATGACTATTTTAATGTGAAGATTTTTTATCATAATAAAGTTATATTAGCACTCATTAAGTGGAGCATTAGTTCTCATGTGAAAAACTCTGCAAAATCAGTCATTTCATAAAATAAGTTAGAAATAAGACAATCCAAAGGTGAACTGTGCTGCTGTTTCGGACCAAAGCATCATAAAATACTAGTGACAGTGTGAACAAACACGCAGAGGTATCTGGATAGGGACACTATGGACCTGTCAAAAGCATGGGGCTACGTAAAAATGAGGAGATATACACTGCCAAGATGAGTATCATTCTAAGAAATGGTTAAACTACAAGAGCAACAGCACCAAGAACAGGGCCCTTCTATCTTTGGTTAAATATTTTATTTCCTTATTTGCAAGCAGAGAGAGGCAGAGAGGGAGGGAGATGGAGAGAGAAAGAGAGAATAAATAAGCATGCCAGGGCCTCTGGCCATTGCAAACGAACTCCAGACACACATATGCCACTTGGTGCATCTGTCTTTATGTGGATGCTTTATAGGCAAGCATCTTAACTGCTGAGCCACCTCTTCAGCCCCTTTCCTGTATCTTTTTCTTTTATTCTTGGTTTTTTTTTTGTTGTTGTTTGTTTGTTTTGGTTTTTGTTTTACGAGGTAGGGTCTTGCTATAGCCTAGACTGACCTAGAATTGTTAGGATGGTGATTCTCCAACCTCTGCCTTCCAAGTGCTGGGATGAAAGGTATGTGCCACCATACCTGGCCCCTTTCCTGAATTCTTATGGAGAGATTAGTCTTTAAGTATATAAGTCTCAAATTATATAAGATCTTCACGAATATAACCCACGCTTTTCTGTCTTCTACTTGGCACCTCCCCTGATGTGAATTCTCTTCCGATATGACATAGTTATTTATTTACTTATAAGCATAGAAAGAGAGAGAGGGTGAGTAGAGGAAAGCCAGGGCCTCTAACCACTGAGTAAGAACTCTAAATGCATGTGCTACCTTATGCATCTGGTTTTACATGGGTACTGGGGAGTTGAACCAGGTCATTAGGCTTTGCAGACAAGTGCCTTAACTGCTGAGCTGATATGACTTTTAACTTTAGGCAGTTCTGTATAAATTGAATTCTCTAGCAGATATAAACTCAGAGTACTGGAAGTTTAAACTAACATGAAGGAGAACTAAGACAGACCTCCTTTTGGTTAGAACTGCTTGTAGGTCCCAAACCTATTTGTCCCCGTAGTTTTTCTATATGTATAGCTTTATACACATCAATATCTATGCAAAAGAAGATCTTTGATGTACAGTAGGTCTGTATCATGGAAGTGTGTTCGGATGAGGCAGAGCATGTTCAGGGCATATGGCTACAGACTCAGGTTCAGTTGCTTCTCTGTGCTAAATATCCTCACGTAGACATTTATATCAAAATATTTTAGAATACATCAGAGGAAAGTCAAACCCAAATGGACCATCTAGACTGCCACTGCTTTCCCTAACACACATTCTTCACTTAGTCCTCTGTAACAGAACACCCTATGGATGGGAGATACGTGGAATAACACTATTTTCCCAGCAATCTTTGCAGTTACCAGTGGCTATGGGACCAACTGCTGGCCAGAGAGATGCAATATGTCTTCCTCTCTACCCAGGTGTTTGGATGGCAGGTGAGGAGGAGTGTGAGCAGCCATCTAAGGTGAGATCCATGCTTGGACTGGAAAGTAGAATGCTAGACAGGACAAGGACTAAAGACTCCAAGGATCCACTGTGCTGGGTAAGAACTGTCTATACGAGAGAAAGAGAAAGAAACTATTTATGTTTCTCTGAATTAGAGTTTTCATTTACTTGCAGCCAATCATAATTTCTTTTCTTTTTTGTGAGAGAGAAAGAGAAAGAGAACGAGAAAGAAAGGATTGGCATGGCAAGGCCTCCAGCCACTGAAATTGAACTCCAGACACATGTGCCACCTTGTGTGCATGTGTAACCTTGCATGCTTGTATCACCTGTGCCTTTTGCTTATGTGGGACCTAGAAAGTCAAACATGAGTCCTTAGTCTTCACAGGCAAGTGCCTTAACTGCTAAACCATCTCTCCAGCCCCCAAACATAATTTCAATAGATAAACCAGGGCACTCTGTGACAAATTCCAAAATATAAAGGTCCCCCTCTCCAGTTCACACTGTTTCATATGCTCGGATTAAACACAACCAGTAGCCAGGCATGCACACCTTTAATCCCAGCACGTGGGAGGTAGAGGTAGGAGGACTGCTGTAAATTCAAGGCCAGCCTGGGACTATAGGAGTGAATCCAGGTCGGCCTGGGCTAGGCTGAGTCGCTACCTTGAAAAAACAAAAACAAAACAAGCAAACAAACAAAAAACCCACAACCAGTGTGATTAGTGGCATGACAAAGATATGAGAGAGCCTATGCAATCCAAAGGAAAGAGAAAAGGCCAGGGTAAGATATTACAATCAAACTAACCACACTGTTCTTGGAAATTCTTTCTTTAAAAATTCAGGAAGCATTGAACCAAAGGTTTTGAACCATCTGTTATATTTTCTAAGGCTCTTTGGAGTAGAATGCATATTTACTACAATAGACATCCAGACATTAAATTAAAAGTACATAAACCAGAAGTGTGGTTAATGGCCCTTTTATTATGCCCCCAACATTCTTTTATCACACTCAGATGTGACATTTCTTACCTGGCCAGCAGCCTGAATGCTCAGGATTGCCACCCGAGTGTCAGGATCTTTCTGAAACTGATTGACCAGATGGATCCTTTCTGAAGACGGCACACTTCCATCTATCCTGATGTAACGAGTCTAGCACCAACAGGGAGATGATGATGTTAAACAGACCCCACACGCCCATATATATTGTATGTATCTGTCTTACTTTCATGGTCATACAAAAGGAAAAATGATTAAGATGTCAAGCTGACAAATGTTATGCAAGAAGAATCTTAAGTTTCTAAAAAGAAGGTATCTTACATAGCTCAGTGAATAAAAATGGCACTTGAGAAGGAGTGCAAAATCTCCTCTCTTCATGTTGTTTGTCTTCTGGTATATTTTGAGATTATTAATAACCTTTAATTGATTGGATTTGTGTGTTCGCTTATTAATAATAAAACTATTAAGGGACAAACAACAATGTATTAAATAATCTTTATACTTAGACATAAAAACAAAGAATCTTAAGTTTCTTATAACCATTTACTTCTTCTTCTCCTTTTTTTTTTTTTTTTTTGAGGTAGGGTTTCATTCTAACCCTGGAGTTCACTATGTACTCTCAGGGTGGCCTCAAACTCATGGTAATCCTCCTACCTCTGCCTCCCAAGTGCTGGGATTAAAGGGGTGCACCACCATGCCCAGCAACCATTTCCTTTTTAACCTTTACACCAAAGGCAGTAGCTTACAAGCATCAGGAGCTACACAGATCTTTTATGAATTAAGCTAATGCTTCCTTAGTAAAATACTATGTAAATTAGCATTCAACCTTTACACAATGAGTGAGGCTAACTTTAAGGTTAAATGATCATTAATTCTAGGGCTGGAGAGATGGCTCAGAGGATAAGGCACTGCCTGCAAAGCCTGATGACTCAGGTTTAATTCCCCAATACTCATATAAAGCCAGATGCACAGGGTGGCATATTCATCTGGAGATTATTTATTTATTTATTTATTCAAGGTAGAATCTCATTCTAGCTGAGGCTGACCTGGAATTTACTAGTGTGGCCTTGAACTCATAGCAATCCTTCTACCTCTGCCTCTCAATTTCAGGGATTAAAGGTGTGCACCACCATGCCACACTGGAGTTTGTTTGCAGTGGCAGGAGGCTATGGGCACCCACTGTCTACCTGTCTCTCCCTACCTGCCATTTTCTCTCAAATAAATAAATAAAAATAAAAACTAGAATTGTAGAAAAGGTGTTTTGCTTATGCACTGATGTATGAAGAGTGGTGTATTTATTTATTTTATATGTGTGTGTGGTATTTGCCCATGTGTGTGCAGATGTGTGTACACATGTATGGAGGTCAGAGGAGGATGTCAGATGTCCTCTATAACGTTTTTGCTTTATTTCCTTGAGATGGAAGTTCTCGCTGAATCTGGAGCTACACTTTTTTGATTAGACTGGCTTACATTTACATTTATTTCTGAGATATAACCCAGATGTTAACTAGAAAAGTATCACTCTTAATGTACCATTTAAGCCTCATTTTACATTATTAAACTCAAAAAATATATGACATACCTGTATTCACCCACACATTACTTTAAAAAGTTGAAAAACATTAAGTGTTAAACTGAACAGTGTTACCATTAGGACCAATCTGAGTTGTGAAAAAAGAACCATATTAGAATAGCTAAAATAACTCTGTCAACTTCACAAAAACCAAACATAATCCTTAAATTTCAAATTATTTCATTCAAGTATATACTTCTATAGAAGACATCATTTTAATACTTAAGAAATAAGCATGGCTGAGTGTGGTGGTGCACGCCTTTAATCCCAGCATTTGGGAGGCAGAGGCAGGAGGATCACCATGAGTTTGAGACCACACTGAGACTACATAGTGAATTCCAGGTCAGCCTGGGCTAGAGTGAGACCCTAACTCAAAAAACCAAAAATAAATAAATAAATAAAGGAAAAAAAATAAGAATGTTATCTGGGCATGGTGGAACATGTCTTTAATCCCAGCACTTGGCAGGCAGAGGTAGGAGGATCACTGTGAGTTCAAGGCCACCCTGAGTCTACATAGTGAATTCCAGGTCAGCTTGAGCTAGAACGAGACCCTACCTTGAAAAAAACGAAGAAAAAAAATAGGAATGTTAATTTAAAAAGTATTATATTTATTTATTCATTTGCCATAGAAAGAGGAAGAGAGAGAGAGAATGGGTGTGCCAGGGACTCCAGCCACTGCCAATGAACTCCAGATGCATGCGGCCCCTGTGCATCTGGCTAATGCGAGTCCTGGGCAATCAAACCTGGGTCCTCTGGCTTTGTAGGCAAATGCCTTAACCGCTAAGCCATCCCTCCTGCCCAAGAATGTTAATTTTTAAAATTTTTTATTTAAGAGAGAAAGAGAGAGGCAGAGAGAAAGAATGGGTGCACCAGGGCCTTCAGCCACTGCACATGAACTCCAGACACATGCACTACCTTATGTGTGTGTGTGACATTGCACACCTGCATTGCCGTGTGTCTGGCTTATGTGGGACCTGGAGATTTGAACAGTTCTGAGGCTTTGCAGGCAAGCACTTTAATCGCTAATCCATCTCGCCAGCCCAAGAATGTTCATTTTAAAATGGGAATATCTAAGTGAATCATTAAATTATGACTTTCTGTTGTCACAGAGCATATACACATGACCAATGAGCCATTTAATGTCTCCTCTGGGATGTCGCAAAATCCTCTCAGGCTCTTTCTAAAAGAAATACAGAGTCAGAGCAGGGAAAGTTTGGGAGAAGCTAACTCCCTGCTCTGTGAATACCTTTTAAGATTTTTCCCTCAAGTTTATCACAAGCATGTATGAACCCAGAGCCAAGGAAAGAACAAGGTCTCGGGACATGTACATGGTCTCATATAGCAAATGTGTAGCCTTGTTTCTCACTCCTAATAAAAATAAAGTGCTGACACATCAGTAGAATTAATGTAGAGAAAAGAGGTGGAATGCTATGCCTAGAAGAGATTCCAGTGATCTTACAGAAGAACAGATTCAGAGTAAGGAAATACTAATTTTCTTTTATTACTAAGTCATTCAAAACTCATTTTTTCCTCAGAGGATGATAATCAATGAGAAAGGACCTTTTAACCTGTAACAATTATAGTATGTTATCATAAATCTTCTAATGAAGGAAGCATTAGGATTACTTTTTGAGTAAATATCAATAAACATATTACCAATGCTAAAAATATGGCTTTATGCCAGACTTTACAAACATTTTGCTGTACTGGCAAGTGGCCGTGTGCTACATGTATACTATGCTCACATTATTTGTTAGGAAATCGCTTTTGGCTGCTTCTAAGCATTCCTCCAACACCACAACATTTAGAGGATAAAAGGCAGGTAAAATTTACAGAAGACGCTGTCACTGATTCATCTATGGGAAGTCAAATAGTCCCTAAGAAAACACATTAGGAGTTAGCCTAATAAATTACATGGGCCATATTTTTAAATTAGTCTGTATTAACATAATGTTTCCTATCAAGTATACTGCCTGGAAATTTAAAAGGTATAATTGATTGTCCTTGAAAAGTAACATTGGCTGACACATTCTTCCATGTCAACTACATCATTCTCATGGTATGTCCAGGAACAAAACTGAAATTTGGGCTGGACAAATGGCTCAGCAGTTAGGTTTATGCTTGCAATGCCAAATGACCCAGGTTTGAGTTCATGGTACCAATGTAAAGCTAGATGCACAAAATGAGGCATATATCTGGAGTCTGTTTGCAGTGGCTGGAAGTCTTGGAACAGCCATTCTGTTTCTCTCTCTCATTTTTGCATGCAGCCATTCTCTCTCTGACTGGAAATTAGTAAAAAAATTTTTAAATACTAAAAAAAGAACCAGACATGTTGGCACACATCTTTAATCCCAGCACTCAGGAGGCAGAGGTAGGTGGATTTCCATGAGTTTGAGGCCACCCTGAGACTATATAGTGAATTCCAAATCAGCCTAGAATATAGCAGCACACTACCTTGAAAAACAAGCAAGCAAGCAAGCAAACAAACAAATAAAAACCACTTGAAATTCACATTATAGCTATCAAGGCAGAATATCATTAATTAATTCAGATAAATTGAACAGAGAAAAATCTTAAGATTGGTATAAAGGAGACAAAAGTATACCACTATAACAAATTAATGTCCACTACAACAATATAATGTAATATTAGCTTAATCCATAAGAAAACATTTAATAATAAGTTACTTATGCTAGGCATAGTGACACACATGCCTTAAATTTCAGCACTCAGAAGGCCGAGGTAGGAGGACTGCTGTGTGTTCAAGGCCACCCTGAGACTACATAATAAATTTCAGGTCAATATAGGCTACAGTGAGATCCTACCTCATAAAAAAAAAAAAAAAAAAGTTATATATAAAATAACATATTTTTGAAACATCTAAGCAAATTCATCTAATGGGGTTAAACATGATGTTCAGTGTGGGGAAAGTGTGCCTTCTAACTGTTTGGTGTAAAGAAGTCTGCATTCCAGATGTTCAGTGTGAAGAAGTCTGCAGTCCAGATGTTCAGTATGAATTAGTCTGCAGTGTAGCTGTTCAGTGTGAAGAAGTCTGCAGTCCAGCTATTTGGCATGAAGAAGTCTGCAGTGTAGATGTTCAGTGTGAAGAAGTCTGCAGTCCAGATGTTTGGTATGAATTAGTCTGCAGTGTAGCTGTTCAGTTTGAAGAAGTCTGCAGTCCAGCTGTTCGGTGTGAAGAAGTCTTCAGTGTAGCTATTCAGTGTGAAGAAGTCTGCAGTCCAGATGTTTGGTGTGAAGAAGTCTGCAGTCCAGATATTCGGTATGAATTAGTCTTCAGTGTAGCTGTTCGGTGTGAAGAAGTCTGCAGTCCAGCTGTTCAGTGTGAAGAAGTCTTCAGTGTAGCTGTTCAGTGTGAAGAAGTCTGCAGTCCAGCTGTTTGGTGTGAAGAAGTCTGCAGTGTAGCTGTTCAGTGTGAAGAAGTCTGCAGTCTAGCTGTTCGGTGTGAAGAAGTCTTCAGTGTAGCTGTTCAGTGTGAAGAAGTCTGCAGTCCAGCTGTTTGGTGTGAAGAAGTCTGCAGTGTAGCTGTTCAGTGTGAAGAAGTCTGCAGTCCAGCTGTTTGGTGTGAAGAAGTCTGCAGTGTAGCTGTTCAGTGTGAAGAAGACTGCAGTCCAGATGTTCAGTGTAATGAAGTCTGCATTCCAGATGTTTGGTGTGAAGAAATCTGCAGTCCAGATGTTCAGTATGAATTAGTCTTCAGTGCAGCTGATCAGTGTGAAGAAGTCTGCAGTCCAGCTGCTCGGTGTGAAGAAGTCTGCAGTGTAGCTGTTTGGTGTGAAGAAGTCTGCAGTCCAGATGTTCGGTATGAATTAGTCTGCAGTATAGCTGTTCAGTGTGAAGAAGTCTGCAGTCCAGATGTTCAGTGTAAAGAAGTCTGCATTCCAGATGTTCGGTGTGAAGAAATCTGCAGTCCAGATGTTCAGTATGAATTAGTCTGCAGTGTAACTGTTCAGTGTGAAGAAGTCTGCAGTCCAGCTGTTTAGTGTGGGGGAATCTGCAGTACAAACTTTGCTCTATTAAAAATAAAATCAGGGCCATGCGTGGTGGTGCACACCTTTAATCCCAGCACTCTGGAGGCAGTGGTAGGACAGTCACTGAGAGTTCAAGGCCACCCTGAGACTACAGAGTGAATTCCAGGCCAGCCTGGACTAGAGTGAGACCCTACCTCAAAAAAAAACAAAAAACAAAAAAAGGCTTAGTGGTTAAGGCGCATGCCTGCAAAGCCTAAGGACCCAGGTGATTCTTCAGCTTCCACATAAGCCTGAAGCACATGGTGGTACATGCATCTGGAGTTCGTTTGTGGTGGTTAAAGGCCCTGACATGTGCACTATCACTCTGCCTCTCCTGTCTTTCTGTCTCTAATAAATAAATAAAAATAAAATCTTTAAAAAAAAATCAAGGGCCAGATGTAATGGCACACACCTTTAATCCCAGCACTGGGGAGGTTGAATTAAGAGGGTCACCAGTCTCAGTCACCAGGCTAAGACTACATAGGAAATCCCAGGTCCACCTGGGCTAGTGCAAGACTCTACCTCGGGGGAAAAAAAAAATCAAAGTCTGGAGAAAATTGTCAAGGGCTGGAGAAAATTGGTTCAGAGGTTAAGGCACCTGCCTTCAAAGCCTAATGACCTAGCACCCACATAAAGCCAGATGCACAAAGTGGGACATGCATCTGGAGTTTGTTTGCAGTGGCTAGAGGCCTGAGCATGCCTATTCTCTGTCCCTTTCTCCATCGCTGTCTGCTGGCAAACTCAAAAAGAAATGTTAAGCAAACATCACAATACCTTGTTTTCGATGACTGCTTCTGTGCAGGCTTGCAGCATAGTTAAGTGATGAGCAAAAACCAGAAACTTAAGCGAGTCATTCTGAAGCATCATCTTAATATAATCCTTGACAGCACCTGCCTAAGTAAGAAAGGTTAAACATCATCAATATCATAGTAATTTGTATTTAAAAATCTTCTCACTTTTAATGGATTAATAAGTGTCTGTGTATATTGGTATGTTTCCATAAGTGTGGTGTTATTTTCTTCTCTAGAGATCCTAAGGACCAAGGGTGATGTCAAGGTATGTCAGACATGTTTTCATTACTGTGAAAAAATACCTGAGAGAAATCAACTTAAAGAAATAAAGATGTATTTTGGACAACACCTTCTCACGCCCTGGTCATGTGGCTCCCTCATGTCTGGCCCTGGGAGGTCAAGTATCAAAGCAGGGGCGTGTGGTAGAGGAGGACACCCCTCCAGAGCCAGGAGGCAGGACGAGTGAAGGGCTCGGGGTGACTATTCTTCTGTAGAGTTCCACCCCCTAGTCTCCACCACTTCTCAATGACGCTGTGCATGTGAATCCTCTAGTGGAAAAAGCCACCAACAACCTTCTCAAAGCCATCAGCTAGAAACTGAGCCTTTATGGTATGGGCCCTGGGGGACACATCAGATGCAAACCACGATAGAATAAAAGAGAAGCAAGACAAAAATCATAAGTGGGGGCTGGAGAGACGGCTTAGCAGGTAAGTGCTTGCCTGTGAAGCCCAAGGACCCCGCTTCGAGGCTCGATTCCCCAGGACCCAGGTTAGCCAGATACACAAGGGGGCGCACGCGTCTGGAGTTCATTTGCAGTGGCTGGACGCCCTGGTGCGTCCATTCTCTCTCTCTCTGCCTCTCTCTTTCTCTGTCACTCTTAAATAAATAAAAATGAACAAAAAAAAATTTAAAAATCACAAGTGGGTACAGAACAGACAGTGTATGGTTAAGTGGAGGATAGTAGTTTTGTTTAGATGGTTTTCCAAACAGTTATACAGAAGAAAGTAGAAGGGGTTAAGGAAAAAATGGAAGATTTTAAAAAACAGATTTTTTTTTTTGTTGTTGTTGTTTTGTTTTGTTTGTCAAGGTTGGGTCTCACTCTGGCCTAGGCTGACCGGGAATTCACTATGTAGTCTCTCAGGGTGGCCTCAAACTCATGGTGATCCTCCTACCTCTGCCTCCTGAGTGCTGGGATTAAAGGCATGTGCCACCACACCTGGCAAAATATAGATTTTTTAAACAGAAAAGACTGTAAAATAATAATAAGCCTAGAACTGGAGCTTAAGGTATTTATTTTTCAACATAGGGTCTCACTCTAGTCCAGGCTGACCTGGAATTCACTAAGTAGTCTCAGGATGGCCTTGAACTCATGGTAATCTTCCTACCTTTGCCTCCCAAATGCTGGGATTAAAGGCGTGCATGACCACACCTGGCTTTTATTTTTTATTTATTTTATTTATTTATTTATTTATTTATTTTGATTTTTCGAGGTAGGGTCTCTCTCTCTCTAGCCCACTCTAACCAGGAATTTATTATGTAGTCTCAGGGAGGCCTTTAATCCAGCAATCCTCCTACCACTGCTTCCCAAGCACTGGGATTAAAGCCATGAGCCAGGGCTGGAGAGATGGCTTGGTGGTTAAGGTGCTTGACTGCAAAGCCACAGGACCCAGGTCCGACTCCCCAGGACCCACATAAGCCAGATGCACAAGGGGCACATGCATCTGGAGTTCCTTTGCAGTGGTTGGAGGCCCTGGCGTGCCCATCCTCTCTGTCTCTCTCTCTCTACCTGCCTATTTATGTATCTCTCTCTCTCTCAAATAAATAAATATTTTTAAAATGTAAAGTCATGCGCCACCACACCCAGCTGAAGCTTAAGATTTTTTAATATTTATTATTTTATATATATATTTATTTATTTGAAAGATAGAAAGAGGCAGAGAGAGAGAGAGTGGGTGCACCAGGGCCTCCAGCCACTGCAAACATGCATGTGCCCACTTATGCATCTGGCTTACATGGGTCCTGGAGAATTAAACTGGGATCCTTTGGCTTTTCAGGTAAATGCCTTAACCACCAAGCCATCTCTCCAGCCCCATGAAGCTTAAGTTTTAATAGAAGTTGGTTTATTTACTTTTCAACGTAGGATAACTAGGTAGAATTACAAAAAGTCAGTTAACAAAGTACGCAGGGGTCTGGAGAGCTGTCTCAGTGGGTAAAAGTGCTTGTTGTGTGGTGTGATAATCAGAGTTGGGATCCCAGAACCTGCATAAGGCCATAATCAGTAGAGACTGTCTGTAACCCCAGCCTTACTATGGCAAGATGGGAGATAGACAGAATTCCTGCAAGCTTGCAGGTCAGGTAGACCGGATTATGCACTGGTGGGGAGGGAGGGGGTAGAGAGGAGAACCTTCCTCAAACAAGGTGGAATATAAGGATCAACACCTGAGACCTGAGATCTCCACATGTATGCCATGATATGGTGTGCCTACAGACACACACTTACAAGAATGAAAAATTAGGGCACTTAGTTTGTCTTCTGGATACACAAAATTCTGGAAGAGCCTTAAATGAGGATCAAGAACATAGGAGGGAGTTCTGAGAGAACAGAGGGAGTTAGGAAAATTGTGAGGTAGAAGAAAAAAAATCAGGACAATGAAGATTAAAGTCTTTTTTAGTGAATGGGAGGCCAAGTTACCTAAGAGTAAGCAAACAAGATGGAATGCCTTAAAGACTAATTAAATGGAACTGGGGATATGGCTCAGCACTTCAAGATACTTGCAAAGCCAGATGAACTGGGTCCAATTACCCAGCACCCACATAAAGGCAAATGCACAAAGTGGCACATGGATCTGGAGTTCGTTTGCAGAGGCAGGAGGACCTACCATACTCATTCTTTCTTTAATAAATAAATAAATAAATAAATAAAATTTTATTTATTTACTTATTTGCAAGCAGAGAGATACATGGAGAGAGAGAAAGAGAAAAGAGAAAGAAAGAATGGGCAAGCCAGGGCCTCTAGCCACTGCAGATGAACTCCAGATGCATATGCCACTTTAGGCATCTGGCTTTATATGGGGACTGGGGAGTCGAACCCAGGTTATCAGGCTCTGCAGGCAAGTGTCTTTACTGCTGAGCCACTTCTCCAGCCCCAATAATAATTTTTGTTGTTTTTTTGAGGAAGGGTCTCACTGTAGCCCAGGCTGACCTGGAATTCACTATGTAGTCTCAGGGTGGCCCTCCAATAAATATTTTTAAAAGATTAATTAGAAGTTGGGCATGGTGGCACATGCCTTTAATCCCAGCACTCAGGAGGCAGAGGTAGGAGGACCGCCGTGAGTTCGAGGCCAGCCTGACACTACATA
Organism: Jaculus jaculus; assembly: GCF_020740685.1. Taxonomy (NCBI): domain Eukaryota; kingdom Metazoa; phylum Chordata; class Mammalia; order Rodentia; family Dipodidae; genus Jaculus; species Jaculus jaculus. The sequence continues at coordinate 2,471,766 of NC_059106.1, read as the reverse complement.
CCAAATTCCAGGTCAGCCTGAACTAGAGTGAGACTCTACCTTGAAACAAAACAAAACAAAACAAAAAAATTAATTAGGGCTGAAGAGATGGCTCAGCACTTAAGGAAATTACCTGCAAAGCCTAAGGTCCTAGGTTAGAGTCCCCAGAACCTACAGAGGCCAGATGCATATGGTGGCATATGCATTTGCAGTTCTTTTGCAGTATCTAGGGCCCCTGGCATGCCCATTCTTTCTCTCTCTTCCCTTTCTTTCTCTAATAAATAAAAACTTTTTAAAAATCTTAAAAGAGAAACAGCTTTTTAAAAAAGATTAATTAGGGCTGGAGAGATGGCTCAACAGTTGAGGTGCTTACCTGTAAAGCCTAATGACCCATGTTCAATTCCCCAGTACCCATGTAAAGCCAAATGCACAAAGTGGTTCATGCATCTGGAGTTTGTAATGGCTAGAGACCCGGTATGCCCATTCTCTCTCTCTCTCTCTCTCTCTCTCTCTGTGTGTGTGTGTGTGTGTGTGTATCTGTCTCTCTCTGCTTGCAAATAAAAATATTTTTAACTTTTATTATTTTATTTATTTGAGAGAGAGAGAGAGATAGGGAGAAAGGGAGAGAGAGGCAGACAGAGAGAATGGAATGGGTGCACTAGGGCCTTTAGCCACTGCAAATAGACTCCAAATGCATGCGCTACCTTGTGCATCTGGCTTATGTGGGTCCTGAGGAATCGAACTTGAGTCCTCTGGCTTCATGGGCAAACACCTTAATCACTAAGCCATTCCTCCAGCCCCGAAAAATACTTTTTAAAATATTTGTTAAATGGATATTATGAATTTAATTTAAAACATGAATATAGCTGGGCATGGTGGCACATGCCTTTAATCCTAGCACTTGGGATGCAGAGTTAGGGGGATAACCGTGAGTTTGAGGCCATCCTGAGACTATATAGTTAATTTCAGGTCAGCCTGGACTAGAGTGAGACCCTACCTCAAAAAAAAAAAAAAAAAAAAGAAAGAAACCAGAAAAAAATAACATGAATATACTATTACTTAAGAGTTAAATACGAGTTACTGGCAGTTCAGGCATATAATCTTAGCACTTGTGAGTTCAAGGTCAACCTGAGCTACAAAGATCTTGTCTCAAAACAAAAGTAAAAATGCAAAATAGCAAAAAACTAGTTACTTAGAAACTCAGAAAATTTCACTGAGTATCTGTGATGTTTAGCCTGGTTGTCAACTTGACAGGATTTAGAATCACCAAGGAAACAAAGCTCTGGTCATGTCTGAGACAGGTTTTCCAGAGTAGGTGGGAAGACACACCCTAATGGTGGGCCTCACTATCCCATAAGCTGGGTTCCCAGATCTTAGACAAAGGAGAAGGGGCTACAGAGATGGCTCAGCAATTGAAAGTGTTTATTTGCACAGCCTCAGTCTGGGTTTGATTCCCAAGTACCCATATAAAGCCAGATGCACAAAGTGGTACATGCATCTGGGGTCTGTTTGCAGTGACAGGAGGCCCTGGAATACCCACGCTCTCTGTCTTTGTCGCTCTCTCAAATAACTAATTTTTTTTTTCCAAGGTAGGGTCTTACTCTAGTCTAGGCTGACCTGAAATTCACTCTATAATCAGAGGGTGGCCTCAAACTCACAGTGATGCATTTACTTCTGCCTCCTGAGTGCTGGGATTAAGGATATGCGCCACCAAGCCCAGCTAATTTTTTTTTTTTTTTTTTTAGGAGAAGGCTAACTGTGTATTCAGCATTCATGTCTCTCTACTTCCTCCCTGTTCATGTTACAATCTGATGTCAGCTGCTGGCTCCTTCCAGGTCTTCTACCAGGGTAAAAAAAAACAAGTGTGGTAGCTTTACCCGGGTGCTGGTGAAGTGAAATTCGGCAAGCAGGCTTTGCAAGCAAGCACATTTAATAAGGAGCCATCTCCTCAGTGCTCCTGTCCTTCCCTGAGCTGTTTCTGGTCAGGTATTTTGTCCCAGCAGGAGAAAGAAACTAACACAGTAGTCTTCTAAGGATCCAGAGAAAGGCCCACCATCATGAGATTTTAGGACACTAGCATAAAAGATGCTTCCATTAAAAGAAATAAAAAGACTTCAATCAGCTGGGCATGGTGGCACACATCTTTAGTCCTAGCCCTCAAGAGGCAGAGAGAGGTAGGAAGAGGGTCATCAGTTCAAGGCCACCCTGAGATTACATAGTGAATTCCAGGTCAGCCTGGGCTAGAGTGAGACTACCTCGGAAAAAAAAAAAAAAACAAATCTAGCCGGGCGTGGTGGCACACACCTTTATTCCCAGCACTTGGGAGGCAGAGGTAGGAGGATCGCCGTGAGTTCGAGGCCACCCTGAGACTACATAGTGAATTCCAGGTCAGCCTGAGCCAGAGTGAGACCCTACCTTGAAAAACAAAAAAAAAACAAAACAAAACAAACAAACAAAAAAATCTAGCCATCAGGGAAATGCAGATTAAAACTACAATGTGATTCCATCTCACTTCTGTGAGATTGGCTACCATCATGAAAATAAATGGCCATAAATGCTGGCAAGGATGTGGAAAAAGAGGAACCCTTCTACACTATTGGTGGGAATGCAATCTGGTCCAGCCATTGTGTAAATCAGTGTGGAGGTTCCTGAGACAGCTAAAAATAGATTTACCATATGACCCAGCTATAGCACTCCTAGGCATATATGCTAAGGCCTCAGTACCTTAGAGATACTTGCTCAACCATGTTTATTGCTGCTCTATTTATAATAGCTAGGAAATGGAACCAGGCTAGATGTCCTTCCATTGATGAGTGGAAGATGTGGCACATTTATATAATGGAGTTCTACTCAGCAGTAAAGAAAAATTAAATTATGAAATTTGCAGAAAAATGGATGGATCTGGAAAGGATTATACTAAGTGAGGTAACCCAGGCCCAGAAGGCAAAACATCACATGTTCTCTCTCATATGTGGATCCTAGCTACAAATGCCTGAACTTCTATGTAAGTTGGAATAAAACTCAGTAGCACAGGCCAGTAAACTAGAAAGGGGATATAAAGGGAACAGAAAGGGAGGGAGGAGGAGACTTAATAGGATGGTATTGTATATATGTAAGTAGAAGAACAGATTAATGGGGATGGAAAGGCCTAAGTAAGGTAAGGAGAACAGACTGAGTAAAGGAAAGGTGGAGGGAGGGCTAATCAAAATCTAAGAGGGTATAAATAAGTCATATAGAAACCTACTTTTCTTGGACAATGGAACACCCAGAAGCCATAGATTGTTACTAAAAAATTTTCAGTGCCAGGGATGGGATACCTTCCAGTTAATTGGCTAGGGAGGTCCTTGATGCCCCAAATCATTACAGACCATTGCCAAGATTCTTGGTTTCCCACCAGGAATCGATGGTAAGGGCTTATTACTGAAAACTCCACATACTTGGGCTGCAATGTCACTGAGAAATCCCACTGGAGCTGAGTTGAAAACATCCTCCATGTAGACCAGCTGACAAAGCTGGAAAAAAAAAAAAACAACACTGCATGCAGTTCAATAGGAGAGAGAGAAATCACTAGTGACAATACTCAACAGTGGACACTGCAAGCCTTATATTTGGCCAGCCAGGCCAAATGAGCCAACGGGTGTAATTGTGGCACATCTGTTATGGGGGAAACCAACCACTCTCTATTTTGACTGAAGGCCCAATCTATGGGAGGGAATACATCTCTGATACTGAAAACCTACAACAGGGGTAGTCATGAGCCCTAGGGGTAAAACATCTGCTAGTTTCTGGCTAAATATATATACTATGCTCACCAAACTGCCCAGTAAGCACTTCTCTTAATGTTCATACCCATATATTAATGCTACTCTCAGTTTTAGTTAGAGAAGCTTCTCTTTATAGATGGCAGTGACCTTCGGATGACTCAGAAGGCACCATGGTGCTGTGAAGAAGTGACAGAGGAGTGCTCAGCACTGAAATATCTCTATCACACCTTCCAAGGTTCAGGGTCCATTACAGAAGAGGTGGCGAAAGAATGTAAGAGCCAAAGGAAGGGTAGGACTCCTTACAACGTGCTCCCTCCAGACATAAAATGGCTTGGATATCCATTATCTCATAGTGCCTGACACTACCTCTAGCTACACAAGACCATCATAAGAGGAGGAAAAGATTATGACATCAAAATAAAAGAGAGACTGATTGAGATGGGGAGGGGATATGATGGAGAATGGAGTTTCAAAGGGGAAAGTGGGGGAAGGAAGGGTATTACCATGGGATATTTTTTATAATCATGGAAAATGTTAGTAAAAATTGAGAAAAAAAGAAAAATAAATAAAAATAAAAATGATTACAAAAAAATTTCAGAGCCAAAGGAAGTGTAGGACTCCTTACAATGTGCTCCTCCAGAGACAAAATAGCCTAGATATACATGACCTCACAGTGCCTGACTCTACCTACACAAGACCATCATAAGAGGAAGAAAAGATCATGACATCAAAATAAAAGAGATACTGATTGAGAGGGGGGAGGGGATATGGTGGAGAGTGGAGTTTCAAAGGGCAATGTGTGTGGGGGGGAGGGAATTACCATGGGATATTGTTTACAATTATAGAAGTTGTCAATTACAAAAAAAGGCTGATTGTGGTAGTGCACACCTTTAATCCCAGCACTCGGGAGGCAGAGATAGGAGGATCACTGTGAGTTTGAGGCCACCCTGAGACTACATAGTAAATTACAGGTCAGCTAGAATGAGACCCTACCACAAAAATCTTAAAGAGAAAAAAAAATTAGCCATCCAGGCCAAATAAGCCAATGGGTGCAATAGTGGCATGTCTATTATGGGAGAAACCAACTGCTCTCTAATTGGACTGGAGGACCACTCCATGGGAGGGAATACATGCCTGATACTGCAAACCTATAACAGGGGTAGTTATGAGCTCTAGGGGTGTATGTCTGCTGGTGTCTGGCTAAATATATGCTCACCAAACTGCCCGGTAAGCACTTCTCTTCATGTTCATACCTATATATTAATGCTACTCCCTCTTTTGGTAGAGAACCCTCTCTTTTCAGATGGCAGTGACCTTGGGATGACTCAGAAGGCACCATGGTGCTGAGAAGAAGTGACAGAGGAGTGCTCAGCACTGAAATATCTCTATCACACCTTCCAAGAAGGCTCAGGGTTCATTGTGGAAGAGGTGATGGAAAGAATGTAAGAGCCAAAGGAAGGGTAAGACTCCTTACAACGTGCTCATCCAGACATAAAATGGCCTGGATGTCCATGACCTTGTAGTGTCTGACACTACCTACACAAGACCATCATAACAGGAGGAAAATGATGACATCAAAGTAAAAGAGAGACTGACTGGGGGCGGGGAGGAGGTATGACAGAGAGTAGCGTTGCAAAGGGGAAAGTGGGGGGAGGAAGGGAACTATTATGGGTTATTGTCTATAATTGAGGAAGTTGTCAGTAAAAAAATAAATTAAGAAAAACAGAGCTTGCCAGGCATGGTGGCGCATGTGTTTAATCAGAGCACTGGGGAGGCAGAAGTAGGAGGAACGCTGTGAGTTCCAGGCCACCCTGAGACTGCATAGTGAATTCAAGGTTAGCCTGGGCTAGAGTGAGACTCTACCTTGAAAACCAAAAAAAAAAAAAAGAAATACTGATTGGTACACAGATAGTGAAGGAGGAGGCAGAGAGGAAGCAGATGAAGAGGAAGGAGAATGGGATGAGGGGGAAGAGAAATAGGAAAAGAAGGATAGATAAGAAGTGAAGGGGGAAAAGGGGAAAGGATGAAGAGAGGCAGAGCAAAAGCTTTTTTTTTTTTTTTTATTTATCAAGGTAGGGTCTCACTGTAGCTCAGGCTGACCTGGAATTAACTATGTCGTCTCAGGGTGGCCTCAAACTCACAGAGATCCTCCTACCTCTGCCTCCTGAATGCTGGGATTAAAGGTGTGCACCACCATGCAAGCTCTATTTTTTTTAATTTAGTTTTTTATTGACAACTTCCATAATTATAGGCAATAACCCATGGTAATTCTCTCCCTTTCCCCACTTTCCCCTTTGTCACTCTGCTCTCCATCATACCTCTTCCGCCCCACCCCCGGTGCTGGAATTAAAGGCATGTGCCACCAGGCCGGGCTAGAAAAATAATCTTAGTAGTTATTGACTCCAAAGATATAAAACAAATGTGGAAGAAAATATCATCCATTGGTACTAAGATATACAAGATTTATCAGTGTGTTACTACATAGTGGGGTAGCTGTAGATAGTGTGCTGTAAGTTTCAAAAAGCTAGAAGAGGAGGGCTAGAGAGACATCTCAGTGGTAAGGCATTCACTTACCTGCAAAGCACAACAAGAAGGATTCGATTCCCTAGGACCCATGTAAAGCCAGGTACACAAGGTGACACATGCATCTGGAGTTCATTTGCAGTGGCTAGAGTCCCTGATGCACCTATACCCGCTTTCTCTCCTTGCAATTAAGTAATTTTTCTTTAAAGCTAGAAGGTGGGCTAAAGAGATGGCTTAATGGCTGAGGCATTTTCCTGCAAAGCAAAAGATGCAGGTCAATTCCCCAGTACCCACATAAAGCCGTGGCACATGTACGTGGAGTTTATTTGCAGTGGCTAGAGGCCCTGGCATACCAATTCTCTATCAATCTATCCCCCTCTCTCAAATAAATAAATAAAATATTCTTTAAAGAAGCTGGACGTGGTGGTACACACCTTTAATTCCAGTATTTGGGAGGCAGAGGTAGAAGTATTGCTGCGAGTTCAAGACTGCCCTGGGACTACATGGTGAATTCCATGCCAGCTTGGGCTAGAATGAGACCCTACCTTGAAAAATGAAACAAACCAAAAAAAGAAAAAAATAATTTTTTAAAGAAAAAACTAGAAGAAAGCTGGGCGATGTCAATTGCCTCTAATCCCAGCACTTGGGAGGCAGGGATAGAAGGATCACTGTTGAGTTCATGGCCACCCCAAGACTACATAGTGAATTCCAGGTCAGCCTGGGCTAGAGTGAAACCCTACCTTGAAAAGTCACACACACACCTCCCCATGCCCCCCCCCCCCAAATAGCTAAAAGAAAGGATTCTATGTTTTATTTACTTATTTAAGAGAGAAAGAGGCGGATAGAGAGTGGATGTGCCTGGACCTTAGGCCACTGTAAAGGAACTCCAAATGCATGTACTACCTTGTGCACTGGCTTATGTGGATCCTAGAGAATTGAACCCTGGTTCTTTTGGCTTTGCAGGCAAGTGCCTTAATTGCTAAGCCATCTCTCCAGCCCAAAGAAAGAATTTTTTATTTATTTATTTATTTATTTATTTATTTATTTATTTTTTGAGGTAGAGTTTCACTCTAGTCCAAGCTGACCTAGAATTCACTATGTAGTTTCAAAGTGGCCTCGAACTCATGGTGATTCTCCTACCTCTGCCTCCTGAGTGCTGGGATTAAAGGTGTGTGCCACCATGCCCAGCTCTTGATGTTTATTTTTTAATAATCTTTTAAAAATTTATTTATTTGAAAGAGAGAGAGAAGGAGAAAATGAGAGAGAATGAGCACGGCAGGACAACCTGCCGGTACAAACAATTGACACATGAGCCACTTTCAAACCAGGGCCATCAGGCTTTACAAGCAAGTGCCTTTAACCACGGAGCAGTCTCCCCAGTCCTGTTTCCATCAAAATCCTTTCTTTGGAGTCAGGCATGGTGCTGCATGCCTTTAATCCCAGCACTCAGGAGACAGAGGTAGGAGGATTGCCATGAGTTTGAGGCCAGCCTGAGACTCCATAGTGAATTTCAGGTCAGCTTGCACTACAGTAAGACCCCACCTTGAAAAAATTAAATGAATAAAAAGAAAAAAGAAAAAAATAATAAACATTGAAACAATTAGTAAATCTGTATCATTTCTATGGACAGACAGGAATATGGAAAAAGCATGTATATGGGATAAGGCAAGAGGCAAAGAGCTAAAATCTTAACTTGCATATTGACAAGCCAACTGATGATAACTAAATTAAAAAGGAAGCTGCAATATAAGCTAAGCAGCCATAAAAACATGGTGTTGAGATTTAAGTACATACAAAGAAAAGTCTGCCAGGCATAGTGGTGCATACCTTGTCAGCCTGAGCTAGAATAAGACCCTACCTCAGAAAACCAAAAAAAAACCAAAAACACAAAAAAAGCCTTTTATGAGAACTGAAAGTGGTTGCCATGGGGAATAAGGTGAAGAGAGTACTTCTTTTTGGAATGAAAGGTTTTTGTTTTTAACTATGATGCTATATAGCTTTAGTAATATATTTTTATTTATTTATTTATTTGAGAGTGACAGAGAGAGAGAAAGAGACAGAGAGAGAGATTGAGAACAGGCGTGCCAGGGCCTCCAGCCACTGCAAACGAACTCCAGATGCGTGCGCCCCCTTGTGCATCTGGCTAACGTGGGTCCTGGGGAACCGAGCCTCAAACCGGGGTCCTTAGGCTTCACAGGCAAGCGCTTAACTGCTAAGCCATCTCTCCAGCCCTTTAATAATATATTTTTTTATATTTTATTTCTATTTATTTAATTGAGGGAGACAGAGTCAGACAGAGGGAGAGAGATGGAGAGAGAGAGAATGGGCACACCAGGGCATTCAGCCACTGCAAACGAACTCCAGATGCATGTACCATCTTGTGCATCTGGCTTATGTGGGTCCTGGGGAATCGAACCTGGGTCCTTTGGCTTTTCAGGCAAGTGCCTTAACTGCTAAGCCATCTCTCCAGCCCTAGTAATATTTTTTTAAAGGGTAATATTTCCAAATTTAAAAATACCTATTTAAAATCCACATGTATTGACTAATAATGTCTCAAGATTTATTATGCAAGCTACATGCTACAAATCTAAGATTTCTGAACAACAGGAATTCATCATACAACAAAGACTAGAGGCTGTTAAGAACTTTAGACTTAGACGTCAATGCCTCAGGAAATAGAAATAAAGTCCTCTCAAAATAAGGAGCTATAAATTCCAGATATGTTGTCATAGCAACTGAAACACTTTAATAAAGTACATGTTTGCCTAAAGAACTATATTTACTGGGGTGAGCATTTTAAAAGTATGTGTTTAGTTGAATATTTAAAAGGTACAGTCATTACCATCCAGTCAGAGCTGACACACTGCCCTGGTCCTGTGCCAGGTCTCACGTGCAGTCTCCTGCCTCTTCTCAAGGCAGCTGTCTCAGCTGCTGTTCCCTGCAGACCACACCCACTGTCCATCTCGACCAGAGCTGCTGATCACGGAGCGCAACTCAAGCCTTCCATTCCTTCCAGCTTCCACTGTGGAAAGGCCGTAGAGGGCTGGAGAGATGGCAGAGCAGACCAGGTGTTTGCCTGTGAAGCCTGAGGACACAGGTTCCATTCCCCAGTACCCACATAAGCCAGATGCTCATGGTGGTGCATGTGTCTAGAGTTGTTTGCAGTGGCTAGAGGCCCTGGCATGTCTATCCCCCCCCCCACACCTCTCTCACAAATAAACAAATTTTTTTTTTTTAAAGAAAAGCTAAGCTGGGCATGGTGACGCATGCCTTTAATCCCAGCACTTTGGAGGCAGAGGTAGGAGAATTACCATGAGTTCAAGGCCAGCCTTAGACTACATAGTGAATTCCAGGTCAGCCTGGGCTAAAGTGAGACACTACCTTAAAAAATCGAAAAACAAAACAAAACAAAAAAAGAACTGGGCATGGTGGTGCACACCTTTAATCCCAGCACTCTGGAGAAGAGGTAGGAGGACTGTTGTGAGTTCAAGTCCACCCTGAAACTACACAGTGAATTCCAGGTCAGCCTGGGCCAGAATGAGACCCTACCTTGAAAAATAAAAAAACTAAAAAAGAAAAAGAAAGAAAGGCTGGAGAAAGGTCAATTATCAGGCTCTGGACTCTAAGCTACCAACTTAACCATCATTTGTAATATTGACAAATGAGCTTTTTTTTCCTTTTATATATTTTTATTTATCTGCAAGCAGATAAGAGATGAAGAGAATGGGCACACCAGGGCCTCTAGCCACTTCAAATGAACTGCAGATGCATGAGCCACTTTGTGCATATGGCTTATGTGGGTACTGGGGAATCAAAACCAGGTTTTCAGGCTTTGTAAGCAAGCACCTTAACTGTTGAGCCATCTCTCCAGCCCTCTTGACTTTATCTGTCATTCCACTGTTGGATTTAAACTACTCTGAACAGGGCTCTGCTCGTAACTTCTTTAAGTGCAGGTGTGCACAACCACAGGCCCTGATCGTCATCAGCATCTTAGTTATTCTGGCTTATGTTTTATAGGAGTTGTAGAAAATGCATGCGTTCACAACTATTTTAAAATATATTCATTTACTTATTTGAGAGAGAGGCAGAGAGAGAGAGAGAGAGAGAGTTGGGCATGCCAGGGCCTCCAGCCACTGTGAACAAACTCTAGACACATGTGCCACATAGTACATCTGGCTTATGTGAGTCCTGCGAAATCAAATCTGTGTCCTTAGGCTTTGCAGGCAAGTGCCTTAACCACTAAGCCATCTCTCCAGCCCCACAACTATTTTACTTTACTGAAACCAATGAAGTATAGGTAACTGTGTCACCTGAGTAATTAATGAATATTACATACTATATCTTATTTCAAGAAATACAGAAATGAAGAGAATGTTCTAATTTTGCTGACTTTTTTATGCTTGTTTGCATCAGGGTCTCCCTACATAGAGCAGGCGGGCCCTTGAGCTCATGATCCTCCTGCCCTTGCTTCCCCAGTGCAGTGCTATAGGTGTGTGCCAGCACACCCATGTGTATTTATAAAGTGGCGGGATACTACCATTCGTTCTTTTGGTTTGTTTATTCATTCATTCATTTATTTTTTGCTTTCCCCTCAAAAATAAAAAAGTAAAGGAAAACCTACACTGCATGAAAGAGGGAAGTTATTCCATTTAAAATCGTCAACTTTTGGGCTGGAGAGATTGCTTAGTGGTTAAGGAGTTTGCCTGCAAAGCCAAAGGGCCTAGGTTTGATTCCCCAGGATCCATGTAAGCCAGATGTACAAGGGGCACATTGGTCTGGAGTTCGTTTGCAGTGGCTATAGGCCCTGATGTGCCCATTCGCTCTGTCTGTCTCTCTTCTCTCTTGCTCTCTGCTTACAAATAAATAAATAAAAACTTAAAAATTTAAACTGCCATCTTTTAATCTAATAACAATAGACTTACAAAAAAGAATGGAAACACATGAAACCCGAGACAAAGAGTGTGCTTTGAGCAAATGTGATGGTCAGGCTCTTCTGAGCTCTCTTTCCTGGCAGTTATTTCATGACATTATGTGTCCCTCCTGTCCCTATGAGGTCCACATCTCTCCCTCACAGTAAGAATCCTGCTAAGTCAGTTCACTACCAGGCCCCAGCCCTTTATAAGTGATGACCCTTCATAGCCAACAAGATCTCTTTTCTGCTTCAGAGTATAAATCCCCCACACATCTTAAGCAAGTATTCCAACAGATCGGTTTGTAAGAACCCCACCCCAATACTTTGTCTCTCCTTACAATAATTTTGCATCCACCAACCTCATCAACCTACCACTGCCTATAAACCCTTGCTTGTCCTTGTATTTGCAATTAAGCCCAACGTCTCTTCCCTATTATAACAGACATTGTGACTTTTACTGCAAAGTCTCCCAAGGGCCAGAATGATTTTTATGTTAACAGCCCTAGCTTTCAGTTAAGGGAATCTAGGCACCAAAGAAGCTTTCTCCAACGTCTGACAACCTCAGACCTCAGACAAGACAGCAGCATTGTTCTGATAATGGGATCTGCCAGCTTCAAGGAAAGCTCTGAAGCTCTTAGTCAACCACAGCTAAACTGTGATTGGTCTAAGCTGGTCCTCCACTTCCCTGCAGGATCTGAAGGACACTTGGGAAGTCTGCTGGGCCTTCAACGAGCATGCTGACTGACAAAGTGGCTCTTAGGGAAGCTTTGCCTTGCTTCAGACAGCAGGCTGGATGGGAAGCGTAGTGTTCTCGGGCTGCAGCAGTCAGCCCGGGCCAAAACAGGAGGAAGCAGTAAACTGGGCCACCAGAGCAGAAGGGCTTACATTTCCATTTTTAAAACAATATAGGCCAGGCATGGCACACACACTTCTAATTCCAACATTCAGGAGGATTGCTGACGATTATGCTCTTTTTTTGTGTGTGTGGGGGGGGGGAGGTTGAGGTAGGGTCTCACTCTAGCCCAGGTAACCTGGCACTCACTCTAGTCCCAGGCTGCCTTTGAACTCAGAGCAATCTTCCTACCTTGGCCTCCTGAGATTAAAATTGTGTGCCACCATGCTTGGCAACTGCATTCATTTTTACCCATTGTATTCAAGTAGTACAAAGTAAAAAGATACTGATCGCGAGGGATGATTCGGCTGATCTGGCTGGCTAGGCAGGTGTCCCCTTCCTCCCTCACTGTTGCACGTGTATCCCTTCCGAAGATGCATACTCAGTCGAACTCCTTCCCCAAACAGAGGAAGATGGGTTTTGGTCAATGGTAAATAAGTAGCTATGCTCCCCTACTAAAACCTCCAAACAAGCCCTCGAAGTACAAAGATAACAGGGCTAGAAAGGTGGCTCGGCAGTTAAAGGCACTAGCTTCAATGCCTACCAACCATGTTCAATTCCTCAGTACCCAAGTAAAGTCACATACACAAAAGAACAAGTGTTTGAAGTTTGTCTGAGGTGATGAGACAACCTAGTATGTCCATACTCGCTCTCACTCTTAAATAAATAAATTTAAAAACCAATACAGGGCTGGAGAGATGGCTTAGTGGTTAAGGTGTTTGCCTACAAAGCCAAAGGATCCTGGTTCGATTCTCCAGGACCCACGTAAGCCAGATGCACAAGGTGGTGCATGCATCTGGAGTTCGTTTGCAGTGGCTGGAGGCCCTAGAATGCCCATTCTCTCTCTGTCTCTGTCTACCTCTTTCTCTCTCAAATAAATAAATAAAATATAAAAAATAATACAGATATGAAAAAAATGTAGTTCTAAATATCTGAGACTTTTCATCACCAGACTTTTCTTTTTTTCCAGGTAGGTTCTCACTCTAACCCAGGATGACCTGGAATTCACTATGTAGTCCAGGGTGGCCTTGAACTCATGGCAGGCCTCCTACCTCTGCCTCCCCAGTGCTGGGAATAAGGGGTGCACTACCACACCCGGCCTTTGCTGTTTTGTTGTTGTTGCTGTTGTTGCTTTTGGAGGTAGGGTCTCACTCTAACCCAGGTGGGCCTAAAAGTCACTCTGTTGTCCCAGATTGGCCTCAAACTCACAGTGATCCTCCTACTTCTGCCTCCCCAGTATTAGGATTAAAACCATGTGCCAATGGACTCTACTATTAACACTGACTACCACTGGCTCCTTTTCTTTGTTTACTATTTATCACTAATTAGTGTCTAGGACTTACTATCATTATATTGTTTTCATCAAGAATTATTCAAAGGCTGGAAAGATGGATCAGTGGTTAAGGTACTTGCCTGCAAAACCTAATGACCCAGGTTAAATTCCCTAGTACCCACATAGAGCCAGAGGCACAGTGGCATATGCATCTGAAGTTTGTTTGCAGTGGCTGAAGGCTCTGGTGTACCCATTCTCTGTGTGTCTCTCTTCTCTCTCTCTCTCTCTGCTTGTAAATAAATAAATAAAAATTTTAAAGAATTATTCCAGAGGCTGTAGCGCGCCCATTCTCTCTCTCTCTCTCTCTATCTGCTTCTTCCTCTCTCTGTCACTCTCAAATAAATAAATAAAAATAACAACAACAACAAAAAAGAATTATTCCAGAACTAGAGAGATGGTTCAATGATTAAAGGTGCTTGCTTGCAAACTCTGACAGCTTGGATTTGAGTCCCTAGAATCCACATAAAGCCAGATACACAAAACTGCACATTCATCTGGTGGTCATTTGCAGTATCAAGAGGCTCGGGTGTACCCATACCCACTCACTCTCTTGTTCCCTTTCTTTATAAGTAAATTTAAAAAATTAAAGAAATTATTCTGCTGGGTGTGGTGGCGTATGCCTTTAATCCTAGCACTCGGGAGACAGAGATAGTAGGATCACTGTGAGTTCAAGGCCTCCCTGAGACTACACAGTGAATTCCAGGTCAGCCTGAGCTACAGTCAGACCTTACCTTGGAAAAGAAAATTAAAAAAAAATTATTCCAAAAACAATTCTTGATAATATAATAACATCACTAAGTTTGCCAACACAGGTACCTCAAATAGTAAATCAGTTTACATTAACTAGATGACACACAACACCTAACTTATGGTATGGACCTAAAGTTTATCTTATGGTCAAAGTACATGATATACTTGAAAGAAACTGTCCTTATCAAACTCATCACTGTGTACAATAAATATCCACACCAATAAGAATAAAACGTATCACCTACTGTGTCTACCTGACCTGACCTGTTATCTATGATCTCAATTGTACCTATCTGCCTAGAAGACATCATAGGTTATGGCAGACATGGAGGGAAAATGAAGTTTATAAAAGAAAAAAACTTTCTTTTCCCTTTTTTTTTTTTTGGTTTTTTGAGGTAGGGTCTCCCTCTAGCTCAGGCTGACCTGGAATTCACTATGTAGTCTCAGGGTGCCCTTGAACTCATGGTAATAATCCTTCTGCTTCTGCCTCCCGAGTGCTGGGATTAAAGGCATGTGACACCATGTCCAGCTCAAGAAGAAGAAAGACTTTCTATCATAAAGATAGTCTAGGGCTGGGCTGAAGGGATGGCTTAACAGTTAAGGTGTTTGCCTGCAAAGCCAAAGGACCCAGGTTTGATTCCCCAGGACCCATGCTAGCCAGATGCACAAAGGGGCACATGTGTTTGGAGTTTGTTTGTAGTGGCCAGAGGCCCTGGCGCACCCATTCTCTCTCTCTCTCTCTTCCTCCCTCTTTCTCTGTCAAATTAATAAATAATAATAGAATAATTTTTAAAAGATAGTTTAGGGCTGGAGAGATGGCTTAGCAGTTAAGGTGCTTGCCTGCGAAGCCTAAGAACTCATGCTCAAATCTCCAGGTCCCACATAAGCCAGACAGAGTGACACAAGCACACAATGTTGCACATGTGCACAGGAGGTGCTTGCCTACAGAGCTCATTTGCAGCAGCTGAAGGCACTAGTGTGCCCATTCTTTCTCTCTCTCTCTCTCTCTCTCTCTCTGCCTCTTTCTCTCTCTCTCAAATAAGTAAATAAGTTTACAAAATATAACTTCTATAAACTGGAACAGATGGAGATGCAGTTGTTTAGAGGTCTTCATGAAACCAAGGCAGAGGCAAGATGACCCAGGCCAGGGCTCATCTACCACCATTAGTTAGTGTTAGGACAGTGTGATAGTTAAGGTGTTGTCAACTTGATCTGTTTAGTAATCCACAGGTTGCTTCTAGGAAGGATCAACTAAAGGAGGAGGTCTTTCTCCCAGGGTGAGCCCTTCCCCCAGAATGGGCGGTCCCGCTCAGAGAGGGACTTGATATAAGGAAGCTCTGGGTAGAAGAGTTCCCTTTTTTTTTTCCCTTCCTTCCTTCCACTTGGCTGCCGGAGCTGCTCCCTACCTTCTAGCGTGGATTGAAGACCAGTGCGGACTAAAGACCAACATCAACTGAAGACCCACGTGGATCGAAACCCAGCGGCTCCTCAGGAAGCCTCCAGGCTTTCCGGCTCCTCAGGAGGCCTCCAGGCTTTCCGGCACCATCTGCAGTGCCGGTCGGGACTGCTGAGGCATCTGGCCACATGGACTGAGCAGCTACCAGGTTCGGTGATTCTCAGGCCTGCAACTGCTATTGGACTACTGTAAGCTAATCCAATAAATTCCCTTTATAAAATAATTCATTCTAGTAATTCTGTTCCTCTAGAGAACCCTGACTAATACAGATTTTGGTACCAGGAGTGGTTCTAGAGAAACAGAATTGTAAGGATGGATTTCTCTAATGGGCTTAGTGCTATCTGGGGTTGGTTCTCCAATTTCAGTGCTACCAAAGGCCCTACTGGTGATGAGAGTGCCTGTACTGGAAATAAAGAGGGCACTAATAATCCATGGTGTGAACTTTTTAAAGAACTCCATGAGATAGATGTATTTGGTGACCCTGACTCATGTCTTGTGAGGAGCAAGGAATTTAGTGACTCTGTATTTAAAACATTTGAATATTTGTGGAAAAGTAAGACCAATGATGAGGCTGGTTGGTTGCTTTTAGCATCTCTAGACAAAGTACTGAGGGAACAGCAGAAGCTCAAAAAGGAAAATTCCAAGCTTAAGACCCACATACATGATCTCAAGGTTTCTAAAGGTTTCTCCTCTCTAGCCAGAACAGGGCTCAAATTGCAGAAAACCAAACCCAAGCTCTCATTGTGAGATTAGCTAACTTGCAACGTAAGCTTAAATCCCAGCCTCACCAACTATCAGAAGTTAAAGTGAGGGCACTGATTGGAAAAGAGTGGGATCCTGTGACTTGGGATGGTGATGTGTGGGAAGACCCTGAAGAACCTGGGGACATTGAAGTGTTAGATTCTGAAGATGTTTTGGATGAAAATATGACCTGCCCTCCCTTAGCACCAGTTGTATCCCCACCCCCACATCCTGAAGGATTATCCTCCCCACCCTTGCCTGGGGGAATTCATCCCTCTTTGTCTGAGGAATCAGCAGAAAATGCTGGTGATTCTCAGTTCCCACCCATCTTTGCCTCTAGGCCTATAACCAGACGAAAGGCTAGGCAGGCTCCTAAAGGTGAGATAGAAAGTGTGACACAGGAGGAGGTGAGGTACACTCCTAAAGAACTTCAGGAGTTTTCTAACTTGTACAGGCAGAAGCATGGGGAATATGTGTGGGAATGGATTTTAAGGGTGTGGGATGATGGAGGAAGGAACATAAGATTAGATCAGGCTGAATTTACTGAAATGGGCCCATTGAGCAGAGATTTTAGATTTAATAATGCAGCTCGTGCAGTTGGAAGGGGTGCCAAGAGTTTATTTGATTGGTTGACTGAAGTATGGCTCCAAAGATGGCCTACTGTGAATGAGCTTGAGCTGCCTGATATCCCTTGGCTTAATGTCGATGAAGGGATTAAAAAGCTCAGAGAACTTGGAATGCTGGAGTGGATTTGCCATGTAAACTCATCTTTGCCCCCACAATGGGAGCGACCAGAAGATGTGCCCTTCACTAAGACCATAAGAAACAGATTTGTGAGGGGAGCGCCAGCATACTTAAAGTCCTCTATCATTGCTCTTTTATGTAAAGAAGACCTCACAGTGGGAGCTGCAGTTGCTGCATTAGGTGATTTAGATGCAATGGGCATAACTGGATCTCGGGGTAACAAGGGCCAAGTGGCAGCGCTGAATCGCCAAAGGCGGGGTGAACGTGTTTTTCATAATAGACAGCATAGGCAAAATTATGCACATAAAGGTATGACTCGTATGGACCTTTGGCGTTGGCTGATTAATCATGGTGTTCCCAGAAGTCAAATAGATAAGAAGCCTACTGAGTTTCTTCTTGATCTGTATAAGCAGAAAAGTTCCACAGCAAGGGGACATAAAGCCACTTTGAATTATAGCAACAGAGAATCAAGGCCTCTTAATCAGTTTCCAGACTTGAGCCAGTTTACAGATCCTGAGCCCCTTGATTGAAGGGTTGGCCAGGTTCCCTCGGGGAAGGACCCCCCTACAATTGCCAAAAGTTTCAATATTAAACTTACACCTATCCTTCCTCAGAGGGACCTGAGGCCTTTTGCTAGGGTAACTGTACACTGGGGGAAAGGAAATAATCAGACCTTTCGGGGCTTACTGGACACTGGCTCTGAATTGACATTGATTCCAGGAGACCCCAAAGAGCACCATGGCCCTTCAGTTAAGGTAGGTGCTTACGGAGGTCAGGTGATCAATGGAGTTTTGGCGAATGTTAGACTGACAGTGGGTCCACTGGGTCCCCGAACACATCCTGTGGTTATTTCCCCTGTCCCAGAATGCATAATTGGGATAGATATACTTAGCAGTTGGCAGAACCCCCACATTGGTTCCCTGACTTGTGGAGTAAGGGCTATTATGGTTGGAAAGGCCAAATGGAAGCCATTGAGGCTCCCACCACCAGGGAAAATAGTGAATCAAAAACAATATCACATCGCTGGAGGGATTTCGGAAATTAG
This sequence comes from Jaculus jaculus, assembly GCF_020740685.1. Classification (NCBI taxonomy): domain Eukaryota; kingdom Metazoa; phylum Chordata; class Mammalia; order Rodentia; family Dipodidae; genus Jaculus; species Jaculus jaculus. Next base: position 2,453,627 of record NC_059106.1, on the reverse strand, counting down.
TGCCACTATAAAGGACTTGAAGGATGCAGGGGTGGTGGTTCCCACCACATCTCCCTTTAACTCTCCTATTTGGCCTGTTCAGAAGACAGATGGATCCTGGAGAATGACAGTGGATTATCGGAAACTTAATCAGGTGGTGACTCCAATTGCAGCTGCTGTACCAGATGTGGTTTCTTTACTTGAGCAGATTAACACATCTCCTGGTACCTGGTATGCAGCTATTGATCTTGCAAATGCTTTCTTCTCCATACCTGTCCATAAGGACCACCAGAAGCAATTTGCCTTCAGCTGGCAAGGTCAGCAGTACACCTTTACTGTTTTACCTCAAGGTTATATTAACTCTCCAGCCCTGTGTCATAGCTTAGTTCGCAGGGACCTTGATCGCCTGTCCCTTCCACAGGGTGTCACATTGGTCCATTATATTGATGACATAATGCTAATTGGATCAAATGAGCAGGAGGTGGCAACCACTCTGGAGTTGCTGGTACAGCATATGCGCATCAGGGGATGGGAAATAAATCCATCCAAAATTCAAGGACCTTCCACCTCAGTGAAATTTCTAGGAGTTCAGTGGTGTGGGGCATGCAGGGATATTCCTTCTAAGGTGAAGGACAAATTGTTGCATTTGGCCCCTCCTACCACTAAGAAAGAAGCACAACGTCTAGTGGGCCTATTTGGATTTTGGAGACAGCACATTCCTCACTTGGGTGTCTTACTCCGTCCCATATACCAAGTGACTCGGAAAGCTTCTAGTTTTCATTGGGGCCCAGAACAAGAGAAGGCTCTCCAACAGGTGCAGGCTGCTGTGCAGGCTGCTCTACCCCTTGGGCCATATGATCCAGCAGATCCGATGGTACTTGAGGTTTCAGTGGCAGACAGGGACGCTGTTTGGAGCCTTTGGCAGGCCCCCATAGGTGAATCACAGCGGAGGCCCTTGAGATTTTGGAGCAAGGCCCTGCCATCATCTGCAGACAATTATTCTCCCTTTGAGAGACAGCTCTTGGCCTGCTATTGGGCCTTAGTGGAAACTGAACGTTTGACAATGGGCCATCAAGTTACTATGCGACCCGAGCTGCCCATTATGAGCTGGGTGTTGTCTGACCCACCAGGCCATAAAGTTGGACGTGCACAGCAGCAGTCCATCATCAAGTGGAAGTGGTATATACGTGATCGGGCTCGAGCAGGCCCTGAAGGTACGAGTAAGTTACATGAGGAAGTTGCCCAAATGCCTATGGTTGCTACTCCTGTTGCAATGCCTTCTGTCCCCAAGCATGCACCTATGGCATCATGGGGCGTGCCCTATGATCAACTGAGTGAGGAGGAGAGATCTAGGGCATGGTTTACAGATGGTTCAGCACGTTATGTCGGCACTGCCCAGAAGTGGACAGCTGCAGCATTACAGCCCCTTTCTGGGACAACTCTGAAGGACTGTGGTGAAGGGAAGTCTTCACAATGGGCAGAACTTCGAGCAGTGCATATGGTTGTGCATTTTGCTTGGAAGAAAAAATGGCCAGATGTGCGATTATACACTGACTCATGGGCTGTGGCCAATGGTTTGGCTGGATGGTCTGGGACTTGGAAGGAGCACAGTTGGAAAATTGGTGAAAAGGACATTTGGGGAAGGTGTATGTGGATAGACCTCTCTGAATGGGCAAAGGATATAAGGATACTTGTGTCCCATGTCAGTGCTCATCAGAAGGTGACCTCACTGGAGGATGACTTTAATAATCAAGTAGACAAGCTGACCCGTTCTGTGGATAGTGGTCAACCTCCTTCCTCAGCCACCCCTGTCATTGCCCAGTGGGCCCATGAACAAAGTGGCCATGGTGGCAGAGATGCAGGCTATGCATGGGCCCAACAACATGGACTTCCACTAACTAAGGCTGACCTGGCTACGGCTACTGCTGAGTGCCAAATTTGCCAACAGCAGAGGCCGACTCTGAGCCCCCGATATGGTAGTATTCCTCGGGGTGACCAGCCAGCAACCTGGTGGCAGGTTGACTACATTGGACCTCTTCCATCATGGAAAGGGCAGCGTTTTGTCCTTACTGGAATAGACACTTATTCTGGGTATGCATTTGCCTTTCCTGCACGTAGCGCTTCTGCCAAAACTACCATCCGTGGGCTTACAGAATGCCTTATCCACCGTCATGGCATTCCACACAGCATTGCTTCTGACCAAGGAACTCACTTCACCGCCAAGGAAGTACGGCAGTGGGCTCATGATCATGGAATTCACTGGTCTTACCATGTGCCCCACCATCCTGAAGCAGCTGGCTTGATAGAACGGTGGAACGGCCTTTTGAAGAAACAGCTACAGCGCCAACTGGGTGGCAACAGCTTGGAGGGCTGGGGGAGTGTCCTCCAGCAGGCTGTATATGCTCTGAATCAGCGTCCTATATATGGTACTGTTTCTCCTATAGCCCGGATTCACGGGTCCAGGAATCAAGGGGTGGAAATGGGAATGGTCCCACTTGCCATCACCCCAAGTGACCCATTAGCTAGATTTTTGCTTCCTGTTCCCGCAACCTTACGCTCTGCTGGACTACAAGTCTTGGTCCCAGAGGGGGGAGTGCTTTTGCCAGGAGACACAAAGAACATTCTATTGAACTGGAAGCTAAGACTTCCCCCTGGTCACTTTGGGCTCCTAATGCCCTTGAGTGAACAGGCAGAGAAAGGAGTTACAGTGATTGCAGGGGTGATTGATCCAGATTACGAGGGGGAAATTGGGCTGCTCCTCCACAATGGCGGTAAGGAAGAGTATGCCTGGAGTGCAGGAGATCCTTTAGGGTGTCTGTTAGTGTTACCATGTCCTGTTGTCAAAGTCAATGGACGACTGCAACAACCCAATAGAAGTAGTGTGATAAATGGCCCAGATCCTTCAGGAATGAAGGTATGGGTTACCCCTCCAGGTAAAGAACCAAGACCTGCTGAGGTGCTTGCTGAAGGTGGAGGGAATACAGAATGGGTAGTAGAAGAAGGCAGTTATAAATATCAGCTAAGGCCACGTGATCAGTTACAGAAACGAGGACTGTGATTGCAATGTTTCTGTCCTGCCTTGATAACAGAGTGTTATATCTACACCAATATTAAGATTGTATCATTAGCTAAACTGTTGAATTTATATTAGACCCATTGTATTAGAGACTAAGCTTGTGTTGGGGGGAAGATTTTGCGGTTCCGGTTGTACGTGGGATAGTTATGCGATGTTAGGCAGAATTATGAGCTTGTTACTGTTTTCATTTGGAAATTAAGTATGATGTAAGGAGACATGATTTGATGCCAAGTTGACAAGGGGTGGACTTGTGATAGTTAAGGTGTTGTCAACTTGATCTGTTTAGTAATCCACAGGCTGCTTCTAGGAAGGATCAACTAAAGGAGGAGGTCTTTCTCCCAGGGTGAGCCCTTCCCCCAGAATGGGCGGTCCCGCTCAGAGAGGGACTTGATATAAGGAAGCTCTGGGTAGAAGAGTTCCCTTTTTTTTTTCCCTTCCTTCCTTCCACTTGGCTGCCGGAGCTGCTCCCTACCTTCTAGCGTGGATTGAAGACCAGTGCGGACTAAAGACCAACATCAACTGAAGACCTACGTGGATCGAAACCCAGCGGCTCCTCAGGAAGCCTCCAGGCTTTCCGGCTCCTCAGGAGGCCTCCAGGCTTTCCGGCACCATCTGCAGTGCCGGTCAGAACTGCTGAGGCATCTGGCCACGTGGACTGAGCAGCTACCAGGTTCGGTGATTCTCAGGCCTGCAACTGCTATTGGACTACTGTAAGCTAATCCAATAAATTCCCTTTATAAAATAATTCATTCTAGTAATTCTGTTCCTCTAGAGAACCCTGACTAATACAGACAGTCTATGTAAGAAGGGTAAATTATTAAATTCTACAGGAGACCTGATGGAGTAAGACTATATACTTCACATACTTATTCAACGTATTTATTATAGAGTTAAATAACTTTTTCTTTAATACCATAAATAATGAATGGTTCATTTTCCTGAAGGTAATAATTAAACATGTGCCCTTAAAATAGTAATACCCTTCATACTTACATAAGCTAATTTATTTTTAAAACTCATCTTATTTAAATTTATTTATTTGAGAGAAAGAGGCAGAGAAAGGGAGACAGTGAAAGTATGAACAGGAGCACCTGGTCCTATAGCCACTGCAAATGAACTCCAGGTGCATGCCACCTTATACATCTGGCTTTACATGGGTCCTGGGGAATTGAACTCAGGTCCTTAGGCTTTGCAGGCAAGTGCCTTAACCACAGAGCTATCTCTCCAGCCCTTATTGATTTTTCTCTTTTTGTATCAAGATTTTTCAAAACTTAGATAAACCATCCTTAGTTTTAAGCTATCATTAAGTTCCTTAGCAAAATGGTTTCAATGATTTGATGGTATTTCTAAAATGGTGTTGTGGTACACAAAGAAATTGTCTATATCCACTACCTACGCAAGACCATTATAATAGGAGGAAAAGATCATGACAACAAAATAAAAGAGAGACTGGTTGAGAGGGGGAGGGGATATGATGGAGAGTGGAGTTTCAAAGAGGAAAGTGTGGGGAGGGAGGAAATTACTATGGGATATTGTTTATAAGTATGGAAGTTGTCAATAAAAATATTTTTTTTAAAAAAAAGAAATTGTTGGAACTGGGTGTGGTGGTGCTCACCTTTAATCCCAGCACTTGGGAGAAAGAAGTAGGAGGATCACCATGAGTTTGAGGCCACTCTGAGACTACATAGTGAACTCCAGGTCAGCCTGGGCTAGAGTGAGACCCTATCTTGAAAAACCAAAAAAAAAAAAAAAAAGAGAGGAAAGAAAGAAAGAAAGAAATTGTCTATACCTAATAGCTTGCACCTTAGTGGGAGTCTGGACACAAAATATAATACTTGTTTTTTTACAGTCTCAGTTAATATCATAAAAAGTCAACCCAGTGGTCCTGGCAAGAAATCTAACTTCCTCCTTCCAAACAGCTCTATAGGAACGTTGGGACGATGCCCCTTGTGATGATAGACAGAGACAGAAAGAGGCAGATAGACACAGAATGGGCACCACAGCCTCCAGCAACTGTGAACAAACTCCAGATGCATATGCCACCTTGTGCATCTGGCTTATGTGGGTCCTGGAGCATTGAGCCTTGAACCAGGGTCCTTAGACTTCACGGGCAAGCGCTTAACTGCTAAGCCATCTCTCCAGCCCCATAAATATGCCATTTCTTAGTAATCTATGAGCTTCCACAGTTTCATCTGTCTAAATTATACTTCTCTCCCTTCCATTTTACTTCCACTCTCTCTGGCTGCCACCTACTCCTTGGGACACCTTTCTTGTTTGAACAACCTTCCTCTGTGTACTTCCATGCATCCAGTTTTTGAAGCACCTCTTCTCTAGGTGAATATTTTAACTTGTCTCTCCAAAGGATTATAAGTTCTTTGAGATAGTACAATGCCATTTTCACCGTAGCTCCCTAAGAGGTTAGCACCCCACTTCATAATAGGGTATCAGCTACATTTACGTAAACATGAAAACAGTTATAATGTTTCATTTCAAGTTCATTTACAAACTGGCATGGGCGGCTCAGAAACACATTTTGTTAAAGGAAAAATATATTAAATGTAGCCCAGGCATAGTAGCCACCTACAAAGTCTATCTAGTAAGGCAGATAAATGGTATTGTTTATAGTTAGTATAGCTTCTAACAACTGGAATTCAATAATTCATGGGAAAATGTATTAAGAAGTCCTATTTTTATTTATTTATTTATTTATTTATTTATTTTCGAGGTAGGGTCTCACTCTAGCTCAGGCTGATCTGGAATACACTCTGTAGTCTCAGGGTGGCCTCGAACTCTCGGCAATCCTCCTACCTCTGCCTTCTGAGTGCTGGGATTAAAGGCGTACGCCACCACGCCTGGTTTAAGAAGTCCTATTTTTAAACCAGGAATGAATAAGTTCTGGCTACAGCCCAGAAACAGAAGACATGATTGCAATCCACATGGGTGAAGCCAGGCTCTAGTGTGGAGGAAGGAAAATGAGTAAGAGCTCTCAGGAGCTGGGCACTAGGGACTGGCCTTCCATAGACACTAGTTTTCAAGACCATGACTCAGTTAGAGGACAACTGGCTTTACCTTTCTTTTCCTTCAAGGATCTCAGGAAGTAGATGACAGCTATGTACGGACCGTCATCACAACTTTCAAACAGTATCATTATCCCAGAAATGTGCTCCCTTTCAGGGCTTGGGAGATGGCTCAGTAGATGAGGCAACTTCTGTGCAACCATGAGGATCTGAGTTCAGACCCTTAGGACGCACGTGAAGCCAGACTCCATTAGAAGCATCTACAGTCCCTTCGGCCAGAGGGGCAGTGGAGCCAGAATCATGGAGGAGTTCGCAAGCTAGCTACCATGGCCACCACAGTGGTGAACAATTATCAATTGCCTCAAAACATAGCAAGATGAGGATCAACACCCAAGGCTGCCCTCTGACCACCACAAGTGTGCAAAACATGGCACAGGCATTCCTGCACCCAGACACGTAAACATACACACACTAGTGTTCTTTTTTACTCTGAGGAAGTATTTTGTATTCAGCATAAAGCACACAGAAAATACGTAAGCAAGCAAACAAAACAGACAAAAGGAAGAGTTATTGACTCTAAGAAAAGCAATAGTTTTCAAAGAAATGTAATTATGGCTGAAGTGTGAAATGCTAAGTCATTGTCCTGTGAACAGCAAACACTGATCAAATCAAAACGTATGATTAAACAAGAAATTATGATATGGGAAAGTGGTGGGGGAAATATATTGTAAATATTTTCTCCGAATTATGCCCTGAATTTTTAATATTTGTCATGTTATTAATTTGAGAGAGATAGAGAGAATGGATACCTCAGGCCTCTAAGCTACCGTGAACGAACTCTAGACTCATGTGTACCATGTGCATCTGGCTTATGTGGGTACTAGGGAATGGAACCAGGGTCCTTAGACTACACAGGCAAGAGCCTTAACCGATAAGCCATCTCTCCAGTCCAATTCTTATGTATCTATTTACTTTTGGTTTTTCAAGGTAAGGTCTTGCTCTAGCCCAGGCTGACCTGGAATTCACTATATAGTCTCAGGGTGGCCTCGAACTCATGACAATCCTCCTACCTCTGCCTCCTGAGTGCTGGGATTAAAGGCACATGCCACCATGCCTGGCTTAATTCCCATTTTTTTTTAACACTGAAATTTGTGTTTCTTTTTTCAGAGCCCAAAGGATTGAAAATTTTTAATATATGTATGCTACTAAGGATAAAACTTTAGCTTTTATATTTAAGTCCATGGCTGACTTAAAGTTAATTTTTATGTATAGTGGAAAAAATGGTCACAACTCCTTTTTTTCTGAATGGATACCAAACTGTCCTGGCTCTACGTGATGAAAAGTACATTATTTCCCCACTGAGTCATGCTGTCACTGCTCATGGCAGAGGCACTGACAATCTATGTGAGCATCTATTCCTGGTTCATCAATCTCTTTCTCTCCTGACGCCAGCAGCACAAAGTTTCCATCATTGTAACATTACATAAGTATTTATATCACACACTGTGAGAATTTTAACTCTGCTTAAAACTACTTCAGCTATCACAAGCTCTTTGAGTTGGCACATAAATTTTACACTCAGGTTGTCAGCTTCTTCTAGGCTGTAATGCATATATAAATTAATTTACACAGAACTAGCATTTTAACAATGTTAAAATGATTCACAAATATGATCTATTATATCATTTGTTTAATTTGCTTTCCTTCTCTCAACAGTGGTTTACAGTCTTTATTTGACTCTATCCTAAATTAGTTCATATTTTCTGATGCTATTATAAATTATACTTTTAAAATTTCTGCTTCCGATTTTTAAAAAATATTTTATTTTTAGGGAGGGAGGGAGAGAGAGAGAATGGGCGCACCAAGGCCTCCAGCCACTGCAAACGAACTCAAGACACTTGTGACCCCACCCCCATGCATCTGGCTAACATGGGTCCCGGGGAATTGAACCTGGGTCCTTTTGGCTTTGCAGGCAAATTATTTAACCATTAAGCCATCCCTCCAGCCCTTGCTTCCAATTTTTTGTTAATGGTCCATGGAACTAACAATGATTTTTGGTGTATTAACATGAATTCTATGATTGTGATAAATTCCCAATAGTCTTGCTTTGAGTCTGGGCTAGCCTGAGTTACAGTGTGAGACACCATTTCAAAAACAAAACAAAATAGTTCATGAAAGGTGGTTTAGCAGTTAAGGCACTTGCCTACAAAGCCAAAGGACTCAAGTTTGATTTCCCAGGATCCATGTAAGCCAGATGCACAAGGTGACACATGTGTCTGGAGTTTGTTTACAATGGTTGGAGGCCCTGGCATGTGCATTCTCTGTCTCTCTTTCTGCCTTTTTCTCTCTGTCAAATAAATAAAAATAAAATATTTAGCCAGGTGTGGTGGCACATGCCTTTAATCTCAGCATTCAGGATGCAGAGGTAGAAGGATCACAATGAGTTCGAGGCCACCCTGAGGCTACATAGTGAATTCCAGGTCAGCCTGAGCTAGTGAGACCCTACCTCGAAAAACCCAAAAAATAATAAAATAAATAAATAAATAAATAAAATATTTAGAAAACATATTGAAAAACTGTAATAATGGAGTCACTGTGATTTAAGGGAAGATAGACAATGAAATACAAGAGTTCAGAAACAGAACCCATGCATATGACCAGATGATAATTAATTATGGTGCTAGAGAAAACTGATGAGGCACAAATTGGGTTTGCAGGGTTCAGGAGATGGCACAGAGGCTAAAGGTGCTTGCTTACAAAGTTTGCTGGCTAGAGTTCAATTCCCCAGTACCCACATAAAGCCCAATGCACAAAGTAGAGCAAGTCTCTGGACTTTGTTTACAGCGGCAGAGGCCATGAGACATCCATACACACACACTCTCTTCTTGCAATAAATAAATGAAAATATTTATAAAAAATAAAAAGTGGGCTGGAGAGATGGCCAAGCAGTTAAGGTGCTTGCCTGCAAAGCCTAAGGACCCATGTTCCATTCCCCAGGACCCACATAAGCCAGACGCTCAGAGTGGCACATGCATCTGGAGTTTGTTTGCAGTAGCTAGAAGCCCTGGTATGCCCACACTCTATTTGCCTCTCTCTCTCAAAATAAGTAAAAAAAAAAAAAAAAAAAAAAAAAAAAAAAACTACACACACATATATATATAAAGTATTTCCAACAAAGAATGCTAGAACACACAAACATACACACACATACACACATACACACTCCTACATCTCCACCCTTAGTTTATACCACACTAAAAAAAAACAAAAACAGCTCCAAGCCTGGTATAGTGGTGCATGCCTTTAATCCCAGCACTCAGGAGGCAGAGATAGGATCACTGGGCGTTCAAGGCCATCCTGAGACTACATAGTAAATTCTAGGTCAACCTGGGCTAGAGTGAAACCCTTCCTCAAAAACCAAACAACAACAACAAAAAAACTCCAAATAGAGCCAGGCGTGGTGGCACATGCCTTTAATCCCAGCACTCAGGAGGCAGAGGTAGGAGCATTGCCATGAGTTCGAGGCCACCCTGAGACTCCATAGTGAATTCCAGGTCAGCCTGGGCTAGAGTGAGACCCTACCTCGAAAAACCAAAAAAAAAAAAAAACTCCAAATAGTTCATAGACTACATATGTACCCTAAAACTATATAGCATTTTTAGAAGAAAACATAGAGAATGAATATCTTTGTAAACTTGCAACTGGCAAAAGTTTCTTAGGATTCAAGAAGCAAAAGAAAGGGGCTAGAGAGATGGCCTAGCAGTTAAGCGACTTGCCTGCAAAGCCAAAGGACCAAGGTTCAACTTCCCAGGACCCATGTATCTGGAGTCTGTTTGCAGTGGCTGGATACCCTGGCATGTCCATTCTCTCTCTCTCAAATAAATAAACAAAAATAAAAAAGAAGCAAAAACAAAAAAAAAAAAAATACTATACGTAGCTGTTTAAAATTCACAAAATTCTGCTAAACAAATTAAAATAAAATCCATAGTCTTGGAGAGGAAATTTGAAAGACAGTAGAGACTCATGAAAAATCCTTGTAACCAGGCTGGAGAGATGGCTTAGCGGTTAAAGTGCACGCCTGCACAGCCAAAGGACTCAGGTTTGATTCTCCAGGTCCCAGGTAAACCAGATGCACAAGGTGGTGCATGGGTTTGGAGTTCTGTTTGCAGTGGCTGGAGGTCCTGGTGTGCCCATTCTCATTCTCTTGCCCTCTCTCTGTCTCTAATAAATAAATAAAAATAAATCTTTAGGGGGCTGGAGAGATGGCTTAGCGGTTAAGCGCTTTCCTGTGAACCTAAGGATCCCGGTTCGAGGCTCAACTCCCCAGGACCCAAGTTAGCCAGATGCACAAGGGGGCGCACACATCTGGAGTTTGTTTGCAGTGGCTGGAGGCCCTGGTGCACCCATTCTCTCTCTCTCTGTCTGTTTGCCTCTTTCTCTCTCTGTCTGTTGCTCTCAAATAAGTAAATAAATAAAATTAAAAACAAAACAATCCTTGTAACCCATATAAATACGGACTCGATTTGAATAGACATTACATAAAGGAAAATGAATAGAAAAAGGAATATGAAGATACATTCAACATAATAGGGGAAAGCACATTTTAAAAGCAATGAGGGCTGGAGAGATGGCTTAGCGGTTAAGCGCTTGCCTGTGAAGCCTAAGGACCCCGGTTCGAGGCTCGGTTCCCCAGGTCCCACGTTAGCCAGATGCACAAGGGGGCGCACGCGTCTGGAGTTCGTTTGCAGTGGCTGGAAGCCCTGGCTCGCCCATTCTCTCTCTCTCTCCCTCTATCTGTCTTTCTCCCTGTGTCTGTCACTCTCAAATAAATAAATAAATAAAAATTCCTTTAAAAAAAATAAAATAAAATAAAAGCAATGAAAAATTACATTGTTCACAAAATGGTTAAAGCTGGGAAGATGACAGCACCACCGTGTGCTAACAAAGGCACAGGACAGGAGCTTGTGCAGTGTCGACAGAACAGACAGCACGGCCACGTGTGAAGCAGTGCGGCAGTCCTCGCCAGTGCCGGCAGCAAACCCAGGACTGCCCGGGCCACTCCGACTCTGCAGCCACCGAGCTAGAGCTGCAGCTCAATCAAGTACGCAGTCTCCCCCACCCTCACTGTCTTTAAATGAAGTTAAACACATCTTCCTTATGATTTAACAATCTCACTTCTATGTTCTAGTCTCCAAAATAAATATAAATGCCTACATTTAGAAACAATAGGTGCCTATGCAAATGCCTACACATGGGTGATAGTCAAATTGTAACTATCCTAAGTGTCTAACCATGGATGAAGAATAAAAACACCGTGCAAGCTGTACCTACACACAGTGGAGGATGTACATGCAGCAACAACTGGAGAAAGCGATTACACATGCACAGCTTGAATGAATCCTAGAAGCTTTATGCTAAGTAAAGAAACCAAACGTAAGGCTCCTCCATGTCTCTGGCACTTGGGAAAAGGCAAAGTCAGAGAGATGGAAAGCAAATCTCAGGCAGCTGCGGTGGAGGTGGAGAGAAGGGAACTGGCTGCGTGGGGGCATTTTCAGGTGAGAGGGGAACGGCTGCACCGTCACTGCATAGCATCTACCCGCCAATGCACATCTGAGAAACATCACTAAGTCAGGCAAAGGGGGTGGACAGTGGGCGCGCTAGGGCCTCTAACCACCGTAAATGAATTCCAGATGCATGAGCTGCCCTGCACATCTGGTTTTACATGGGTACAAGGGAATCAAACTGAAGTTTTTAGGCCTTGAAGACAAATACCGTAACTGCTAAGCCATATCTTCAGCCCCAAGCTATACAATTTCCAAAGGTACATTTTATTTTATATAAATTATGCATCAATAAGCTACACTTTAAAATGCTATCTTATGGGCTGGAGAGATGGCTCAGCAGTTAAAGCTTGCTTGTAAAACCTGATAGGCCAGGTTCAATCCCCAGAACCTACGTAAAGCCAGATGCACAGAGTAGTACATGCATCTGGAGTACGTTTGCAGTGTAAGGAGGCCCTGGTGTGAGCCCACTTTCTCATTCTCAAATGAATTTTAAAAAAAATTAATAAAATGCTATTTTCTAAAAACAATCTCAGAGCAGAAAGTATGATACTCAGTATTTACAAGTTCTGTTACACTGGATTGAAAACTATCATGTGTTGCCGAGCATGGTGGCGCACACCTTTAACCTCAGCACTGGATAGGCAGAGGTAGGAGGATTGCTGTGAGTCCATGGCCACCCTGAGACTACATTGTAAATTCCGGGTCAGCCTGAGGTAGAGTGAGACCCTACCTCAAAACAAACCAAAAAACCAACCCCCCCCCCCAAAAAAAATATATATATATCATGTGTTATTTCCAGATAGTCACACCAGGGTTTAAGAACTTTTGCACTATCTAAACACCACAGGAATGTGAATCTGTCTACCTCTTTAAGACCCCAGAATACAAGTCAAAGATGACTGATTTAAATTTAATAAAGGTTATTTAGAGAGCTGGAGAGATGGCTTAGCAGTTAAGGTGCTTGCCTGTGAAGCCTAAGGACCCAGGTTTGATTCCCCAGTATCCATGTAAGCTAGATGCACAAAGTGGCACATGTGTCTGGAGTTCATTTGCAGTAGCTGGAGGCTCTGGCATACCCATTCTCTCTCTATCTGCCTATTCCTCTCTCTCTCTCTCCCTCCCTCCATCTCTTAAATAAATAAAGTATATTTAAAAGGATTATTTACATTAATTATATAGGAAAACTGTTATGTAGTGAAACTTATAATAAAGATGTATTCCCTTACATGAGAGTATACAATGTTACACTTCCTCTCACATGACACATATATTCTGAAAATGAATAATGTATGAAGCAATGTTTATTATACTGCCTTCTTTGAATATATCTGAATTTTCCATAGTAGTACAAAATGTTATTGACATGTCGTAGTATGTAAGTAACTTACTTAATTGAACACATCAAAATAATAATGAAAACTGTTTATGAAGATAAATACATATGCTCCAACAAGTACCTTGGCAATAGCAGTTTGCTTAAACATGCGTGTGATCAACTCCATAACAGTGTTGGTGGTGCTGGAATTTGGAGCTCTCATTAATTTCTGCCATTCTTCAAAGCTTGTATTCAATTCCTATGTGGGATGAAATAACATTGTTTAAGAATTGAGCATAAAGAATACCATAATTAATGTAATTATGAGTCAGGTCTTGTTTTCTCTTCATAGAAAGATATAAAAAGAAAATTCCCATAGATACCAACATCTTCATTTGTAAGCATCAATGTGAGATCAGCTACATGTCTCTGCCAATTATAGAAACCAATGACAAGCGATGGGTGAGATCAAGCCCTTTGCTATCACCACATCAAATTACAGTTTTCTACTGAAAAATTCTCTAAAGAAAAAAATTCACATTGCCTGGGTGTGGTGGTACATGCCAGCATTTGGAAGGTAGAGATAGATAACCATGAGTTCAAGACCACCCTGAGACTACAGGATGAATTCAAGGTCAGCCTGGAGTAGAGGTAGGTAGGAGTATCACCACTGAGTTCAAGGCCACCCTGAGACTACATGGTGAATTTCAGGTCAGACTGAGCTACAGTAAAACCCTGCCTCAAAAAACGAAAAAAGAAAAAAAAAAAAAAGAAGCACAATGAAAATGTATATGGTAGCAAAGTATCTTTTGTTTTTAAAAATTTGTTTATTGGGTTGGAGAGATGGCTTAGCGGTTAAATGCTTGCCTGTGAAGCCTAAGGACCTCAGTTCAAGGCTCAATTCTCCAGAACCCATGTTAGTCAGATGCACAAGGGGGCACATGCACCTGGAGTTCATTTGCAGTGGCTGCAATGGCGCACCCATTCTCTCGCTCTCTCTTTCTCTCCTTCTTTCTCTCTCTGTCTGTTGCTCTCAAATAAATAAATAAAATAAACAAATATTTGTTAAAAAATTTGCTTATTAATTTACATTAGGGAGGGGTACACACCAGGTCCTCTTGCTGTTGCAAACAAACGAAGGTAGCTTAGGAATTGAACCCAGGCTGGCAGTCTTTGCAAGCAAGCACCTTTTACTGCTGAACCATCTTCTCGGCTCTCAGCAAAATATTGTTTTTAAAGATTATGTTATTTAATAAGTAAAAGGATCAGAGGAGTATTATGCATATAATGTAATGTGACCATATATTGACTCATTTTATTTTTCTCTCTAATGCTAAAATGTTACATAAAATCAGATCAATCTTACAGGGGATCTCCAGAGTAAACTAGCTAGCTAGATAAGCTAAACCAGCAAGCTTTAGTTGAAGTGAAAGAGTCTGCCTCAGTAAAATAAAAAGGAGAGCCAGGCGGGGGGGATGGCACAGCAGTTAAAGGCACTTGTTTGCAAAGCCTGGCAGCCTGGGTTCGATTTCACAGTACCATGTCAAGCCAGATGTACTAAGTGGCTCATGCATCTGGAGTTCATTTGTAGTGGCAAGAGGGCTTGGCGCACCTCTACACGCACATACACCGAAACACATACATAAGTGCAAGAAAAGTAAGTTTTGAAATGGAGAGCTAGAAAGGAAGTCCTGGATGTCATCCTCCATCCTCCATACGCGTACACATTCATGTGCACTCCCCCCATGTAGCCGCATGCACATACATGTATACATAACTCACATAAAGCCCAAGCTTATTGTAACTTTCAAGTTGTAACAGAGAAAAGCACCTTATCCATAATGCGCATGCCCTGCCTTTAATCCCTGCTCCCAAAAGGCAGAAGTAAGGTAAGAGGATTGCTATGAGTTCAAAAACAGTCTGGGACTATAGAATGAGTTCCAGGTGAGCCTGGGCTAAAATGAAACCCTACCTCAAAGAGAAAAAAAAAAAAAAAGGAATTTCAGAAAATATATAACCACACTGTACTCCCCAAAAGTAAGTATAGGTATGAATTAGGTAAAATAACATTTGGCTTTAAATATGTTGACTTTTACATCTACAATATGATCAGAGTTTCAGGATTTTAAGAATTTAAGTTGTTCTAGAAGATACCTCTCTACTTTATACTTAAAAAAAAAAAAGCCACACTGCATGAAGTTCAATGGGAGAGAGAAATCACCAGTAAAGACAACAGTGGACACGGAAAGCTTTTTATATTTGGCCAGCCAGGCCAAATGAGCCAATGGGGTGCAATAGTTGCACATCTGTTAAGGGGGAAACAAACAGCCCTCTAATTTGACTAAAGGCCCACTCCATAGGATAAATACATCCTGATACTGAAAACCTACAACGGGGTAGTCATGAGCCCTAGAAGTGCAATGTCTGCTGCTGTCTGGCTAAATGTATATACATATGCTCACCAAACTGCCCAGTAAGCACTTCTCTTAATGTTCATACCCATGTATTAATGCTACTCTCACTTTTGGTTAGAGAACCTTCTCTTTTCAGATGGTGGTGACATTGGGATGACTCAGAAGGCACCATGATGCTAAGAAGTGACAGAGGAGTGCTCAGCACTAAAATATCTCTATCACACCTTCCATGGCTCAGGGTCCATTGTGGAAGAGGTGGCAGAAAGAATGTAAGAGCCAAAGGAAGGATAGGACTCCCTACAATGTGCTCTGCTAGACACAAAATGGCCTAGATATTCATGACCTCACAGTGCCTGACACTACCTACACAAGACCATCATAATAAGAGAAAAGATCATGACATCAAAATAAAAGAGAATCTGATTGAGAGGGGGAGGTGATATGATGGAGAGTGGAGTTTCAAAGGGGAAAGCAGGGGGAAGGAGGGAAATAGCATGGGATATCGTTTACAATTATGGAAGTTGTCAATTAAAAAAACAAAATATGGTCTTGAGGGGCGGCTTGGTGGTTAAGGCATTTGCCTGCAAAGCCAAAGGACCCAGGTTTGATTCCCCAGGAACCACATTAGCCAAATGCACATGGGGGCACAGATGTCTGGAGTTCATTTGCAATGGCCTAGAGGCCCTGTAACACCCATTTTTTTCTCTCTCTCCGTCAAATAAATAAATGAATAAAGCCGTGCATGGTGGCGTACACCTTTAATCCCAACACTTGGGAGGCAGAGGTAGGAGGATCACCATGAGTTCAAGGTCACCCTGAGGCTCCATAGTGAATTCCAGGTCAGCCTGAGCTACATTGAGACCCTACCTCGAAAAAACAAAAAACAGGCGAAATAAGCAAGGGTGATGTTTTCCTGTGAACTGGATACCAGCACAAAGGGGAAGGAGATCAATGCAGAGAAAAATCAACTCCTACCAAATCAGAGAGCCAGAGCCTCAGAGGCCCCCAACACCTCAGCACTGAAGCAGACCAAAAATGAACCCAACATGGCTCAGGGAAATCTTGCGGAAGAGGGGGCGGAAAGAATGTCAGAGTTACATGTTGGGTCATGATTTTCAGAGACATTTATCATACTAATAACTGGGGGCTAACTCCACAATGCACGACCCATTTTCAATAACAAGGAGGGTCTAATGGGAGGGGGTAGATCACAGATGAGCCTAAATAATGGTACCAAACTGCCTGTATTTACTGAAAAGAAAACTAATAAATTAAATTAAAAAAAAGAAAAAACAAAAAACAAACAAAAAAAGAATAAAATAAAAAATATTTTTAAAATAAAATAAAAAATAAATTTATATAAAAATAAAATAAAATCACTAGAAAACTGTGTCTGTTCATATATTCAGTAACTAAAATGAAATTCCTAAAATGATACAAAACCAATTCACATGCTCGATTAATCAAACCTATTTTAAGAAAGCAGATGTTACTTCTATGGATGTGATGCATAATCTTTAGTGCTGAGATTTTATTTTATTTAATTTTATTTATTTGAGAAAGACTAGATGTACCAGGGTCTCCAGCCACTGCAAACGACCTTCAGATGCATGTGCCACCTTGTGCATCTGGCTTATGTTGATACTAGGGAATCCAGCCTGGTTCCTTAGGCTTCAAAGGCAAGTGCCTTAACTGCTAAGCCACATCTCCAGCCTAGTGCTGAGTTTTAAAATAATGTAAAGAGGGATTGGAGTGATGGTTCAGTGGTTAAAGGCACTTACTTGCAAAGTGTGACAGACGGGTTCAATACCCCAGTACCAATGAATAGCCAGATACACAAAGTGGTGTATGCATTTGGAGTTCACATACAGTGGCAACAGGCCCTGGCATCCCCTCTTGAGCACTGTCTCTCTCAAGCAAATAAATAAAAAATATTTTAAAAGATAAATAAAGTGACATAAACACTTTTAACTACACATGTTCTCACCTTGGCGGCTGCAGATGGAAGATCAAAAGGAATCCGCTGTCGGATTTTGGGGGGCAGCTGGGTGAGAACTTCAGTCTTTAATCTTCTAATCATGATGTCACTTAGTAGCTGGTGAAGTTCGTTGAGGTTTGATGCCCCTCTACAATCCCACTGAGTTCTTTTACCAAAGTATCTGTTAAGATGAAAAAACATGGCAAAGCTGAATGCTGGAGCAAGAACAGAGTTTACCAAGTATGTCCTTCCTGTTTTAACAAAGAATATGCATATATATGTATGTATACATACATACATAGCAGAGAGAGAGAAAAAAGGAAAAGAAAAAGTATGAGAGGGAGGAGGAAAAGCAAATGGATGCACTAGGGCCTCTTGCCATTGCAGGTAAATTTCAGACATATGCCCCATTTCATTCGTCTGTCTTTATGTGGGTACTGGGAAGCCGAGCTCAGGGTATCAGGCTTTGCAAGCAAGAACCTTTAGTCACTGAACTATCTCCCCAGCCCATCCTTTTCTTTTTGAGGCAAGGTATTAATCTAGTCCAGGCTGACCTGAAACTCTATAGCCCATTCTGGCCTAGTGCTCATATATGCACATTCACTCTTACCACGCCTCTCTCCCCCTCTCTCTCTCTGACACACACACACACACACACACACACACACACACACACACACACACGTACATGCATGCAGCCACACCCATACACAAGCAAGAAAAAATGACAAAATCCACTTTGAAAGAGATAATGGAGAGGAGACATAGAGAATCGACAGCGTTAAACAGGCAGCCGTTAGCATTAAAGCTGCAGACAGTGGCACACAGCAGTGCAGAGAGGAAGGGCATACGGCAACGGGCACAGGAATCACTGCAGACCTACATGCAAAGGAAGGACTATGTTTACATCAATCTAGGTTTAGTCCCCCATGCAAATGAGATGTCACCCTTGCACCAAATCACAGGCCTTCTGCTGAGCCACCAGGGTGCCAATTACTTTTTGTTTTAGCTAACAGGATTTAGATTTTTAAAAATATTTTTTGAGCTGGGCATGGTGGCTCATGCCGCCACTCGGGAGGCAGAGGTAAGAGGATCGCTGGGAGTTCAAGAACACCCTGAGACTACATAGTGAATTCCATGTCAGCCTGGGCTAGAGTGAGACCCTACTTTGAAAAACCAAAATTAATTTTTTTTTTTTTTTTTTTTTTGAGGCAGGGTCTCATGTAGCACTCAGGATGGCTTTCAACTCAAATTCCTGGTCCTTTTGCCTTCTCCCAAGTGCTGATACCACCATAGCCAGGTCCAAAATGTAGTATTGACTAGATGGCTGCCTATTGCATTTATCATCTGTTTTATAAATGTCAGAACTATATTTTAAAAGAATAGTTCCATCAAAGCAATACCTTCACCCAGTTTTAAAAAGCTAAATGCAAAGACTATGACACACAAAAAGACTGTCACACAATGTGGATCAGTAAGTTCAAACTTTGGTGTATGCTCTCTGTTCAGTCTCAGGAGAGAGAAAATATGGGAAAAAATTATGTTTGGAGAAAAGACAAGATGAAGGTGTACATGGCCCAGAAACAGATACACATGTAAACCCACAGGCTGAAGTCAGGAAGCACTGGAAACAAAGCTGCAGGGACAATGCATTTTTAATTACTTTTTCTTTTTTTGGTTGTTTTTCGAAGTAGGGTCTCACTATGGTCCAGGCTGACCTAGAATTAACTATGTAGTCTCAGGGTGGCCTCGAACTCTCAGCAATCCTCCTACCTCTGCCTCCTGAATGCTGGGATTAAAGGCATGTGCCACCATGCCTGGCTTTTTAATTACTTTTTTAAGATTTGTTTTTATTGATTGATTGATTGATTTGTTAGAGAGAGAGAGAGACTGGGCATGCCAGAGCCTCTAGTCACTGCCATCATGTGCATCTGGCTTACGTGGGACCCAGAGAATTGAACCTGAGTCCCTAGGCTTCGCAGGCATGCGTCTTAACTGCTAAACTATCTCTCTGGCTTGACAATGTCTTTTTGGTACAGTTTTTTTTATTTGGTACTGTTTTTAAATATACCGAGAATTTTGTTTACTTTTCCTCTTTTTTTTGTCCAGGTAAGGCCTCACCCTAGCCCAGGCTGACCTGGAAATCACTCTGTTGCTCTAGGCTGGCCTTGTAATCACACTGATCCTACCTCTGCCTCCCAAGTGCTGGGATTAAATAAAGCATGTGCCACCATGCCTGGCTTTTTTTCTTTTTTAAAATATTTATCCATTCATGAGAGAGAGAGAGAGAGAGAGAGCAACAATAGGCACACCAAGGCCTCCTATCCCTGCAAATGAACTCCAGTTGCATGCACCACTCTGCAACTGAAATTCATTTGCAACTGGCTCTATATGGCCCTGAGGAATTGAACCCAGGCTGTCAGGTTTTGCAAACAAGTGCCTTCACCCACTGAGCCACCTCTCTAGCTCCTGAATTTTCTTTCCTTCCTTCCTTCCTTCCTTCCTGCCTGCCTTCCTTCCTTTCTTTTTTTCTGAGGTAAGGCTGACCCGGAATTCACTATGTAGCTCCAGGCTGGCCTTGAACTCACAGCGATTCTCCTATCTCTGCCTCTCTAGTGCTGGGATTACAGGTATGCACCACCACACTCAATTGTACAGAGAATTTTCTAGGAACTGCAAAGTGATATTTGCCCAACTGTATGCTCCATTTAATTTGTTTGAAACTCAACCCAGAATGTGTTTTTCTTTTTTATTATTGACAACTTCCATAATTATAGACAATAAACCATTATAATTCCTTCCCTACTCACTTTCCCCTTCACAACTCCACTCTCCATCATATCCCCTCCCCCTCTCAATCAGTCTCTTTTATTTTGTTATTTATTTATTTATTTATTTATTTATTTATTTATTTATTTGAGAGAGAGAGAGGAAGAGGCAGAGAAAAAGAGAATGGGCACACCAGGGCCTCCAGCCACTGCAAACAAACTCCAGACACATGTGCTCCCTTGTGCATCTGGCTTGCGTGGGTCCTGGGAAATCGACCTGGGGTCCTTAGGCTTCACATGTAAACGCCTTAACAGCTAAGCCATTTTCCCAGCCCCCGAACTCACTTTCTTTTTTGGGGGGGTTAGGGGGAAAGGTTTATTTTGGTTTACAGACTTGAGGGGAAGCTCCACAATGTCAGGGGGAAACAATGGCATGAGCAGAGGGTAGATAACACCTCTTGGACAACATTAGGTAGACAACAGCAACAGGAGAGTGTGCCAAACACTGGCAAGAGGAAGCTGGCTATAACACCCATAACCCTGCTGCCAACAATACACTGTTTTTTTTTCTTTCTTTTTAAATTTTTATTAGCATTTTCCATGATTATAAAAAAATATCCCATGGTCATTCTCTCCCCCCCCTACTTTCTCCTTTGAAATTCCATTCTCCATCATATTACCTAGTCTCTTTTATTTTGATGTCATCATCTTTCCTCCTCTTATGATGGTCTTGTGTAGGTAGTGTCAGGCATTGTGAGGTCATGAATATCCAGGCCATTTTGTGTCTGGGTGGAGCACGTTGTAAGGAGTCCTACCCTTCCTTTGGCTCTTACATTCTTTCCACCACCTCTTCTGCAATGGACTCTGAGCCTTGGAAGGTGTGATAGAGATACTGCAATGCTGAGCACTCCTCTCTCTTTTTCTCAGCACTATTCAACACAGAATGTTTTGCCATTACCAGAAAACCATGCACTGACCTAATAGCACTGGGGTGGCTGAGCTATCAACACATAGCTATAAGCATCTCATTGATGTTATGATTCATATTTCTCTCATTTAATGTCTCTGGAATGCACAGTATGTCCCAGTCTAATGTTAGTTTTTCCTTTGGTGTTATGTTAAATAATAGTACATATTACCAATAAGGGAGTCTTAGATTTCATATAATCCAATATATAAACATTGATACCATTCATTTTTAAATGTCTTCTACTATAGTCATTATCTATTTGTATATGACATACATATTTATATTTTGCTTACTTTTCATTTCCTTTCTGCTGAGGTTCTACTACTTTATTTGAAATTAAATATGGACATAGATTAATGAATTTCATTTAAAAAAAATTTTTTTTGTTTATTTTTATTTATTTGAGAGCGAGAGAACAGAGAGAGAGAGAGAATGGGTGCTCCATGGCCTCCAGCTGCTGCAAACGAACTCCAGATGCGTGCGCCCCCTTATGCATCTGGCTAACGTGGGTCCTGGGGAATCGAGCCTTGAACTGGGGTCCTTAGGCTTCACAGGCAAGCACTTAGCCACTAAGCCATTTCTCCAGCCCATGAATTTCATTTCAATATGATAAGGAAGCATAGCTGTTACTTTCTCATTCCTGAGACAAAACACCTGACCAAAGCAGCATATGGAAGGGAAGGGTTTATGTTGTCTTACAGTCTAGAAGGAAAGGTTCAGAATGACAGGGAAGTATGACAGGGAAGTATGGCACAGCACAGGCTGGACATCACATCTTGCAGGAAGCAGCAAGAGTGAGCTGAGCTGGCACTGGCAAGCTGGGCTAAGAGACTTCAATAAGGCCCACCCCACTGACGAGCCTCCTTCAGCAAGCTTTCGCTCCTCAAATTGTCACCAGCTGGGGACTGAGTTTGAGCTCAGTCACAAACACTTGAGCCCATGGGGGACACTTCATACTCAAACCATTACAAGGAGTATTATATGTTTATTATGAAAAGTGGCTGTTACAATGGTAAGATTGAGAAACAGTACATTATGACTACTTTTCCTCTATGATAGTCATTGTGCAGCATATGTATAAGACTGAGTTCTGGGGGGAATAGAATAGAAGAACATATATAATAACCCTACACAGAGATAGCCATTTAATTTTTTTATTATTTGAGAGTGAGAAAGAGGCAGAGAGAGATAGACACACACAGAGAGAGAGAGAGAGAGAGAGAGAGAGAGACAGAGAGACAGAGAATGGGCACATCAGGACTTCCAGCCACTGCAAATGAACTCCAGACACATGTGATACCTTGTGTAGCTGGCTTATGTGGGTCCTTAGGCTTTGCAGGCAAGTGCCTTAACTGCTAAGCCATCTCTCCAGCCTGCCATTTGATTTTTTGTTTGTTTGTTTGTTTGTTTTGTTTTTTGAGGTAGGGTCTTACTTTGGCCCAGGCTGACCTGGAATTCACCATGTAGTCTCAGGGTGGCCTCAAACTCACAGCGATTCTCCTACCTCTGCCTCCCTAGTGCTGGGATTAAAGGTGTGAGCCATCACAGCCAGCTTTCCGCCATTTGATTTTTGATAAAGATTCCAAAACACACAATGGAGAAAAGACAGCCTTTTCAACAAGAGATTCTGGGAAAACTGGAGATCTACATGAAGAAGAATGATACCAAATCTCCCCCACCCATCTCTCTCTCACACTGTGTATACTCGAAGATATAGTTCATAGGCAAGAACTGCCTGAGAAAGACTCCAGGAGGTCCGGGAATCTTTTCATAATTCATGCTGTAAGAACAGCTCATGCACAGCAAAGGCAACAACTGAGTAAAGAGGAACTTAGACAATGGGAGAAAATTGATGTTACCTATAGACCTGACAGAGGATTAATAACTAGAACACATAAATAAATAGAAAATATGAAAACACCAAACAATCCAATAATTATGTGAACTAATGAACAGTTTTCTAAAGATGAGGTATACATGACCAATATGCATGAAAACACAGCCAGCATTCATAGCCATCAGGGAAATGCAAAGTAAAACTGGACTGAGATTCAATCTCATGCTATCATTACAAAAGCAACAGTAAATGCTAGGAGAGATGGGTGGGGAGAACCCTTATATCTTGCTGATGAAATATAAATTAATCCATCCACTACAGAGATCAGTATGAGATACTTCAAAACACTAGAAACTACCTCCTGACCAGCTGTACCACTCCTGGACTCTATGTCAGCAAACCACAGAGAAAGCTGCACACCTATGCTTACTGCAACAGTCACACAGGCAATGTATGGAATCAGCCTAGGTGTCCATTAACAAATGGATAAAGGAAATGTGCATGTACACGAAATGGAGTTTTATTCAGTCGCAAAGAAGAATGACATGACACTGTTTGCAGAAAAATGAACATAACTGGATATCATATTGAGTAAAACAAATCAAATTCAGACCAATATGACTTGTTTTCTCACTTGTAGATCTTGGACTTCTTACAGACACATAGCACACATGCACATATGCATGTCACCTAAGTAGAAGCAGACTGTGGAACAAATGGGACTAGCAGATCATGGAAGACAGTATGGTATGGGAACTGACTCTGCCAAAGTCAATGATGTACTTGTATGAAAATATCTATGGAACACAATGTACAAGGAATATATGCCAATTAAAAGAAGAAGCTGGGCGTGGTGGCACATACCTTTAATCCCAGCAGAGGTAGGAGGATCTCTGTGAGTTTGAGGCCAACCTGAGACTACATAGTGAATTACATAGTGAATTCCAGGTCAGCCTGAGCTAGAAGTGAGACCCTACCTCGAAAAGCCAAAAAAAAAAAAAAAGAAGAAGAAGAGGAACTTGCATGCAATGTCTAACAACCAGGGTTAAATCCCCTAGTGCCCATGTAAAGCCAGATGCACAAAGTGGCACATGCATCTGGAGTTCATTTACAGTGGCTAGAGGCCTTGGTACATCCATTTTCTCTCTGTTTCTCTCTGTGTTTGCAAATAAACAAATAATTTAAAAGAAGAAGAAGAGGGGCTGGAGAGATAGCTTAAAGGTTAAGGCATTTGCCTGCAAAGCCAAAGGACCTAGGTTCCATTCCCCCATACCCATGTAAACCAGAGGCACAAGGTGGCGATGCATTTGGAGTTTGTTAGCAGTGGCTGGAGACCAGGGCATGCTCATTCTCTCTCTCTCTCTCTCTCTCTCTCAAAATAAATAAATAAAAATAAATAAATTATTTTAAATAAATAAATATAAGAAGCAGCAACTTAATGTAAAATTCTCCCATCTAGGCCACAATATAGTGGTCATATCATCCACTAGACTGATCACCCATATCCTCCCCTCTATTGTATTTTTCCAATCAGTATCTAATTAATAGATATTCCAAATACTGGAAAGAGAATGGAAGTAAAGTGGCAGGGAAAGGTGTCCTTTAGATACTTAATGTATTTATTAATTTATTTGCAAGCAGAGAGAGAAGAAAAAGACAAAGAAAGAGTGGGTACACAGAGGCCTCCAGCCACTGCAAATGAACTCCACACATAACCGCCACTTTGCACATCTACCTTTATGTGGGCGCTGGAAAATCAAACCAAGGTTGTCAGGATTTTCAGGCAAGTACTTTAAATACTGAGCCATCTCTCAGCCCCACAAATGTGTTTAAATTCTTGGGCTAGAGAAATGGTTCATGGCTAAGGCTCTTGCCCACAAAACCTAATGACCTGGGTATGATTCCCTAGTACCCACATAAAGCCAGATGCACAATGGCACATGTATTTGGAGTTTGTTTGCAGCAACTGGAGGTCCTGACACACCCATTCCTTCTCTTTGTCTCTTCTCTCTTAGTTTGCAAATAAATAAAAAGATTTTTACAAAAAGTATTTACATTTTTAACATTTGCCTTTCAGTTATGTAACTTGGAAATGTTATTTAATCTTTCCAAACATTAGATCCTTGTCTATAAAATAGACATATAATCATCTACCTTGAAGATTTGGCCAGGCATGGTGGTGCACACCTTTAATCTCAGCACTCAGAAGGTAGAAGTAGGAGGATTGCCACTAGTTTGAGACCACCCTAAGATTACATACTGAATTCCAGGTCAGCCTGGTATAGATCAAGACTCTACCTTAAAAAAAGGGGGGGGGGGGGCTAGAGAGATGGCTTAGCGGTTAAGTGCTTGCCTGTGAAGCCTAAGGGCCCCGGTTCGAGGCTCACTTCCCCAGGACCCACATTAGCCAGATGCACAAGGAGGCACACGCATATGGAGTTCATTTGCAGTGGCTGGAACCCTGGCATGCCCATTCTCTTTCTCTCTCTCTCTCTGCCTCTTTCTCTGTCTGCTTTCAAATAAATAAATAAAAATAATCAAAAAACATTTTAAAAAACCCAAAAAGCATATTTGTACATTATGGCCCTCTTTATGAAAATATATTTTATATTTATAATATATATTTATATAAAATAGCTTTTCTGTGCATTCATCCATCCATCCATCCTTATGTAACAAAACAGACATGCTCTCTAGATGGAAAGTTACAAAACACATTAGTACTGATGGTCTCTGACAGGAAGATTTTAGTTGATTTTTACTTATTTAAAAAACCTTCTCTAGGGCTGGAGAGATGGCTTAGTGGTTAAGCGCTTTCCTGTGAAGCCTATGGACCCTGGTTCGAGGCTTGATTCCCCAGGACCCACATTAGCCAGATGCATAAGGGGTCACATGCTTCTGGAGTTAGTTTGCAGTGGCTGGAAGCCCTGGCGTGCCCATTCTCTCTCTCTCTCTCATTCTTTCCCTCTCTGTCATTCTCAAATTAATTAACTAATTAATTAAAATAAATAAATAAAAATTCTTTTAAAAAAAACCTTCTCTGGGGCTGGAAAGATGGCTCAGTGGTTAAGGTACTTGCTTGCAAAGCCAAAGGATCCAGGTTTGACTCCCCAGGGCCCATGTAAGCCAGATGCACAAGGAGCACATGAGTCTGGAGTTCGTTCGTAGTGACTGGAGGCCCTGGTGTGCCCATTTCCCACCCCACCCCCACCTGCCTATTTCTATATCTCTCTCTCAAATAAATAAATAAAATATTTTTAAAACCTTCTCTGTTTTACTCATTGAAGTAATAATGATTCATTCACAAAAGCAACAGGTAGTAAAAATAAAGGAAATCAAATAACTTATAAAAGCAGATGTACAGTCTGAGACAAGAGAATATTACAGTAAATTTAGCAAATGATACCAATACATACAGGCTAGGTCTAAAGTGTAAAATTCCTAGATAAAAAATGCTGGACAAGGGTAAAAATAAATAAATAGTAAATATAACTTCCTTAGTATAATACAATTATGGTCCTCTCATTTAAAAAAATTTTTTTTGTTTATTTTTATTTGAGAGCTACAGACAGAAAGAGGCAGAGAGAGAGGGAGAGAGAGAGAGAGAATGGGCGCGCCAGGGCTTCCAGCCACTGCAAAGGAACTCCAGATGCGTGTGCCCCCTTGTGCATCTGGCTAACGTGGGTCCTGGGGAATCAAGCCTCGAACTGGGGTCTTTAGGTTTCATAGACAAGCGCTTAACTGCTAAGCCATCTCTTCAGCTCTCCTTTTTAAAAGTTGTTACAAAGCCGGGAGTGGTGGCACTCGCCTTTAATCCCAGCACTGGGGAGGCAGAGGTAGGAGGATTGCCATGAGTTCGAGACCACCCTGAGACTCCATAGTGAATTCCAGGTCAGCCTGGGGTAGAGCGAGACCCTACTTCGAAAAACCAAAAACAAAGTTTTTACATTTAGGGGCTGATAGCTTACTGGTTAAGGTACTTGCCTGTGAAACCTAAGGGCTCAGGTTCAATTCCCCAGTATCCACTTAAGCCAGTTGCACAACAAGGTGGCACATGAATCTGAAGTTTATTTGCAGTGGCTAGAGGCCCTGGCATACCTATTCTCTCTCTATATACATCTATTTATCTGCCTCTGTCTCTTTCTCTCTCTCTCTCATAAATAAATAAACATAAAAAGTATTTATAATTTTTTTTGACATTTAAGCTAAAATTCACCAACTTAGCAAGTTTCATTGCTTGATACTAGTTTTGCCCTCAGTGTCCACAAAGACAAAAGTCTAATTCCTTTAAAATGTGATAGGTCTTTAAATATTTAAAGACTTTTTCCCTCAAAGTCTTCTCTTTTGCCAATTCCTGTAGGCTTCATAAGATCAAACACTATGTCTTACTCATCACCAAGTTGAGGGTAGCTCTGAAATAATGTCTTAAATATAGTAGGCAATCAATGATACCAGGCATTTGTGGAGCTATATATGAGATTCTTTCATTATTCTGGTCACCTTTCACAGTTATGTTTCCATTTGTCAAAGTACTTCTTAAAATGCGACTTTCAATTCCCTCTTAGTTCATAGCACTTCTTGTACTTTGATGACCTTTTAAAATCTATTCCAGGAAAGGGCAGATGGCTCAGTGGGTAAAGGCACTTGTACAAGTATGACAACCTGAGTTCAGATCTCCAAAACCCACAGAAAGCCAGACACAGCAGCAAGCATCTGTAACTCCAACGTGCCTATAGCAACAAGGGATGGAGTCAGGAGACTCCATGAAAGCTATTGGGCTAGCTAGTCTGGTGCACTCTGTGGCCAACAAGAGACCCTGTTTCAGACAAGGTGGAAGGTGAGGACTGACAGCTAGAGTTGTTCTCTGACCTCTACACATGCACCTGATGCATATGCACCTACACAGAGAGAGAGAATTAAAAAAAACTACTCCAGAGCTAGAGAGAAGGCTGAGAAGTTAAGGTGCTTACCTGTAAAGTCAAAGACCCAGGTTCAATTCCCCAGGACCTATGTAAGCTAGATGTACAAGGTGGCACATGCATCTGGAGTTTATTTGCAGGGCTAGAGTTCCTGGTGTGGTCATTTTCTCTATATCTGCTTCTTTCTCTCTCTCTTTTTCTCTCTCTCTCTCTCTCTAATAAATAAATAAAATAAAATATTATTTAAAAAAACCTACCCCAAGCCCTCCACATTCATGACTATTCCCTGGTCCTTAAAACAACTTTACCTGAAGCTGGCCGTGGTGGTGCTTGCCTTTAATCCCAGCACTCAGGTGGCAGAGGTAGGAGGATTGCCATGTGTTTGATACCACCCTGAGACTACAGAGTAAATTCCAGGTCAGCCTGGGCTAGAGTGAGACCCTACCTTGAAAAACAAAAAACAAACAACAACAAAAAAAAAACCCTTACCTAAAAAAACACAGCTCTAGTTGAGTGTGGTGGTGCACACTTTTAAATCCAGCACTTGAGAGGCAGAGGTAGGAGGATTACATGAGTTGGAGGCCACCTGAGACTACAGAGTAAATTCCAGGTCAGCCTGAGCTATAGTGATACCCTACCTCAAAAAAAAAAATTAATTTTTTTAAGAATAATAATAATAATAATAAAAACAGCTCTGTACTCAACTTCTCAAGCACTGCATCATTTACACTCACTATATCCTTGCTAACTCATGAGGACAAGTACCTCTAACCACTGACCTATCTCCATAGCCCTCTAATTACTCTTCAAAGTCACTCCTGCCATCTAGCATTTCATATCTGAGCCACCTTTAGATGGAATAGACATGATCTATATTAGCCAAGGGAGAACAATAAATGACAAAGTGCTGGGAACACTTCCATGAGACAATCCTTGAAGATGGTCAAGACACATTCATTAACAGGCCAAGAATGGCCAGTATTGTAGAAAACCTTCTCCCTGGGGAGACACAACACATTTCTTCTCCCCAGATAAGACACAGACAACAAACCAAAGGACAATTACACCAAAACCAGTTTTGGTGAACCAATGACTTTATTGGGGTTACTTGGAGAGCAAGGTGAGGGGGTTGCTACAGGAGCAATAGAGGACTTAAAGGCAGCTGTTATCACCAAAAAGACCACCCCAGATTGGTAATGACTCAGAAACTAGTCACTAGAGCGTACTTCACACCCTACAGATAGCTCAGCTAGTCAGAGACCATCCAGCATACTCAGCTCTATTCGAGTCTCTTTCTAAGCAGTTGTTTTCCCTTTCCATAGCTTCAGGGAAAGGCCTGGCAACTCTTTCCCAGACTAGTAGACTTGAGGAGGAGTCTCAGGAAGTTCCTTCCTCTCCCTCAGGGGGGAATGTTTCAGTTGCTAATTAACATAATCTTGGGGAGTGGTTGAGTGACCTCTAAATTTCAGGTCTCCCATACTTCCTGAATCAGAGCCTCCTTCCTCTCTTTAATTGTGAGGAATTGGCAACACAACAGCTAGGAATACCTCCCCTGTGTATATTATGACTTCCTGTTGCCCTTCTCATCTCATGAAAATTAACACAATTTATGCTCCTAAGAAATAGAGCTAGCACAAAATCCGATCTATTATCACTGTGGGGATTGAACCTAGTACCTCGTATATGCTAGGCAAGTGCAACACACTAGGCTTTTGCAGGGACATTCTTAACCTTTAACCCTAACATGAGACAGGACAGATAAATATTACCAAAGCATACCTTTAAGGGTATTTCCTCACAGCAGGATGCTTGGCTTAATTACCCATGTATTCTCACTTTTTTTTTTCCAAGGTAGGGCCTTACTCTAGCTCAGGGGGACTTGTAATTCACTATGTAGTCTCAGGCTGCCCTCAAATTTATGGCAATCCTCCTATCCCTGCTACCCAAGTGCTGGGATTAAAGGCATACCCCACCACACCCAGTATTTTTTGTTTTTTGAAGTAGGGTTTCACTCTAGTCCAAACTGACCTGGAATTCACTATGAGGTCTCAGGGTGGCCTCCAACCCACAGCATTCCACCTACCTCAGCCCCCAGATGCTAGGATTAAAGGCATGTGCCACCATACCCAGCTATATCCTTTTTTATATGTAAAACAAAGTTATTTATTAAAGTTGCCACTATATTAAAATTGCCACTTGCAAGTCTTTCAAATTGCCAGAAAATGATGAAAAACAGGCAAGATCCAGGGTAAGCCATTTAACCTGCCAAGGTGCCCAGGAGAATGGGGGGAGCACTGCAGACTTTGCTAGCTGGAACAGTTGATCGTTCAATGTGCTCCTTCTCCAAATCCTACTTGTATTTATAGATTTCTCTAAATATAACCCAGCAGAGGGAATGACGTAAAGCATTTTGGATCAAGGATATTTTGGTTAAGTAACCCTTTTCTCTGTGCCTCTCAAATTAAACTGCACATGAGGTTATTGATGCCCTGACTTCTCGCCTCCAGAATATATTTGCATTAATATGCATCTGTTTGGTATTATTTAGGTATTTAATAAACTTTATAAAGGCAAAGTAACATTCTTGCTCAAGCTTCCTTAACTTTATTTTGAATGTAGCCATGACATTTCAAATATAAATATGGGTCTAGGGATGGAATAACTAACCACAATTTGCATTCTATAAAATTACAGTGTGAAAATGACACCTTCATAGAATAAAAACATCATGGAAGAAAATATAGCCTTTCACAGATTAACTTAAAATGCCATGAAATGCTTTGATCTCAATCAAAATATGCAGAACTATGGTGCTTTCAAGGTAAAGAAATAAAGGAACTACAAAGTTTTTGAAATGGAAGACAAGACCTTTGAAAAGCACATTGTTAACCCTGCAATGGCTTCATCTAGAAGATGGAAATAGAACTTAATCTCTACAACCACACAGATCACAAAGATGATTCTCTTTGAAATAGTGTTTGCATTAGTGATTGAGGATTAAATGTCTGTTGTCATATGCCAAGCACTAACCAAGAAATAGGGGGGATGGTGATATGGCTTAAAAGTTAAGGTGTTTGCCTGTGAAGCCCAAGGACCTAGGTTCGATTCCCCTGTACTCATGTAAGCCAGATGCACAAGGTGGCACATGCTCTGGAGTTCTTTGGCAGTAGCTAGAGGCCCTGGCACACCCATTATCTCTGTTTATTTGCCTCTTTCTCTCAAATAAATAAAGAATAATAAAAAAAGAAAAACAGGCTAGGTATGATGGCACATGCCTTTAATCCCAGCACTTGGGAGGCAGGGGTAGTATCACTATGAGTTCAAGGCCACCCTGAAACTACATAGTGAATTCCAGGTCAGTCTGGGCTAGAGTGAGACACTACCTGGAAAAAAAAAGGGGGGTTGGGAGGGGAACTGGAGAGATCACACCTTCTATGGCTCAGGGTCCATTGTGAAAGAGGTGGCGGGAAGAATGTAAGAACCAAAGAAAGGGTAGGACTCCTACAGCGTGCTCCTCCAGACACAAAATAGCCTGGATATCCATGACTCACAGTGCCTGACACTACCTACACAAGACCATCATAATAAAAGGAAAAGATGATGACATCAAAATAAAAGAGACTGATTGAGAGGGGAGGGGATGTGATGGAGAGTGGAGTTTCAAATGGGAAAGTAGAGGGGAGGGAGGGAATTACCATGCGAGATTGTTTACAATTATGGAAGTTGTCAATAAAAAAAAAAATTTAAAAAAAGATCTACAACTGACCTTCAAAAGTAGTGCACCTTCCAAGGCTCCGGGTCTATTGTGGGAGAGGTGCCAGAAAGAATGTTAAGAGCCAAAGGAAGGGTGGGACTCCTTACAACGTGCTCCCTCAGTCACAAAATGGCCTGGATATCCATAACCTCACAGAGCCTGACACTACCTACACAAGACCATCATAAGTGGAGGAAAAGATCATGATATCAAATTAAGAGACTGACTGAGATGGGTAGGGGATATGATGGAGAACGGTGTTTCAAAGGGGGAAAGTGGGAGGAAGGAGGGTATTACCATGGAATATTTTTTATAATCATGGAAGTTGTTAATAATAATTTGAAAAAAATTTTTTTTAATTAAACAGAAAAAAAAATTGAACAGAAAAAAAATGTGGTGCATGCTTTACTTATAGCACTTGGAAGGCTGAGGTAGGAGAATCACTATGAGTTCAAGGCCAGCCTGAAGCTAGAGTTCTATGTCAGCCTGGGCTAGCGTGAGAACCTGCCTCAACCAAACCAAAAAAATAAAAATAAAAAAGGCACATTTAATTAAATTTTGGCTACCTACTCAGAAAGAAAACTAAGTCAGGAAGTAAAGGACTTAGAATGACGTCTATGCCATTAACAAAGTTATGTATTATTATTATTATTATTATTATTATTATTATTATTATTATTTTGAGGTAGGGTCTTACTATAGCCCAGGCTGACCTGGAACTCACTCCACAGTTCTTCCATGGCCTGTCTTTCTGCATGTTATCAGTGCACTTTTAGAGTCCCTTAGATAGATCAACTGGAGAAGTTTCCCAAATACCACACCCCTCAGCCTGAAACAGCCAGATTATTCATCTCCCCAATTCCCTAACAGCAGTTAAGGTCTCTTTTTCATTGGGGATTGAAGCAGCTTGGGGTGACTGGGCCCCTGAAAGTGAAAGCAGGAATGTCCTTGAGTCTGCCTTTGCAGTCTTCATTTTGCTAGAGGTCAGAGAAGGATCTTTCACCTAAAGGACTTCCCTAGATCTTTTTATTCATGAATTTGAGTCCTTCCCTAAGGAGTTCCCCTTTCCTGGAATTGAGATTCATGGAAGAATTAAACCTGAACCTGGCATTGTGGTTGGTTAGCTCATCCCCCATTCAGAACCTAACCCTTACCCCATTTTGGGTCTCTAGGTGAGCTTTACCAACTCTCCTGCATTCTTTCCTGTTTCCTTCTCTTAATCTAATAAAGTCTCCTTAAACTTAAAAAAAAAACTAATATAGAACTAATATAGAACTAATATAGAAGGATTTCCAATATATATGATGAAGAAAGCAAATAAAAATGGGTACACTAAAAAAACAAAAACAAGTCGGGTGTGGTGGTGAATGCCTTTAAAACCAGTACTCGGGAGGCAGAGATAGGAGGATCCCTGTGAGTTTGAGGCTACCCTGAGACTACAGAGTGAAATACAGGTCAATCTGGGCTACAGTGAGACCCTACCTCAAATAAACAAAAAACAAAACCAAAAATGGGTACACTATTCAACTATAAACAGACATGAAACAATAATCTTACACAGGTATAATGATACATATTTGTTCAGATCCTTGGTTCTCACCATGTGGTCTCAGGGTGGCCTCGAACTCATGGTGTTCCTCCTACCTCTGCTTCCCGAGTGCTGGGATTAAAGGTGTGTGCCACCACAACCGGTTCCAAATTAGTTATTTTCAAGGGAAATGTTCGGGAAATTAGGATACAAAAGAAGCACTTATTTTTATTATGTACACATATATCTAGTCAACAACAACAACAACAACAAAAATAATGTCAAAGATACAAAAGTGGATGGTAAAAAACAAAAATAAGCTGGGCGTGGTGGTGCATTCCTTTAATGCCAACATTTGGGAGGCAGAGGTCGGAGGGTCACTATGAGTTGGAGGCCACCCTGAGACTCCATAGTGAATTCCAGGCGTGGTGGCACACACCTTAATCCCAGCACTCGGGAGGCAGAAGTAGGAGGATCACAGTGAGTACAAGGCAACCTTGAGACTACATAGTGAATTCCAGGTCAGCCTGGGCTAGAGTGAGGCCCTACCTTGAAAAACAAAAACAACAACAACAAAAAAACCTTAGCCGGTGTGGTGGCGTACACCTTAAATCCCAACACTTGAGAGGCAGAGGTAGGATCACCTAGAGTTTGAGGCTACCCTGACACTACATAGAGAATTCTAGGTCAGCCTAGGCCAGAGTGAGACCCTACCTTGAAAAACAAAAAGACAAAACAAAGCAACAACAAAAGCTTAATATGACAGCTATCACAAGTTTGAAAATCATTAGAACAAAGAATGACTAGTAAAAAAATTTTTTTTTAACGAATTACTAGTAAAGTTTAACCTTCAGAATGTGTCAGGATACAAGCTTACAGAGAACATTCCGTCAGGCTAGGAGATGACTCAGCAGTTCAAGGTGCTTGCTTGCAAACCCTGCTGGTCCAGGTTCAGTTTCTCAGCACCCACATCAAGTAGCACATGCACCTGGGGTTCATTTGGAGGGGCAAGAGACCCTGGCACACCCATTCTCATCCTTTCCCTCTCTTTCTTCCTGCAAATATATAAATAAAAATACATAAAAAGGTTCTGGGGAGATGGTTTATCACTTAAAAGAGCTTGTTTTCAAGGCGTGAGAACCCAGGTTCAAATTCTCAGTTCCCACATAAAGCTGGATGCACAGAGTGGCACATGTGTCTGGAGTTCATTTCTGGTAGCATGTCCATACTCTTTCCCCCCACCCAGAATAATAAATATATATATATAAATATATATATAATATATAATATATATAAATATATATATATAATATATAAATATAATATATAATATATATATATAAAACTGCCATACATATACATAAAACTGTCATACCTGATATGTGCATTACAGTATCGTTTGGCATAGTCAGTCCATGTTCCAAATTTTTGGGGAAAGAGAGCTTCAATCTGCATAAAAAGCTGTAACAATACGAGTAGTCTCAATATATTTTCAAGAAAATTATATGATAAAAGTCAATAAAAATGTCAAAAAGTATAAAAAGAAAATCTGGTTTTTCCTTGAGGTCCTTCCTTCCTCCACACCCCCATCCCACTTACTGGTCGGAGATAACAGTTACCTGTTTCTAAATCTAAATGTAATCCAGGTGTGGTGGCACACACCTTTAATCCCAGCACTTGGGAGATAGAGGTAGGAGGATCACCATGAGTTCAAGGCCACTCTGAGACTACATAGTAAATTCCAGGTCAGCCTAGGCTATAGTGAGACCCTACCTTGAAAAACCAATAATAATTAAAAAATAAAAATAAAAAAGCCAAACTAAATATAAATGTATGTTTTTCTATAGCTAAATGAGTATATATATTATATATATATGCAACTAAGATGTATGTATATATATACATACATACATATATATACTTCCACATACATCTTAGCTGACTTTAAAGTACATATACATTTTTACTTTTTTAAAATTACATGAGCAATGTAGTATAATAAAGACTGTTTAAAGGCTGAATAGCTACCTATTGCTATGCATATGTGTTAGAATATTTAAACAGACTCCTGTTATTGAATACACAGACTGTTTCTATTCTTTTGCAGTTATAAAAATACATGTAAGGGCTGGAGAGATGGCTTAGTGATTAAGGTACTTGCCTGCGAAACCTGAGGATCCAGGATGGCTCTCTAGAACCCAAGTAAGCCAGATACACAAGGTGACACATAAGCACAAAATTGTGCATGCACACAAGATGGTACACATGTCTGGAGTTTGACTGCAATGGCTAGAGGCCCTGGCGCACCAATTCTCTCCCTCTCTCTCTCTCTCTCTCTCTCTCTCTCTCATAAATACAATTTTACAAAAATCATGGCTGGGCGTGGTGGTGCATGCCTTTAATACCAGCACTCTTTGAGGCAGAGGTAGGTGGATCGCCTGAGTTTGAGGCTACCATGTGACTATATAGTGAATTCTAGGTCAGCCTGGGCTAGAGTGAAACCCTACTTTGAAAAACAAAACAAAAAATCATAATGTCAGTTTGGCATGGTGGCACACACTTTTAATCCCAACACTCAGGAGGCAGAGGTAGGCAGATCACTGTAAATTTGAGGCTAGCCTTGGACTACAGAGGGAGTTCTAGGTCAGCTTGGTATAGAATGAGATCCTACCTTGAAAACAATAACAACAAAAGAATTCAAGAGCAGGCATGGTAGCCCACAAATCCCAGCACTTGGGAGGCAGAGGTAGGAGGATCCTTGTGAATTCAAGGCCACCCTGAGACTACATAGTGAATTCCAGGTCAACCTGGGCTACAGTGAGACCCTACCTCAAAAAACCAAAAAAATAAATAAATAAATAAAAATTCATAATATCATATAACTTTATTTGTATCTATACTACATATATGAATATATCTATATATCTATTGACATTTATAACTTTCTTTTTTTGTTTTTCGAGGTAGAGTTTCAATTCACAGGCTGACCTGGAAGTCACTATGTAGTCTCAAATTGGCCTCAATCTCACAGTGATCCTCCTACCTCTCCCTTCCAAGTGCTGGGATTACAGGCGTGCACCACCACACCCGGCTGGCATTTTAAACTTTCAATCACCCATTCATCTACCCACTTTCTACCCATCCATCCACTTTGGTTTTTTGCCTACTTATTTATTTTTAAATATTTTATCTCTATTTATTTATTTAGTTAGTTAGTTAGTTAGTTATTTAAGAGAGAATATATGTGCCAGGGCCTCCTGCCACTGCAAATGAACTCCAGACACATGGGCTACTTTGTGTATCTGGCTTTACGTGAGTACTGGGGAATCAAAGCAGGACTGTGAGGATTTGCAAGCAAGTGCCTTGTTTGGTTTTTGAGATAAGGATATCTTTATGTAGCCAGGCTGCCCTCAACCTTACATTCCTCCTGCCTCTGCTCCCTGAGTGCTGTGGGCACAGGGATGTGCCACCACACCCCCTCAGCCTTTCATTTGCATTTTTTTTGGACTTTCAGGTACGTTTAAAGCAATTTTCCTTGAATTCTCCCAGAAGCCACACAACACAACACGGCCCATGTTCATAAGTGCACAGGGCTTCCTCAGGGAAGTGTGACTCTCACAGACTCATCAGTTTCATCCATCACTTCCTCCCAACCCTGTGACTACTCTAGATGCTATCTACCTCTCAGAGCAGCAAAAGCAAACTGTGTCACACAGTGCATGTTCTTGTACCCTAACCAGGCCCTGGTCTGCATGCAACCCTTAACTTCTTTCTACTTTTCCAAGAGACCCAGAAACAAGTTTTGCAGTGCAGTGAAAGAAATAAAGAAGACTCAGCTTCAATCCCAAGGTCTGAATGTGTAAACAATGCATGCAGCAAAGGAATCTCAGGAACAGATGTGAATGTTACAGGTCCGCACTAAGTGAGGATCCGTACGGTGAAGGTGAAGACTGTGCTTACCGGAGCTGCAAGCCCTCTGGGCTCACAGACCAGCAGATGCCCTACCAGCACGGAACCCTGAGCCACTGGAACCCTGGGTGCACCCCTGGTGTTTGAGGCATCTGATCTGCACTAAAACTTGCAAAGCCATGACTGACTCTGCTATCCTCTTGAGCTTGGAGTCTAACCGTGTCAGTACCTCTTCAGGCCTTCCCAGGGCTGGGGTTCCCGTGAGGAGAATGGCTCGCCTGGCTTTCTGCACCATGGGCAACAGAATTCTGCTGCGGGCTGCGGTCCTGGACTTTATGTAGTGAGATTCATCCACTATGACCACCTGGAAGTTCTGACTGTTCAGGGCATCTACCAAGGTCTCTGCGTCTGTGGTTAAAAGGCCATAACTCAGAATCGTCACTCTGCTGGTCGATATTCTCCTAGAAAAGAAAATCCATAAGCTTAAACATATCTCAGGAATAAGCCTGTCACAAACAAAGCAACTCTCGAGGAAAAAATAAGCAGAAGAAAATACAGAAGGGATGCTTTAATCCCAGCATTCAGGAAGCACAGGTGTGATTTCCAGGCCAGCCTGAGACTACATAGTGAATTACAGGTCATCCTGGGCTAGAGTGCTACTGCAACAAACCCTGGCCCCCATCCAAAAAAAACCTTGAAAACTGGGCTGGGGAGATGGCTCAGGGATTAAAGGCTCTTGTTTGCAATGCCTACTGGCCACAGTTCAATTCCTCAATACCACGTAAAGACAGGTGCACAACATGGAGTATGTATCTGGAGTTTCTTTGCCGTGACAAGAGGACCCGGCATACCCATGTGCTCGCCTGCGCTCTCGCTCTCTCTCCCTCTCTCTCCCTCTCTCCCCTTGCAAATGAATGAATAAATTAAAAAAGTGCCTTAACACCTAAGCCATCTCCCCAGTCCAATAAAAATATTTTTAAAAACTTTCAGGGCTGTATTGCTGAAGGCTCCACATGCTTTGGATGCAAGGTCACTGAGAAATCAAGCCAAAGCTAAGCTGAAAACATCCTCTCTGTAGACCAGCTGACAGAAAGCTGGGAAAAGCTATAGGACATGCAGCCCTGTGGCAGAGAGAAGTTGTCAGTGGTGAAAAAAAAGTGGACATTGCAAGCCTCAACTTTGGCTAGCCAGGCCAAATGACCAAATGGGTACAATAGTGGCATGTCTATTTTGGGGGAAACCAACTGCTCTCTAATTGGACTGAAGGACCACTCGATGAGAAGGAATACATGCCTGCTACTGAAAACCTAATCAAAAGCCTAGGCAGGAGAGGTCATGTGCCCTAGGAGTCTGACACTTGCTCATGTCTGGTAAGTGCACATATGCTCACCACACTGCTCTGTAAGCACTTCTCTTAACATTCATACCCATATATTAATGCTACTCTCTCGCTTTTGTTAGAAAAACTTCTCTTTTCAGAAGTCAGTGACCACTGGGATGACCTGAAAGTCAACATAATGCTGAGAAGAAGTGACAGAGGAGTGCACAGCACTGAAACATCTCTATCATACCTTCCAAGGCTCGGGGTCCATTGCAGAGTAGATGGCAGAAAGAATACAAGCAAGGGTAAGACTGCTTACAACGTAATCGTTCAGAAATTGGCCTTGATAGCCATGACCTTGCAGTACCTAGTACTACCTACGCAAGACCCTCATAATAGGAGGAAAAGATGATGACATCAAAATAAAAGAGAGACTAATTGAGAGAGCGAGGGGATATGATGGAAAGAAGATTTGTGAAGGGGAAGTGAGGGAGGAGAGGGAAGTATCATGGTTTATTGTGTATAATTATGGAAGTTGTTAATAAAGGTTAAAAAAAAAACTTGTGGGGCTGGAGAGATGGCTTAGTGGTTAAGGAACTTACCTATGAAGCTGAAGGACCCATGTTTGATTTCCCAGTACTCACATAAGCCTGATGTACAAGGCGGCATATGTATGTGGAGTACGTTTGCAATGGCTAGAGGCCCCAGTGTGCCCATTCTCTCTCTTCTTCTTCTATCTCTGCCTCTTTCTCTCTCCCAAGTAAATTAATTAAAAATTTGTATATTAATAATCCGGAAAACAATCCCTCTCTGTCCTTGCAAATAAATAAAAACATTGTGCATATGAACTGCTTAGAAAGCAAACTCTGCAGGAATGGCTGGGGTAAAAGCTCATATAGCTTCAAGTTAGTCAATGTCTAAAAAGTTGTGAAATATACATATACATATACATAGATAGATACATAGATAGATAGATTATTTATTTATTTGAGAAAGAGAGAGATGGGGGACGGGGAGAGAATGGGCATGTCAGGGCCTCTAGCCACTGCAAAAGAACACCAGATGCATGCGCTACCTTGTACATCAGGCTTACATGGGTACTGGGGACTCAAACCTCGGTCCTAAAGCTTCACAAGCAAATGCCTTAACCATTAAACCATCTCTCCAGCCCATGAAATATATTTTTAAATTTAAGCCACTTAGTTTTATGTATTTTAAAATGATTACATATGTCCTTAAAAGTATACATACCGTGCATTTACTTTTAAAGTATACTATCTGAAACTGTAGAGATTAAATATAGTTTTAGGTATTAAATAAGTAATTCATATTTTTAAAATGCAAATAAAATTTCTCACAATATGCTCTTCTAAATGATGGCCTATAAGTAATATTTTAACTTTTTATTTTTATTTAAGAGAGAGAGGGAAGGACAGAGCTATAAGTAATATTTTATTCAAAGCATTAGTACAATTCATGAAACTGTAGGTTTTATCCCTAGCACCAAAAAGAGAAAAAATAAACAAAAGTAAAACTATAGATGAAATATGAAGACTTTTTCTTCAAGATTAATAAACTGCTCTTACCCAATATCAGTTTTACTTTGAATGACATTGATGTCCTCTGGTTCTATCTCTGGAATCCACTTCTCTATTTCTTCCGTCCAAGGGTACCTCAAAGACGAAGGGACGACTATCAGAAGAGGCCATTCTTCTCTATAGAAGTAAGCAACTGCAATTGCCTGGATGGTCTTTCCTAGACCCATCTAAAGTTAAAACAGTATATATTAAAAATAAAGTATATAATATCTGGAAAGAAAACATTTATCAAATAGTAAAGAGTTATTACCAAAATAATTTTGGATATATATCAGTTAAATTATGTAGTTAGTAAAAAGGTAGACTCAGGGTGGCCTTGAACTCACAGCAATCCTCTGCCTCACACCTGGCTAAAAGTGTGGAATTTTAAGGATTTTTTTTTTTAAAATTAATTAATTAATTTATTTATTTGAGAGCGACAGACACAGAGAGAAAGACAGATAGAGGGAGAGAGAGAGAGAATGGGCGCGCCAGGGCTTCCAGCCTCTGCAAACGAACTCCAGACGCCTGCGCCCCCCTGTGCATCTGGCTAACGTGGGGAACTGAGCCTCGAAGCGGGGTCCTTAGGCTTCACAGGCAAGCGCTTAACCGCTAAGCCATCTCTCCAGCCCATCTAGCTACTTTTAAAAATCCTGGGCTGGAGAGATGCGCTTAACCGCTAAGCCATCTCTCCAGCCCATCTAGCTACTTTTAAAAATCCTGGGCTGGAGAGATGCGCTTAACCGCTAAGCCATCTCTCCAGCCCATCTAGCTACTTTTAAAAATCCTGGGCTGGAGAGATGCGCTTAACCGCTAAGCCATCTCTCCAGCCCATCTAGCTACTTTTAAAAATCCTGGGCTGGAGAGATGCGCTTAACCGCTAAGCCATCTCTCCAGCCCATCTAGCTACTTTTAAAAATCCTGGGCTGGAGAGATGCGCTTAACCGCTAAGCCATCTCTCCAGCCCATCTAGCTACTTTTAAAAATCCTGGGCTGGAGAGATGCGCTTAACCGCTAAGCCATCTCTCCAGCCCATCTAGCTACTTTTAAAAATCCTGGGCTGGAGAGATGCGCTTAACCGCTAAGCCATCTCTCCAGCCCATCTAGCTACTTTTAAAAATCCTGGGCTGGAGAGATGGCTTAGCGGTTAAGCGCTTGCCTGTGAAGCCTAAGGACCCCGCTTCGAGGCTCGGTTCCCCACGTCCCACGTTAGCCAGATGCACAGGGGGGCGCAGGCGTCTGGAGTTCGTTTGCAGAGGCTGGAAGCCCTGGCGCGCCCATTCTCTCTCTCTCTCTTTCTATCTGCCTCTTTCTCTCTCTGACTGTCACTATCAAATAAATAAATAAAAATAAACCAAAAATTTTTTTTAAAAAGTAGCTAGAGGTGGGTGTGGTGACACATGCCTTTAATCTCAGCACTGGAAAAACAGGTAGAAGAATTGCTGTTAGTCCAAGGCTGAGACTACAGAGTGAGTTCTAGGTCAGCCTAGGCTAGAATAAGACCCTACTTCAAAAAAAAAAAAAAAAAAAAAAAGAGAGAGAGAGAGAGAATCAATAACCAGGTGTGTGGAGGCCTAAAGGTGCAGTTAAATAGATCAAATTTTCCCTAAATTAGTAATGCTGATACAACTTAAACTATGCTGACTTCACTCTCTGTGGAGAATTTGTTCTTTATCAGAAGGTAGCAAGACCCCAGGAGATAAACTACCCCTCACACTACAGCCAAGCCACAGCTAAATCCACAGAGGAACTGGGGAGATGAGCAAGAGTGCTGCTTCCATGCTGAACTTGATAATCAGCGCCAGGGTGCAGGAGACAGACCCTGAGGATACTCAGCACCTACCAAAGCAGAAATGAAGAGGCTCCTAAGAGCTCATTCACCCACCACGGCTCGGAATTTTGTGGAAGGGGGGGAGGAAATATTGTAAGAACCACAGGTTGAGATAGATATCATGCCCAGAGGTATTCCCTACCTCTAAAAATAACGTACTGCTGCTCCAACAACGCATAAACCACAACCCCATGGGGAATATCTGCAACTCCACTGAGGAGGGTTCCCAATGGAATGGAAGCA
This sequence comes from Jaculus jaculus, assembly GCF_020740685.1. Classification (NCBI taxonomy): domain Eukaryota; kingdom Metazoa; phylum Chordata; class Mammalia; order Rodentia; family Dipodidae; genus Jaculus; species Jaculus jaculus. Next base: position 2,411,627 of record NC_059106.1, on the reverse strand, counting down.
GGGACGAGGGAAAAGAGGGCACCAACACATGATGTATCCATACGAAATATGTTGTTAATAATAATAAAATATTTTTAAAAAGAAAAAGCAAGAAATATGTAAATAAATAAAACTAAGGTGCCAAAAAATAGTACATTTTACCTACGTTTTCAAAACAATATTTCACCCTCTCATGCAAAAGAATAATTTCAAGTTTTCTAAATGTCTTATTCCATAAAATTATTAAAAGCAATTTAACAAGTTCCTTGGTAAACAATCATAGTTTTAAATATTTATTTATTTGAGAGAGAGGAAGAAGCAGAGAGAGAGAGACACTGAGACAGAGAGAATGGACACACTAGGGCCTCCAGCCACTGAACATTCTAGATGCATGCGCCCCCTTGTGCATCTGGCTTACATGGGTCCTGGAGAGTCAAACCAGGATCCCTTGGCTTTGCAGGCAAACGCCTTAATAGCTAAGCCATCTCTCCAGCCCAATAATTGTAGTTATAATGTTTTATATTGTGATTGCTCTTATAGAGCAATTTTTTTCTTTTTCTTTTTTTCAAAGTAGAGGTTCACTCTAGCCCAGGCTAACCTGGAATTCACTATGTCATCTCAGGCTGGCCCCGAATTCACAGTGATTCTCCTACCTCTGTCTCTCAAGTGCTGGGATTAAAGGCATGTGCCACCACGCCCGGCAGAGCAATTTTTATACACATATGTTAGGGAAGATTACAGCTGACTGAGAATGTTATGAAATCAAAAATTTCCCAAGTTTCAAAGTTAAAGCAGCTGGCCCCTTTTAGGTGTGGAAATGTTGGAAGGGAAGTTATCTTTAAAATAGAGGTTCTATTTTTTTCTAGAAGAGTCTCCTGGGGAAGACTCCATTAGGTATGCAGATTTAAAACCTTTGAGAGGACTTAAATTAAGTAAGGAAACCAATGTGGAGAAATGTCAGACTGAAAACTAGGCTCTGTTGTTTTTATTGTTAGAAGGGCACATATTAGGGCTGGAACAGTGGCTCCGCGGTTCAGAAGCCTGCCTGCAAACAACCCGGGTTCAATTTCCCAGTAGCCATGTAAAGCCAGATGCACAAAGTGGTGCATGCATATAGACATCTAGAGTTCATCTGTAGCAGCTAGAAGTCCTGGCGCACCCATTTTCTCTCTCTCTCTCTCTCTCTGCTTACAAATAAATAAAAATGAGTAAATAATTTTTTTGAGGTAGGGTCTCACTCTGGCCCAAGCTGGCCTGGAATTCACAATGTAGTCTCAGAATAGCCTTGAATTCATGGACATTCTCCTACCTCTGCCTGTTGAGTGCTGGGATTAATAGGTGTGCACCACCACTATGCCAGATTAAAAAAAAAAATTAGGTGCATTTTTTTTAGCAGAACTATTTCCTTTGGATTTAAAAAATATATTTTTATTTGTTTATTTGAGAAAGAGACAGAGAGAGAGAATGGGCACAGCAGGGCCTCCAGCCATTACAAACGAACTCCAGATGCATTAGCCCCCTTGTGCATCTGGCTGACGTGGGTCCTGGGGAAGTGAGCCATGAACCCAGGTCCTTCCGCTTCACAGGCAAGCATTTAACTGCTAAGCCATCTCTCCAGCCCTCGTTTGGATTTTTAATTTTAATATTTATTTATTTGTTTTTTTAAATTTTTTATTTATTTATTTATTTATTTGACAGATAAAGAGGGAGAGAATGGGTCTGCCAGTGCCTCCAGCCACTGCAGAACTCCAGATGCGTGTGCCCCCTTGTGCATCTGGCTTATGTGGGATCCGGTGAATCAAACCTGGGTCCTTCGGCTTTGTAGGCAAAGGCCTTAACTGCTAAGCCATCTCTCTAGCCCTGTTTTTGTTTTTTTTGAGGTAGGGTCTCAGTCTATCTAGCTCAGGCTGACCTGGAACTCACTCTGTAGACCCACGCTGGCCATGACCTCATGGCGATCCTCCTACCCCTGCCTCCCCAGTGCTGGGACTAAAGGCGCGCAGCATGACACTGGGCTTCTTTTTGATTTTTCAGATTACGTTAGTTTTCCTATAGAGAGCTTTGTATGGCCTACAGGAAACCACGGTTTGTTCTCAGAAGTGGGGGGGGGGGAGTGAACTCGGGGAATATCAAATGTTCTTGTCTCTCTCTGAAGCCTGGGGGCAGGGAAAAGCCACTGGGAAATGGATACAGGCCCCATCTCCTCTTCCTTCTACACTGAAGAGACCACACCTCAAGAAAGCATGATTTGCTGATGGCTGGGTCAGATTCACTGCAGGGCTAGGCTCTCTAGAAGCTGGAAGGGAACACACTCTGCAGGGCTAGGCTCTCTAGAAGCTGGAAGGGAACACACTCTGCAGGGCTAGGCTCTCGAGAAGCTGGAAGGGAACACACTCTGCAGGGCTAGCTGGGTGAAAGTGATGAAGCATGTCTCTCAAGCTAAAACACTGAGTTGGGGTTGGTGGCAGAACTCAAGCAAGTCTCCAGTTTAAAGAATGGCTTAGAGAACAATGGCAAAAAGCAAAGCAGGGAGAAGGTTCTGGAATGGCATTTGGTGACCTGGATGTGAGGAAAATGTGTTTTGAGGAAAACCATTTCTTCTAGCAAGACTTAGTGTCAAGAAATTAACAAGACACTAGTCTGGGATGGAGAGTTGGTGCACTAAGAGTGCTTGCCACACAAGCACGAGGGACCGAGTGACACCCCACTTCCACTCCTTTTTAAAAAAATATTTTTATTTATTTGCAATCAGAGAGAGAAAGAGAGAGAATGGGCAAACCAAAGCCTTTAGCTGCTGCAAACAAATTCCAGATCCATGTACCACTTTGTGTGTCTGGATCACGTGGGTGCTGAGGAATCAAACTCAGGTCATTAGGCTTTGCAGGCAAGTGCCTTACCTGCTGAGCCACCTCTCCCCACACCAGGCTCTTATACAGAAGTCTCATTCCCTCAAGTTTCTAGGCAAGTTCCAGCCTGGGGCTGGGTGTGGTGGCACACACCTTTAATTCCAGCACTTGAGAGGCAGAGGTAGGAGGATGGCAGAAAGTTGGAGGCTGCCCTGAGACTAAATACTGAATTTCTGGTCTAGAGTGGGCTAGAGTGAGACCCTACCTGGAAAAACAAAAAATAAAAACAAACAAACAAAACCCCACAACAAGTAAAAGAAAGAAGTTCTAGCCTGATGTCAACCTCTGGTCTCCACACACCCAGGCAAAAAAGTCAATGTCGGGCTGGAGAGATGGCTTAGCAGTTAAGCGCTTGCCTGTGGAGCCTAAGGACCCTGGTTGGAGGCTCAATTCCCCAGGACCCACATTAGGCAGATGCACAAGGGGGCACTTGCGTCTGGAGTTTGTGTGCAGTGGCTGGAGGCCCTGGTATGCCCATTCTCTCTCTCTCTCTCTCTAACTGCCTCTTTCTCTCTCTCTCTCTGTAACTTTTGAATAAATAAATAAAAATAAACCAAAAAAAATTTTTTTAAAGTCTATGTGGGCTGGGCTTGGTAGCACATACCTTTAATCCCAGCAGGTGGGAGGCAGAGGTAGAAGGCTCACTCACTGTGAGTTCCAGGCCACCCTGAGACTAAATAGTAAATCCCAGAGATCAGCCTGGGCTAGATTAAGACCCTACCTCTCCAAAAAAAAAAAGCCGATAAAATTTTTCAGTGGCTGGAGAGATAACTCAGAGGTTAAAGGCACTTGTTTGCAAAGCCTGACAGCTTGGGTTTGATTCCCCAGTACCTACATAAAGCTAGATGCACAAAGTGCTGCATGTGTCTGGAGTTCATTTGTAGTGGGAGGAGGCCCTGGTGCACCCATTTTCTCTCTCCTTGTGAATAATCAATAATTATTTTTTAAGTCTCAAAAAACTGGGCATGGTGGTGCACACCTTTGATCCCAGCAACTGGGATGCAGAAGTAGGAGAATCAACGTGGATTTGAGGCAAACCTAGGACAACAGAGTGAATTGAGATCAGCCTAGGCTACAGTAGAGCCTACCTCGAAAATAAACAAACACACACAAAAGATAGTGTATGTTAAAACAAAGGACTTTGAAACAAAGAGCAGACAGAATCCGCTTCTGGCAAGTTTGATGACTGTTATCTCCAGCCACAGATCAGTTCTGCCAGGCACTTTATGAAAGATTGGATGAAGAAATCCCTGGCTCAGTATTGTAAATAATTACAGTGTAATGCTTTATATCCTTTTATGTGGCAACACTGTAATTTGAAGATAACATCAGAACTAGGAATAAAGAATTCCATGCTAAAATTCAGATTAGTATATTAAAGTAACATTTTTTTGTAGTCATATATAATGACACAAAATTATGGTGGAGTGAAGAAATAAACAAAATGAAAATCATTCCACTTTCAAAACAAGGAGTCAAGTGCAAATCAGTCAGTGGCTGGCCAACCACAGCTTCAGAGGCAAATGTTTTACTAGGTATTTGGGATGCTTTCAGTGGAACAAATACATGGCTTAATCTGTCAATTCACCTGTTATGCGGAGCACTGCTTTAGAACCATGACCACAGCACTCATGAGCTCACAGCAGCTGTAATGACCCGCACCATGCCTGTGTACGAGAGGGCCATCCACACTCCATCCTGGACGACAAGTGGTTCATGAGCCCCCACCCTCTTTAAAGAGCTACTGAGAGTTCACAGCTGGTAAAGGAAGGTAAGTATGATCAAGACATATATACATGCAATATGCCCAAGAGAAAATATTTTAAGAAAGAAACAACACTTCTTTTTTTTTTTGGGGGGGGGGTTTGAGGTAAGGTCTCACTGTAGCCCAGTCTGACCTGCAATTCACTACATAGTCTCAGGATGGCCTCGAACTCTCAGAGATCCTCCTACTTCTGCCTCCCAAGTACTGGGTTTAAAGGTGTGCACCACCACACCTGGCAAAAGCAACTCTTTCTGAAGAAAATGTTTGGTTAATGAAAAATCAAACAATGTCCAAGATTCACTACTCAGATTCTGAATCAAGGTCCCTATAAGATGGGTCTTAAATACATTACTGAGGAAGTAAAAAAAAGCAGTCTTGGTTAATTAAAATGGTTTATGTAAATGGTTACCATGAAAAGTAAACAAGAAAAAAAGAGGATACCCAATTGTATCCTTACCAGTTGTCAAAATGTCACAACTGTGACTGAGAAGGTGACTCAGTGGTTAAAGGAACTTGCTTGCAAAACTTGCTGGCCCTGGGCTAGAGAGATGGCTTAGCAGTTAAGGTGCATGCCTATGAAGACTAAGAATCCAGGTTCAATTCTCCAGGTCCCAAGTAAGCCAGATGCACATGGTGGCACTTGCATCTGGAGTTCGTCTGCAGCGACTAGAGGTCCTGGTGTGTTCCCCCCCACCGTGTCTGTAATAAATAAATAAATAAATAAAATCTTAAAGAAAAAACCAACCTGCTAGCCCTGGTATGATTCCTCAGTACCCACATTAAGCTAGATGCATAAAGTGGTACATGAGTCTGGAATAAGTTCATTTGCAGTGGTAAGAGGCCCTGATATGTCCATACTTTCTTTCTCTAATAAAAATTAAAATATAGGCTGGGCATGGTGGTGCACGCCTTTAATCTCACCATTTAGGAGGCAGAGGTAGAGGACTGCTGTGAGTTCGAGGCCACTCTGAGACTACAGAGTGAATTCCAGGTCAGCCTGGGCTAGATTGAGACCCTACCTCAACCCCCGCCTGCTGTGTAGGAGGCACCCACGGAGCCCAGCAGGAGTGACATGATCCCACAGCCAGTGAGTCAGTCAGTCAGTAGATACAGAAGATCCAGACTCAAGAACAATTCATCCTGGGGCCAAACACGTCCTACCTATAGTGAGATGCCCATGGTAAGGAACCACGCCAATGAAGCAGCAGGGCCCTCACGCTGGAAGAGCTCAGGGTGGCCCACATCTGCAAGAAGATTACTTGAGCCACTGGCATGGAGCAAATCCACTGAGTCCCTGCAGGCCGCTGTATAGCAGCTGAGGAGCTCTGCTCCAGCTCATCCTCTTTCCCAAGAAGCCCCCAAGAAGGGGCAGTTCTGAAACTAGCCACCCTGCTGACTGAACCCCTGATGCCCATTCTGGACACCTACAAAATGGAGGAAGCCTGTCTTCACAAAGAGGAAGGACTTCAAGGCTTTTGTCAGTCTTCATAAGGCCAACACATCCCCTTCCTCTAGGGCCAAGGAAGCTGCAGAACAGAATGGTGAAAATAAAAATAAAATAAAATAAAACAGGGCTGGAGGCATGGCTTAGCAGTTAAAGCACTTGCCTGTGAAGCCTAAGGACCCAGGTTTGATTCCCTAAGCCAGGTGCACGTGGTGGTGTATGCATCTGGAGTTCGTTTACAGTTGCTGGAGGCCCTATTGCACCCATTCTCTCTATCAGCCTTCTCTCTATCTCCAGTTAATAAAAAAAAAAATTAAAAACATGTCTGCCAGATATGGTCACATAAGACTTTAATCCCAGCACTTGGAAGGCACACATAAGAGGATCACTGTGAGTTCAAGGCCAGCCTGAGAATTCACAGCGAATTCCAGGTCAGTCTGGGCTAGAGGGAGACCCTAATTTGAAAAACCAACAAAACAAACAAACAAACCCAATGTTCTATTGGGGCATTATAATAAATTTTCAGTAAAGTGAAAAAATTAAATTTTATGAGTTTAGAGAATATGAGACTATTTTCTGAGATATTATTTTTCTTTTGTCTTTTTATACAACAACCCCTTATCAAGGTAGATTTTCCTAGGTCTAGACTATATTTCTTCTCTAGGGAAGAATTTATAGAGGTGATTTCTGGGTTAAATATGGTTACAGACAATTTCTCCCATAATGCAAAGCTATCATGAACTCTAGGCTGTGTTACAGGAAGGTGAAATCTATTTGGTTTCTGACATTTTTGGCGATGGGGATTCCTGCTTGTTTTCCCAAAATAACTAAATATATTATTGAATAACTTCCCTATTCCTTCTCCTTTCAGTAGAATTTATAGTGGCTTCCAGCTTCTTAAATGAACCTATGTGCCAAACAGGCTCAAGAGTGAACAGTCTATCAATTATTACTTAAGGAATTCAAATTTAAGCTATAAAAGAAATGAGAAGTTCCAAAATTATAAGGTCATCACATGCTAATGACAGTACTCATTTATAAAATATTATCCATGTCAAAATAAAAAACTGAGTCTGGTTTTTGTGATCCCAGTTGAAAATCCAATGAAAATGTTATTTAAGAAAATCTTTCTAAGCCGGGCATGGCAGCACATGCCTTTAATCCCAACACTCGGGAGGCAGAGGTAGGAGGATTGCCATGAGTTCAAGGCCACCCTGAGATGACAGAGTTAACTCCAGGTCAGCCTACCTCAAAAAAAAAAAAAAAAGAAAAAGAAAAAAGAAAGAAAGAAAGAAAGAAAATCTTTCGAAAAAGTAAATTTCAAGATGGGTAAAGCATCAAATGTATTATTTGTACTGGGCATGGTTGTACACACTTGCTTAAAAAGCCTGATGACCGGGCTGGAGGGATAGCTCAGTGGTTAAGATTTTGCCTGCAAAGCCAAAGGACCCAGGTTGGATTCCCCAGGACCCAGTTAGCCAGATGCACAATGGGATGCACGCATTGGAGGAGTTTGTTGGCAGTGGTTAGAGGCCCTGGCACGCCCATTCTCTCTCCTCTCTTTCTCTTCTGCCCCCCTTTCTCTGTCAAACAAATAAATAAAAATTAAAAAATATATTTTTAAACAGCCTGATGGCTGGGTTTGATTCTACGTAAAGCCAGATGCACAAAGCAGAGCTTGTGTCTAGGGTTTGTTTGCAATGACAAGAAGCACACTAGTGTGCCTATTCTTTCTCGCTCATAAATAAAAATATATTTTTTAAAAACTTGGGCTGGAGACATGGCTCAGCAGTTAGGGAGCTTACCTAGCCTAACAACCCAAGCTCGATCCCCAATACCTATGTAAAGCCAGATGTGCAAAGGGGCACATGCATCTGGAGTTCATTTGCAGTTCATTTAGGCCTTGATGTGCCCATTCTCATTCTCTCTCTCTCTCCTCTTTATGCTAATAAATAAATAAATAAATAAATAAATAAATAAATAAAAACATGATAATGGGGGTGAAAAGGGCCAAGTAAGGTCAGGGGAAGAGATTGAGTAAAGGAAAGGTGGAGGGACAGCTAATCAAAATCTAAGAGGATATAAATAAATCACAAGGAATCCTCCAGTTTTGAACAATGGAACACTCAGGAGCTGTAGATCGTTGCTAGAAAATTTTCAGCGCCAGGGATGGGATATTTTCCAGGACTTTTTGGCCAGGGAGGTCCCTGATGCCCCCAAAACATTACAGGCCATTGCCGAGGCCCTTGGTTTCCCACCAGGAATAGATGGTAAGACCCTATTGCTGAAGACTCCACATACTTGGACTGCAAGGCCACTGAGAAATCCTACTGGAACCGAGCTGATAACTTCCTCCATGTAGACCAGCTGACAGAAAGTTGAAAAAGCCATTCTACATGTAGTTCAATGTGAGAAAGAGATACCACCAGTGAAGATACTCAACAGTGGACACTGCAAGCCTTATAATTGGCCAGCCAGGCCAAATGAGCCAATGGGTGCAATAGTAACACGTCTATCATGGTGGAAACCAACTGCCCTCCAATTGGACTGGAGGCCCGCTCCATGGGAGGGAATACATCCCTGATGCTGAAAACTTAAAACAGGGGTAGTCATGAGCCCTAGGGGTATTGAACCTAGGTCCTTTGGCTTTGCAGGCAAGTGCCTTGAGTACTAAGCCATCTCTCCAGCTCTTTTTTGTTGTTTTTGTTTTTTGAGGTAGGATTTCACTCTAGCCCAGGCTGACCTGGAATTCACTAGGTAGTCTCAGGGTGGCCTTGAACTCATGGTGATCCTTCTACCTCTGCCTCCTGAGTGCTGGGCTTAAAGTTGTGTGCCACCACGCCCAGTGTCTTTCACCTTTCAATGACTCAAGCAGTCATTACAACCAAAATAAAGTTACTTATTTTATTTATTTATTTATCTTTTAAACAGAAGCTATTTTCATTTATTTATTTTTAATATATTTTATTTTGTTTATTTATTTGAGAGGAGAGAGAGAGAGATTGGGTACACCAGGGCCTTCAGCCACTGAAAATGCACACACCTCCTTGTGTGTTTAGCTTATGTGGGTCCCGGGGAATCAAACCTGGGTCCTTTAGCTTTACAGGCAAGTGCCTTTAACTGCTAAACCATCTCTTTAGCCCCAAAATAATTTTTTTTTTTCAAGGTGGGGTCTCACTCTAGCTCAGGCTGACCTGGAATTCACTATGTTGTCTCAGGGTGGCCTTGAACTCACAGAGATCCTCCTACCTCTGCCTCTCAAGGGCTGGGATTAAAGGTGTGCACCACCACACCTGGTTCAAAATAAATTTTTTAACTGAACATCAAAGAGGTTGACCTTAGCTGGGCGTAGTGGCTTATGCCTTTAATCCCAGCACTCGGGAGGCAGAGGTAGGAGTATTGCTGTGAGTTCGAGGCCACCCTGAGACTACATAGTAAATTCCAGGTCAGCCTGGGCTACCATGAAACCCTACCTTGAAAAAAAAAGTTAACCTTCAAACTACACTTCCTTCTCAAACCTCCATACCATTCTGCATTAGAGGAAAAAAAAACAAAAACAAAAAACTTCTGCATAGAATGAAAGTCAAGCCTCCTCTTAATCTAATAAAGTCTCATCGTTTTCCTCTGCCATCATGGAGCCTCCCCTTAAGCCTATAAGCCGAAATAAACCTCTTTTTCCCACAAACTGCTCTTAGTCGGGTAATTTCTACCAGAAGTGAGAACCTAACCACAACAGTAAAGTGGTACCAAGGAGTGGCGTTGCTGCTAGACAACTGACTGTGTGGCTTTGGCCTTTTGGAGCTGATTTTCAAGAGGAATGTGGAAGGATTTGAAACCTTAGCTTAAGAGATGCCTTGCAGTGCTGTAAGTACAGCTTGATGGACTATTCTGGTCAGGGCTGCAAGACCTGAATGCAGTAAAAACTGTGGACTGTGAGGTTTGGCTTATGAGGGTGAGAAAGAACTTTGCTTGGAATGGGCTAGCAGTTTGTGTGAGAAGCTTGCTGTTATGCCTATGTCCTGAGAAGTTGTGCAGGGTTGCTTTGCGTCGAAATGAATTGGTGTGAACAGAGGGATATGGCACAGAAAAAAATGAAGTCTTTGGTCTATATTGTTGCCCATTCACCTGAAAATTGTTTGAGAGATTACAACCATTGAGATTGGGCCAGCTAACCTGCACTGGGGCAACAGGAAGAATGTAGACTCTTGGAAGGGGCCTGAGTGCTCAAGGAGTGTCCTGTTCTGCAAAGTTTGCTTTATTCCACCCTGGATTAACAAATTGGCACCCTACCTGGTATTGTGGAGTATAAGAAATGCAGGAAAGAGAGGGTCATTGAGTTTGCAACACAGTCTCTTGTTTTGGAAACGGCCATGGGCAGTGTGAAACAGGTTTTCTGGATGTCTGCATGGAGACCCCATGGGGCCATGAGGAGGAACTGTGGATGGCAGTGGAGACCCAGTGGAGCTGCCGGGATCACGAGATGGCTGCCAAGGAAAGCTGCATGAAGTTTTCCAGGACTGAGTAGCCTAGCTGAAGGGGCGGAATTGGAGCTGCAGAGACTTGTTGCTGGTTAGAATTAGTGGACTTGGAGATTCGGCATTGGCTAGAGTTGTTGGACTTGGAGTTACAGAGTTTGGTGTTTCTCCTGTTTAAATCATGTATTGCTTGAATATTTTTTTGCTATAGCCAATGCCATCTTTTGTAGTGTGAATATTTACTCTGTGCCATTATGGAGTTTAGGGGGGACTTTTTTTTTTTTGTATTATGGCTCAGTTAAAAGACCTTGGACTATGGGATGTATGAACATCATTGGAATTGATAAAAACTATGGGGACTTTTAAAGTTGGACTGAATGCATTGTATTTTATATCATGTATGAATATCAGTTTATGGGGGCCAGGGGCAGAATGTGGTGATTTGATTCAGGTGTCCCCAATAAACTTAGGCGTTCTGAATGCTAGGTTCCCAGCTGATGGAGATTTGGGAATTCACCTCCTGGAGGCAGTGTATTGTTGGGGGCAGGCTTATGGGTGTTATAGCCAGTTTCCTCGTGCCAGTGTTTGGCACACTCTCCTGTTGCTGTTGTCCACCTTATGTTGGCCATGGGGTGATGTCCACCCTCTGCTCATGCCATCGTGTTCCCTGCTATCATAGAACTTCCCCCTTAAGCCTATAAGCCAAAATAAATCTTTTTCCCAGAAGCTGCTCTTGGTTGGATGATTTCTACCAGCAATGCAAACCTGACTGCAACGACTAGTTTTAAGGATTTAAAATTACATTTAGACTAAAAAGATGGAGGTCAGTAAAGTGCTTGCCATGCAAATGAGGACTGGTGTTTGATTGCCATGGACTAGTGTGCATGCCAGGGTCCCTGTGTCCATGTCAATGTCTGGGATCTGAAGAGACAAGGCTCCCTCTGCATCCATGTCAATGTCTGGGACCTGAAGAGACCAGGGTCCCTGCATCCATGTCATTGTCTGGGATATGAAGAGACTAGGGTCCCTGCACCCATGTCAATGTCTGGGATATGAAGAGATAAGGGTCCCTTTGTCCATGTCAATGACTAGGACATGAAGAGACAAGGGTCCCACAGCCATGTCATTGTCTGGGACATGAAGACAGCAGGGTCCCTGCGTCCATGTCATTGTCTGGGATATGAAGAGACTAGGGTCCCTGCACCCATGTCAATGTCTGGGATATGAAGAGATAAGGGTCCCTTTGTCCATATCAATGACTAGGACATGAAGAGACAAGGGTCCCACAGCCATGTCATTGTCTGGGACATGAAGACAGCAGGGTCCCTGCGTCCATGTCAATGTCTGGGATATGAAGAGGCAAGGGTCCCTGAACCCATGTCAATGTCTTGGAAATGAAGAAAGCAGGGTCCCTGCTTCCATGTCAATGTCTGGGCATTTAAGAAACAAGAATCCCCAGGTGCAGGCTCAGCAATGTGACTATTCCAATCAGTGAGTCCTAGGCCCAACTGTGAAGGTAGACATCTCACTTCACATCCTAGCTTCTGCATGTATACACCTATTCCCACACTCATACATACATACATGCACATTACACAGGCACACAAGCATGCCCCAAAGAGTTAACATTTCTCTTTGGTGAAAACATATCCAAGCCAGGCATGTTGTTGTACACCTTCATTCCCAGTACTGGGAAGCAGAGGTAGCAGGATCACTGTCAATTCGAGGCCAGCCTGAGACTACAGAGTGGATTTCTCATCAGTCTGGGCTAGAGTTCCCACAAGCTGTTCTTGATCAGGTGTGTTCTGCCAGCCACGAGCCATCGGCATGAGCACTAAGCTGGCTACAACGCCCTATATCTGCATTGTATTCATAAATACTCTTGTATATTTTTTTAAAAGAAGTAAGCTATTGCCAGGCATGATGGTGCACACCTTTAACTCCAGCACTTGGGATGCAGAAGTAAGAGGACAGCCATGAGGCCACCCTGAGACTACACAGTGAATCCCAGGTCAGCCTGAGCTAGAGTGAGACCCCACTTCAAAAAAACAAAATAGTAATTGTAAAGAATTCTATCTCAAGTATTTTTTTTCTTTTCTTTTCTTTTTTTTTTTCTTTTGAGGTAGGTTCTCACTGTGGTGCTGGCTGACTTGGAATTCACTATGTAGTCTCAGGGTGGCCCCTTGAACTCACGGTGATCCTCTTACCTCTGGCGCCCGAGTGCTGGGATTAAAGGTGTGCACAACCACGCCTGGCTTTATCTTAAGTTTTTAAAAACTGTTACTAGTTCTTTCAGTTATGTTTTGAAGAGTATGTTTTATGACTATCCATAAAGGCATTGAGAAAAACAACACAACTATCAAACTAGCATTAGGAATTTGAGCACTGGGCCCGGGGATAGTGATGCATGTTTTTAATCCCAGCACTCAGGAGGCAGAGATGGGATGATCACCAATAGTTCAAGGCCACCCTGAGACTACATAGTGAATTCCAGGTTATCCTGGGCTAGAGTGAGATCTTACCTTGAAAAACCAAAACAATAAGAAGAAGAAAAGAAAAGAAATTTGAGCATTGGGCTGGAGAGATGATTCAGCATTTAATGTGCTTGCCTGCAAAGCCCAACAACCTGAGTTCAATTCCCCAGTACCCATATAAAGCCAGATGCACAGTGGCTCATGTATCTGGAGTTCTGCATTGGCTAGAAGCCCTGGTGCCTTCTCTCTCTCTGCTAGGCATGGTGGCACACACCATTAATCCCAGCACTTAGGAGGCAGAGGTAGGAAGATCACCCAGAGTTTGAGGCAACCCTGAGACTACATAGTGAATTCCAGGTCAGCTTGGGCTGGAGTGAGACCTTACCTTGAAAAAATAAAAAAGCCAGGCATGGTGATGCATGCCTTTAACCCCAGCACTTGGGAGGCAGAGGAAGGAGAATGGCCATGAGTTCAAGACCACCCTGAGACTACAGAGTAAATTCCAGGTCAGCCTAGGCTAGAGCAAGACTCTACCTCAAAAAAAAAAAAAAAAAAAAAAAGCTGGGCATGGTGGTGCATGCCTTTAATACCAGCAATTGGCAGGCACAGGTAGAAGGATCACAGTAAGTTCGAGGCTACCCTAAGACTACATAGTGAATCCCAGGTTAGCCAGGGCCAGAGCAAAGTCCTACCTTGAAAAACCAAAATAATAATAATAATAAAATAAATTTGAGCATTATGCTATCCTGTAAGACTCTGAAAATGTGCTTAAAAGGTATGCACATATATTATGTTTCAATGCCTTCATACACTAACAACTGGGATTTTAATGCAAAAACATTAATCTGGATGTATATAAGTGCATACCATTTAAATGTATACAGTTGGTTAGTGATAATAAAAGTCCATTTAGGCATAAGTTTTAGAGCAAACAAATGATCATGAAAACAAAATTTTCAGATTTTTTTAAAGTTAAAATTTTAAAAATATTTCTTATTATTTATTAGAGACATAGAGAGAGAAAATGGGCGCACAACATCCTATGGACACTGTAAATGAACTCTATATGCATGTGTCACCTTGTGCATCTGGCTTATGTGGGACCTGGAGAATCAAACCTGGATCCATAGGCTTTGCAGGCAAGCTCCTTAACCACTAAGCTATCTCTCCAGCCCAAAAGTTAAATATTTTAAAAGTTTTACATTTAGCTTTAAGCAAGCAGAACTATGACATAGAGAAAAAATGAGCCGGGTGTGGTGGCACACACCTTTAATCCCAACACTCGGGAGGCATAGGTAGGAGGACTGCTGTGAGTTCGAGGCCACCCTGAGACTACATAGTGAATTCCAGGTCAGCTGAGCTAAAGCAAGACCCTACCTCGGAAAACCAAAAAAAAAAAAAAAAAGCTATTGCAACCATTTGAGGAACCACACTTCAAAGCACACATATGCATCTTAGACAACATAAAACTTTAGATCACTGATGTTAATGATCACACATGTCTCTGACATAGGCCTGTTTGGATCTCATTCCATTCATACAGACATAGTTATAAGAGAAAACAAGAGACAAGTAGTGGATAGAGAAAGCAGAAGACACTACACAGGAGCTGTACTTCTGCAAAGGATTCGCAGTACTTACTTCATCAGCCACCATGCACCTGGAAAAAAGAAAAACAAGTTAATTTCTTAATTGTAAAAACATCTTCAAATCTGTGATTAAGTAACTTGCCACAGGATTGCTTACAAAGGCTAGATAATGAAGCCAGAGAGAGCTTTCTAGAGTATGGGTACGACCACAGCCCGTGCTGGTTGAACATGCCTCCAAGTGCCAATGCCAAATGGCTATGTGGGGGTGGCTCGGATATGCTATTTCCATTGCTTGTTCTTGGAGAGAACTGCAATGACCCTTCACCGCTGAGCAAAAGGGCCAGTGATGTGACAATGACTTTCAGCTTCATGCTTAAACTTGAAGATTATTTTGTCCTGGAGATTAGAAAAATGACGTATTCAAGTAAAAAAACAAAAAATCTACGGTGTAAACATCTAATTATATGAGCCACACTATGTATATTTCTGAGTTTTCATTTTTATTTTGCTAAACTTTCTATGCTGTTTTTTCCTTATTAGTTTCTAGAAGAAAATTTAATCTAGTAAAAACTGAGGATAGGACTCATAGAATGGATGTAATTAATATTGATTATCAACTTGCCAGGATCTAGAATCAGCCAAGAGACAAACTTCTGGACATGCATGTGAGGAAGCTTCTAGATGAGGTCTGACTACGGATGGCACCATTCCATGGACTGGGATCCCAGAGTGAGCAAAGAGAAGAAAGCCAGCCATGCACCAGCACTCGTCTCTGTTTCCTAACTGTGATACAGCGAGATCAACAACCCCGCCTCCTGCCTCCGTGCCTTCCCCACCATGACAGGCGGCATCTTCTTGACTATAACCTGAAAAGACAGTTCCTCTCCTGAGTTGCCCTTGTCAGGCAACTGCAATTTTGTTGCAGTGACAAGCATGAGCACCCTGGAGTTGTAAGTAGAAAAAGGAAGAAGGGAAGGAATAACAAGCAGATCAGGGTCACCAGTGCTCCTTTAGAGATAGTAAGACATCATGAGAGAAAGGACATTTACAAGCAGCATAAAGAAGCTCTAGGGGCTAAAGAGATGGCTCAGTTGCTAAAGGCACTTGTTTGCAAAGCCTGAACATCCTGGTTCAATTCCCCAGTACTCACATACAAAGCCAGATGCACAAAGTGGTACGTGCATCTGGAGTTCATTCGCAGTGACAGGAGGCCCTGGCACACACCCATTCTCTCTCATAAATAAATATTACAAAAAATTCCATTTTCACTAAATCCTTCTGGAAACAGGCTGATAAGATGAGCCCAGAAGTGTCTCCTAGGTGATTCTAAATCTCACCAAGTTCAAAATCAAGATTAACTATCACAAACTGGATGTGGTGGCACAAGCCTTTAATCCCAGCACTTTAATAATCCCAGGTCAGCCTGAGCTAGATGAAGACCCTACCTCAAAAAACAGAAAGTGGGGCGTGATGGCACACACCTTTACTCTCAGCACTCAGGAGGCAGAGGTAGGATTGCTGTGAGTTCAAGGTCACCCTGAGACTACATAGTGAACTCCAGGTCAGGGTGGGCTAAAGGGAAACCCTACCTAAAAAACCCCAAACAAACAAACCAAGATTAACTATCATGGGCAAGGAAGATGGCAGTTAAATGCACTTGCTTGCAAACTTGATGGCCTGATGGTTTAATTGCCCAATACCCATGTAAAGCTGGACACTAAGATGTACACATGTAGGAGCAAGAGATCCCAACATACCCATAAACACATGCAAATGAATAAATAAATGAGTAAAGTAATTAAAAAAGATTTACTATCACATGGCTAATACAATTTTTCACTTTAGTAGAAAACTTGCAGCATGTTTAAATGAAAACTACAACTTTCTTTTTGTTTGTTTTTGTTTTTATAGATATGGTCTCACATTAGCCCAGGCTGACCTGGAATTCACTGTGTCCTCTCAGGGTGGCCTTGAACACGCAGAGAGCCACTTACCTCTGCCTCTAATTCCAGCACTCCGGAGGCCAGAGGTATGAGGATTGCAATGCGTTTGAGGTCACCTGAGACTATGTAGTGAATTACAGATCAGGGCAGGCTAGTCCAAGACGCTACCTGGGGGGTAGGGAGGGAGGCAGCTTCCAGCAAGACTTTATCTTGAAAAATAAAACAAAACAAAAAGCAGCTTCCCTCTCACTGAGTTGCTTTTAAAAGCCTAGAAGCCCTTGCTCTTGACCATTGACTCACAGAATCAATATACACAACAGTGTTAGCTGTATCTTTGGATGCACACATTCAGTGTCTGCTATTTTTAATCCAACTTCTGATGCAGATAGACAATAGCAAACTGAATAGTATGACACTTTTCATAACATTCCTCTACACACTGGCCAAATTTATAGTCAAAGGCTCATAGAACTGAATAATTTATAACTAACCTGAAGCTCTCCTTCAATTTTTTACATATAAAATGCCTTTTCTACTGTTAACACCCCATCTCTTTTGAATACATCTTATCTATAAAAAGATCAGTCAAAACTGCCCAAGAGGATATTGTGACTACACAGAGGACTTGATAAGGAGCACAGGCATGAATCAGGCACACTTCATTTGTCGGCAGCCCTAAAGATAGGGTTCAGGGGATGGTACCTGCAGTGGGGGCATCATCAATTACCATGCACACCTCAGCCTCAGAAGCAGGTTACTACAGGGAGAACACCAGTCTCTTAGACACAAAGAATCCCTCCTTTTGTATAAATCAGTCCCTGCCCTTTAACATGGTACATTTGACCAAGGCAAACTTAATATGAATTTAATATATAATGATTCATTTAATAAATTCCCCTAAAAACCAAGTAGCAGATTCAGAGGGCTCTGAATCAACATTTCTTTCTTTTTGGTTTTTCGAAATAGGGTCTCACGCACTCTCTAGCCCAGGCTGACCTGGAATTCACTATGTAGCCTCAGAGTGGCCTCGAACCCACAGTGACCCACCTATCTCTGCCTCTCCAGTGCTGGGATTGATGGCATGCACCACAACAACAGGCTCAAACCAACATTTCTTTTCCAGACATAATAATTACTGTAAAAAATTTTTTTTTGATTTTTGAGGTAGGGTCTCACTCTAGCCCAGGCTTACCTGGAATTCAATATGCACTCTCAAGCTGGTCTCGAACTCATGGCAATCCTCTTACCTCTGCCTCCCGAGTGCTGGGATTAAAGGTGTGTACCACCATGCCTGGCAATTAAAATATTTTATCCTAGGCTATGGATATTCTCAGCAGCTACATGTGCTTGCTGAACAAGGATAAGGGTCTTGAGAGGACCTCAGATTGACCAAGTTTGATTCCACAGCATCTGAGGATGACAGTGGTAACTAGAAATTTTTAAAATTTATTTCTGAGACAGAAAGACGGAGAAAGAAAGAGAGAGAATGGGTACACCAAGGCCTCTGTAAATGAACTCCAGATGCATGTGCCACCTTGTGCATCGGGCTTATGTGGGTTCTAGGGAATCAAACCTAGGTCTTTAGGCATCACAGGCAAGTGCCTTAAATGCTAAGCCATCTCTCAAGCCCATAACTAGAAATTTTATTGGGTCACTTATAATAGCCTTGTCTTTCCAAAAAGTACATCAAGTCTTACTTTCTTTTTGGTTTTTGGAGGTAGGATCTCACTCTAGTCCAGGCTGATCTGGAATCTGCTATGTAATCCCAGGCTAGCCTTGAACTCACAGTGATCTTGCTACATCTGAGTCCCAAGTGCTGGGATTAGCCTGGCTCATTTTATTATTATTATTTTTTTTTTCCAAGGTAGGGTTTCACTCTAGCCCAGGCTAACCTGGAATTCAATATGTAGTCTCAGGGTGGCCTTGAACCCATGGCGATCCAACTACCTCTGCCTCCCAAGTGCTGGG
The DNA here is from genome assembly GCF_020740685.1 of Jaculus jaculus. NCBI lineage: Eukaryota > Metazoa > Chordata > Mammalia > Rodentia > Dipodidae > Jaculus > Jaculus jaculus. The sequence continues at coordinate 2,393,084 of NC_059106.1, read as the reverse complement.
ATTAAAGGCATGTGCCACCATGCCCAGATATTTTATTTTTAATATATTTTATTTATTTATTTGAGAGAAAGAGGGAGAGAGAAAGTGGGCGCACCAGGGCCTCCAGCCACTGCAAACGAACTCCAGTTACTTGCGTCCCCTTGTGTACCTCACTTGTGAGGGTCCTGGAGAATCGAACCAGGATCCTTTGGCTTTGCAGGCAAACGCCTTAACTGCTAAGCCATCTCTCCAGCCCCTCATTTTATTTATTTATTTATTTATTTATTTACTTACTTATTTACTTATTTATTTTATTTGAGAGCGACAGACAGAGCGAGAAAGAGGCCAACAGATACACAGAGAATGGGCATGCCAGGGCCTCTAACCACTGAAAAGGACCTCCAGACATGTGTGCCCCATGTGCATCTGGCCAACGTTGGTCCTGGGGAACTGAGCCTCGAACTGGGGTCCTTAGGCTTGACAGGCAAGCGCTTAACCACTAAGCCATCTCTCCAGCACTTATTTTATTTAAAAAAAAAAAAAACATTTAATTTCAATGCCAGGCATGGTGGAACACACCTTTAATCCCAGCATTCAAGAGACAGAGGTAGGAGGATCACCATGAGTTCAAGGTCACCCTGACAATACATAGTGAATTCAAGGTCAGCCTGAGCTAGAGTGAGACCCTACCTCAAAAAACCGAAAACACAATTAATTTAGGGCAGGAGAGATGGCTTAGGGGTTAAGGTGCTTCCCTGTGAAGCCTAAGGACCCATGTTCAAATCCCCAGGTCTCACGTAAGCCAGATGCACAGGTGATGGAAGCGTGCACGGTTGCACATATACACAATGTGGCGCATGCCTCTGGAGTTTGATTACAATGGCTGAAGACCCTGGCATGCCAATTCTCTCTCTCTCTTGCATTAAAAAAAAGGCCAGTCCATTGGTCTTCTCTAAAAAAAAATAAAAATAAAAACTGGGCTGGAGAGATTGCTTAGTGGTTAAGGTATTTTCCTGCAAAGCCAAAGAAAGGACTCAGGTTCGATTCCCCAGATCCCACATTAGCCAGATGAACAAGGTGATGCATGCATTGAGTTCATTTGCAACAATTAGAGGCCTTTGCTTGCCCATTCTTTCCTTCTCTCTCTTTTTCTTTCTTTTTGCGCTTCTCTGTCTCTCTCAAATAAATAAAACACAAATAAATAAAAAAATAATTTATTTATTTGAAAGAGAGGGGGGAGAAGCAGAAAGAAGAGAGAGAAAGAGAGGGGAAAAAAAACAGAAAGGGGGGAGAGAGAGATGGATGCATCAGGACCTCCTGCCACTATAAAGAACTCCAGACACTAGTGCCACTTTGTGCACCTGGCTTTAGATGGGTACCGGGGCTATCAGGCAATAGTAAAATTAGTACTGTTGGGGACAGTACTGCTAGAAACCTGACTGTGTGGCTTTTGGCCTTTTGGGACTGATTTGAAGGAGGAATGTAGAAAGATTTGAAACCTTGGCCTAAGAGACATCTTGCAGTGCTGTAAGCATAGCTAGGTGGACTATTCTGGTCAGAGTTGAAAGACCTGAATGCAGTAAGAACTACAGACTGTGAGATTTGGCTTATAAGAGTGAGAAAGAGTTTGTCTGGACTGCGCTAGAAGTAGTTTGTGTGAGAGGCTTGCTGTTATGCCTGTGTCCTGAGAACTTATGCAGGGTTGTATTACGTAAAAATGGACTGCTGTGAGCAGATGGATATGGTGCAGAAAAAAAGGTTTGGCCAAAACCGCTAGCCATTCAGCTGCAATTATTTGGGATATTACAACCATTGAGATTGAGCCAGCTGATCTGCACTGACACAACAGGAAGAATGCAGACTCCTTTGAAGGGGCCTGAACGCTGAAGGAGTGTCCTGTTCTCCAAGGTGTACTTTATTCCCCCCTGGATTAACAAATTGATAGCCAACCTGGTATTATGGATTATAACAAATGCAGGAAAGAAAGGGTCATTGAGTTTGCAACAGTTTTGTTTTTTTGGAAATAGCCATGGGCAGTGGGAAGCAGACTTGTTGGATTACCTGCATGGAGACCTGATGGAGACATGAAGATGAACCATGGGTTACAGTGGAGACCCAGTGGAAATGACAGAACTATTGGCTGCCAAGAGCACCTGCCAGCATCTGATGAAGTTTTCCAGAACTGTGAGTAGCCTAGCTAGAATTATTGGAACTCCAGAGATGAGTCACTGGTTAGAATTACTGGACTTGGAGACTTGTCACTGGCTAGAGTTGTCGGACTTGGCACTACAGAGTGCGATGTTTGCCCTTTTTTAGTTTTTCAAGGTAGGGTCTCACTCTAGCTTAGGCTGACCTGGAATTCACTATGTAGTCTCAGGGTGGCCTCAAACTCATGGCCATCCTCATACCTCTGCCTCCCGAGTGCTGGGATTAAAGGCATGTGCCACCATGCCCAGCTTGGTTGAATATTCTTTGCTATGCCCAATGCCATCTTTTGCAATGTGAGTTTATTCTGTGTCATTATTTTTATTTTTTGATATTACAGCTCAGTTAAAAGATCTTGGATTACAGGGAAGTTCAAACATCATTAAGATTGACAAAAAGTATGGGGACATTTAAAGTTAGACTGAATGCATTGCATTTATTTTTGTTTTTGTTTTTATTTTTATTTATTTGACATAGGGAAAGAGGGAGAGAGAAAGAGAGAGAGAGAATGGGCACATCAGGGCCTCTAGCCACTGCATACAAACTCCAGATGCATGTGTTACTTTGTGCATCTGGGCCCGTTGGCTTTGCAAGCAAGTGTCTTAACTGCTAAGCCAACCCTCTAGCCCTGCATTGCATTTTATATCATGTATGATTATCAGCTTAAGGGGGCCAAGGGTGGAACATGGTGGTTTGATTCAGGTGTCCCTAATAACCATATGTGCTCAAAATGCTAGATCCCCAGCTGGTGGACATTTGGGAATTAGATCTTTCTGGAGGAGATGTGATGCTGGTGGCAGGCTTATGGGTATTATAGTCACTTTCCCCTTGCCAGTGTTTGGCATACTCCCCTGCTGCTATTGTCGACCAGATGTTGGCTAGGAGATGATGTTCACCCTCTGCTTAGGTCATCATTCCCCCACCATCGTGGAGCTCCTCCTCAAGTCTGTGAGCCAAAATAAACCCTTTACTCCCCAAAGGAGCTCTCAGTAGAGTGCTTTTTTATTCCCGTGAGGTAGGGTCTCATTCTAGCCTAGGCAAACCTGAAACTCACTATGTAGGGTGCAGTGTGCAGTGAGGACACATCAGGGAAAGTGACAGGTGGGCGGAGTGTGCAGTGAGGACACATCAGGCAAAATGACAGGTGGGCTTAGTGTGCAGTGAGGACACATCAGGCAAAATGACAGGTGGGCTGAGTGTGCAGTGTAGACACACAGGCAAAGTGACAGGTGGGTGGAGTGTGCAGTGAGGACACATCAGGCAAAGTGACAGGTGGGCGGAGTGTGCAGTGAGGACACAGCAGGCAAAGTGACAGGTGGGCGGAGTGTGCAGTGAGGACACATCAGGCAAAGTGACAGTTGGGCGGAGTGTGCAGTGAGGACACATCAGGCAAAGTGACAGGTGGGCGGAGTGTGCAGTGAGGACACATCAGGCAAAGTGACAGGTGGGCGGAGTGTGCAGTGAGGACACATCAGAAAAAGTGTCAGGTGGGCGGAGTGTGCAGTGAGGACACATCAGGCAAAGTGACAGGTGGGTGGAGTGTGCAGTGAGGACACATCAGGCAAAGTGACAGGTGGGCGGAGTGTGCAGTGAGGACACATCAGGCAAAGTGACAGGTGGGTGGAGTGTGCAGTGAGGACACACCAGGCAAAGTGACAGGTGGGTGGTATGTGCAGTGTGGACACATCAGGCAAAGTGACAGGTGGGCGGAGTGTGCAGTGAGGACACACCAGGCAAAGTGACAGGTGGGCGGGATGTGCAGTGAGGACATACCAGGCAAAGTGACAGGTGGGCGGGGTGTGCAGTGAGGACACATCAGGCAAAGTGACAGGTGGGCGGAGTGTGCAGTGAGGACACATCAGGCAAAATGACAGGTGGGCGGAGTGTGCAGTGTGGACACACCAGGTAAAGTGACAGGTGGGTGGAGTGTGCAGTGAGGACACATCAGGCAAAGTGACAGGTGGGCGGAGTGTGCAGTGAGGATACACCAGGCAAAGTGACAGGTGGGCAGAGTGTGCAGTGAGGACACATCAGGCAAAGTGACAGGTGGGTGGAGTGTGCAGTGAGGACACACCAGGCAAAGTGACAGGTGGGTGGTATGTGCAGTGTGGACACATCAGGCAAAGTGACAGGTGGGCTGAGTGTGCAGTGAGGACACACCAGGCAAAGTGACAGGTGGGTGGTATGTGCAGTGTGGACACCCCAAGCAGCTGGACTTCTTGCCACTAGTGTGCAGAGAAACAGGGAGCTCTGCTAACTGAGAGCAGTGGCCACCACAGTGCTATTTATCTGACTGAGGTTCTTCCTGATCCTCATGGTACTGATACTGTAATATGTCAGTATAATTGTAAGCAATGTGTAAAGCCAGCTTGCACAGCAGAAGTTTCCTCTCTTTCCAAGAAAAAAGCACAAATACTCAAAACCATTCCTGAAAGGGCATGAATATTCATAGTCTCCATCCTGAAATGGAATGTGCATCATTGTGTGGTAGAACTGCCTGTGAGGCAGTCTGCTGTGAGCTTCCTTTCATGACCACTCTGCTGCATTCCTTTTTTCTTTTTCTTTTTTTTTTAAACATTTATTTACTTGAGAGAGGGAAAGAGGCAGAGAGAGACAGGGAGAGGGATAGGGAGAGGGAGAGAGGGAGAGAGAATGGGCATGCTGGGGCTCTTAACCACTGCAAACAAAGTCCAGACGTATATGCCACCTTGTACATCTGGGGTGTGTGGGTCCTGGGGAATGGAAGCAAGCTCCTTTAGCTTTGCAGGCAAGCCTTAACCGCTAAGCTATCTCTAGCCCTGCATTCCTTTTCTGTGTAATAAACCTTTACTCTATTGTTGTGTGAGAATTATAAGAAAAACACTTCTCTATACATTTGTGACATGTAAGTAAAACATTTGGCTGATATAAGAAATATGGCTAACATTATTTAATACTATGATGCAAAAGAATACCTTTATTAAAATTTAACTGCCATGGAATTATGATCATGGTATATTGTCTGTATTTATGAAAGCTGTCAATAATTTTTTTTTTAAATCAAAGCTGGGCATGGTGGCACATGCTTTTCTTTCTTTTCAATTTTTTTTATTAACAACTTCCATGATTATAAAACATATCCCATGATAATACCCTCCCTACTCCCACTTTCCCCTTTGAAACTCCACTCTCCATCATATCCCTCCCCCTCTCAATCAGTCTCTCTTTTATTTTGATGTCATGATCTTTTCCTCCTATTATGATGGTCTTGTGTAGGTAGTGTCAGGCACTGTGAGGTCATGGATATCCAGGCCATTTTGTGTCTGGGGGAGCACATTGTAAGGAGTCCTACCCTTCCTTTGGCTCTTACATTCTTTCCGCCACCTCTTCCATTTGACCCTGAGCCTTGGTAGGTATGATAGAGATATTACAGTGCTGAGTACAATTGTCACTTCTTTTTAGTACCATGATACCTTCTGAGTCATCCCAAGGTCACTGCCATCTGAAAATAAGATTCTCTGCCAAAAGTGAGAGTAGCATTAATATAAGGGTATGAGCACTAATAGAAGTACTTACAGGGTAGTTTGGTAAGCATAGTATATACATTTAGCCAGACCACAGCAGATGTTACACCCCTAGGGCTCATGACTACCCCTGTTTTAAGTTTTCAGTATCAGGGATGGAGCAGGCCTCCAGTCCAATTAGAGAGCAGTTGGTTTCCAACATGATGTGTCACTATTGCACCCGTTGGCTCATTTGGCCTGGTTGGACAAATACAAGGCTTGAAGTGTCCACTGTTGAGTATCTTCACTGGTGATTTCTCTTTCTCCCATTGAACTACATGCAGAATGTGTTCTTCCAGCTTTCTGTTGGCACATGCTTTTTTTTTTTTTTTTTTTTTTTTTTTGGTTCTTTGAGGTAGGTCTCACTCTAGCCCAGGCTGACCTAGAATTCACTATGGAGTCTCAGGATGGCCTCCAACTCACAGCGATCCTCCTACCTCTACCTCCCGAGTGCTGGGATTAAAGGCATGCACCACCATGCCCGGCTCTTGGCACGTGCTTTTAATCCCAGCATTTAAGAGGCAGAGGTAGGAAGATTGCTGTGAGTGTGAGGCCACCCTGAAACTCCATAATAAATTCCAAGCCAGCCTGGGCTAAGTGAAACCCAACCTTGAAAAACCAAAAAATTAAAATTAAAATTAAAAATCAGCAACTATACAGACTGAATCTGAGAGGCCAAACATCCCATACAATATTTGAATTATTTGAAGTGATTCTCTGTGCTTCAGTTTTTCTTTTTTTTTTTTTTAACTTGGAGTTTAAAAATCAAGAGACTACAACACTGAGAGTATTTTAGGATGTTTGTTAAATCTTATGTTCCAGTAATTAATCTTTACAAATTTTTTTATTAACAACAATATAAATTTTCCATACAATATAAATTTTTCATCAGGAAAAATAGCTTGAGCTGTTTATATAGACTGAGAATATAATTTGTTAAAAGATTACTTTAAAAAAAAGAACTTTTGGTAGAGAATCTTCTCTTTTCAGATAGCAGTGACCTTTGGATGACTCAGAACACATAATGGTGCTAGAAAGAAGTGACAGGAGTGCTCAGCACTGCAATATCTCTATCACACCTTTCAAGGCTCAGGGCCTATTGCAGAAGAGGTGACAGAAAGAATGTAAGAACCAAAGGAAGGGTAGGACTCCTTACAATGTTTTCCCCCAGACACAAAATGGCCTGGATATCCATGATCACATAGTGCCTGACACTACCTACACAAGACCATCATAATAGGAGGAAAAGATCATGACATCAAAATAAAAGAGACTAATTGAGAGGGGGAGGGGAAAGTGGGGAGGGGCATTACCATGGGATATTGTTTACAATCATGGAAGTTGTTAATAAAAAATTTTTTTTTAAAGATTAATTACTGTAACGTAAGATTTAACAAACATCCTAAAATACTCTCAGTGTTGTAGTCTCTTGATTTTTTAACTCCAAGTTAAAAAAAAAAAGAAAAACTGAAGCACAGAGAATCACTTCAAATGCTGAATCAAGTTTTTAGTCTTGTTATGAACAATGATTTAAAATAAAGTGTTAATTCAGTTTTTTTTTTTTGGTTTTTTTTTTTTTTTTTTTTTTTTTTTTTGGTTTTTCAAGGTAGGGTCTCATTCTAGCCCAGGCTGACCTGGAATTCACTATGTAGTCTCAGGGTGGCCTCGAACTCACGGTGATCCTCCTACCTCTGCCTCCCAAGTGCTGGGATTAAAGGCATGCGCCACCACACCCGGCTTTAATTCAGTTTTTAACAGGAAGATATTCACAAGAAAAGTATAGGAATTTGTTTAATGAATAGAGTTCCATTAAGCAGACTGCTGGAACACGGCGTGAAGAAAATGGCACATGCTGCTTTTCTAGCGTGGGTACCCTAGTATTCCTGAGGTCCTTCACCCACTCATGAGTCACACTTACATAAAACAGTAATGTACAATCTCCCTCCTACTCACAAGCCAGCACTTCAGAAGTAACATTTCACCCTGAGTTATTTAAGGAATATGGTAACTGGAACATTTTAATATTTTCCAAAATGCACAACCAACCAAATTATTACTGTGTCAGCAACAAACTCTTTGGCTTCCAAAGAAGCATTATAGTATATTTTAGTACTATAATAATTTGAGGAAACATATTAACAAAATATACAAATTGATTCACCATAACAAAATATTATAACTTTATTAAAAATCTATGTGTTTTGCCAAATACTAGTCATTTTGTACATAGAAAAAAAATCAAGTAATAGGGACTTAAAAGTAATAAATCTTCAAAGGCACCATAGTGGTGACAAGAGACAGAGGAGTGCTCAGCACTGAAACATCTCGATCACCATTTAATTATTTCTCATGAGGAGAGCTTTCATATTCTTTTATTAGAAGAAAGAGTCTCCTAAAAGAAAAAAAAAAAGGCTGGAGAGATGGCTTCACCATTAAGGCACTTGCCTATGAAACCTAGCAATCCAGATTTGATTCCCCAGGACCCATGTAAGCCAGATGCACAAGGTGGCACATGTGTCTGGAGATCATTTGTAGTTACTGGCAGCCCTGGAGCACACATTCTGTCTATCTGCCTCTTTCTATCGTTCTATTATTATTAATTATATATAATATATGTATATATAATGAAATTTTGCAAAGGAAGCAGAGGTAGGAGGATCGCAGTGAGTTTGAGGCCACTCTGAGAGTACATAGTGAATTGTAGGTCAGCCTGAGCTAGAAAGTGAGACCCTACTTTGAAAAAACAAATGCTGGTCTAGAGAGTTGGCTTACCAGCAAAGGTGCTTGCCTGTGAAGCCAAAGGACTCTGGTTCGATTCCCCAGAGCCCACATAAAGCCAGATAGATGCACAAGGTGGCGCACGCATCTGGAGTTGGTTTGCAGTGGCTGGAGGAGTGGGTACGCCCATTTCCTTTCTATCTGCCTCTTTCTCTCTCAAAAAAAATAAATAAATAAAATGCTAAAAAGAAAAATGCTGTAGGAGGTGATCTCATGGTACATGAAGCATTTTTATTTTGCACATTCTACTCATTAGTCATGAATAAGAAAATGTTTAAAGAAAATGCATGTTGACATTATTTCAGGTTACTCAAACTGCCACAGTAAGACTCTTTTTTTAATTTTTTTTTTTTTTTTTTTTGATACAAAGGGTCTCAATCCAGCCCAGGCTGACCTGGACCTTACTCTGTCTCCCACACTAGCCTTGTACTCATCCTACCTCAGCCTCCCAAGTGCTGTAATTAAAGACTTCTTTTAAACTGGGCATGGTGGTACACATCTTTAATCCCAGCACTTGGAAGGCAGGGATAGGTGGATCACTGTGAGTTTGAGGCCACCCTCAGACGACAGTGAATTCCAGGTCAGAATGGACTAGAGTGAAACCCTACCTCAAAAAATGAAAAAAACCAAACAAAAAAAATACTTCTTTTAAACTTATGTCCTGTAGCATAATGTGACAACATTCTCATGGAAAACAAGGTGGCCAAAAGAGTCTTGAGAGGGTTGGAGAGATTGCTTAGTGGTTAAGACTCTTGCCTATAAAGCCTAAGGACCCATTTTCAATTCCCCAGGATCCACGTAAGCCAGATGCACAAGGTGGCATATGTTTCTGGAGTTCATTTCCAGTGGCTAGAGGTCCTAGTGTACCCATTCTCTCCCTCTCCCTCTCCCTCTCCCTCTCTCTCTCTCTCTCTCTCTCTCTCTCTCTCTCTATCTGCCTCTTTCTCGCTCTCTCAAATAAGTAAATAAAATATTTTAAAAAGGGGCTAGAGAGATGGTTGGGGCTAGAGAGATGGTTTAGCGGTAAAGTGCTTGCCTGTGTAGCTTAAGGACCCTGGTTCAAGGCTCAATTCCCCAGAACCCACGTTAGCCAGATGCACAAGGGGGCACACGCATCTGGAGTTAGTTTGCAGTGGCTGGAGGCCCTGGAGTGCCCATCCCCCCCACCCCCGCCTCTTTCTCTGTCACTCTCAAATAAATAAATAAAACTAAAAAAAAATTAAAAATATTTTTTAAGTTTTTATTTTAAAATAAAGAGTCTTGAAAAATAAGTCCAAATCTAAGTTATCTTGTGTGTGTGTGTGTGTGTGTGTGTGTGTGTTTCTGAGGTAGAGTCTCATTCTAGTCCAGGCTGGCCTGGAATTCACTATGTAGTCTCAGGGTGGCCTCAAACTCATGGTGATCCTCCTACCTCTGCCTCCTGAGTGCTGAGATTAAAGGCGTGCACTACCATGTCCAATCCTCCTACCTCTGCCTCCTGAGTGCTGAGATTAAAGGCGTGCACTACCATGTCCGATCCTCCTACCTCTGCCTCCTGAGTGCTGAGATTAAAGGCGTGCACTACCATGTCCGATCCTCCTACCTCTGCCTCCTGAGTGCTGAGATTAAAGGCGTGCACTACCATGTCCGGCCTGTCTTAAAGAAGGTGAAACGCATGACCTACAAATCGTCCACACACACACAAATAAATTTTTAAAAATCTAAAACAAATAATACTTATACAAACTAACAAAATATATGTGTTTTCAGGGTGGCCTCGAGCTCTGTGCGATCATTCTACCTCTGCCTCCTGACTGCTGGGTTCAAAGGCATGCACCACCATGCCCAACTCTGTTCAACCATTGGGAAATACACAGTTAAATGGCATGATGAAGACCATCCACCTTACTGTGCCATCATCACCACTATCCTTGCACTTTGCTTTGCCATGCCAAACTATGATAACTGTTAAATAACAAGTCTGGACAACACTTCTCTTCCTCAATCCTGGTAACTACTTTCTATTTTCTGTTTTTATGAATTTGAATATTCTATTTAACTCATTAAGGATTTATATTTGTTCTTTACACATATATTAAGTGCCAAGTAGTCTACTGACCTGGCCTCATATGCAACTCATCATCAAAATTATAAAAAAGTTGGGGGGTGCTGGGAAGATGGCTCAGAAGTGAAAGGTACTTATCACAAAATGCTTGTGGCCCACCCAATTCCCCAGCAACGGAAAGCCAGATGCTAAGTGGCACATGCATATGGGACACCAATCTGCCTGTAACAATGGAAGGACAAACCAGGAGACCTGAAGCTCTGGCATCAGGTAATTGGATGTTCCTTTGCAGTCTGGCAGTTCATTTGCAAAGGCAAAAGACCCTGTCTTTTTTTTTTTTTTTTTTTTTTTTTTTGAGGTAGCGTCTCACTCTGGACCAGGCTAACCTGGAACTTACTATGTAGTCTCAGGATGGCCTCAAACTCATGGTGATCCTCCTACCTCTGCCTCCTGAGTGCTGAGATTAAAGGCATGTGCCACCATGTCTGGCCTGTCTTAAAGAAGGTGAAACACATGACCTACAAATCGTCCACACACACACAAATAAATTTTAAAAATCTAAAACAAATAATACTTATATAGACTAACAAAATATATGTGTTCAAAAAAATCTGAAAAGCTGAGTATGGTGGCACACACCTTTATTTAATCCCGGCACTTGGGAGGCAGAGGTAGGAGGATCACTGTGAGTTCAAGGCCACCCTGAGACTACATAGTGAATTCCAGGTCAGTCTGGGCTAGAGGGAGATCCAACTGTGAAAAACAAAACCAAACAAAGAAAAATCTGGGCTGGTAAAGGATATTAATTTCTGATTAACTTTGTGGTATGAATGTGAAACCATCACCACAGCCCACACAGGTGTTAAATGTCAATAAGCATATGATACAACTCAGCTAATTCGTACTGCATACTACCTTTGTTTCAAGATATTTGTTATTGTTCTTAAAAAAAATAAAAGAAGAAAAGTAATGCGAAATTACACATTAAAGCAGCTGTTTTCAGATTCCACTGCTAACCTTATTTCTCTTTTCAATCTTTTCTTAGAATACATGTCAAAAACAGAAGCATGCTTAGCCTTACATTCTGGGCCTCTTGCCTTTTTTTCTCAATAAAATTTGCTTTGCTTTACAGAAAGAAATGGAGAGAGAAAGGGAAAAAGGAAAAAAATGATATTTAATTTTTCTTTTAATTCTTGGGGAAGGTTTTTGAGATAGGGTCTTACTCTAGCCCAGGCTGACCTGGAATTCATTATGTACTCTCATCCTTACCTTGAACTCACAGCAATCCACCTACCTTGGCCTCCTGAGTGCTGGGATTAAAGGTGTGCGCCACCACATGTGGCTCTTTTTTAAAAATATTTTATATATTTATTTATTTATGGGAGAGGAAGAGAGAGAGAGAGTGGGTGTTCCAGGGCCTCTAGCCACTGTAAATGAATTCCAGACACAATGTGCCACTTTATGCATCTGGCTTTATGAGGGTACTGGGGAATTGAACCCAGTCCTTAGGCTTTATAGGCAAACACTTTAACTGCTGAGCACTCTCTCCTGCCCTCTTTTATTTTTTTAACACACAGTTCCAAACTAACTATGGTCTCAAACTAACTATGTAGCCATGCATGGCTTTGAACTTCTGATCCTCTATGCCTCTACTTCTTGGGTGCTGGGTATAGGCACCATGTGCTACCACATTCAGTTTATGTAGTGCTGGGGTCAATACCAGGACTTCTTCATGTGAGGTGATTATTTAACCTACTGGGTTATATCTTCAACCCACATCATGTCTTTACAATAGTGCATCATTCCACACCATCTGGTAAGACAACAGCATTACTCTGGCAACTACAAAAAGATAATGGTATGTCTTTAATCACCAGATGGGAGGCATAGGTAGGAGGATTCCTGTGAGTATGAGGCCACCCTGAGATTACATAGTGAAGTCCAGGTAAGCCTGAATTAGAATGAGACCCCACCCCCCAAAAAAACAAAACAAAACAAGATAATGGTGTGCTGGTATTTATCTCAACAGTGTTGGTATCAAGGTTATTATCAAAGATTTCTACCCTGTCTATGATACTAAGGCACTCTTTCTTGTTGGGCCCCCAAGTGGCAGTGTGCCCCAGAGCAGTGGACATCACCTCTCCAGGTCCAGCGCTCCTGGCCTATACAACATAAAAACGACCGTTCCTACAAACTGAACCTGACCTTGCCTGATAGGAAAATACATGAGAAAAACAAATCTGGGATGCTGAAACAACAAACATTTAATATAGTTCCATCTCAGCTGCAGGAAAGACTATGAATTCATAAGATTCTGCCAAATTTGACAAGGTCCCTGAGCTATATTTCTTCTTAGGGGAAAATGGAATATTGGGATGAGAATGTGGCTCAGTGGTAGACTGCTTGGTAGCATGTGAAAGGCCCGGGTTCAATTCCCAGTAGTGGGAAACTAAACAACAAAAACCTTATTAAGCCATGGGTGGTGCCTTACACCTGCCATCCAGGACCTCAGGTCCAGAGTGAGAAAATTAACGGTTTCATGCCAACGTCTTCTACATACTGAGTGGTGAGATTGGGGTGAACCTGAGCTAAATGAAACACTATCACAAAAGACAGACCAGAGAAGTTGCACAACACTGGTAGAAATTCCATGCACAGGAGGAGCTGCACAACCCTGCTAGAACCATCATGTATAGGAAGAGCTGCACTCCCCTGCTGGAACCTCCATGTATAGGAGGAGCTGAACTGCCCTGCTAAAACCTCCACTCACTGCCTTGCTAAAACCTCCACTCACTGCCTTGCCAAAACCTCCACATAAGGTCTCAATGATATCTAGGATTTAGTTTCAATACACTTCAGTTATCACAACAAGTTAAAAATCACATATCCACATGTCAGAAGATATATGCTCTAAATCAGAAATGCCAAAATAAAAAAGGGGAGGGAGCAGTGATGGTGGCTCAGTTTTAATTTTACCACTTGGTGGGCAGAGGTAGGAGGATCACCATGAGGCCAGCCTAAGACTATAGACTAAGTTCCAGGTCAGCCTAGGCTAGAATGAGACCCTTTCTTGTAAAAATAAAAACAACAACAAAAAAGTGGTGAGTGGATGCAATTACATACATGATGGACAGATGTTCAAGAGGTACCATAGACCCAGAACCACTCAAAAGATAATTTCCAGGCTGGAGAAATGGCTTAGCAATTAAGTGCTTACCTGTGAAGCCTAAGGACCCCATTCAAGGCTTGATTCTCTAGGACCCAAGTTAGCCAGATGCACAAGGGGGCACAAGCATCTGGAGTTCGTTTGCAGTGGCTGGAGGCCCTGACAAGCCTATTCTCTCTCTCTCTCTCTCTCTCTCTCTGCCTGCTGCTCTCAAATAAATAAATAAAAATAAACCAAATGTATATATATTTTTAAAGACAACTTCCCTTTCTAAAAGCACACTATCTACTGTTGAGCTACAAGAGACTTGCTGCTCTTTTTCTCTTGTCCACAGTGGTGCCCACAGTAGGTCTGGGATTTCAGAATACCCACTTTTAGAGAAGATGACCAAGTCTCATGGCCACAGGACTATAGTAGGCAATGCTGCCTCCGCCAAACCACTACTTGTGCCTCCATGTGAAGATCTGAGTTTAAGAGGTGGCCCAGATAACTTGGTCATCTACACTCGGATCACAGGTGCTCAACACCCCCTCAATTCACATCCCATTGAAAGGCTTACCCTCTCAGCGCTAGACCCTTCTCCCTCCCTGAAAAGCCCTGGAACTACCAACTTCCCTTACTGGCTGTTCTAAAGTGTCTTTTAGTCTCTTGCCGGACATTAAAATCTTCGGCTCATGAAAGTTTGTCTCAGTTCCTAATATTTTCACAAATCAAAATAAATTTGTTCCACAAAAAAAAAAAAAAGTTTGTCTCAGGTCCTCTATACCTTGAACTTAATAACCACACTCTCATTCATATACTGTGGCTTTCAGCAGAATATTGACAGATATCTCTATAAGCAGATAAGAATTGCACCATTTATTTTATTTTTAAATTTTTTATTTATTTGTTTGCAAGCAAGGATAGAAGAGAGGCAGACACAGAGAGAATGGGCATGCCAGGTACTTGGCCCCTGCCAATGAATTCCAGAGGTATGTGCTACTTTGTGCATCTAGCTTTACATGGGTACTGGGGAGTCAAACATGAGTCATCAGGCTTTGCGGGCAAGTGCCTTAATCACTGGATCATTTCTCCAGCATCCCCTTTTTTGTTTTTCAAGGTAGGGTCTCGCCATCCCAGGCTGACCTGGAATTCATTATGTAGTATCAGGGTGTCCTCAAATTCATGACAATCCTTCTACCTCTGCCTCCCAAGTGCTGGGATTAAAGGCATACATACCATGCCCAGCAAATTGCAAAATTGCAGCATTTTTACTCTGCAGACAAAGGGCTCTTCTACTTTGTACTTCATCTGTGGTTTTCTGCATATTTTTGTTTTGTTTTGTTTTGTTTTTCGAGGTAGGGTCTTGCTCTAGCTGAGGCTGACCTGGAATTTACTATGTACTCTCAGGGTGGCCTTGAACTCATGGCAATTCTACTACCTCTGCCTGGCATTAAAGGCATGCACCACCACACCAGACAGTTTCTGCATTTTCTAAGGATGAAAGCAAACATTCACTCATACAAAGATCAGTGTTAACTGCTGCAAGAAGATATTAATATAACCTCTAATATTTTGTTACTGTTCCCCGACACTAAAAAGAAAACAAAAGGAGGACTCTTGGACTCTTTTTTACACACACTCAATCCTTATACATAAAGCATTCATTTAACATGGGAGGAAATACATTCCTGGTACTGAAAATCTAATCAAAAGCTTATGGCTGGGGAGGTCATAAACCCTACAGGAGAAAGTACTATTGTTACTTGGCTAAGGAGATATTATGTTCGCCTAGGGGTCCTCTAGATATGTTTATGCCAATATATTAATACTACTCTCAATTTTGGTTAGAGAAGATTCTCTTTCCTATGGTGGTAGCTGTTGGGAAGACTCAAATCTCAACAAAATACTACAAAGAACAGACAGTACAGTTTCAGCACTGAGACATCTCATGACACCTTCCAAGGCTCAGGGACTATTGTAGAAGAGGTGGCGAATGAACAGAAGAGCTAAAGGAAGAGGAGGAGGGCTTTGCAGTACTGTCTTTCAGACACAAAGTGGCCATGGTACTCATAACCTCACAGCAACTGATGTTACCTACAAAAGATCTGTATAACAGGAGGGAATAAAATGATGACACCAAAATAGAAAAGGGTCAGGCATGGATCCTATCACTTGGAAGGCAAAAGCAGGAGGATCACTCTAAGTTCAGGGCCAGCCTGGAGATATAGAGTGAGTTCCAGGTCAGCCTGGGCCACAGTAAGACCATACCTTGAAAAAAGAAAAGAGATTAGGTGGAAAGAAAAAAGGATTCAGTGGAAGGAGAAGAATAAATGAAAGGAAAAAGAAGAGAGGTGGGAGGGGATTATGATCATGGTAAATTATGTATATATAGAGAGGTTATAGAAAATTAAACATAAATTAAAAAGAAAATTTAAGAATATTCATAAAATGAACATACCCAGGCAAACACCAACTATAAGAAACAATATTACAAACTCCCCAGAGCCCCCCAGTAGGCCTATTTCTTTCATACCCAGCCACCCAAAGATTGACCACTGCCTGACTCCTAACACCATTAATACATTACATACAATTAACACAAGTAGTTTCCTATAAACTAGTACCTGATATGTTTACAAAAAGGACATATACAATTAACACACATATTTATAATTAACATATCTTTTGTGCCTGGTTTCTTCCATACAACACTATGTTTGAAAGATTCATACAAACTGCATGGTGGCTCATGCCTATAAGCTCACTACTTGCAAGGGTGAGGCAGGAGGATTGTGGCAAGTTTGAGGCTAGCATGAATTACACAGTGACTTCCCAACCAGTGGCTACACAGTGAGACTGTCTTACACCAAAAAAAGAAAGAAAGAAAAAAGAAAGAAAGGTAGATAGATAGATGGTAGACAGATGGATGGGTAGATAGATGATAGATAGATAGATAGATAGATAGATAGATAGATAGATAGATAGATAGATAGATAGACGATAGATATATGGATAGACAGATAGACGATGGATGGGTGGATGGATGGAGGAGTGATGGGGATGCAGTGTGGATAAAGTGCTTGTGTGTAGTTACATGAGTACCAGAGTTCTGATTTCTCACAACTCATGTAAAGTCAAACCCAATAAATAGCATGAGCATCTGTGATCCCAATGCTCGTACAGCAAATAGGAGACTGAGACAGGAGCATCCCTGGGCACTCATGGACCAGCTAGCCTGGCACATAAAGCAGCAAACACTAAGACACCATCTCAAACAAGGTAGAAGGAGAGGACCAGTACCTGAAGTTGTCACCCAACCTCCACACGCATGCCATGGCTGTGCACTTAGACACACTTTTTTTTTTAAGAAATCAACAAAGAAAGGGGTGTAGAGATGGATCAGTGATTAAGAATGCTTCAATGCAAGTATTAGAGCTGAAGGAGGCCTGGGACCAGCTGAGTTTGGTTTTCCAATACCCATGTAAACAGCTGGACATGGAAACACGTGATTGTAACCCTAGTCCCACAGGAAACATAGACTAGAGAATTGCTGGGGCTCACAAATTAATTAATTAATTAATTAATTTAAAAAGCCAGGTGTGGTGGCACACACCTTTAATCCCAGCACTCAGGAGGCAGAGGTAGGAGGATCACCATGAGTTTGAGTCTACTCTAAAACTACAGAGAGAATTCCAGGTCAGCCTGGGCTAGAGTGAGAACCTACCTCAAAAAAACAAAAAAGTAAGCCAAGATTTGGTTTCTTATCAATTATGCATACAATTCAGGTTATATGTAACTAGTAAAATTTTTCTAACTTATTCCTTCCAGTGTTTTTTGTTTTTGTATTTTTTTTATGAGAGGAAGAAGAAGAGATAATTGGCATGCCAGGGCCCCCAGGCACTGCAATAGAACTTCACAGGCGTGCGCCATCATGTGTACATGTGCACCCGTGCGTGCTTGCATCACCTTGTAGGTCTGGCATACATGGGACCTGGAGAATCAAACATGGGTCCTTAGGATTTGCAGGCAAGTGCCTTAACTGCTAAGCCATGTCTTCTGCCCGCTTCCAGGTTTTTTTTTTTTTAAATATTTTTATTGAGAATCACTCCCATTCACGATTGCATCAAAAAAAAAAATAAAGTACCTTGGAATAAACCTAACCAAGGAAGTAAAGAATCTCTACAATGAGAACTTTAAAACACTCAAGCTAGAAATTGCAGAAGACACTAGAAAGTGGATAAACATCCCCTTTTCCTGGATTGGAAGAATCAATATTATGAAAATGGCACTCTTACCAAAAGGAATCTACACATTTAATGCAATCCCTATCAAAATTCCACAGGCCTTCTTCATGGAAATAGAAAAAAACAATCCAAAAATTCATTTGGAATCACAAAAAACCTCGAATATCTAAAATAATACTGAGCAACAAAAATAAGGCTGGTGGTATCTTCATACCTGATTTTAACCTATATTACAGAGCCATAGTAACAAAAACAGTGTGGTACTGGCACAAAAACAGACATGTAGATCAGTGGAACAGAATAGAGGACCCAGATGTAAGCCCAAGTAGCTATAGCCACCTGATATTCGATAAAAATGCCAAAAATACTCATTGGAGAAAAGACAGCCTCTTCAGCAAATGGTGTTGGGAAAACTGGATATATATCTGCAGAAGGATGAAAATAGATTCTTCTCTCTCACCATGCACAAGAATTAAGTCCAAATGGATTAAAGACCTTAACATCAGACCTGAAACTCTAAAACTGCTAGAGGAAAAAGTAGGGGAAACCCTTCAACATATCGGTCTTGGCAAAGACTTTCTGACTATAACCCCAACTGCTCAGGCAATAAAACCACAGATTAATCACTGAGACCTCACGAAATTACAAAGGTTTTGCACAGCAAAGGACACAGTGAAAAAAGCAAAGAGGCAACCTACAGAATGGGAAAAAATCTTCGCCAGCTATATATCTGATAGAGGATTAATATCTAGGATATACAAAGAACTCAAAAAGTTAAATAATAAGGAATCAAACAAGCCAATCAAAAAATGGGCTATGGAACTAAATAGAGCATGACCAAAGGAAGAAATACGAATGGCATATAAGCATCTAAAAAAAATGTTCTACGTCACTAGTCATCAGGGAAATGCAGATTAAAACTACATTGAGATTCCATCTCAATGTCAGATTGGCCACCATCATGAAAACAAATGATCATAAATGTTGGCGGGGATGTGGAAAAGGAGGAACCCTTCTACACTGCTGGTGGGAATGAAATCTGGTCCAGCCATCGTGGAAATCAGTGTGGAGCTTCCTAAAACAGCTAAAGATTGATCTACCATATGACCCAGCTATAGCGCTCCTAGGCATATATCCAAAGGACTCATCTCATTTCCTTAGAAGTACGTGCTCAACCATGTTTATTGCTGCTCAATTTATAATAGCTGGGAAATGGAACCAGCCTAGATGTCCCTCAACTGATGAGCGGATAATGAAGATGTGGCACATTTATACAGTGGAGTTCTACTCAGAGGTAAAGAAAAATGAAGTTATGAAATTTGCAGAAAAACGGATGGACCTGGAAAGAATTATACTAAGTGAGGTAACCCAGGCCCAGAAAGCCAAGCGCCACATGTTCTCTCTCATATGTGGATCCTAGCTACAGATGATTGCGCTTCTCCGTGAGAAGGAAAATACTTAGTAGCAGAGGCCAGTAAGTTAAAAAGGAGACATAAAGGGAAGAGAAAGGAAGGGAGGAGGGTACTTAATAAGTTGATATTGTATATATGTAAGTACAATGATTGAGATGGGGAGGTAATATGATGGAGAATGGAATCTCAAAGGGGAAAGTGTGGGGGGAGGGAGGAAATTACCATGGGATTTTTTTTATAATCATGGAAAATGCTAATAAAAATTTTAAAAAAATAAATAAAATAAAAAATATTTTTATTGATCTATTTTACAGAGAAAGGGGGAGAGAGAGAATGGGCACACCAGGGCTTCCAGTCACTGCAGACAAACTCCAGACACATGCACCCCCCTTGTGCATCTGGCCAACGTGGGCCCTAGGGTATCAAACCTGGTCCTTTGGCTTTGTAGGTAAACACCTTAACTACTAAGCCATCCCTCCAGCCCACTTCCAGGTTTTTATTTGTTAGTTTTTTTTTTGTTGTTTGTTTTTTAAAGTAGGGTCTTGCTCTAGCCCAGGCTGACCTGGAATTCACTATGTAGTCTCAGGGTTGCCTCAAATTCACTGTGAGCCTCCTACCTCTGCCTCCTGAATGCTGGGATTAAAGGCATGTGTTACCATTCCTGGCCTTTTTTTTTTGGTTTCTTCCAGGTTTTTATAATCACAAGAATCATATATTTTCCCCTAATTTTCTTATCTTATTAAATTCACATGATAAGTTTAGACATTTATGCCCTAATATAGAAATAATTTAACAAAGAATCTTTCCAAAGAAAATCACCACATACTTCAAAATTTAATCAGACTTCAGCCACACAAGGACTTTAACACTACAAATGGGCTTATCTAAATAGGTAACAGAACAGAACACTTCCATTTAGGAGAAAAGGGTAAACAATGAGAGAAATTAAGTCATAATCACAGCTTCCTTCAGGAATACAAAGTACTTTGAAAGTGTCCCTCATGTTTTTGAAAAGGAGTTAAATCCTGGTCTTTCTTTACCCATGCAGACAAATAACCAAAACAAATTACTCTGCCAATACTTCTAGAAGAGATAAAGTACACTTTATTGCTGAATGTATCTATACAACAGTTTCAGCTAAAGAGAAGATGACAGTTACAGGATGCAATGCTAAGCCAAAAATATCATTCAGTGACAGGATTCTAGTATCTCTCAGGTATGAATAAATAACAGATAATACACTTTGTTCAAATGTATAAGAAAAATTTTATGTATCTTTTAATCATGTCTGCTCATATCCAAACATAAATAGCTGTATAAAATGAATTATTAATCAAAACCAAGTACATGTATTAATAAAGAATAAAAAAGCTGGGCATACAGGGGTGATGTCCATCCTCTGCACATGCCATCGTATTTCCCTGCCATCATGGAGTTTCCCCCTTGAACCTATAAGTCAAAATAAACTTCTCTCCCCCCACCCCAACACACGCACAAAAGCTAGGCACAGAGAACACCTTTAATTCCAGAACTTGAGGGTGTAAGGTATGAGTCTGAGACCAGACTAGGGCTACAGAGTGAGTTCCAGGTTAGCCTGGGGCTAGACTGTCTCAAAAAAATCAAAACAAACACAAATTCTCTATAACATCAGGCAAAGTTAATTAACTAAAAAGAAGAAAATATTCATGCATTGTATGTCAATTATTTATATTTATAAATCCATGTATCCAATACATATGTATACAAGTGATCCTTAATAAATAGTAATAGACTTATAGAATATATCTAATACTGAGCTGGATGGTTAAAGATACAAAGATTTGCTACATGGTTATTTACCATCTTGGAAAAACTTGAGAGATACATGAAAATCTAAATGAAGGCTAGAGAGATGACTTAGCACTTAAGGTGCTTGCCTACAAAGCTTAAGGACCCAGGTTCAATTCTCCAGTACCATATAAGCCAGATGCACAAGGTGACACATGTGTCTGGAGTTCATTTGCAGTGGCTTAGAGGCCCTGGCATGCCCATTCTCTCTTCCTCTCTCTTAAATAAGTAAATAGATAAATAAATAAATAAAAGTGTTTAAAAAATAATAAATAAATAAATAAAAGTTAAAAAAGAAAAAAAATCTAAATGACAAAATAAGAGATTTGGTCACTAATTTTTATTGTTGTTGTTGTTTTGAGGTAGGCTCTCACTCTAGCGCAGGCTGACCTGGAACTCATTATGTAGTCTCAAGTTAGCGTTGAACTCATGACAATCCTCCTACCTTTGTCTCCTGATTGCTGGGATTAAAGGCGTGTGCCACCACAACTAGCTTGGTCACCTAAAACATTAAATGTTAAAAAAAATTTTGCCAAGCATGGTGGTATATGCCATTAATCACAGCACTCAGGAGGGTGAGGTAGGAGGATCACTGGGAATTCAAGGCCAGCCAGGGCTACAGAATAAGTTCCAGTTCAGCCTGGGCTAGAATGTGACCCTACCTCAAAACATACAAACAAACAAACCCAAAAACAAATAAAAAAGAAGATAAGAAAACTAAAAACCTGAGAAGATATTCTGAAAAAGAGTACTTTAGCTTATATATCTCAGTGCTCACATAAAGCCAGATGCACAAAGTGATACATTTGTCTGGAGTTCATTTTGTGGTGGTGATACACTTGTCTGGAGTTCATTTTGTGGTGGCAGGAAGCCCTGGTGCACCCATTCTCTATCTATCTGCCTCTCTCTGTGTGTCTCTCTCAAATAAGTAAATAAATAAAATATTTTAAAAAAAAATAGGAGGCTAGAGAGATGGCTTAGTGGTTAAGTGCTTGCCCGCAAAGCCAAAGGACTCAGGTTCAATTGCCCAGTACCCATGTAAAGTCAGATACATAAGGTGTTACATGTGTATGGAGTTCATTTGAAGTGGCTGGAGGCCCTGGCGCACCTATTCTTTACCTGCCTCTTTCTCTCTCTCATTCTTTTATTTTAAATTAAATATCTTTTAATTTATTTGCAAGGAGAGAGACAGAGATAGGGAGTATGTGCCAGGACTTCTAGTTGTTGCAAATAAACTCCAGGTGCATACACCACTTCGTGTATCAGGCTTTACGTGGGTACTGGGGAATTGAACCTGGGGTCATTAGGCTTTATAGGTAAGTGCCTTAACTGCTGAGTCATCTCTCCAATGCTTTCACTGTCTTTTCAATAAATAAAATAAAGTAACTAAAAAATATAATAGGGGGCTGGAGAGATGACTTAGTGGTTAAGCACTTGCCGGTGAAGCCTAAGGACCCCGGTTCAAGGCTCTATTCCCCAGGACCCACATTAGCCAGATGCACAAGGGGTTGCATGCGTCTGGAGTTCATTTGCAGTGACTGGAAGCCCTGGCGCACCTATTCTCTGTCCCTCTCTATCTGCCTCTTTCTCTCTCTGTCTGTCACTCTCAAATAAATAAATAAATATAAAATAAGAACAAAAAATTAAACAAAATATATATAATAGGGGGCTGGAGGGATGGCTCGGCAGTTAAGGCATTTGCCTGCGAAGGCGAGGGACCCAGGTTCAATTCCCCAGGACCCACGTTAGCCAGATACACAAGGGGGTACACGCATCTGGAGTTCATTTGCAGTGGGGAGGCCCTGGCACACCCATTCTCTTTTTCTCTCTCTCTCCCTCTTTCTCTGTCAAATAAATAAATAACTAAAAATAAAATATTTTTAAAAATATATAATAGGGATAGAGAGAGATGGCTCAGGGGTTAAAGGCACTTGCGTGCAAAGTCTGACAGCCTGGGTTCAATTCCCCAGTACCCACATAAAGCCAAGTCACAAGGTGGTGCATGCGTCTGGAGTTCATTTGCAGTAGGAGGAGGCCCTGAAATACCTATACTTTCTCCTTCCCCCCTTCAAATAAATAGAAATGTTTATATATATGTATTTATTAGAGAGAGAGAGTAGGCACAAAGCATCTTGTCCTGCACATGAACTCTAGATGCATGAGCCTCAAGCAGCTAGCTTTATGGGTACTGGGGAATTGAACCGGACCCAGAAGAACATCCAAACCAGCCACAGTTTATGGGAGGAAGGGGTTTATTTCAAGCATACAGATGCGGGGAAATTCCATCAATAGTGGAAAATGCTGCTTCCATCCATCCAAAAATAGAGAAACAATCAAATAGCCATCCAGCAAATGCCAAAAGCAGCAAACATAAACTTGACAGCAAGCAGTAGGGGCCCCTACAGAGCTCAGGCTTCTCTGCACACGTTTGGACTGAAAATCAGATCTGCCCCCAAACACACCTTATGGCTGGACCCCAGGATATGCCTCAGCGACACCTCCTCCAGCCAGGCTGCTGGAGACCCAAGTTATGAGCTTTAATAAAACACCTGAAGCCAGGCATGGTGGCGTACACCTTTAATCCCAGCACTTAGAAGGCAGAGGTAGGAAGATCACTGTGAGTTCAAGGCCACCCTGAGATTGCATAATGAATTCCAGGTCAGCCTGGCCTAAAGTGAGACCCTACATCAAAAAACAAAAACAAAAACAAAAAAACCCAACACCTGAATCTATAGGGGACATACTTACAAACTACCACAGACACCAACTACATATAAAAATCATGGCATAAAGACAGAAGGTGTCAGTCTAGACCATGGCTCTAGACCTTCCCAAGATGGCCTTTTACAGATCATAGGAGAAAAGCACATTTTCTTTTGAATGATGGGGGAGGGAGAGTTATAGATAGAACAGGGGAAGTCCCTGCTGTGGTAGTAATCCCAATACTCAGAGGCAGCAACAGCACTGAGATTTCAAGGTCATATCCTCATCTACATGGTGAGTTTGCAGCCAGCCTGGTCTCTATGAAACCATCTCAAGAAACAAAAAAGCTACAACTTTCAGAAATAAAAGAAAAACAAACCAGAATGAAAAGAATAGAGTATATCCAAGAAAAAGAGATGCACAGAAGTAATTGCCAAGATAGTCTGCTCTTGGACTGCCAAAATGAGTACTGAAGAAAAACAAAACAAACAAAAAATAAAAACGAGAGGGTGGCACACGCCTTCAATTGCAGCATTTGGGAGGCAGAGGTAGAAGGATCATTGCCAGGAGTTCGAGGCCACCATCCACCTACATAATAAATTCCAGGTCAGCATGGGTTACAGCAAGACCCTGCATTGAAAAAACAAACAAATAAATAAATAAATAAAATAAAAACGAGATCACTTAGACAATCTAAGCAAAGAGGAGAACAAGGCCTTCATCAGCCAGAAAAGATAAAGAGACTAAGGAGCTGCCTTCAGCAGAGAGGCCACTCCAATCAAAAGTCACAGAAAAGATTCTAAACTGTATTCTACTTTTTTTTTTTTTTGAGGTAGGGTCTTGCATAGCCCAGGCTGACCCGGAATTCACTCTGTAGTCTCAGGGTGGCCTCAAACTCACGGCGATCCTCCTACCTCTGCCTCCCGAGTGCTGGGGTTACAGGCATGCACCACCACACCAGTACTTATGTATTTTAGAGAGAGAGAGAGAGACAATAAATGTGCATGCCAGGGTCTCTTGCCACTGGAAACAAATCCCAGACACACGAGCCACTTTATGCATTTTGCTTCACATGAGTACTAGGGATTTGAACCAGGTACTGCAGGATTTGCAAGTGCTTTAACTACTAAGCCATCTCCCCAGCTCCAAGAAAAGTCGTTTGTTTTTTTTTTTTTTTTAAATGCAAAAAACAGGAGAACACATTTCTTCTTAGGTCCTCCAAAGAAACTGTGGTAAAATAATTTCAGACCAAGGAGATGTTGCAAAATGGACTGAAGTAAGGCTACTTAGCTTTTGAAATGATCATCACAGAAGAGAATAACTACAGCCTGAGAAAACAGATCACAAGCTAGCAAAAGAAACAAGAAATAAATGCAAACATTATCCAAACTTAGTAAAGAAAAGAATGTCAGTATTATTTTTATTTTTATTTATTTATTTGAGAGAGAAATAGATAGAGAGGAAGAGAGAATGGGTGTGCCAAGACCTCCAGCCACTGCAAACAAATTTCAGATGCATGCCAACCTTATATAGTTGTCTTACATGGGTCCTGATGAATTGAATCTGGGTCCTTTGGCTTTGTAGACAAGTACCTTAACCACTAAGCCATCTTTCCAGCCCAAGAATATCAGTATTTTTTTGTTGTTGTTGTTCATTTTTATTTATTTATTTGAGAGTGACAAAGACAGAAAGAGGCAGAGAGAGAGAGAGAATGGGTGCGCCAGGACTTCTAGCCACTGCAAACAAACTCCAGACACGTGTGCTCCCTTGTGCATCTGGCTAACGTGGGTCCTGGAGAATGGAGCCTCGAACTGGGGTCCTTAGGCTTCACAGGCAAGCACTTAACCACTAAGCCATCTCTCCAGCCCTTTTTTGGTTTTTTGAGGTAGGGTCTCACTCTAGCCCAGTCTAACCTGGAATTCACTCTGTAGTCTCAGGGTGGCCTCGAACTCATGGTGATCCTCTTACCTCTGCCTTCCGAGTGCTGGGATTAAAGGCGTGCGCCACCACACCCAGCAGAATATCAGTATTTTTATAGGGATAGAGTATAGATACATATTTTTAGAAAACAAAGGGAGGGCTGAGGATATGGCTCACCAGACAGAGTACTTCCACAGCATACATGAAGACCTGGGTTTCATTCCCAGCACTAGAGTGTGCAACCAGAATGGTGCATGCCTGTAATTCTAGAACTTGGGAGGTAGAAGTGGGAGGATCAAAAGTTCAAGGTCTTCTTTGAAGGACAACCAGCCTACATGAAATCCTGTCTCAAATAGACCAAACTTAGTTTAAGTAAGAGATCCTGCCTCAGTAAAAATAAAGTGAAGAAGAGTGAGAGGAAGATACTTGACATCAACCTCATGCCCACATGTACAAGTGCACCTGCTTGTCTGTGCACCCACATATATAAACACACATACACATATACTCTACACACATACCACAAACAAATGATCAATTGTGACCCCTACCTCATACCACAGACATAAATTATTCCTAGTGGACTGTAAATCTAGCTGATGTAAAAAGTGAAACAATAGGGCTGGAGAGATGGCTTAGCGGTTAAGCGCTTGCCTGTGAAGCCTAAGGACCCTGGTTCGAGGCTCGGTTCCCCAGGTCCCACGTTAGCCAGATGCACAAGGGGGCGCACGCATCTGGAGTTCGTTTGCAGAGGCTGGAAGCCCTGGCACGCCCATTCTCTCTCTTCCCTCTATCTGTCTTTCTCTCTCAAATAAATAAATAAAATAAAATAAAAATAAAAATAAAAAAAGTGAAACAATAGACATATAGAAGGAAACGGAACATTTGCTTCATGACCCTGCAGTACACATGGACTTCTGTAACAAAATTCAAAAAATGACAACCATAAACTATAACTACAGATAAAGTTAATTTAAGATGACATTAAAATAGATAATTTGCATCCAGGTGTGGTGGTGCAGCCTTTAATCCCAGCACTGGAGTAGGAGGATCACCGTGAGTTCGAGGCCACTCTGAGACTACATAGTAAATTCCAGGACAGCATGGGCTACAGCAAGATACTAACTTGAACCCTTCTCCCCCACAAAAAAGACAATACACTTACCAGAATCCAGCACTCACCAATACCACTCACCAGATTTATACTATTAACATCTTGGCTTATCCACCCAGAGTTTCTCTAAACATATTCTCTGGTTTGGGAAACGTAGGCCATGGGCTACACATAGCATGACTTTTCATCCCAAAATTCTTTGTCAAGCATTTCTCAATAACAAGAACATTCTATTCAACCATAACACCATTACCTCATCTAAGATAATCATTAATGTAATAATATCATTTAAATAGAGTTCAGATGAAAATCTCCAAGTCATTATGAAGAAGTCCAATAAATATTTTCTTTTAAATGATTCAGGATCTAATCAAGGTTTATTACTTTCAGTTGTTCTACTCTTTAGGTCTCTCTCAATTTATAATATTTTCATTGCTTCCCTTGATTTTTAAGCACACTGAAGCCTATAAACAGTGCAGGTCAAATGTCCTGTCTGCATGGCTTTTCCTATTTCCTCATAATTAGATGTACAATATTTCCAATAAGAACTCCACACAGGTAATATGTCTCTCCTCTGAACCATGCAGGAGCTAACTCACTACTAGTGATGCTAACTTTGAACATTTTGTAAGTATTCCCTTTGTGATAAATAAACCATTTGTAGCGTGATCCTTTAAGACTCCCAAGCACACTACCCTGAAAATTCTGAAGCCAGGAACTAAATGAACACTTTTTTTTCTTTGTTTTTCTGAGGTAGGGTCTCACTGTAGCCCAGGCTGACCTGGAGTTCACTATGTAGTCTCAGGGCGGCCTCGAAACTCACAGCAATCTGCCTACTTTGGCCTCCCGAGTGCTGGGATTAAAGGTGTGTGACATCACATCCAGCATCACTTTCTGAAAATATTTATTTATTTACTTACTTATTGCTTTTTTGAGGTAAGGTCTCACTCTAGCTCAGGCTGACCTGGAAATCACTCTGTAGTCTCAGGGTGGCCTGGAACTCATGGTAATCCTCCTACCTCTGCCTCTCAAGTGCTGGGATTAAAGGTGTGCACCACCACGCCCAGCTAAAAAAAATTGTTTATTTGCAAGCAGAGAGATACACAAATTGAGAGAGAGAGAGAGAAAGAGAGAGAGAGAGAGAGAACAGGTCTATCAGGGCCTCTGATTACTGCATCAAACTCCAGATACATGTACCAATTTGTACATCTGGTTGTATTTTGACACTGGGGAATCAAACCAGGGTCATTATGCTTTGCAGACAAACACCTAAGCTGTCTAGTCCTGAACACAAGTTTTTGTTAAATTTTTTTTTAATTTATTTGTTTGAGAGTGACAGACAGAGAAAGGAAGAAGCAGATAGAGAGAGAAAGAATGGGGGCGCACCAAGGCTTCCAGACACTGCAAATGAACTCCAGACACGTGCGGCCTCTTGTGCATCTGACTAATGTAGGTCCTGGGGAGGTGAGCCTCAAACCGGGGTCCTCAGGCTTCACAGGCAAGCGCTTAACCGCTAAGCCATCTCACTAGCCCCTGAACACAATTTTTAAAGTACTTACATGCAGGTGTGATGGCACACACCTTTAATCCCAGCTCTCAAAGGCTGAGGTAGGAGGATCATGCATGTGTTCATTTGCATTCTATCTTCCTCTTTCTCTCTCTCTCTAATAAATAAATAAAAATTTAAAAATATATTTTATTTATTTAAGAGAGAAAGAGACTGAGAATGAGGTAGGGGGGAGGCATGGGAGAACCATGACCTCCTGCCATTGCAAACCAACTCAAGAAACATGTGCCACTTTGTACAGCTGGTTTTATGTGGGTAGTGGGAAATTGAACCTGGGTGTGATGACCATTCTGGTCAGAGTTGAAAGACCTGAATGCAGTTAGAACTATGGACTATGAGGTTTGACTTATAAGGGTGAGAAAGAGCTTTGCCTGGACTGGGCTAGAAGCAGTTTGTGTGAGAAACTTGCTGTTATGCCTGTGTCCTGTGCAGGGTTGCACTGCGTAGAAATGGACTGCTGTGAGCAGGGGGATATGGCACATAAATGAAATCTTTGGTCCAAAACTGCTGCCTATCCAGCTGCCATTGTTTGAGTGATTACAGCCACTGAGATTGGGCTACCTGACCTACATTGGGACAACAGAAAGAATGCAGAGTCTTTTGAAGGGGCCTGAAAGACAAAGGAGTGTTCTGTTTTTCAGTCTGCTTTATTCCCCCCTGGATTAACAAACTGGCACCCCACCTGGTATTGTGGAGTATGAGAAATGCAGGAAAGAGAGGGTCATTGAATTTGTAGCACAGTCTTGTGTTTTGGAAACAGCCATGGGCAGCATGAAGCAGGTTTGCTGGATGCCTACATGGAAACCCAATAGAGCTGTGAGGATGAACAATAGGTTGGAGACACAGTGGAAATGTTGGGATCACAAGATGAATGCCAATGATTGCTGCCAGCCCTGGATGAAGTTTTCCAAGACTGTGAGTAGCCTAGCTGGAGGGCTGGAATTGGAACTCCAGAGACTTGTTGCTGGCTAGAATTATTGAACTTATAGATTTGTCACTGACTGCAGTTGTTGGACTTGGAGCTACGAAGTTGGATGTCTGCCTTGTTTAAATCTTGTATTGGTTGAATATTTCTTTGCTATACCCAATGATATCTTTTGCAGTGTGAATGTCCATTTTGTGCCATTATTTTTTTTTTAAGGCAAGGTCTCAGTCTGGCCCAGGCTGATGATTTGGAATTCACTATGTAGTTTCAGGGTAGCCTCAAACTCATGGCAACCCTCCTACCTCTGCCTCCCAAGTGCTGGGAATAAAGGCGTGCACAACCACGTCTGGCTCCATTATGGGTTTTTGGTAGTACGGTTCAAATAAAAGGCCTTGGATTATGGGGATGTTTGAACATCATTAGGATTGATTAAAAAAAAAAAAACTGGGCTGGAGAGATGGCTTAGTGGTTAAGCGCTTGCCTGTGAAGCCTAAGGACCCCGGTTCGAAGCTCGGTTCCCCAGGTCCCACGTTAGCCAGATGCACAAGGGGGCGCACGTGTCTGGAGTTCGTTTGCAGTGGCTGGAAGCTCTGGCGCGCCCATTCTCTCTCTCTCCCTCTACGTGTCTTTCTCTCTGTGTCTGTAGCTCTCAAATAAATAAATAAATAATGAAAGAAAAAAAAAAAACTACGGGGACGCTTAAAGCCGGACTGAATGCATTGTATTTTACATCATGGATGGTTATCAGTTTATGGTGGCCATGGGTGAAACGTGGTGGTTTGATTCAGTGTCTCCAATAAACTTAGGTGCTCTGAATGCTAGGTTCCCAGTTGATGGAGATTTGGGAATTAATGTCTCCTGGAGGTAGTGTATTGTTGGAAGCAGGCTTATGGATATTATAGTCATGTTCCCCTTGCCAGTGTTTGGCACACTCTCCTGCTGTTTTTGTCCACCTGATGTTGGTAAGGAAGTGATGTCCACCCTCTGCTCGTGTCATCATTTTTTCCTGCTATCATGGAGCTTCCCTTTGAGTCTGTAAGCCAAAATAAACTTTTTGTTCCATAAGCTGCTCTTGGTTGAGTGTTTTCTCCCAGCAATGCAACCAGGCTGCAACACCTGGTGATGTACAACTTTATTCCCAATAATGATGAGCCCGAGGTAGGAGATCACTGTGAGTTTGAGGGCACCCAGAGACTACATAGTGAATTCCAGGTCAGCCTGAGCTAGAGCAAGACCCTATCACAAAAAAATTAAAGAACAATAACAAAAAGAGAGAGAGAGAGAGACAGAGAAATAGAGAAAAGAAAGAAAGAAAGAAATTAAGAGAGGAAGAAATTAGAATTTGTTGGAGTTCAAGAGATGGTTCAGTAGTAAAAAGACTTTGCTTGCAAAGTCTGCCAACCCAAGTTCAATTCTCCAGCACCCATGTAACTCCAGAGATCATGGGCCAGCTAAACTGACATTCATTTGCAGTGGCAAGAGACCTGGTCTCAAAGGAGGTAAAAGAAGAACACAGACACCTGGAGGACGTCCTCTGACCACTACATGCACACGGTGGTACACACAAATCATACACATATATGCAAGTAAATAAACATTTTTTGAAAAATAAATTAGAATTTGTTCACTGTATTTCCACTGGGAGTATATGACAATTATAGTAAACAGGTGAAGTAATTTAATTACAATCAATTATACGGAAAAAAAAATCCAATACATGAAAAGAAGGGTTCAGAGTAGAGCTTTCCTTTTGTTTAATACATTTGTCAGTAATTTAACATCATTAGCATTCCTGTAAAATTAATTTACCTGCCATGTCTTCTGAGGGCAAAAATGATGCCATCTTTCTGGAAAGGAAGCAGCTTTGCTCCCAGCCTGTCAGGCAAAAACTCCAGCTGTTTGTGAGATTCACTTGTTAAACAAGAACTCTGAAGTGGAAGAGGCTTTTTTATGTTACCACCTCTAGGCATGATGATCCTAAACATGAAACAAAACACAAAACATGAGGGTCAGGAAAGAAAGATTACTAAGCATATTATAGAATCATACCTAAACAATGATATTATGGTATGTACAACCAGCATTGATATGCTATGTAGTCAAGTCATGCTTCTTGAATAAACTACTAAAACTGATACGTGGCATTCAAAAGCACTTACATACTTGGCTCTAAAAACAGTATGCCTTATATCATTTTGAATCAGAATGTAGCCATAGCTGTATGTTATGTATGTTATGATTTTGAAATATCAAAATTAAATTTTTACAAATTATTTTTTGAAGCTTTGATTGCTATGGCACTGGGGATCAAACTCAGGGCCTTGCAAACACTATAAAATACTCCACTACGGAGCTCTTGTTCCAGCTCAGATCATTTAAAATAAAATAAGGAATGTGGCTCGGTGTGGTGGCTCATGCCTTTAATCCCAGCACTCTGGAGGCAGAGGTGGAAGGATCACTGTGAGTTCAAGGGCACCCTGATACTACCTAATGAAAAACCAATAAATAAATGAATAAATAAATAAATTTAAGTATGGTTTTGTTTTTCTTTTGGTTGTTCGAGGTAGGGTCTCACCCAAGCCCAGGCTGACCTGGAATTAACTATGGAGTCTCAGGGTGGCCTCGAACTCACGGCAATCCTTCTACCTCTGCCTCCTGAGTGCTCGAATTAAAGTAAATAAATATCTTTAAAGAAAAAAGTTTTTTGTTTTTTTGAAGTAGGATCTCACAGTAGCCCAGGCTGACCTAGAATTCACCATGTAGTATCAAGCTGATCTCAAACTCACACTGATTCTCCTACTACAGCCTCCTGAGAGCTATAATTAAAGTGTGTGCCATCATGCCCAGCTTAAAAACATTTATTTGGGGGGGCTAGAGAGATGGCTTAGCAGTTAAAGTGCTTGCCTGCAAAGCCAAAGGACCTAGGTTCAATTCCCCAGTACCCACATAACCAGATGCACAAGGGGGAACATGCATCTGGAGTTCATTTGCAGTGGCTAGAAGCCCTGGGACACCCATTCTCTATCTTATATATCTCTCTCTCTGCTTGCAAATTAAGAAGTAAATGAAGTTAAAAAGTTAATTAAGGGCTGAAGAGATGGCTTAGCAGTTAAGCGCTTGCCTGTGAAGCCTAAGGACCCTGGTTCGAGGCTCAATTCCTAGGACCCACGTTAGCCAGATGCACAAGGGGGGGCACACATCTGGAGTTCATTTGCAGTGGCTGGAAGCCCTGGCATGCCCATTCTCTCTCTCTATCTCTCTGCCTCTTTCTCTCTTTGTCTGTCGCTCTCAAATTAATAAAAATAAACAAAAAAATTTTTAATTAATTATTATTTTTTAAATATTAGGTTTTTCAAGGTAGGGTCTCACTCTAGCTCAGGCTGACCTGGAACTCACTACGTAGTCTCAGGCTGGTCTCGAACTTACAGCAATCCTCCTACCTCTACCTTCCGAAAGCTGGGATTAAAGGCATGCACCACCACGCTCTAAAGAATATTTTTTTAAATGTTACTTGGCCAGGTATGTGGCACACAGTAGTGAGTTTCAGGTCAGCCTGAGCTACAGTGAGACCCTACCTTGAAAAAAAAAATCTTTAGGCCAAGCAGTTATCAAAAATCTCCCAACTAAAAACAGTCCAGTCCCAGATGGATTCACTAGTGAATTTTGCCACTGCTTCTTAAACTTTTCAATGAAATAGAAAAGGAAGAAATCCTACCAAACTCCTACGAAGCCAGCATCACCCTGATACCAAAACCAGACAAAGACAGAAGAAAATTACAGACCAATCTCCCTCATTGAATATAGATGTAAAATTTCTCAACAAAATATTGGCAAACGGAATATAAGAATGTATCAGAAAGATCATTCACCCTGACCAAAAGGGCTTTATCCCAGAGATGCAGGGATGGTTTAACATATGCAAATTGATAAATGTAATATATAAATGGACTGACGAACAAAAATCACATGATATCTCCTTAGATGCAGAAAAAGCATTTGACAAAGTCCAACATTCCTTCATGATAAAAGACCTACAGAGACTGGGAAGAGAAGGAACATATCTCAACATCATAAAGGCTATTCATGACAAACCTATGGCCAACATAATACTAAATGGAGAAAAACTTGAAGCTTTTCCACTAAAATCAGGAACAAGACAAGGGTGTCCACTGTCCCCACTTATTTAATATAGTATTGGGAGTCTTAGCCATAGCAATAAGGCAAGAGACACGCATAAAAGGGATACAAATTGAAAAGGAAGAGATCAAGTTATCATTAGTTGCAGATGATATGATTCTATACATAAAGGACCCTAAAGACTCTACCAGGAAACTGTTAGAGCTGATAAACACCTATAGCCATGTAGCAGGATACAAAATAAACACTCAGAAGTCAGTGGCCATAATATATGCTAACAACAAACCCAAAGAGGATGAAATCAGAGAATCACTCCATTCACAATTGTATCAAAAAAAAAAAAATACCTTGGAATAAACCTAACCAAGGAAGTGAAGTCTCTCTATAATAAAAACATTAAAACACTCAAGCAAAAAAATTACAGAACACACTAGGAAATGGAAAGACATCCCATGTTCATGGACTGGAAGAATCAATATTGTGAAAATGTCAATCTTATCAAAAGCAATCTACACATTTAATGCAATCCCCATCAAAATTCCAATGGTATTCTTCATGGAAATAGAAAAATAAATCCAAAAATTCATTTGGAAGCACAAAAAAATCTCCAATATTTAAAACAATACTGATCAACAAAAATAAGGCTGGTGTTATCACCATAACTGATTTTAACCTATATTACAGAGCTACAGGAACAAAAACAGCATGGTACTGGCATAAAGATAGACACATAGATCAATGGGACAGAATAGAGGACCCAGATATAAGTCTGGGTAGCTACAGCCACCTGATCTTTGACAAAAATACCAAAAATAGCTGGGCATGGTAGCACACGTCTTTAATCCCAGCACTTAGGAGGCAGAGGTAGAAGGATTGCTGTGAGTAAGAGGCCACCCTGAGACTAAAAAATGAATTCCAGGTCAGCCTGGGCTAGAATGAGACCCTACCTCAAAAAAGAAAAAAAAAAAAAAAAAGCCCAAAATACTCATTGGAAAAAAGACAGCCTCTTCAGCAAATGGTGCTGGGAAAACTGGATGTGTATCTGTAAAAGGATGAAAATAGATCCTTATCTCTCTCCATGCACAAAAATTAAGTCAAAATGGATCAAAGACCTTAATATCAGACCCAAGACTCTGAAACTGCTAGAGGAAAAAGTAGGGGAAACCCTTCAACATATTGGTCTTGGCAAAGACTTTCTGAATATAACCCCAATTACTCAGGAAATAAAACCATAGGTCAATTGCTGAGACCTCATGAAATTACAAAGCTTTGGTATGGCAAAGGACACTGTGAACAGAGCAAAGAGGCAACCTACAGAATGGGAAAAAATCTTTGCCAGCTACACATCTGATAGAGAATTAATACCTAGAATATACAAAGAACTCAAAAAATTAAATAATAAGCAATCAACCCAATTAAAAAATGGGCTATGGAACTAAATAGAGAGTTCTCAAAGAAGAAATACAGATGGCATATAAACATCTAAATATATGTTCTACATCCCTAGTCATCAGGGAAATACAGATTAAAACTACTTTGAGATTCCATCTCACTCCTGTCAGATTGGCTACCATCACGTAAACAAATGACCACAAATGATGGCAAGGAAGTGGAAAAAGAGGAACCCTTTTACACTGTTGGTAGGAATGCAACCCAGATCAGCTATTGTGGAAATCAGTGCAGAGGTTCCTAAGACAGCTAAAAATAGATCTACCATATCACCCAGACATACCATTCTTAAGTATATGTTCTAAAGACTTGTCATAGTACCTTAGAGATACTTGCTCAACCATGTTTACTGCCACTCTATTCACAATAGCTAGGAAATGGGACCAGCCTAGATCCCTCAACTGATGAGTGGATAATGAAGATGTGGCACATTTACACAATGGAGTTCTACTCAGCAGTAAAGAAGAATGAAGTTATGAAATTTGCAGGGATCTGGAAAGGATTATACTTAGTGAGGTAATGTAGGCCCAGAAAGTCAACATGTTCTCTCTCATATGTGGATCCTAGCTACAGATGATTAGACTTCTATGTGAGTAGGAAGAAAACTCAGTAGCAGAGGCCAGTAAGCTAAAAGGAGGGATAAAGGGAACATAAAGGTAGGGGGGACTTAATAGGATGGTATTGTATATATGTAAGTAGAAGAATAGATTAATGGGGGTGAAAAGGCCTAAGTGAGGTCAGGGGAAGAGTAAAGGAAATATGGAAGAAGAGCCAATCAAAATCTAAGAGGATATAAATAAGTCATATTGAAACCTTTTTTGGATAATGGACGCTCAGAAGCCATAGATTGTTATGAGAAAATTTTCAGAGCCAGGGATGGGATACCTTCCAGTGAGTTGTTGGCCAGGAACTTCACTGATACCACCAAAACATTACAGGCCATTGGCGGGGCCCTTGGTTTCCCACCAGGAATAGACGGTAAGACCCTATTGCTGAAAATTTCATATACTTGGGCTGCAAGGTCACTGAGAAATTCTGCTGGAGCTGAACTGAAAACCTCCTCCATGTAGACCAGCCAACAGAAAGCTGGAAAAAGCTATGCTGCATAAAGTTCAATGGGAGAGAGATAATCAACAGTGGACACTGCAAGTCTTAAATCTGGCAAGTCTGACCAAATGAGCCAATGGGTACAATAGCACCATGTCTGTACCAGGGTAAAACAACCACTATCTAACTAGATTGGAGGTCTACTCCATGGGAGGGAATACATCCCTGATACTGAAAACCTACAACAGGGTAGTCATGAGCTTTGGGGGTACAACGTCTGCTCACTAAATGTATATAGTATGCTCACCAAACTGCTCAGTAAGCACTTCTCTTAATATTCATACCCATATATTAATGCTACTCTCAATTTTGGTTAGAGAACCTTCTCTTTTCAGATGGCAGTGACCTTGGGATGATTCAGAAGGCACCATGGTGCTGAGAAGTGACAGAGGAATGCTCAGCATTGCAATATCTCTATCACACCTTCCAAGGCTCAGGGTCCATTGTGGAAGAGGTGGTGGAAAGAATGTAAGAGCCAAAGGAAGGGTAGGACTCCTTACAATGTGCTCCTCCAGACACAAAATTACCTGGATACCCATGACCTCCCAGTGCCTGTCACTACCTATACAAGACCATCATAATAGGAGGAAAAGATCATGACATAAAATAAAAGAGAGACTAATTGAGAGGGGGAGGGGATATGATGGAGAGTGGAGTTTCAAAGGGGAAGGGGGGAAGGGAAGGAAATACCATGGGATATAGTTTACAATTATGAAAGTTGTCAATAAAAGAAACAAAAATATAAAAACACTGCATGCATGCACATATACACACACATATTCTTTAAAGCTATAGAGATTGCTTAGTGGTTAAGGCACTTGCCTAAGAAGCCTAAGGACCCACATAAGCCAGATGCACAAGGTGATGCATGTATCTGGAATTCATTTGCAGTGTCTGGAGGCCCTGGCACACCCATTCTCTCTCTATCCACCTCTTTCTCTCTCTCTCTCGTTCCCTCCTCCCCTCTTTAAATAAATAAATAAATAAATAAAATATTTTTAAATAAGCTGGGCATGGTGGTACAAACCTTTAATCCCAGCTTTTGGGAGGCTGAGGTAGGATCACCATGAGTTTAGGTGGCCTTGAGACTACAGAGTGAATCTCAGTTCAGCCTGGCCCAGAATGAGACCCTACCACAAAAAAACAAAAAAAGGCTGGAGGGATGGCTTAGCTGTTAAGATGTTTGCCTGCAAGGCCAAAGGACCCAGGCTCCATTCCCCAGGACCCAGGTTAGCCAGATGTACAACGGGGCGCACACATCCAGAGCTCGTTTGCAGTGGCCCCAGGCCCTGGCATCCCCATTCTCTCTCTCTCCCTCTTTCTCTGTCAAATAAATAAATAAATAAAAATAAAATATTTTTTAAAAAATTTAACAAAAAAAATTGTAATTAAAAAATATTTTTTATTTATTTGCAAGGAGGTAGGGAAGACGAGAACGGGCATCCCCAGGCCTCTTGACACTGTAAGCAAACTCCAGATGCATGGGCCACTTTGTGCATTGGGCTCTACATGGGTACTGGGAAGCAGGGCCATGGTTGGGCATGCCTTTAATCACAGCACTGGGGAAGCAGTGGTAGGAGGAACCTTGTGTGTTCAAGGCCAGCAGGTTGCTACAGACAAGACAAAAGTCATCTGTAACAGTGAAAGCACAGAGATCAGTGTCAGAGGCATAGAAGACAGGCCTTGGTGTGGAAGATGGGCAGAATGAAAGATGTGGGGCCAAGGTGCAGACGCAAGACAGGGATTTACCTCAGTGGTAGGAGCCCTGTTCCAAGCACTAGGCCCTGGGCTCAGCCACCAGCACGGGGAGTAACCTTGAGCCATGGAGTCAGGGATGCAGCTGACTGAGACAGGGAGGACCACAGAAGAACGCATGTATATAAAAAATATATATTATGTCTCAGTAGTTTTAAAAATCTTGGTATAAACAGGGTGCGGTGGCACATGCCTTTAATCCCAGTGCTCAGGAGGCAAAGGTAGGAGGATGGCTGTGAGTTTGAGGTCATCCTGAGACTACATAATGAATTCCAGGTCAGCCTGGGCTACAGCAAGACCCTATCTTAAAAATTAAAAAAAAAAATCTTGGTGTAAAGAATGGTGTATGGGCTGGAGAGATGGCTTAGCAATTAAGGCGCTTGCCTGTAAAGCCAAAGGATGTCGGTTTGATTCCCCTGAACCCACATAACCCAGATGCACAAGGTGGTGCATGTGTTTGGAATCTGTTTGCAGCAGCTGGAGGACTTGGCACACCCATTCTCTTTCTCTCTATCTGCCTTTTTTTTTTTGGCTTTTCAAGGTAGGGTCTCACTCTAGCCCAAGGTGACCTGGATTCTCAGGGTGGTTCGAACTCACAGCAATCACTCCTATCTGCTGGGATTAATGGTGTGCAGTACCATGCCCAGCCATCTGCCTCTTTCTCTCCCTCACTCTCTCTCAAATAAATAAATATTTTAAAAACAAAGCAAAAGATTCTTAGTGTAAGTATGAGTGTATATGGTGGTTTAATTCAGGTGTCCCCCATAAACTTACATGTTCTGAATGCTAGGTCCACAGCTGGTGGCAGTTTAGGAAGTGAAGCCTTCAGGAGGCAGTGTATTATTGGGGACAGGATTACGGATGTTATAACCAGCTTCCTTTTTCCAGTGTTCAGCACACTCTCCAGTTGCTATTGTCTACCTGATGTTGGCCTGGAGGTGTTGTCCACCCTCTGCTCATGCCATTATTTTCCCCTGCCATCATGGAACTTCCCTTCAAGTCTGTAAGCCAAAATAAACCCTTTTATCCCTACAAGCTGTTCTTGGTTGGGTGTTTCCCTCTAGCAATGTGAACCTGATTGTAACAGTAAAGTTGGTAACAGAGGAGTGGGATTGTTGTTACTAGAAAACTGACTTTGTTGCTTTGGCCTTTTGGAGCTCCTTTGCAGGAGGAATGTGGATGAATTTGAAATTCTTGGAGTGCTATGAGTATAGCTTCATAAACCACAAAGAAATGCAGGAGGTCATTGAATGTGCAACATGGTCCTGTGTTCTGGAAATGGCCACTGGCAATATGGAGCAGGTTTGCTGGACTGCCTGCATGGAGACCCAATGAAGCCATGAGGATGGTCCACGGGTTGCAGTGGAGATGCCAGGACCACAAGACAGTTGCTAAGGAGAGCTGCCAGCCCCTGATAGTTTTCCAGCACTGTGAGAAACCTAGCTGGAGGGGTGGAATTGGAACTCTAGAGACTTACTAGAATTATCAGACTGGGAGACTAGTTGTTGGCTAGAGTTGTTGGACTTGGACCTACAGAGTTTGATATTTGCTCTGTTTAAATCTTGTATTGGTTGAATATTTCTTTGCTGTACCCAATGGATTTTTTGAGATTTTGCTTTTTGTTTTTGTTTTTTTGGTATTATGGCTCAGTTAAAAGACCTCAGAACATAAGGATGTTTGAACATCATTGGGATTGATAAAACCTATGGGGACTTTTTTTTTCTTTTTTTTTTTTTTTTGAGGTAGGGTCTCACTCTAGCCCAGGCAGATCTGGAATTCACTCTGGGTCATCTCAGACCATCTCTCCAGCCCATACAACAAGATTTTTTTAAACTACTGAGACATAATTTTTTTTTTCTATAAATGCATTCTTCTGAGGTCTTCCCTGTTTCAGTCAGCTGCATCCTGACTTTGCAGTAGTCTGGTGTCCTCGAACTCATGGCAATCCTCCTTCCTCTGCTTCCCGAGTGCTGGGATTAAAAGTGTGTGCCACCATGGCCAGCAACTATGGGGACTTTTAAAGTTGGAGTGGATGTACTGTATTTTATATCATGTATAGTTATCAGTTTATGGTGGCTAGGGACAGAATATGGTTTGATTCAGGTGTTCCCCATAATGAATGCTAGGTCCCCAGCTGATGGCAATTTGGAAATGAAAGCCTCTTGGAGGCAGTGTATTGTTGGGGGAGGGATTATGAATGTTATAACTAGCTTCCTATTGCCAGTGTCTGGCACACACTCCTGTTGCTGTTGTCACCTGATGTTGGCCATGAGTTGATGTCCACCCTCTCCTCATGCCATCGTTTTCCCCTGCTATCATGGAGCTTTCCCTCATGTCTATAAGCCAAAATAACCCCCTTTTCCCCCACAAGCTGCTCTTGGTTGTTTTCTGCTAGCAATGGAAACCAACAGTGTGTATTTGTACATGATGTTGGCACACATGTGCCACAGCTGGCACATGGAGGTCAGAGGACCACCTTAGGAGTGAGCCCTCATCTTCCTCCTTGTTCAAGTCAGTGTCTCTTTGTTTCTCACTGTTGCATTCCCCAGAATAGCTAGCCCATGAACTGCCTGCCTCCTGTGTCTGAGAAGTGCTAGTATTCTAGTCACTTGCACTATTGGTCGTATTTTATGTGCTTCTGGGGACCCAAACTCAGGTCTTCATGCTTGTATGTCACCCACAGAACCAGCTCTTCAGCTTCACCACCCCACCACCAATCAGTAAGTCTTTGAAGAATGTGGTTTGAGATGGCTGTAAGACGTGAAAAGAGGGAAGGTCAAATAGGTTTGAAAATCTGGGTCAGGAGCTTGCATAGGGAGATGAAGGCTGGATGCACATTTCAGGAACTTCAAGCCAATTTCATAGCTACAGTGTTGGCTAGTCAGCTGTACCCCTTTTGGACTTGAATCTAGAAAGTCAAAAGTCAAAGGAGCAGGGGTCAGGCCAAGTGAAATCTATTCTGGCAAGGACAACAGAAGCCAAAAAAGCTATGTCTGCTTCTGAAGAGTAACAAGAGTTCCAGAAGTATCTTTCAGGATTGAGGTGACATGCTTCAGAGGAAGAACACACACAAAA
Source organism: Jaculus jaculus (assembly GCF_020740685.1). Taxonomy (NCBI): domain Eukaryota; kingdom Metazoa; phylum Chordata; class Mammalia; order Rodentia; family Dipodidae; genus Jaculus; species Jaculus jaculus. The sequence goes on along the minus strand of NC_059106.1, from coordinate 2,352,153 downwards.
TAAATAAATAAATAAATAAATAAATAAATAAATAAATAAATAAATAAAATGGCAGTTACCTTTATTCAAGACATATATAATATATATATAAATTTAGTAGGGCTGGAGAGATGGTTCGGTGAATGATGTACCAGCAGGACCTGAGTCTGGATCCCCAAATTCCACATAAAGTCAGACATGGAACCACAAATATTTACCATATACCTACCAGCATGTCTACAGAGAGATAGTAGACAGAGAAAGGAGCATCCCCAGAAGCTCTTGGACCAATGAGCCTGGCGACATAGAAGAAAACATTCTCTATTGCTGAAGACTCCATATGCTTGGGCTACAAGGTCACTGAGAAACCTTGTTGTAGCTGAGCTGAAAACCTCCCCCCTGTAGACCAGCTGACACAAGATAGAAAAAGCTATGCTGCATGCAGCTCCATGAGAGAGAAAAGTCATCAGTGCAGAGAAACAACAGTGAACACTGCAAGCCTTAAGTTTGGCCAGCCAGGCCAAATGAGCCAATGGGTGGAAGAGTGGCATGTCTGTTATGGAGGAAACCAAATGCTCTCTAATTGGACCGGAGGCCCACTCCATGGGAGGGAATACATGCCTGATACTGAACACCTATGACCATATCTCCTTCCCCATGTTGTTGTTTTAAAAAAGAGAGGGAGAAAAGTAACATATCTTGGTTATTATTATGTGTTTATATTTGAATGCATGCTGAAATTATAATGTTTGGATGTGTTGGGTTGTCTAAAGTATATTGTTAGCAACTAGAAAATTTTAAATCATATATGTATTGTAATAGTGTGATATAGTGAAATATATATTTGACCTTTGTGAGGGAGGAAGAGGCATTCTGCTTCACAGAAGATGAAGGCAAAGACCAGCATGGGAAGCTGTCCTCTAAACCACATATGTGCATATTGCATGTTTGCAGCCACTTCCTATTAAAATTGTTTTGCTAAGTAAATACAGAAGCTTCGTCTGCACACATCCATGCATATGCCACACACCGACACACACACTACACACCTACTATATACACACAAGTGCAGAACAACAAAATTATTACGCCAAGATGATGGTTTTGTAATCAATTAGGAAATAATTAATTTTTTGTTTATTTGTTTACGAGGTAGGGTCTCACTCTAGCCCAGGCTGACCTTGAATTCATTCTGTAGTCTCAGGGTGGCCTTGAACTCACAGCCATCCTCCCATCTCTGCCTCCCGGAGTGCTGGGATTAAAGGTGTATGCCACCACCCCTGGCTCAAGAAAGTAAATTTGATTGGAATTTACTGACTCAGTCTTATCAATGGAACTGTGCTGTTAAAGTACACCAACGAGTTAGAAGATGGCTCAATTGTTAAGGTTCTTGCCTACAAAACCTAACAACCCAGGTTTGACTCCCCACTACTCACATAAAGCCAGATGCACAAAGTGGTATATGCATCTGTGGTTTGTTTACAGCGACTAGAGGGCCTGCTACACCCATTATCTCTATCTCTCTTCTCTCTATCTCTCTCTGCTTGCAAATAAATAAATATATTTTTAATACACCAATATGAGAACTGTGCAAATACTCAATATCTAGTCAGGGAAGTTACTGCTTTGAGGAGATAAACCTATTTTTTAATAAGTTAATAATTAATTTACAGGACAGGATTTACCACAGAATAGATACAAAGAATCAATGTACTAGAAGAAACATTACGTTTCCTTCTCTCCCTCCCCGATCAGGGTCTCCCTCTTGCCCAGGCTGACCTAGAACTCACTCTGTAGCCTCAGGCTCACCTTGAATTGAGAAGAACCCTCTTACCTTAGCTTCCAGAGTGCTGGGACTAAAGGTGTGTGCCACCATGTCCAGCTTTTACTTGTTTCTTTATTTTGTGATAGGATCTCATTATGTATCCCAGGTTAACCTTCAACACTTAATCCTTCTGCCTCATGATCCCAAGATCTGAGAGTACAGGGCTCTCTCTCTCACTCATACAAACACAACATGCACTTATGCCACATACATTCATAAATTAAAAAAAAAAAAGGATCGCCTTGAATTCAAGGCCACCTTGAGACTACACAGTGAATTCCAGGTCAGCCTGAGCTACAGTGAGACCCTACCTTGAAAAACAAAAAAAAAAAAAAAAAAAAAGGAAAATTAAAAGAAAGAAAGAAAGAATGAATGAATGAAAAGGAGTTGGGTGTGATCCCAGCACTCAGGAGGCAGAGGTCAGAGTATCACCATGAGTTTGAGTCCAGCCTGAGACTACAAAGTAAGCTTCAGGTATGCCTGGACTGGAGTGAGACCTTATCTTAAAAAAACAATAAAAACATGGCAAGTAACAAATAAAAATGGCAAGTATTTGAATTTCAACTCTCCTAAGCTCCATTCCATCTATGGCTCCCCACCCTTCCAATGGCTCAAACAAACCTGGGTGCTCTTTATCTCATTCCCATACCCCAAATGATTAGCAACTCCTGCTGACACTACATTCTAGACATGTCCAAATTCCCACCATTTCAAACCATATACAAATCAGGTAAGCCACAGTCCTATTGTTGGTTCATTATCTCTTACACTATCTGCTCCACACTGTTTTTACTTCTCTACCTCATGTGTTTCTTCTTATCACTGTGGTAGTTTGCAAGGGAGCAGCCTTAACCTCTGAACCATCGCCCTAGCTCCACTGTGGTAGTTTGAATCCAATGTCCCCCATAAGCTCATGTGTCCTGAATGCTTGGTCCTCAGCTGGTAGCAATTTGGGAGATTGAGCATAGCTTGAGGAGGTATGTAGTTGTGGTTGGGAGCAGCCTTCAGGTTACTACAGCCCAACTTCCACACGACTGTAAGCCAAAATAAATGCTTTCTTTCCTCCTATTGGCTGTTTTTGGTAAGATGTTCTGTCCTGGCAACCAGAAGGTATCTACAATAAAAAACTGGTACCAGAAGAGAGGTTGTTGCTATCAGAAACCTGACTGCATGGCTTCTGCATCTGATTTACAAGAAAAATGTGGAAGTATTTAAAACCTTAGACTAAGAGACACCTTACAGTATGGTAAGTAGAGCTTGATGGGCCATTCTGGTGAAAGTTGAAAGACCTAAAGGCACAAAGAACCATGGAGGCTTGGCTTAAGAGGGGAAAAAGAGCTTGTCCAGATGGGCCAGAGATAGTTGGTATGAGAGGTGGGCTATGCTTTCTGTGTCCTGAGAACTTACAGTTTAATTTAAATATACATGGGGGGGGGGGCCGCTAGAGAAGTAGCACAGCAGGTAAGGCATTTGCCTACGAAACCTAAGGACCCAGGTTCAATTCCCCACACCCATGTAAGCCAGATGCACATGGTGGCACAAGCATCTGGAGTTTGCTTGCAGTGACTAGAGGTGCTGGTATGCCCATTCTCTCTTTCTCTCTCTCCCTCTTGCAAAAATAAATAAAAACATAAAATATTTTTAAAAAATAAAATAAATGTAAATGGAGAGATGCAGCAGCGATTAAGGTGCTTGCCTGCAAAGCCTGAGGACTTGAATTCAATTCCCCAGGACCATGTGAAGTAAGATGCACAAAGTAGTGCATGTTGGTGTGTTTGGCAGAACACAGATCAAGATGTAACTTAGCACAGACAGAAATGAAAGTTTCAGACCCAAGATTGTACGTAGTCAAGTTTTGCTGTAGTTTTTCAGAAGTTGCCACCATTGAAAGTGGGCCGGCTGTTCTGCACTGGAACAGTAAGAAGAACGCTGAGTCCTGTGAAAGGAGAGGTCGGAAGCATGCTAAATGAATGAGTGTTCTGCTCCTTGAAAACTTTATCACCCAACATTAACAAATTTGGATGTCTGTCTCACCCAACTGGTACTATTTTTAGAAGTATGACAAGTATAAGAAAGACAAGCTTATTGGATTTTTGATATTTTTTTTTTGTTTTTTTGTTTTTTTTTGGTGATGGCTCCTAAGCGATGTGAAGCAGAGTTACGGTCTCTGAATAGAGGCCGTGATGGGCCATGGAATGGAACAGTAGGTTGTAGTGGGGATCTCAGGTACCTGAGATTATGCCAGACGTGGTGGTTCATGCCTGTAATTCTAGCACTCAGGAGGCTGAGGTAGGAGGGTTGCCATAAATTCAAAGCCAGCCTGGGCTACAGATTGAGTTCCAAGTCACGTTGGACTAGTATGAGACCCTATCTCAAAAAAATAAAATAAAATAAAAACAAAGCCGGGCGTGGTGGTGTACTCCTTTAATCCCAGCACTAGGGAGGCAGAAGTAGGATTGCCAAGAGTTTGAGGTCACCCTGAGATTATATAGTTAATTCCAGGTTAGCCTTGGCCAGAGTGAGACCCTACTTAAAAAAAAAAAAAAAAAAGACTATAGGCTCAGCAAGGCAAAAATTTCTGTCACTAGGTACTCAATATTATGTGTTTTATTAGTTTCAAAGGACAGAGGAACAGTGCTTCAAGCCCAGAAATAGAAGAGTTCGTAGGTATGAGAAGGTGTGAAATGGTACCATAGAAATAGAGAGGCATGCATGGTCCTAATGTGGAACCAGCAGAGTTCACCAGAGACATAGCAGGCCAGGAATTAAGTAGTAGTATAATGTGACAGCTGTAGTGTACACTCACATACAGAAGAAAGTGAAGCAGCCAGACAGCAAAGAAGTCAGCACAATGTGCAGAAAGATTAAAAATAGGAATATTTGGGGCTGGAGAGATGGCTTAGCAGTTAAGGTACTTGCCTACGAAGCCTAAAGACCCAGGTTCGATTCCCCAGTATCCACATAAACCAGATACACAAGGTGGCACATGCATATGGAATTTGTTTACAGTGGCTAGAAGCTCTAGTGTGTCCTTTTTTTTCTTTCTTTCTCTGTCTCTCTCTCTCTTTCTCAAATAAATAAATAAATAAAATGTTAAAAAATTGGACTATAGGGCTGGAGAGATGGCTTAGCAGTTAAGCGCTTGCCTGTGAAGCCTAAGGACCCCGGTTAGAGGCTTGATTCCTCAGGACCCATGTTAGCCAGATGCACAAGGGGGTGCACGCGTCTGGAGTTCGTCTGCAGCAGCTGGAAGCCCTGGCGCACCCATTCTCTCTCTCTGTCTGTCTCTCTTTCCTTCCTTCTCTCTGTCACTCTCAAATAAATAAATAAAAATAAACAAAAACAATAAAAAAATAGGACTATATATTACATAAGAATTAGGGCTCCAAAGAATACCCTAGAAAGTCCCAAGACAATAGAGGCTTGCACATGGAAATTTTTTTTTTGTTTTTGTTATTTCAAGGTAGGGTCTCACTGTAGCCCAGGTTGGCCTTGAACTCACAGTGATCATCCTGCCTCTTCCTCCATAGTAACAGGATTAAAGATATGTGCCACAGCACCTGGGGAACAACTAAATTTTATAAATTCATCTTAGTCAAACAGAAGCAGTCAGTGGAAATGTCTAATATCTAAGGCAATTTGGATATGGAGACAGGACCAGTAAATGTGAAAATGAAACATCTTGAACAAATCTTGGGTAAACTATAAGAAGATGTAATTACTCAATCCTTCCTTCTTACCATCTATGCACACTAAACGTAGTTGGATAGAGGTGGGAGTTGGGGGCTAGAAGTAACCTCAGCAAATACTTTTCCCCAGTGCTAAATCAAGTTAGTATAGAATAGTATAGAATTATGTACTAATATATTTACAAGATCATTAGTAGAAATACAAATCTAGTTTGGATCACTAGTTCCTACAATTGCTGACTATGGGTGGTCTATCAGACACCCCTAACTTAAAGTACAGATTCCAGGGCTGGAGAGATGGCTTAGCAGTTAAGGCACTTGCCTACAAAGCCTAAGGACCCAGGTTCCATTCCCCAGTACCCATGTAAACCAGACTCACAAGGTGGCACATATGTCTGAAGTTCATTTGCAGTGGTTTCAGGCCCTGGCGTGCCCATTCTCTCTATCTGCCTCGCTCTCTCTTAAATAGGTAAAACACACACACACACACACACACACATACACACACACACATATACATATATATATATAAATTTAAAGATTTTAAGGTACAGATTCCAGAAAGCAGACACATAGGAACCAAACAGTGCCGATGAGTTGAAAGGCTAGTCAGCTATAAGATCTACTAATCTACTCAAATACAATATCTGTATGCAGAATCATGTATCCAATCAGAGCAACAACTAACTTTTAGGCTGAGCCTGGTAGTACACTGGCCAGGCATGGTGGCAGATGTACTTTATCCCAACACTCTAGAGGCATAGGTAGGATTGCTGTGAGTACAAGGCCAGCCTGACACTACAGAGTGAATTCTAGGTCAGCCTGGGCTAGAGTGAGACCCTACCTCATAAACAAAAACAAACAAAAAAACCTGAGTTGCCGGGAGTGGTGGCACACACCTTTAATCCCAGCATTCAGGAGGCAGAGGTAGGAGGATCAAGGCCATCCTGAGACTACATAGTGAATTCCAGGTCAGCTGGACTAGAGTGAGACCCTACCTCAAAAAAAAACAAAAACAAAAAACAAAAACAAACCCTGAGTTTTAGTCAGGAGTTGGCAATGTATCTATTCCCTATTTTCAAAATAGTACAGATTTATATAATAATAGATCATCTACTTAAAAATGTATAACTTTTAAGTTATACATGAGCCAAGCATGGTGGTGCACACCTTTAATCCCATCACTCAGGAGGAAGATGTAGGAGGATCATCATGAGTTTGAGGCCACCCTGAAACTACATAGTGAATTCCAGGTCAGTCCAAACTAGAATGAGACCCTACCTCAAAAAACAAACAAATGGGGGAAAAAAAAAGTGTATAACTGATATAATTATATTTTAGGTTGGTAGTAAACAAAAAACTAAATTTAATAAATTGTAAAAAGGTTTGGTCAATAAAATGGAACATTATAAATGATAGATCAATTTCTTTTGAAGAGAATTACATAGTACTTTCTAAGTAACATATCATGGGGCTTTATAAGCTGCCATATCTAATATCAATTACTTTATTTATTTATTTGGCTTTTCAAGGTAGGGTCTCACTCTATCTCAGGCTGAGTGAAAAAGCAAGGACACTCGAATAATGACCCCTGATTGAACAATCTCCTTTTGAAAGGCATATAAGAAACATTAGAAAATCATTTGTAATTCTCAAAGAACTTACAAAATATTGTTAAATACAAGAAAATTAAGATTCCAAAATAGCAATTAATTTACATAAGGCTTAACAGTGACTGCTGATGATGTTAAGTCTGGAACTCGGACTCGTTTTACTTAAAAATCTGAATTTTGACAGGGCATGGTAATGCATACCTTTAATCCCAGCACTCGAGGCAGAGGTAGGAGAATTATAATGAGTTTGAGGCCAGCCTGAGACTACATAGTGAATTCCAGGTCAGCCTGGGCTAGAGCAAGACCCTACCTGAAAAAAAAAAAAAAAGAAAAAGAGAAAGAATTTTGGGGAGCTGGAGAGATAGCTTAGCAGTTAAGGTGCTTGCTGCTGAAGCCTAAGTAAGAACCCATGTTCAATTTCCCAATGTTCTTGAAAGCCAGACGCAGAAGGTGGCACATGCAACTGGAGCTTGCAGTGGATGGAAGCCCTGGTGCACCTATTCTCACTCTCATTGACTCTTTCTCTCAAATAAACAAATAAATAAATAAATGAGTAAATAACAAAAGTCTGAATTTTGGGAGTGGAGAGAAGGCTTAGCAGTTAACACGCTTGCCTGTGAAGCCTAAGGACTCAGGTTTGATTCCCTAGTACCCATATAAGACAGATGTACAAGAGACAGTACATGCATCTGGAGTTCGTTTGCAGCAGCTGGAAGCCCTGATGTGCCCATTCTCTATCTTCCTCTTCTTTCTCTCTCTCTCTCAAATAAAAATTTGACTAAAACATGGGGAAAAAAATAGGGCTAGAGAGATGACTTAGCAGTTAAGGTGTTGCCTGCAAGGCCTAAGGACCCATATTCAATTTCCCAGTACCCTAGTAAGCCAGATGCACAAGGTGGCACATTCACCTGGAGTTCATTTGCAGAGGCCCTGGTGTGCCCATTCTCTCTTATCTACTTCTCTATCTCATAAATAAATAAATATATATATATATATATATATATATATATATATATATATATAAAAGAATTTAGCTGAGTATGGTGACACGTGCCTTTAATCCAAGCATTTGGGAGGCAAAGGTAGGAGGATTGCCATGAGTTCAAGGCCACCTTGAGACTACACTGCAAAAGAACTCCAGACACATGTACCACTTTATGTACCTGGCTTTACACATGGGTATGGAGGAATGTACCCCAGGAGGGCAGCCTTTTTTGGAAGCAAGCACCTTTAACAGCTGAGCCATCTCTTCACTCTTGATCTCCTTAAACTAACAAATTGAAACTACTTATTATTCCCTTTTCCTAATATATATCTCAAGTCTATTCATTTTCTTCAGTTTTATTACTATTATAAACTATTATCGCCATTCATGAAATATAGTTCTCAAGTGGACCTCCCCTTTTGTAATTTTTTGTTTGTTTGTTTGTTTGTTTTTCGAGGTAGGGTCTCACTCTAGCACAGGCTGACCTGGAATTCACTATGTAGTCTCAGGGTGGCCTCGAACTCACAGTGATCCTCCTACCTCTGCCTCCCGAGTGCTGGGATTAAAGTGTGCAGCACCACGCCCGGCTCCCTTCTATAATTTTTATTTATTTACTTTATTTATTTGGGAGACAGCGAGAAAGAGTCTGATAGAGAGAGAGAGAGAGACAGAGAGAGAGAATGGGCATACCAAAGACTCTAGCCATTGCAAAGGAAGTCCAGACACATGAGCCACCTTGTACATTTGGTTTTTGTGGGTTCTGGGGAATTAGATGTGGGTCCTCAGGCTTCTCAGACAAGTGCCTTAACTGCTAAGCCATCTCTCCAGGCCCCTGTATTTTCTTTAAAATCAGTTGTTTTCCAACCTGTAATTAGCAATTACTCCTACCTGTCTACTTGAAGAGAACACTCCTACTAAAAGTCTTTAGAGCCCTTCCTTCCACTTGGCTTCGAAAGCTGTTTGCAGCCTTCCAGCATGGACTGAAGACCAGCAGCTCAGGGCCTTCAGTGCTGGATTGGGAGTACTGAGGCATCCAGCCTTGTGGACTGAGCTACCAGACTCCTTGACTCTTGGGCCTGCAACTGCTATTGGACTGCCATAAACTAATCCAATAAATTTCTTCTTAATACAAAAAAAAGAAAAAGGCTTCATAAAGCTGTCTAGCATCTGGCATCAGGCTAGTCAACAGAAACAGAATAAGTAAAATGCAACTCTCTGGTTTTATGTGTCTGGTACTACTTTAAGTGTTTTGCATATATTAAGTCATACAAGCCGCTGGAGTCCAAAGTCTACCTCCCCCTCCCAGAGGCAGTGTCTTTCCCTAACCCAGGCTGACATAAACTCACTCTGTATCCCCTGGCTGGCATTAAGCTAAGGGCAATCCTCCAACCTCAGCCTCTAGAGTGCTGGGACTAGAAAAGCATGTGCCACCACACCCAGAGAGATTCATGTTATCTCAATTTTACCAACAAAAATTGTTATTGTTATATTCATATTTTAATACAAAATGGAACTCTTGCCTTTGAGAGATAGCTTTACCTATATAAATGTCAAATGCAACCTTGTTAAAATATTAAGTGGCAGAAACTTATTTTTAATAATGTTTAATAATGTTGATTCCAACATCTACCTAATACAAGTTGAGAATGACAAGAAAATGCCCAAGAAAGAATGGGAACATCCACCTAGTAGATTCCAATTCACAAAGTTATAGAATTTAAGATAATGAATATTCATGTCACAGAAAGAACAATGTAAGAGAATACTGTCCAAAAAAAAGAGAGAATACTGTCAGAAGAAAATCATGAATTTTACATATACTAACTTGATTTACATTGAAAGGGATTATGAAAAAAAAAACCTCAAAAAAAATAAAAAGGTGTGATGGTGGAAAGAATGTAAGAGCCAAAGGAAGGGTAGGATGCCTTACAATGTGCTCCCCCCAGACACAAAGTGGCCTGGATATCCATGACCTCACAGTGCCCGACACTGCCTACACAAGACCATCATAAGAGGAGGAAAAGAGTCAGGTGTGGTGGCACATGCCTTTAATCCCAGCACTCGGGAGGCAGAGGTAGGAGGATTGCTGTGAGTTCGAGGCCACCCTGAGACTCCATAGTGAATTCCAGGTCAGCCTGGGCTAGCATCAGACCCTACTTGAAAAAACCAAAAAAAAAAAAAAAAAAAGAGGAGGAAAAGATCATGACATCAAAATTAAAGAGAGACTGATTGATATGGGGAGGGGATATGAGGGAGAATGGAGTTTCAAAGGGGAAAGTGGGGTGTGGGAAGGTATTACCATGGGATATTTTTTATAATCATGGAAGTTGTCAGTAAAAATTTGAAAAAAGGGGCTGGAGAGATGGCTTAGCAGTTAAGTGCTTGCCTGTGAAGCCTAAGGACCCCAGTTTGAGGCTCAATTCCCCAGGACCCACACTAGCCAGATGCACAAGGGGGCGCACGTGTCTGGAGTTCGTTTGCAGTGGCTGGAGGCCCTGGCGCGCCCATTCTCTCTCTCTCCCTCTCTCTTTGCCTCTTTCTCTCTCTGTCTGTTGCTCTCAAATAAAAAAAATTTTTAAAAAAAGAAAAATTTGAAAAAAAAAAAAAAGGTGTCAAACCCTGGCATGGTAGCTCATACCTTTAATACCAGTATTCAGGAGGCCAAGGTAGGAGGATCTCTGTAAATTCAGTGCCAACCTGAGACTATAATAGGAAGCCTGGCTTGTTCTTTTGATCTCTCTAAATTCAGCCAGGTCTTCCACAGCTTGATTTCCTCTTTCTTTACTACCTTTGTGCATATTTTCTCTTCCCCTTTTTTTTTTTTTTTTTTTTTTTTTTTTTTTTTTTTTTTTTTTTTGGTTTTTCGAGGTAGGGTCTCACTCTGGCTCAGGCTGACCTGGAATTCACTATGGAGTCTCAGGGTGGCCTTGAACTCTTGGAGATCCTCCTACCTCTGCCTCCCAAGTGCTGGGATTAAAGGCGTGCGCCACCATGCCCGGCTTCTCTTCCCATTTTTATTGAAACAGTTAAGTCTGCATCCAGTACCCATGAGAGATGTTGTTGCACCAAGTACATGATTGATTTGCTAGTATAATCAAAGATATTGAAATGTGACTAACTTTAAGCCAGCCAGTTGTTCAGTTGTTTTGAAGATCTACTTATAGCAATGGTTTAGCGGTTAAGGCACTTGCCTGCAAAGCCAAAGGACCCAGCTTCAAATTCCCCAGGACCCACATAAGCCGGATGGTCTTACGTAGGTAGTGTCGGGCTCTGTGAGGTCATGGATATCCAGGCCACTTTGTGTCTGGGGGAAGCATGTTATAACTACCCTTCCTTTGGCTCTTACATTCTTTCCACCATCACACTTTTTCTTTCTTTTTTTTTTTTTTTTTTTGAGGCAGTCTCAACTCTAGCCCAGGCTGGCCTTGGAACTCATGACAATTGTCCTACCTAATACTCCCAAATGCTGGGATCATAAGAGTTAATTTGTGAGCCATCATATTTGCCTTTCTTGCTCCAGTTCTGAACAAGGAACTTAGCTTTTCTTTTTTTCTTTTTTTTTTTTTTTGAGGTAGGGTCTCACTTTAGCTCAGGCTGACCTGGAATTCATTATGTAGTCTCAGGGTGGCCTCAAAATCACAGTGATCCTCCTACCTCTGAGTGCTGGGATTGAAGGTGCTCACCACCATGCCTTGCCAAGGAACTTATCCCCCCCCCCTTTTTGTTTTTTTCGAGGTAGGGTCTCCCTCTAGCCCAGGGTGACCTGGAAATTCACGCTGTAGTGTCAAGTAGGCCTTGAAGTCATCCTCCTACCTCTGCCTCCCTAGTGCTGGGATTCAATATTAAATAACTCCTGGCCTCTTTTTGTGCACTGCTTTATCCACAAAGTCTGATATAGTCTCCAGTACAGTGTAAGTGCTCAATACAGATTTAGATAATTTGTAAGGGAAAGTCTCTAAAAAATTGATGGACAAGTTTAAGGGAGGGACACCAAGCTTGGGGCAGAAAGTTTTTTTTTTTTTGTTTGTTTTTTGGCTTTTCGAGGTAGGGTCTCACTCCCCTGGGATTCACTATGGAGTCTCAGGGTGGCCTTGAACTCATGGTGATCCTCGTACCTCTGCCTCCCAAGTGCTGGGATTAAAGGCATGTGCCACCATGCCCAGCCAGAAAGTATTTTTATCATAACTGATGTATCTCCTTTACCCTTAACCTGGAATTCCCAGAAGAAAGCAGGGCCTAAGCTTTTCAATGATGCCTTTAATTATCAGTGTATTGTCACCCTATCGCCACTTAATTGATGGATAAGGTACTCAAAAGATTTTATCTGAAATACTCATGATCACCAATACTGAGCCTATTTGTGGTTTCCTTCCTTCAAAGTGGACATTAAAAGTGTGTTTGTATAAAAAGGAAACATTAGCTCTATCAACTGAGGACGCGAACCCATCATACTTCATGCACAGTGGCTGCATGTAGGACGACGCCTCTACATATATAAGTAGACTCTAACAGTAACTGAAGCCAGAAACGAGAAAAGTGAGTATTCAGGATGTAAGTCACAGAGCTCTCGACCATCCCCCTATCTCCCATGCTAGGTCTGGGACTCTACCTCCTGTTATGGTCACTGAGGGCACCTCGGAGCTGAGAAAAGGGTATACCACCTCCTCCCAGCCCCTCCCACAGCACATCCCACGAAGCCCTTCTCTCACAGGACAGTTCATCTCCTCTTCTTGTAAAACCTCTCTCTGGCCCTCCCGCTGCTTTTGGCTTTCCTGCTCCCCGGTGCAGGCACTGCCCCGCCCCAACGAAGTCCTTTCTCTCCTCTTTGGCTCTCAGATCCTCTAGCTCTTTCCCTGACGCGCTCCCACTCTTAACAGGACCGTTCGTCCTAGCTCCTCTATCTTCACCCTAATGCTCACCCACAGGAAGGCTAGGAAAATGGCACTAGGGTCTCGGGAATACACCTATCTCATTTCACCATGTCCTTTTTTGAGACTCAATAAGGTCACCCAGTAGACCCGGCTGGTCTAGAACTCACTCTGTAGCAGCCCAGTGTAGCCTCGAACTCGCGGTTCTGTCTCAGCCCACCAATCCTGGTATTACAGGAGTGAGCAAGCAAGCTTTGGTCTCACCCATTCATTCTTAAAGTGGAATGCAATTTCGTCCAACTTCCTATGGCTTGTCCTAAATGCCACTCCCAGACGAGGAACCAGAAGTGCTCGAGGTCGAACAACCAACTCCCGCCACAGGTTTTGGATGTGAACGCCCCTAAGCGGAAGTGACATTCCAAGGGACGACCTGAAAGGGGAGTTCAAATACCAGCAACATAAAACCCTATGGAGTTGAGATAAACTCCTGAACATTCTTCTATCCTTGACCCGCTGTTAGTGTAGCGAAAAGGCTTCAACATAGCCCTGCCACCACTCATTCTCAACTCCACATCATTCAAAACTTTCCCCTCCTCTAGCCAAGGAGGGGACAAGGGACCCTTCCAGAAACTACAATTCCCATGAGACCTCACAGGAAGCAAATGGCGAGGTCAGGGAAGACTGCGCGCAAAGTACCTTGGGACCTGTAGTCCCATCTAGCCGGAAAGGGCAGTCGCCCCGCCCTGTTCCACTGGGGTTGGGGAAACCAGGTGTTCGGCTTAGCGCTCTTCACCGCTAGGGGGAGGGGTCAAATCTTTAGGCAGCCTTCCTTGCGCTTCCCCACGTGGCTAAGATCGGCCTTTTATGCCTATAAGTAGCTGTTTTTGTATGTATATTCGCTGAAGAAATGTAGTTATGTTTCCATATTTCCAGTCAGTAAAAACTCCCGGAACTCATCTACCTCAGGCTTCAACTCGTGGGAAAAGGTGGCTCTTTCACAAGTGGGCAAAATGGCTGTCTTCCTAGTTTCATCATTGGTTGTCTCTAGCGTCCTTCAAGGGCGATTTCTTAGCGCGGATTGGTCGTTCTTCCCTCGCGCGGAGAAACACTTGGGCCAGCTCTCCTGCGGCCCCGGAGACGGCCGTGGGGTGGAGAGAAAACGGTTCACTGAAGGCTGACTGGTCCATGCTGACGTCACTCCACGGCTGTCTAACCAATGAGCAAGCCGACGGCCGTCCGGGAGAACGGGGAGGCGGGGCTGGTGCGTGGTGGGAAGGGGCGGGATCCTGCCGCCGCGGCTGCCGCTGGAGCCGGTGTCCGGGCTGGTGATGGGGTTAATTCCCTTTCGTGAGACTCTTGTGTGCACCCACCCGGCCCCGCCGTCGCCCCGCCGCGCCGCGCTCCGACCGCCTCCTCCTGCTTCTCCTCAGTAACGCGGGTAAGAGAAGCCTCCCTTTCCCCTCAGCCTCGCCGGGAATAACGCGCTCCTCCCCTCCCCCGCCCGCCGGCCGACCGGTAGCGCTAACGGAGCCGGCGAGGCAGGCGGAGCGGAGATGTTCTGTAAGCGGAGCCGTCCTTGCCCGCCCGGCCGGGGCGGCCGGGATTCGGCGCGCCCCGCCGTCTGTCAGCCCGCCCCGGGGCTCGGTGCGGGGGGACCGCGGCGGCCGCTGCCGGCTCCGACCACCTCCTCGTCGGGGCCCGGGTGCAGAGCCCACCCCCGAGGCCTAGGCGCGGAGCCGGCGGGCAGCGGCGCCGAGAGACGCCCTGCCTGCCTGCCTGCCTGCCTGCCATGGCCGCTGCGGCTGCTGTGTGCAAGCCCCTGGGACCCGGCGGGGCAAGCACCGCTGCCGCAGCGGCCTGCGGAGACACGCTGGCTCCCGCGCCGCGCCCGCGGCTTCGTCCTCGCAGCCCGCGGCCTCCCTCACACGACACCCGGGGAACTAAGAAAGTTGAATGACTGTCAGTGCCAAGGTCCCCGGGGATCCGACTTACTGTCGTCGTGATGCCTGTCCTCTATCCCTGAGCGTTGGAAATAGATTTGTTTTAATTGTTTCTTTTTTGTACGTGGCTGTTAGGTGCAAAGGAGTGCCAGTCACTGTTGGCGTTTATATATCTATGTTATATGTATATGTGTGTATATATAAATATGTGTATAATTAAATTGTTCTGGCTGTCATGCCCCATGTATAAATGTCTTGGGATAGGAAGTTACAAAGTAAAAAGTGAGACGGTGTTTCCAAAGTAGGGGTTAGTGAGTTATTTCTTCCGGCCCTCTGAACAAAGTTATTTCATCCGAAAAATGGGGATGATAATGATTAATTTATGGAGTTGAGAGGATTAGAGACAAAATATGTAACACTCTTAGCACCGTACTTCACACATTTTGTGTGATTGTTATTTTTCTATGTTTCTCATTGTTGCAGCCTCAAAACATGTTCTGTAATCAAGTACTATAGGAGTATTAATTTATATGGTGACTTCAAATAATTGCATCTTGTAGCTAGCTTTTTTAAGCGGGTCGGTGAGACATCAGTCATTAGGTTCAGAAAAGTATTTTATCTTTTAGTATAAAGTTTTTGCTTGTTTAAAGTATACGTGTTTGTGGAATATATTTTATATGGATTTTCTGGAATAAAAGTTTACAACATATTGTAGCGATAAACTATTGCAATATGTTTAACCTTTTATTTAGCTAATGTGTTTCAAGATCTAGTTTACATAATTGCTCTCTATTTTCATTGTGTTACCCAGGTAGGCAAGTGATAGTTTTAAGTAATATGCTTGCATTTATATGACCATACCAGGCTAAGGCTTTGTTGCTCTTAAGGTTTTTTTGGTTTTGGTTTGGTTTGGTTTGGTTTGGTTTTTTGAGGTAGGGTTTCGCTTTAGTCCAGGCTGACCTGGAATTCACTATGGAGTCTCAGGGTGGCCTCGAACTCACGGCGATCCTCCTACCTCTGCCTCCCAAGTGCTGGGGTTAAAGGTGTTCGCCACCACGCCTGGCGGTTTTATTGTTTTTGTTTTTTTTCCCTCCGTAAGGGTTATTGAACCTCAGGCCTCCCACTTCAGGCAAATGTGCTACCACTAAGCTTAATCTACTGTTCATGGTGTTATGTTTTTTGTTTTGTTTTTTGGTACAGTGTTGGGAGAGGTTGATAAAGGATTTCACTCCTACCCTGGCTGGCCTGGAACTCATTGTAGTTCAGGCTGGCCTGGAACTCACAGTGATCCTCTTAGACCTCAGCCTCCATAATCCTGGGATTAAAGGCATGGGCCACCGCACCTGGCCACTCTTCAGTTTTTTAAATTAAAAAAAATTTTTTTTAAGTTTTTGTTTATTTGAGAGAGAATGGGAATGCCAGGTCCTCTGCAAATGAACTCCAGATGCATGTGCCAACCTTGTACATCTGACTTACATGGGTCCTGGGAATTGAACGTAGGTCCTTTGGCTTTGTAGACAAGTACTTTAATCACTAAGCCATCTTTCCAGTCCCACTCTTCAGTTTTAATGCTCAATATTTATCAGATTTTGAATGTTTCTATGCTGTGACATACCATGCTAAAGGCACTGTTCCTTTCACTTCCCAACTATTTTTAAAAATATACTGGGTTTTCACATGTAAAGTTGTCCTTGGAGTCTGTATAGCTAAACAAATTTAAGGTTGGTACGAAAACAATTTTTTTTCTACGTAGGGTTTCACTGTAGTCCGAGGCTACTAGACTATCCTCAAACCTACAGCGATTCTCCTACCTCTGCCTCCCCAGTGCTGAATTAAAGGCGTGTGCCATTGTGCCTGGCGTTCTGCATAAATATTTAAAGCTTACCTTGATTTTACAAAATTTTCTACTGCTAGCAGCATGTAGGACCTCTTTAGGCAAGAGCCCAAAAACTTGAGGAGAGCTGACAATTTTTTTTAATTTTTATTAACATTTTCCATGATTACAAAATATATCCCATGGTAATTCCCTCCCTCCCCACACTTTCCCATTTGAAATTCCATTCTCCATCATATTACCTCCCCATTACAATCATTGTAATTACATATATACAATACCAGCCTATTAAGTATCCTCCTCCCTTCCTTTCTCTTCTCTTTCTGTCTCCTTTTCGACTTACTGGCCTCTGCTACTAAGTGTTTTCATTCTCACACAGAGAGAGCTGACAATTTTATTATGAAATGTTTCTGACAGTAAAAACCAACCAAGGTTGAAAGTATCTGTACTTAGGTTATTGTGTTCTCCTTAAGTTATTGCATCCACTACAATTGGCCAAAGAGACCCTTACATGCTGCTAGCAGTAGAATATTTGGTAAAATCATGGTAAGCTTTAAATAGTATGCAGAATTCGGGGGGGGGGGGGTCACACCTTTAATTCCAGCACTAGGGAGGCAATTTGAAGGAGTCTGTAAGTTCCAGGTCAGCCTGGGCTAGAGCAAGAACCTATTTGGAAAAAAATATATATTATGCCCATAGGATGCATTACCATATCTTGCCAAGAAATGAGACATTTTCTTTCAAATTGACATTTTAAAATAGCCAATGATACTCATTTGAGTGTATGCTGAACTTTATTTCTCAGATGTAAGGACGTAGTAAAAGTCAGTGTCACCCCACCCCCATTGGTAAAAATGTTACAAAAATATATGCTTAAGGCTTAATGGATTTGTGATATTTGTTGAAGTAGAAATTTTCTCTGTTGATTCAGAGGAGGGAGGATTCGGGAGGAAGAAAAGGGAAGGTGATGAGAGGTGATTATGATCATGGTATATTGTGTAATAAAAGAAAAAGAAAATTTCTCTATTGATACTTTCCATCACCTGTTTAAAAAATGTCTTGCAGTGATGTGTCACAGAGGTGTGGTTACAAATGGCTATGAAATTTTCAAATAGCTTTAGCAGCAAACCACAAAACTTGCCTATGAGGATAATTTGCTTACAGCTTTAGCTAACTAAACTCGGCAGCTATAAAGAAAAGTAAATATGATGGAGAATGGAGTTTCAAAGGGGAAAGTGGGGGGAGGGAAGGAATTACCATGGGATGTTTTTTATAATCATGGAAAATATTAATAAAAATTGAAAAATTAAAAAAAAGAAAAGTAAATGTCAGTTTTTCTCAGTATAGTACTAAATTTTTTAAAATAGTGTATCATCTTCCACTTAATTCCTGGAGCTTCCCATAATATTTACTAATAATATGGACATGTGCAAAGCATCAAATGACATAAACAAAATTTCTACCAAATTTACTTTGCTTTCCAAATAAAGAAGCATTATGTAATTATACAGATTTGCTTACATTTGATAAGAAATTAGCCTGCATATGAATGTGTATCTTTTCCAAATTTAATTCAATTACTCACTGGCTGAGGGTTGAAGGAAGATACTAAATTATCCCAGACCTACCTTAATTTCCCAGCAATTTGATTTGTTTCCATTTTTTATCCTTTAGTACTTTTCTGCTTGCCTATTCTTAGTCTATACACACTAACATAAATTTTTTCCTTAATTTTTCTTTTTTTTTATTTTTGGTTTTTTGAGGAAGGGTCTCACTCTAGCCCAGGCTGATCTGGAATTCACTATGTAGCCTCAATTTCCTTAATTTCCCCAACTGCTAGTTCTTTTGAAGACTTGCTATGAATCCTACACTATCTATATACAACACAAAGGCCTTACCATGCAATATCTCATCTACTGAGACAAAGTAATGTCTGGTAGACATTATAACAGTGGGTAGAAAAAGATTGAGATGAGGCCTGTAGAGATGGCTTAGTGGTTAAGGTGCTTGCTTGAAAGCCAAAAGACCCAGGTTCAGTTCTCTAGGACCCAAGTCAGCCAGATACACACAGTGACACATGTGTCTGGAGTTCATTTGCAGTGGCAAAGCCCCTATTGCACATACATTCTCTCTGTGCCTTCCTCTCCCTCTCTCTCAAATTAAAAAAAAAAAAAAAATGAGGGCTGGAGAGATGGCTTAGCCATTAAGGCGTTTGTCTGCAAAGCCAAAGGACCCAGGTTCAACTCCCCAGGACCCACATAAGCCAGATGTACAAGGGGCACGTGTGTCTGGAGTTCATTTGCAGTGGCTGGAGGCCCTGAGTGCCATTATTATTATAATTATTTTACTCTTTCAGACATTTTAATTTTAGCTAGATTGGAAAAGTTATTTAGTGGTAATTCAAATTACCTTGATGATTTTAAGTCTTAAAAAAAGAAGAATAACATATTTGAAAAATTTAATTTCAATCTAACCATGAGAAAACGCATCAGACAAAGCGCCACTGAGGAACATACGATAAAATGCATAGCCAGCATGACACTCCCTGAAAAATTTCAAGGTCACCAAAAGCAAATTATATCTGAGAGAGTAACCATTAAAAGCACTGAAGACCATATGACTAACATAATGTTATTTCATGAAACAGAAAAGGACCTTAGGAGCTGGGCATAGTGGTGCAGTCCCTTAATCCCAGCACTCAGGAGGCAGAGGTAGGAGGATCACTATGACTTTGAGGCCACCATGAGACTACATAGTGAATTCCAGGCCAGCCTATGAGTGCCATTCTTTATCAGCCTCTTTCTCTCTCAATTAAACAAGTAAATAAAAATAATTTTTAAAAAATGAAGTGAATGATTTAATAGAGTATAAGGGCCAAAGTAGTCAGGGAAGAAACTCTTGACTGAGCAAGCTGTTGAATGGTGTGAGAGCCCAGGGATGTGTGTGACCATAGAAGGAATTGAGGCCTTGAGAAGAGTGTGCACTTGGAAGGAGATGGGAGTACTTATTTACTGAGGATTAGAAGAGCTTCAGTTCTTTACTTCCATTTATCAAGGATTTCCTGTCTCTTTGTGCTCAACCAATGTCCTAGCTTTTCTTTAAAAATTTATTTATTTGAGAGTCAGGGAGAGAGAGAGAGAGAGAGAAAGAAAGACAATGGGCACATCAAGGCCTTCAGCCAGTGTAAATGAACTCCAGACACATGCATTACCTTATGCGTCTGGCTTCTGTGGGTCCTGGGGGATCAAACCTGGGTCCTTTGGCTTTGTGGGCAAGTAAGTGCCTTAACTGCTAAGCCATTCCTCCAGTCCCTAGCTTTTCTTAAAATTGCATTTAGATAAGGAAGCCTTCAGTTGAGATGTAAAAAGTCATGTGCCTTTCAGATGAGTGCAATGGCAATCAATGCCTGGGCAGCTTCTAAATCTGCATTTGCTTTCCTTCCTTCTTGCAGAAGGAATGTAAACAAGGGAAGGGGGAGATACCTAGCTTGAGAACTCTGACAGGGCACAGTTCAGGCAGATAATCACTTAGCCTTTGTGTGAACTATTCTAGTGTCAGGAACACATTCCTAAGGAACCCTTTGTCCCTGCCATGCATGCCCAACCCTCCTTTCCTTTTTTTTTTTTCCCCCCAAGTTTTATTTATTTGAGAGAAAGTGGCACAGAGAGTAAGAGAAAGGGAATAGGCACGCCAGGGCCTCCAGCCACTGTAAATTAACTCCAGACCTGCATCTGGCTTATGTGGGTCCTGGGGAATCAAACCTGGGTCCTTTGGTTTTGCAGGTAAACCTTAACCACTAAGCATTCGCTCAGGCCCTGCAACCCTCATTTATTTAATGTAGAAAGGGAAGTAATGAGGCAGAGGGCAAGAACTCCAGCCACTCCAGACTAAAATGAGATGTTAAGTTGAATCATTGTCTCCTTACTTGCCCTACACAGCCCCTGTATTAGCTATTTGCTCATTACTGTGATAAAATACCTGCCAAGTAATAGCCTAAGGAAGCAAGAGTTATTTTAGCTTACAATTCCATGGTTACATTCCACCATGCAGGGAAGGCATGGCAGCTAGCCACATGTGTCCACAGTCAGGAAGCAGAGGGTAAACAGGTGTAGAACTTGGCTACAAAACCTCATGATACACCTCCAGTGACCCACTTCCTCCATCAAAGCTCCACTTCTATAACCCAGGCCCAGAAAGCCAAGCGCCACATGTTCTCTCTCATATGTGGATACTAGCTACAGATGACTGGGCTTCTGCGTGAGAATGAAAATACTTAGTAGCAGAGACCAGTAAGTTAAAAAGGAGACATAAAGGGAAGAGAAAGGAAGGGAGGAGGGTACTTAATAGGTTGATATTGTTTATATGTAAGTACAATGATTGTGATGGGGAGGTGATATGATGGGGAATGGAATTTCAAAGGGGAAAGTGTGGGGGGTGGGGAGCGAGGGAATTACCATGGGATTTTTTTTATAATCATGGAAAATGCTAATAAAAATTTTAAAAATTAAAAAAAATAAAATAAAAACGCTCCACCTCCAAAAGGTTACACAATCCTCCCAAACAATGCCACCATGTAGGGACCAGTTCAAACACATTAACCTCTGGGGTCATTCATTTTACATTCAAACCACAGCAGCCCCAATTAGGGATTAGAAATTAGGTGTGAGGGCTGGAGAGATGTCTCAGTGGTTAAAGTGCCTGCCTGTGAAGTCTAATAACCTGGGTTTGATTCCCCAGTACCCAAATAAAGCCAAATGCACAAAGTGGTACATGCATCAGGAGTTCTTTTACAGTGGCTAGAGGCCCTGGTGTGTCCATATTCATTCATATTTTTTTTCTTTCTGTCTTCTTCCTCCCCTTCCCCCTCCCCATACCTTTAATCCCAGCACTCAGGAGGCTGAGGTAGGAGGATCACTGTACGTTAAAGTCCACCCTGAGACTACATAGTAAATTCTAGGCCAGCCTGTGCTAGAGTGAGACTCTGCCTAGAACCACTCCCCCACCCAGAAAAGAAAGAAAGTAGGTATGAATGGGAGACTTTACCTGTTCAAGGACACTCCCACTTTGCCCAGTTGTCCTAGAAAGGGTAGAAGAATCCTGAGTAGATGTTTGTCTCCCAATTAGAAGTCCCTGCCCTGTTCATCCTGCTCCTCAGCCTTACCAAGTTGTATTGCCTGGTTTTGTGCTGAGTAGCTATTTGTAGTCTATCTAAATGAATTCACTGTAATCTCAGAACTAGTAATAACATCTATGATTTTAGGGTTTGTTACAATATGATCACAAGAATGAAAAGGCTTGAAGGACATTTTAAAAGCCCATTTTTACAAGTCTTGATTGTACACATTTGGCGGGAAGAGGCAAGAGAATTGATCAGGAATTCAAGGTCATCCCCTGCTGCCTTACGAGAGCAGTTTATGCTACATGTGACATTTTCTACAAAGAATTAAATTCAAAAGGAAATAAGCTTTAAAATAATAAAAGTTAGACTCATCTTTAAGTTCTTTAAAAAATATTTATTTATTTGAGAAAGAGAATGAATGGGCATGCCAGAGGGTCTAGCCACTGCAAATGAATTCCAAATGCATGGACCATTTTGTGCATCTGGCTTATGTGGGTACTGGGGAATCAAACATAGATCCTTAGGCTTTACAGACAAGTCTCTTCATCACTAAGACATCTTTCCAGTCCCTAAATCCTTTCTTTATTTCTTCCTTTTTTTTGAGAGAGAGAAATAGGCGGAGAGAGAGAATGGGCGTATCAGGGCTTCCAACCACTGCAAACGAACTCCAGATGCATGCACCACCTTGTACATCTGGCTTATGTGGGTCCTGGGAATTGAACTGAGGTCCTTTGGCTTTTAACCACTAAGCTATCTCTCTTAGCCCCCTTTTATTGTTTTTTGAAGTAGGATCTTGTTTCTATTCCAGGCTTATGTAGAATTCACTGTTTAGTCTCAGGGTGACCTCGAACTCAGAGCAATCCTCCTACCACTGCCTCCTAAGTGCTGGGATTATAGGTGTGCGCCACCAAGCCCTGCTTTTCTTTGTAAGTTTTTTGTTTGTTTTTAAGGTAGGATCTTGGTCTAGCCCATGCCAAAGTATTTTTTTTATTACTATTTATTTATTTGAGAGCAACAGGCAGAGAGAGAGAGAGAATGGGCACTCCAGGGCCTCTAGCTACTGCAGACGAACTCCACATGCATGCACCCCCTTGTGCATATGGGTCCTGGGGAATCGATCTTCAAACCGGGGGTCCTTAGGCTTCACAGGCAAACACTTAACTGACTAGGCCATCTCTCCAACCCTTTATTATTTATTTATTTATGTTATTTTGGTTTTTTGAGGTAGGGTCTCACTCTAGCCCAGGCCGACCTCGAATTCACTCTGTATTCTCTGGGTGGCCTCAAATTTACGGCAATCCCCCAACTTCTGCTTCCCAAGTGCTGGGATTAAAGGTGTGTGCCACCATGCCCGGCTTCCTTTATTATTATTTTTTATTTTTATTTTTTTTAATTTGAGAGTGACAGACACAGAGAAAAAGACAGATAGAGGGAGAGAGGGAGAATGGGCGCGCCAGGGCCTCCAGCCTCTGCAAACGAATTCCAGACGCGTGCGCCCCCTTGTGCATCTGGCTGACGTGGGACCTGGGGAACCGAGCCTCGAACCGGGGTCCTTAGGCTTCACAGGCAAGCGTTTAACCGCTAAGCCATCTCTCCAGCCCTCCTTTATTATTTTTAAGCAGAGAGAGAATGGCCACAATAGGGCCTGTAGCCACTCTAGACAAACTCCAAATGCATGAGCCACTTTGTGCATCTTTGTATAGGTACTGGGGAGTCAAACTCCAATTGTTTTGGCTCTATGAACAAGTGCCTTAACTGTTGAGCCATCTCTCCAGCCCTGTTTCTAGCTTTTGAAGGTAATTTTCTAACCCTTATAATGCAACATTATATTTGGAGTGCCCAAGCTGAAACTTTTTGTTTTGACCTGGAACTCACTGTGTAGTCACAGGCTGGCCTTGAACCTACAATGATTCTCTTACCTCAGTCTCCCCAGTGCTAGGATTAAAGGCATGTGCCATCACATCTGACTCTTAAATTTTTTTTATTTTTAGAGAGAGGGAAAGAGATAATTGGCATATCAAGGCCTCAGCCACTGAAATTGAACTCCAAATGCTCATGCCATCTAGTGGGCATGTTCAGTTTTGCACTTGCCTTGTCTTTCTGCATCTGGCTTATGTGGGATCTGGAGAGTCAAACATTCGTCCTTAGGCTTCACAGGCAAGCCCCTTAGCCACCCAATTTTTTTTTTACTTTAAGAATCAGGAGCTGTAGAGATGGCTTAGTGGTTAAGGCGTTTGCCTCCCAAGCCAAAGGATCCAGGTTCGATTTCCCCAGGACCCATGTAAGCCACATGCACAGGGTGACACGTGCCTCTGGAGTTTGTTTACAGTGGCTGGAGGCTGTGGCATGCATATTCTCTCTCTCTTAAAAATAAAAATGCTGTTTTAAAACTAAAATAAAAAAATAATCTGGCTAAGCCATTTCTCCAGCCCATGGAGTATGTTTTATTTTAATTATTTTATTTATTTATTAGATACAGAGGGAGAGAGAGATTGGGGGCACCATGGCCTCTGGCCACTTTAAATGAACTCCAGATGCATGCGCCACAATGTGCATCTGGCTAATGTACCTGGAGAATCAAACCTGGGTCCTTAGGCTTCACAGGCAAGTGCCTTTACCACTAAGCCATCTCTCCAGCCCTGGTGTAGGAGTTTTGAGGGTGGAGGACTTGGTGTAACCATTCATTCTCTCTTTTTGGGGGGGAGGATTCAAGGTAGGGTCTCACTCTAGCCCAGGTTGTCTTGGAATTCACTGTGGAGTCTCAGGGTGGCCTTGAACTCAGGGCAATTCTCCTACCTCTGCCTCCTGAGTGTTGGGATTAAAGGCGTGCGCCACCACGCCCAGCTTACTCTCTTGAATGAATAAATGTGTTGTAAAAAAGTTAAGCAAAAAGAATTAAAATATCACTTTGCAATTCACAAAAAGAAAACAAAGTACTTACTGTCCATGAATTCAAGGCCACCCTGAGACTACATAGTAAATTCTAGGTCAGCCTGAACTAGAGTGAGACCCTACCTCAAGGGGAAAAAAAAAACACTGATGGTTTATTATTCAGTGTGCACACTTTGCAGCTTACTTTATTAATTTATCTGGGGTGGGGAGTGGCAGATACTGAGAATGGGTGCACCTGGCCTCCACCCATACAGAGGAACTCCAGACACGTGCACCACCTTCATTGCACATCTGGCTTACATGGGTACTGGAGAACTGAACCATAGGCTTCATATCCAAGTGCCTTAACTGCTAAGCCATCTCTCCAGCCCCCTTTACTTTATTTGTTAATGAATATGGGATTTGAAATTTAATTAAAACACCAAAATAAAGCTTCCCTCTCTCGCCTGTTACCCCCTCCCCGCCCAATTTTTATTTTATTTTATTAACAACTTCCATTATTGTAAATAATATCCCATGGTAATTCCACCCTCCCCCCACTTTCCCCTTTGAAACTCCACTCTCCATTATATCTGCTCCCCCTCTCAATCAGTCTCTCTTTTATTTTGATGTCATGATCTTTTCTTCCTATTATGATGGTCTTGTATAGGTAGTGACAGGCACTGGGAGGTCATGGATATCCAGGCCATTTTGTGTCTGGAGGATCACATTGTAAGGAGTCCTCCCTTCCTTTGGCTCTTACATTCTTTCTGCCACCTCTTCCACAATGGACCCTGAGCCTTGGAAGGTGTGATAGAGATATTTCAGTGCTGAGCACTCCTCTATTACTTCTCAGCCCCATGGTGCCTTCTGAGTCATCCCAAGGTCACTGCCATCTGAAAAGAGAAGGTTCTCTAACCAAAAGTAAGAGTAGCATTAATATGGGTGTGAACATTAAAAGAAGTGCTTACTGGGCAGTTTGGTGACCATAGTATATACATTTAGCCAGGCAGCAGCAGACATTACACCCCTTGGGCTCATGTAGGTTTCCAATATCAGGGATGTATTCCCTCCCATGGAGCGGGCTTCCAGTCCAATTAGAGGGCAGTTGGGTTACCCCGTAATAGACATGCCACTATTGTACCAGTTGACTCATTTGTCCAGGCTGGCCAAATACAAGGCTTGCAGTGTCCACTGTTGGGTATCTTCACTGGTGATTTCTCTCTCTCCCATTGAACTGCATGCAGCATGGCTTTTTACAGCATTCTGTCAGCTGGTCTACATGGAGGTTTTTAGCTCAACTCCAGCAAGATTTCTCAGTGATCTTGCAGCCCAAGTATGTGGAATCTTCAGCAGTAGGGTCTTACCATCTATTCCTGGTGAGAAACCAAGGGCCTCGACAATGGCCTATTATGTTTTGGAGGCATCCAGGACCTCCCTGGCTAACAACTCACTGGAAGGTATCCCATCCCTGGCTCTGAAAATTTTCTAATAACAATCTATGGTTCCTGAGTGTTCCATTGTCCAAAAAGCAGGTTTCTGTGTGAATTATTTATATCCTCTTAGATTTTGATTAGCTCTCCCTCCACCTTTCCTTTACTCAATCTCTTCCCCTGACCTCACTTACGCCTTTTCACCCCCATTAATCTGTTCTTCTACTTACATATATACAATACCATTCTATTAAGTCCTTTCCCCCCTTCCTCCCTTTCTGTACCTTATATATCTCCTTTCTAGCTTACTGGCCTCTGCTACTGAGTTTTCTTGCTACTCACATAGAAGTCCAATCATTTATACATAGGATCCACATATGAGAGAGAACATGTGATATTTAATTTTCTGGGCCTGGGTTACCTCACTTAGTATAATCCTTTCCATATCCATCAATTTTCCTGCAAATTTCCTAACTTAATTTTTCTTTACTGCTGAGTAGAACTCCATTGTGTAAATTGCCGTATCTTCATTATCCACTTAACAGTTGAGGGGCATCTAGGCTGGTTCCATTTCCTAGCTATTATGAATAGAGAGGCAATAAACATGGTTGAGCAAGTATCTCTAAGATATCTCTAAGATAGTGAGACTACAAGTCCTTAGGATATATGCCTAGGAGTGGTGTAGCTGGATCCATATGGTAAATTAGGGATAATTGATGTTTTTGTTGGTAAAAGTTACACTAAGATCATTTGCTCATGACAGTACAAATCCATTTAAGTCACTATTTCAGTATAATTAAGAAGTACCACCTCCACTTCCTATTGCTTTTCTTTCTCTCCTGATTGTCCTCCTCTGCTTTCTCTTCTTGCCAGAAATTAGAAGCAGCTAATAAATAGGATCTTAAAAGAACAAGAAAGTGGGGGAGGGAGGGTATTACCATGGGATTTTTTTTTTATTTATTTTTTTTTATTTTTCGAGGTAGGGTCTCACTCTAACCCAGGCTGACCTGGAATTCACTATGGAGTCTCCAGGTGGCCTAGAACTCACGGCAATCCTCCTACTTCTGCCTCCCGAATGCTGGGATTAGAGGTATGTGCCACCACACCCGGCAGGGATATTTTTTATAATCATGGAAAATGTTAATAAAAATTGTGAAAAGAAAAAAAAATAAAAATAAAACTGAAAAAAACCAAAATAAATAAATAAATAAAAAGAAGAAAAGAAATTTGATGCATGGTCTTTTAAATTTAATGTATGATCCCAAGAAGTGTGTGGAGCTCCTACCTTCCTTCTGGATCCCAGCTGTGATTGTCACGTCTAACAGAGAATGTGAATACAGGCATTTCTAACCACTTTCAGCTTCTAAGAAACAAAGTCCTAAGTCCCCACTTATCTGAAGAAGGTCAAGTCCAAGACCCTTCCCTTACTGAGCCCTGTCTATACTGTACCGTATATGCACATATGATAAAGCTTAACTTAATTAGTTGGCAATAACTACTAATATAATAGGGCAGTGTACTATATCCTATAGTCAAAAGTTATGAAAATGTGATCTCTGTCAAAATAACTGCACTGGGGCTGGAGAGATGGCTTAGCAGTTAAGCGATTGCCTGTGAAGCCTAGGACCCCAGTTCGAGGCTTGATTTCCACAGTACCCACGTAAGCCATATGCACAAGCCATATGCACAAGGTGGCACATGCATCTGGAGTTAGTTTGCAGTGACTGGAAGCCCTGGCCCACCCACTATCTCTCTCTCTGCCTCTTTCTCTTTCTCTCTCTGTCTGTCTGTCACTCTCAAATAAATAAATAAAAATAAAAAATTATAAACAAAGTAACTGCACTCAACTTGTGATGAGACAAGGTGAACATGGGCTACTATATAAAGTTCACAAGTGCAGGCTGCATTACTTGTGCTGAGGTGGCTGCCGAAGAGCTCAGGGTCTATACCTGGCCGTGTGTCTATCTATACTGGACAAAGTATTGATGCATATCTGCTATAGACTGAGACAGCCTGAGATTTCATCATACACCCACATCTAAATTTCATTTTAAAACTTAAGAATTTATTATGTCTAAAATTTTTCATTTAGTATTTTTGGAGCACAGTTGATCATCAATAACTGAAACCATAGAAAGAAAAATTCCACATGAGTGACGATCGCTATAAATTTACCCAAAGTTCACATAATTGTATAATGTAATGCATGCCTCCAAACACCAACTTTAACATTATATTTATAAAGTATAGATCATTTTAGGAATTTATCTGGTCAGTGAACTTGTTTTTACCCTTGAATTTAGTTTTTGTTTGTTTTGATTTTTCGAGGTACGGTCTCACTGTAGCCCAGGCTTACTTGAAATTCACGATGTAGTCTCAACCCGGCCTCGAATTAACAGCAATTCTCTTACTTCATCCTCCCTCCGAGTGCTGGGGTTAAAGGCATGCACCACCACACCCAGGTTTACCCTTGAATTTAGTGAAGGCAAGATTACAAGGGAATATTTAAAAATCAATACTTGGTGGAGTATAGTATAATTAAATTCCACATTTTTCTTCCAAACTTTGTAACATTTCTCTTAGAATCTTAGAGTAACCAGTGGAATATAGTTGGTTATTGATGTTCTTAAGCAACCATCCCCATTTTCTCACACTTCTATTGTGAGATTAGTAGTGAACAAGTTACTGTGGTGTGATATGTAAACTTTAGAGTTTCTTTGTATCTAGATGGTGAGTTGATCTGAAATTTATACCACTGGTCGGTTTTAAGAATAAACCTCGACACAGCATAATTACTTACTGCCAGTCAGCATGTTGTTGATATTTTTTCTAGCTAATATGATGGCACTAGGTTAAGGAGATACAACCTGCTAGATGTCTGCTCTTTCCTTACACAACATCAGGAGAAGTTAGAGTTGGGAGAGGCTGTTTACTGAGGGAGCACTGACAGCTGAAATCAAAGAAGGGATTGGAAGTGTAAAAAGCAATTTATCCAGTAGTTTAAAAGCACACTAGAGCCATTTAGTGTAGGAGCAAATTGTCTGTGTACCTACTTAACCAATATCATTGTGGTTGTTATATCACAGTCTGTTTTTTGACAGTGTTTGAGAGTGTAATGTGTGTATGTATAGTGCATGTGTGCAGATTTGCATGCCCCATGCAGACTCATGTGCCCCGTGTGCATGCATGTGGCGGCCAGAGAAGAGATCACTGGCTGTCCTCTATCACTCTTCCACATTGGTCCTTGAGTTGGAGCCTCTCAGTGAACTCAGAGTGGCCCTCTTCTTCAGGCTAGCTGTCCAGTTATTTGTCTCTGGCACCCACAGGACTTGGGATAAGCATGTATGACCATGCCCAGCTTTTTGTTGTTGTTGTTAAACCATGGTACTGAGGATCAAATTGAGTATCAGGGCCTTCTATTATTGTGGCACTTACCCACTGAGGTATTTCCCCATCCCTAGTGGTTTTGTTGTTTTCTTTATTTTTTTGTTTTCTTTTGAGACTGAAAAATAAAAAAAAAAAAACAAGAGGTCTTCAAAATTGACACACCTTTTTACATGCCAAGCAACTAAGATGTTATCAAATAAAGAGTTGTATATTAAATGACATTATTTTAAATGTGAACACTGATACTTGCTTCCCACTTAGCTTAGCCACATTATGTGTAATCATTTTGTTCCTTGGTGAAGTCTAGGGGGAGATGTTCAGATGGAATTCTAAAAGTATTTGCTCATTGAGTTCAAAGGAAATATGTTTCTGGTTCTATAGATTTTTTTAAATTGAGTGATGTGCCAAAAATAATTACTAACCTTATTTGAAAATGATTTTCATTATCTGATTCATTAAGCTTTAGGTTTTCACTCAGTATTACATTGGAGACAGTGTTATTTTCATAAGAAAATGATAGCTTGTTTGTGGTACTAGTCCTTATGACTGGATTGTTAATGAGCCTGAGCTACTTGGTTCTGGTGATTACAAAACAGAATACTTAGCATAAATTGTACATGATATAACTGAACAAGAATTAAATACTTTCTGGATATTTAGTAAAGAGCTGAGTGTGTGTGTGTGTGCGTGTATACACACATGTACCTGTATACCATAGAAGGGATTTTTTTTTTTTTTGGTAGCATTGTGAGGTTTAATAGTATGAAAACCCAAGTGTGCTAGCACACATCTGTAATCCCAGCACTCTATAAGCTGAGAAGAATTGGGAGTCCAGCCTGGGGTATACAGCAATGCTCTACCTTAAAAAGACAAACCAGTAAGAAATCATGTGCTCATCATCATGAGATGATTAAGAGAGAGCATTCCCCTCTCTCTTAATTTGATAGCTTGACCTAATCCTTCTAAGGAGTCAAGCAGTCATAACTCTGCATTTCTCAGTTTGTGAGTGGCAGTCTGGTTCCTGATGCTAGCTACTTACCCATTAGACCGTGTATGAATTAAAGGTGGCTTTCAGGAAAGTTAGTAGAAATGTTGGCCTTGCAAAAAAGTCAGGTGGTTGGTGCAGGACTGTTTGCAGATGCCTGGCAGACTTGGGAAGCCATTCTGCAGTAGGGGCTGCATATCTGGATGAGGGCTTAATGGAGCTGGAACTGCTACAGGAGCTCCCCATCAACCCTGCTTTATTTTGACTTTTACCACTAGTAGGAAAGTGGAAAAGCAGGTTCACGTTCCCTTCCTTTTTTATTTATTTGAGAGAAAATGGGTTCGCCAGGGCCTGCAGCCACTGCACATGAACTCCAGGTGTGTGCTCTCCCTTGTGCACATGTGCGGCATTGTACATTTGTGTCTCTGCATCTGGGGCCTGGGCATAATCTCTTTTCTTTTTATTTATTTTGGTTTTTCGAGGTAGGGTTTCACTCTAGCTCAGGCTGACCTGGAATTCACTATGTAGTCTCAGGGTGGCATCAAACTCGAGATTCTCTTACCTCTGCCTCCTGAGTGCTGGGATTAAAGGTATCGGCCACCACACCCAGCTTCCTTGCCTTCTTATATATAACTAAGTAGGCTCTTATGTGCAACTGGTAAGAACATAGAAAATGTGAGTGCCTTGTTCAGCCTTCTGAAAAAAACAAAAAAAGGAAAAAGAAAAACTCAGATGGGCCAGGTATAGGAACACATGCATATAGTCCTTACAGTCAAGTGGCTAATGTAGAGGGAAAAGAAAAAAAATTATTAATTTTTATTTTATATTAATTGTAACAGGTTATTCTCTTTTATTCCCTCACCCCAGAAAGTATTAGGCAAGTCCACATTAGTAGAGATTATGTATAATGACCAGTACTCTTCAGATACTTGAAGGTCTTTAAAGCCCCAGAGACTGTCCAAGGTGGAAGGAGAACAAGCAGACAAGACAATCTAGGTTAGACCTTAGATCCAAAAAAGAGTACTTGGGGGAAACTGGTGATACTTGTTTAAGGAATATTAGTGGTGTCATTTCAATATTATTAGGATTTCAGTAATTTAATCTCAAGTTACCATTCAGGGAAGTTGAATGAAGGAATCTGGGCTGTTTTTTACAACTTTCCTCCAAATGTAAAATTATTTCCAAGTATGCTGTTAGAGATAAGGATTTGAAGTATGGGTATTAATTGCAACCAGAAGCCAGATAACTAAGTAAGTTTTGTTATCAGAACCCTTACTCTTTAAACTGAATGAATTTACTGTGTGTGTGTGTGTGTGTGTGTGTGTGTGTGTGTGTGTGTATGTATATAATATATATATATATTTTTTAAGATAGGGTCTCATTCTAGCTCATGCTGACCTGGAATTCACTATGTAGTCTTAGGGTGGCCTTAACTCTCAGTGATTCTCCTACCTCTGCCTCCCGAGTGCTGGGATTAAAGGTGTGGGTCACTACACCTGGATCACTAGATATATTTTTATTTATTGTTAATTTTATTTTTTGGTTTTTCAAGGTAGGCTGACCTGGAATTCACCATGTAGTGTCAGGGTGGCATCAAACTCACTGTGATCCTCCTACCTCTGCCTCTTTTGGGCTAGGATTAAAGGAATGTGCCACTACAGTTTATTGTTAACTTTTATTGCAGTATTTTTCTGAGGATTCTGTCAGCTCTGCTTATTCTCTAGATACCATCCCCAATCAGGTTCATCTGTTCACTTGGTGGCAGCAGTCATCATTCCAGTGACAAATTTATTCCTGTCAATCCCCTGGTTATCCTCATCATCTCATTGACCAGTCTCAGGAAAGGTTCCCATTCTTGAACTGCACTCACAAGGCCTCACCTACTTATATTTCCCTTTATTGTGAAGACTGCCCTTCCCCAAACTGAGTTGCTCCACCTTTCTGGTGTTTTGGGGGTCATCTTCCTTGTTCTTCCTCTAGTTCTTTTGTCTTACCCCCATTGTCTGCCTGGTTCTTCAAAAACATTTATTTGCAAGCAGAGAGAGAGAGAGAGAGAGAGAGAGAGAGAGAGAAGAGAGAGACAGAGAATGGGTACGTTAGGGTCACCAGTCACTGCAAACAAATCCTAGATACGTGCACCACTTTGTGGGCTTTATAATGGCTTTAGAATCGAATCCCAGTTGTTAGGCTTTTCAGGCAAACTCCGCAACCCCTGAGCCATCTCTCCAGCCCTACAGCATCCTTTAGTTCCCTTTTCTAGCATGCGTCACACTCCTGCAGTAAGTTTGTATTTTACCATAGACTATCTGTGGTGTAAAGAATAAATTCATAAGGAACAAGATCATTTTCAAGGCTCAATATAAGTAAGGAGTCTCTTGAGGAACCCCAAACAAGAAACAGTGGAAGCCTTCATTTGGGCAGTGGCTGAGGGAATGGAGTCCAGAGACCTTTACCAAACAGTGTTAGATCCTTGAGGGCAGTTTTTATTCTGTTCCCCTTTAAGTTCATAGCAGGGGAACTCTTAGAAATCTTGCCTTTCCCTGTGGACTTTCTCATCTAGCCCTTCCTTACCTGTCTCTGAGTTTGGAACCTTGAGTGCTTGTCTGCATGTGAAGAGTTCAATTCATTTTGGGGTGGGGGCAGTTCTCAATTCTTCAGCACTCTACAACTTTCCTTTGAGATGTTGAGTTAAAGCAGATGATATGGGGTGGTCTATTAGCTTATATATATTTGTTTTGTTTGGATAGGTAGAAGGCAGGGGTAAATAAATTAATGATTTTTTGCCCATTTACCATTTTCCCATGCCCAACTTCCTACTTGAATTATCATTACCACAGCACTCTCTTCCATTTCATCTGTCGTCTGTCACTAGTCAAGTTTTATGATGACGTTCCCAACACTCTGTCCTCTATACTTGTTATTTTAAGCTAGTTTTTATAAGATGACTTATCAAGTATATTCTTGGGTATTTGTCTCATTTTCTTCATCTTGAATTCATGATCATTATTTTGACTAAACCTTGATGTTGAATTATTTCAGGAATTTAAAATTTCCTGAGAAATGAAAATGTCTCACTTTTTTTTTTTTTTACTAGTCCTTCATAATTGAGCCAGCATTTGGTTAGCCTTAATTTCTACATAGTGTCAAAATAGTGTACTTATTAAAAGTGAGGGCTGGAGAGGTAGCCTAGTAGTTCGAGTGTTTTCCTGTGAAGCCAAAGGACCCAAATTTGATTCCCCAGGACCTACGTAAGCCAGATGCACAAGGTGACGCATGCATTTGGACTTCATTTACAGTGGCTGAAGGCCCTGGTGTGCCCATTCTTTCTTTTTTTCTCTGCCTCTTTCTCCCTCCCTTTCTTTCTCAAATAAATAAATAAAATAAAAATTCAAAAGATAGGCCTGAGTGACTGTTTAGTCTATCCCTTAATCTTTGTCCTTTTTTGTTTGTTTTTGAAGCAGGGTCACATTCTAGCCCATGCTGACCTAGAACTCACTGTGTTGTCTAGGTTAGTCCAGAACTCATAGCAATCATCCAATCACCACTTTGAAGTGCTGAGATTAAAGGCATGCGCCACCATGCCCAGCACTCAATCTGTTTATGTCTGTATTTTTACCTTAAAATGTAGACATTAATGTCTCTCTGGGGCTATTGTGATAGTACTAATTAATAGTGTTATAGCTAGCATACTACAAATGCATTTTATATTAGGTATATTTTTATGACATCTTGATAATAAGATAAAAATGTATTATATTAATCTTGGATGAATAATAGCCAGACAATACATATTTTCTGGAATGGCTGTGAGGGGTGTGTGTGTGTGTGTGTGTGTGTGTACGTGCGCGCGTGCGCATTTGTGGTGTATAGACAGGTGGACGTGCCTTGTGTAAATGCATGCAAAGGCCAGAGGAATGTCACTTTTCTGCCTTCTTTCCCTGAGGTATAGTATTTCATTAAACCTGGAACTCACTATTTTTTGGAGGGTAGACTGGCTGACCAGGGCGCCGCAGCATTTCTCCTGTCTCTGCTCCCCTTAGTACTGAGTTACAAGTATGTGCGACAATGCCCAGTTTTTTAGGTCAGTTCTAGGCAGTCAAACTCAGATCCTTATGCTTCAGCAGCAAGTGCTCAATAACTGCTGAGCCATCTCCCCCAGCATCTCTTGGAGGGAAAGTTGTTGGTTTGGGGTATTAAAAAAAAATTGTACATATGTATAAGCATGTAGGAAACACCAGGATCATAATATGCTTTTATCTCTAGGTGAAAAAATCTTTGGCATAACAAAAGCTCCATGGTTGGGAGTATTGCTCAGTAGTAGAATACATGTTAAGTTTGCACATGGCCCCAAATTCAGTCCCAAGCATCAAACCAATTTTCATAAAAGTTCTACATGGCATGTAAATATGTATAAGATATCTGGAGAACCATTCAGCAGGACATGGGGCAGGACAGGGGAAGGATTCTGCACTCAACTTGGTGGTTTACAAGGAGATGGAATCCTCCACCTGTGTGATCCCTCATGGTTATGCTGTCCATCGTTACAGCTCTTCAAATCCTGTAACAGGTTAGGCTGTGTCTATCTGGGGCCACTTCCACGAATGTGACAGGAACTTGGTATAGAATCTGTTTAGCTGCTTAAATTTCACTACCAAAAGAAAAGGATCATGCTGCTT
The DNA here is from genome assembly GCF_020740685.1 of Jaculus jaculus. Classification (NCBI taxonomy): domain Eukaryota; kingdom Metazoa; phylum Chordata; class Mammalia; order Rodentia; family Dipodidae; genus Jaculus; species Jaculus jaculus. Next base: position 2,316,949 of record NC_059106.1, on the reverse strand, counting down.
AACTTCTGAACTTCATGCTATAAAAATAAGGTGTGGGGCTGGAGAGATGGCTTAGCGGTTAAGTGCTTGCCTATGAACCCTAAGGACCCCGGTTCGAGGCTCGATTCCCCAGGACCCATGTTAGCCAGATGTACAAGGGGCTGCACGTGTCTGGAGTTCGTTTGTGGTGGCTGGAGGCTCTGGCACTCCCATTCTCTGTCTCTCTATCTGCCTCTTTCTCTCACTGTCGCTGTCAAATTAATAAATTAAAATAAATAAGGTGTGAAGTAGATTGCTTCTAAGGTATTTTCCAATTAAAATTTATATATCCTCCCCAGACCAGTACTCAAAATCATACCTTTATTGTTTCTTGACAGTTCTTGGGAATCTGTGCTTTTATTGAATGGGTTATTTTGGCTAAAAAAGATTAAAAACTGACCACAAGGTGCTGAGAAGTGGTAGAATGCTTTTATAGTGTACAGGAAACTCTGGGTTTGATCCCCATCACCACAAAAGATACTATCTTTCAGGAGGTTACTGTTCTATGTTTGGTGGAAGCAGGATTTTAGAGGGACAAGGCTAAACTTGCACAGTTCACATGCTGTGGTCATTCCCTGGTAGGGAGGTGTGCCTCTAGCTTGTGGCACCGTGTGGGTACACTGGATTACTCAGCACAGGGCAGGGGCATGCTTTAAGGGAAGCAGAGAAAAAAAACATTCCTTAGCAGGATAGTATCCTCTGCATGCTTTTCTTGATACTTCAATGTGAGGTATTTTTCCATCAAATTTATTCTTAAAGGAGAATGTAATATATTTGTTAGTGAGCCATTACTATGTAATAATATCCACTGTCATCTCTCCCTCACCTCTAGAACATTGTAAAAGGACAGTATAATGAGTGCCCAAATAGCCTTCTAGCCTCTGCCTGTCTTTCCCCTCCCTCATTTTTATCATACCCAAGATCTTTTAGTGATAAAATTTTCTAATATACTAACCATATTTAAGCAACTTCAACAGTTCCATCAATATTGTCAGTGATTTTTTTAAAAAACCTATAATCCAATCAAGTATAGCATTTTAAATTTGTTTTCTTGTCTCTTTAGCCTTCTTTAATTTTCCCAAGTTTTTCTTTCAAAAGCTGATATTTTTAGGCTGGGAAGAATAGCTCAGTAATGGAAGGCAATTGCTTGCAAAGTCTTCTAGTCTAGGTTCCACTTCCCTGGTACCTATGTAAAGCAGTTGCAAAGTGGCACATGTTTTGATAGCAGTAAGAAACCCTGGCATACCTATGCTCACTGCTTTTCTCCCATTCTCTTTCTCTCTAGTGAGCATGTTTGCATGGAAATTTTTTTTTTTTTTTTAGGTAGGGTCTCACTCTGGCCCAGGCTGGCCTGGAACTCACAGTGATTCCCTACTTTCACCTCCCAAATGCTGGGTTTACAAGTGTGTACCACCATACCCAGCAAAAATACATCTTAAAGAGTTGGTAATTTTGAAGTGTTTTAGGCTAGCTCTCTCACAGATCTATCAACAGTCCAGACTTACTTTTTCCTTACAGGATTAGATAAAATATTTTTTAGAGGAGCATAAGTATCCCCTCATTAAATTAGGGGGCATTCAGAAAGCCAAGCGCCACATTTTCTCTCTCATATGTGGATCCTAGCTGCAGATGATTGGGCTTCTGCGTGAGAAGGAAAATACTTAGTAGCAGAGGCCAGTAAGTTAAAAAGGAGATATAAAGGGAAGAGAAATGAAGGGAGGAGGGTACTTAATAGGTTGATATTGGATATATGTAAGTACAATGATTGAGATGGGGAGGTAATACGATGGAGAATGGAATTTCAAAGGGGAAAGTGTGGGGGGGGAGGGAATTACCATGGGATTTTTTTTATAATCATGGAAAATGTTAATAAAAATTAAAAAATTAAAAAATAAATTAGGGGGCATAAATTGCTAGCCTGATTATTTTTTCATTATTTTACAGACACATTTATTCATAAAATTTTAATGAGATGTGCCTTTGGAGGGTAAAAAGTGAGCTATTACTGTTTAACATCGCATTACAGAATGAAAAGCTGGTAAACAATAACTAAACAGCTGTGAAGCATATGTATCTGAATTCACAGCCTGCTGAGCTTGATTCTTGGCATCATCCCATCAGAGTATTGGTGTTTAATTTGGTGATTTGGTTAAGTAGTCTGCTGTTTGAGAATACACACTTGCATTTAAAAGCTATCACTAACCAAAACATGACTTGTTCAACACTGTTTCTTCCAACAGGGTTTGTCACTTGTCTGTGATCCTTGCCAGATTCAGCATTTTCTAGTGGCTATAAAATACTAAGAGATAGGTTACATGTGTTTGTATAAACCCTATAGAGTGACCCTTGTTTATAGTATTCACTTGCTGTTCTAAAATGTCTGGAAATATGTGAGGGGATTAGGATCAAATGTTTTCACCTTTAAATGACAAATACTTTAAAAGTCCCTTAGTAATTAAGGCACCATAAAAAGTGAGGATGTTTATTAGCAAGCTCATAGTTGCCCAGTTCCTAGAATTATTAGGAATTATCTTTCCCCTTATAACTAATGTTTAGTCCTGTGTCAATAGAGTCACTGTGCTGCTGTTTGTGTACAGGAAGTTTCTGGAAGGCCTAAGTTGTACATTGTAAAATTTAAGATGCAAACAAAAAGAAAAACAGCTTTGGTAATTAAAGATTTGGCAGTGAAGTTCAAGTTCTGCATCTTACTAGCACCGTGCAGATTGTTCCTCTATTGTCACTGGAATTTCCCCCCTCCCCTTTCCTCTTCCCCAGTGCTGGACATTAAATCCAAGGCTGCATGCTTACTGGCAAGCATGTATGTCACTGAGGCTTACTGTTAACAGGTGAATACTTTCTGTTCAAAATTAGAGGGAGACCTTTACTTGATAGTAATAAAACAATATTTTCAAATGTTACAATTACCATTCTACTAATTCAGAATTACTTAATTTATATGACCTAATAATTTCCAAAGCCTAAAGAGAAATAGAATTATTTGAGATGTAGGTATTTATTTTTGCTTTGTCATATTAGTGGCTTGTTTCCTTTTACATTTCAGATTGTCCATCTGTTTCGTGATGAGTTTCTATTACTTTTAAAGTAAACCAGCCTTGAAATTATGTTTATCATCAAGTATTTGTGGAAAAGTTAGGCTTGGGCTGTTGTTTTGTTTTGAGTACTTAAGCTAGCACTTAATTTTCATCTCTTAAAATACGTCTGTATCAAAGAGGACAAGATATTTGTGGTAAAGGATTATACACTGGGAAAATAGCAATTGGGGAAATTTTAGACAAATTAGGGTGGAACTTCTCAGACAAGATTCACCTTTGAATAGTTAAGCTTTTTAAAAATGTTTTTATTGACAACTTCCATAATTATAGACAATAACCATGATAATTTCTTTCCCCATCACTTTCCCCTTTGCAACTCCACTCGTCATCACGTCCCCTCCACCTCTCAATTAGTCTCTCTTTCATTTTGATGTCATCATCTTTTCCTCCTATTATGATGGTCTTGTGTAGGTAGTGTAAAGCACTGTGAGGTCATGGATATGTAGGCCATTTTGTGTCTGGAAGAGTGGATTGTAAGGAGTCCTACCCTTCCTTTGGCTCTTACATTCTTTCTGCTACCTCTTCCACATTGGACCCCCTGAGCCTTGGAGGGTGTGAAAGATGTTTTAGTGCTGAGCACTCCTCTGTCACTTCTTCTCAGTACTATGTTGCCTTTCAGATTATCCCAGTGGTCACTGCCATCTGAAAAGAGAAATTTTTCTAACCAAAAGTGGGAGTAGCATTAATATATGGGTATGAATGTTAAGAAAAGTGCTTACAGGGCAGTATGGTGAGCACTCAGCCAGACACCATTAGGGCTCGTGACCTCCCCCACCATACCTTTTCAGTATCAGGCATTCACTCCCATGGAGCAGGCCTCCAGTCCAATTAGAAAGTGGTTGGTTTCCCCCATAATAGACTTGTCACTATTGCACCCATTGGCTCATTTGTCCTGGCTGCCCAAACTGAAGGCTTGCATTCATTGTCCACTGTTGTTTATCTCCACTGATGGCTTCTCTCTCTCCCATAATGCTGCATGCAGTGTAGCTTTTTCCAACTTTCTGTCAGCTGGTCTACAGGGAGAAGCTTTTCAGCTCAGCTCCAACAAGATTTAAAGAAGAGTTTTAAATTAAAGCTATATGTGGCTGAAACAAAACCTCTTTTTAAAAAAAAATACTTTATTTTTATTTATTTATTTATTTGAGAGAGAGAATATGGCCGTACGAGGGCCTCCAGCCACTGCAAATGAACTCCGGTCGCATATGCCACCTTGTGCATCTGGCTTAGATGGGTCCTGAGGAATCGAACCAAGGTCCTTTGGCTTTTTAGGCAAGTGCCTTAGCTACTAAGGCATCTCTCCAGTCCCAGTACCTCATTTGTTTGTCTGTCTATTTGTTTGTTTGTCTGTCTTTCTGTCTGTCTGTCGAGGTAGGGTCTCACTCTAGCCCAGGCTGACCTAAAATCTCAGGGTGACCTTGAACTCATGACAATCCTCCTAACTCTGCCTCCCAAGCCCAACGCCTCTTTTGACAAAGGAATAACAATGCCTGTTCAAATTACACTATAAACTATACCTTTTATTTTGGTTTTTGCTAAACATATGGTATAAAGAAGCCTTCTGATCTCTTAGACCATAGGATTATGTAAACCCTTTAAAACAGAACATTCTGGTGCCGAGAAAAATTGTATTTCTGGCTAGTGGTATATATATCTTTGTTCAAATAGTGCAAGTAATAAATGAGCGTTGTGTGATGAGATCCTTACAACATTCCTGCTGGCTTGAGGAAACTGGTCTTTGTATAACAAAATAGGAAGCAAAGGTAGGTGAGAATCAGCATATACACATACACACTCATTCTCTCTCTCCACTTGTGTGATTATTCAGTATTTACCCAATGGATAGAAATAGATTCATTTTTTTCTTTGTCTTATTTCCTTTGTCATACATAGTTAGTGAACACTGAGTTCTTTTAAACTTGATTTTCATTATACTTTTCTTGTAAGTACACTCCAAGCTAAGGCAGCCCATGAACATCTTGACAGCCAGCAGGACTGTCCTCTATCATAACTGTTGCTGCTTCCATCTGTTGGTGTGAAGAAGTAATGCTCTTGCTAGAATAGAAAGCTATTGAAATCTTAACAGAAGCGAATTAAGTAACAAATAAATGTGCGCACTCTTTATGCTTCTTCTTCTTCTTCTTCTTCTTCTTCTTCTTCTTCTTCTTCTTCTTCTTTTTTTTAACCCTGGTTTTTCGAGGTAGGGTCTCACTTCTAGCTCAGGCTGACCTGGAATTCACTATGTTGTCTCAGGGTGGCCTCGAACTCTATGCGATCCTCCTACCTCTGCCTCCCGAGTGCTGGAATTAAAGGTGTGCACCACCACGCTCGGCAGCATTTTCTTTCTTTATGACAACTAAAGTCAGTTTGAAAATGGAAAACTGTCATGGGATGTCAGCTATTGTAGACAGATTGTTTTAGATTTTTCAAGGTAGGGTCTCACTCTAGCCAAGGCTGACCTGCAATTCACTATGAAGTGTATTAGGGTGGTCTTGAACTCACAGTGATCCTTCTACCTCTACCCTCTACCTTCTGAGTGTTGGGATTAAAGGTGTGTGCCACCACACCCAGCAAGATTGATTTTTTTTTTTAATTCCTACTTAGTGATTTTTTTTTAAATTTTTTATTTATTTGAGAACGACAGACACAGAGAGAAAGACAGATAGAGGGAGAGAGAGAATGGGCGCGCCAGGGCTTCCAGCCTCTGCAAACGAACTCCAGACGCGTGCGCCCCCTTGTGCATCTGGCTAACGTGGGACCTGGGGAACCGAGCCTTGAACCAGGGTCCTTAGGCTTCACAGGCAAGCGCTTAACCGCTAAGCCATCTCTCCAGCCCCCCTACTTAGTGATTTTTAAAGTGTCAAATTTATGTATTAATATCTAGATTCCTTATGATCTGTTCTTTATAAAATTACTGAAAGTATGACTATCTGAGCTTTTTGCATCTCTGTGAGCCAGGCAAAATTTAACATCAATATTTTAATAGCAAGAAAATCCTTACAGCCTTTGCACATTCACAGATTTGCAGACTTTGGCATCATTGCTTCTGACTTGCTAATGAAGAGCTTGATTTAGCTCTGATGCATTTCAGATATTCTGGGTGATGACTGGCTAGAATGTTCCTGACATCATAACATGCAGCTAGCTGTTGACTTTCTATTGTCTCTGAGTCTTCACACTGCTCTTGCATGCTCTCCAGTGCCTGACTAATCTGCTGGATGTTTGTGCAGAGCTCTAGGGGAGCAATGCCGGGCACCTGCTTACAGATAATATGGAAGCCACATCCTCATTAGTTCTGTATGAGGAAGTAAATACCAGTGCAATGAAGGTATGTGACCTGACTCATTTGTTAAATGTGTTAAAAGATAAATATATGAGGAATTATTCATGTTCACATAGTTCCATAATCTTTATCAGGAATATATGTGATAAATCTAGAGTTGGGGCATTTTATGAGCAGGTTTTACTAGTTTTGTAAAGATGCGTGTGTATATTGATAGAGTAGGAATCATTTGCTTCTCAGTGATAGTACCAGCTCTTCCCTTGCTCCTCAGAATTTCAATGCTTCTGATGTATTGTGTATAGGGTGGTTTGCCTGTATGCTAATTTACATTTAAGTATTTGAAAATAAGTCATCAGATGAATAAATAAGATTTGTCTTTCAGATTCACCCCAAAATAGCAATATTGCATGACTTGTTTGGTATTTTAAATTTTTATTAGAGAACAAATTCAGTGTGAACTGACTATTTTCAAAACTCAAGTAAGGTTTTGTATCTTTGCCTGGGGATCAGATGAAATAATTGTAATTTTTAAAGGATTTAGAGCAAAGTCTAGAGCTGCTATTGCTCTGACTGGCGTAAAGAAATACCTTGTAGGAAAACAACTGCTAATTAAACTGTTATTTTTGGAGAGCATATGATTTCTAATTACCCAATCTAAAAACTTCATGTTTACTATGTTGATTCCTGAAGACTGGAATCTTACAACTGTAGTGATATTAAATAATGAAAGAATGTCTATGAACATTTAACTGAACTGTTTGTAAGGTATTTTAGAGTAATAGTTGGATTTTCTATTGAATTAACTAAAGTGTTGCAAAGATTTGGAAATCTATAATATTTTCAAACACCTCATAGCAATTCTTTGCTTCTGAAGGAATAAGTAAATTCATTTTGATTTTAGAGATGGAAGGCAAATCACTAAATGGACTCTTATGAACACCAAATGTCGTTTTCTTCTTTTGTCTCTCTGATTCCCATCTGTATCAGTAATTAGGGTCATGATGAATCTTAATAGCTATTATTAAAACTAGCATCTTTTATCAGATGTATTGGATCCAGGCTACTGCAAGGGATGCCACCATATTTTCTTTTCTTTCTTTCTTTCTTTTTTTGTTTGTTTGAGGTAGTGTTTCTAGCTCATGCTGATCTGGATTCACTATGTAGTGTCAAGGTGGCCTCGAACTCAACAGTGATCCCCCTACCTCTGCCTTTCAAGTGCTGGAATTAAAGGTGTGATTTACCACACCTGGCTCAAATAGAAATTTGTTTTATTTATTTTTATTAATTTGAGAGAATGGGCACATGCCAGGGCCTCCCACCAGTGCAAACGAACTCTAGACACGTGCACCCCTTTGTGCATCTGGCTAATGTGGGTCCTGGGAAATCGAACCTGAGTCCTTTGGCTTTGCAGACAAAAAAGCCTTCAACGCTAAGCCATATTCCAGCCCTCAAATAGAAATTTATTTCTTTTTTTTTTTTTCTTTTTCAAGGTAGGGTCTCATTCTAGCCCAGGCTGACCTGGAATTCACTATGGAGTCTCAGGGTGGCCTCAAACTCACGGTGATCCTCCTACCTCTGCCTCCCGAGGGCTGGGATTAAAGGCGTGCGCCACCACGCCCGGCTTTCAAATAGAAATTTAAAAGCTAAACATACTCTCAATTCTTTACTGCTTGCACTCAAGCATTTTCATATTTCACTTTTTCCTTGTTCAGCCACTTTCGTTTCATTTCCTTCCTTCAAGTTGTTATTTGTAGCACACACTACCTCTTGCTCTCACTTTCTTTTTTTCCCCTCTTCAATTATCTTTTCCACTTTGTCTTAGTCTCTATTCCTTTCTGTCTTATCTGCTTGATTTCTCAAAGTCTCTCCCTTTCTCTCCTCTCCCTCTCTATTTCCTTCCCTTCTCCTCTTCTTGTCCTTCTGTTCTTTCCTCTCACTGTCTCGCCCATCCCCTCATCTCCTTTCTTCCTCAATGACACTACCAAATTCTCTTTCCCTTTCCCTCCCTCTCTTGCCCTTTTCTGACTCTTGCTTCTTTCTCTGTCTGTATTTCTTCCCCTCTTTTTCTTAGCCTATTATCCCTCATTCTCTGTCACTGCCTCCTTCCTTCTTCCTGGAACCTCTGGCCTTTTCTTTCCCATCTCTACTGTCACACTCTTTCTCTTTGCCCTACTCCTCTTTCAACCTCCGTGTTCTTGTTTGCGTCTCTAGCCCTCACTCTTTTGCCTCATGCTTCTTCTGTTTCCTGTGCAGATTTTTGATTTTCATTGGAACTGAGATCAGCACTTGACTTTTTCTTCTCTCCCCTCCCTTCCGCGTCCCCTTCCTTTCTTCCCTTCTCCCTCCTCCCCCTTCTCTCATTTTGTTCAGTAGCAGGTGGACAGGGAGCAATAAAAAGTTGATGTGCTAGGCAGCTAGGAAATAATCAAGGAATGTCATTAGAAAAATCAAACCTGCCAGGCGTGGTGGCACATGCCTTTAATCCCAGCACTCAGGAGGCAGAGAGGTAGGAGGATTGCCATGAGTTCAAGGCCACCCTTAGATGACAGAGTTAATTCCAGGTCAGCCTGGACCAGAGTGAGACCCTACCTCGGGGAGAAAAAAAAAGAAATCAAACCTGAACTCCATACAACATGCTCCCTCCAGACACAAAATGGCCTGGATATCCGTGGCATCACAGTGCCTGATACTACCTGAATAAGACCATCATAAGAGGAGGTAAAGATAAGACATCAAAAGTAAAAGAGAGACTGATTGAGATGGGGAGGGGGTATGATGGAGAGTGGAGTTTCAAAGGGGTAAGTGGGGGGAAGGAGGCTATCACCATGGGGGTTTTTTATAATCATGAAAATTGTTAATAAAAAATTTTTAAAAATCAAACCTGAGCCACGTGTGGTGGCACACATACCTTTAATCCCAGCACTCAAGAGGCAGAGGTAGAAGGATCACTGTGAGTTCAAGACCACCCTAAGACTATGTAATGAATTTCAGGTCAGCCTGGGCTAAAGCAAGGCCTTACCTCAAAAACCTTCCCCCCCCCCAAAAAAAAGATGAAACCTGAAATGAATTGAAACATTTAAATTAATCCATTTAGATTGCAGCCATAGGAAGTTCAGCTAATTAAATCGAACCAAAACATAGGTATGTTAAAGAGACCATATACCTATGCAGTCCCCTAGCGTATCCTGTGAGCCCTGAGAGGCACTAAGGAGCTTCCGAATGTGTCTGCCCTTGTCAGTGGCAACACGAGCTCTAGTTGTTTGCACTTTGTTTTGCAAGTCCTCTTATAGTGTATGAAAGTGGGTGATGACAGCTGAGAGACAGTACTGTACTACTGTGAGCTATACTTAAGCTTTATTCTTACTAACCATGAAATACTCTTAACTGAAAGAAGAAAGAGGAAATCTGAGACATTTCCCGTCATAATTCCTAGGTGCACTTTCCTACAGGGGTGCTGTGATGTTTTGTTAGAATGTAGTTGGCAATTCAAGTGAAAGGTAGTTCATTAGTACTTAAAAAACTCAATTACAGTTCTCTAAGGGGAAGAGATGTCTGGCAATAGAAGATGGTTCATGTTACATCTACTTAGTGCAAGAGAATGTAAAGCTCTTCATGTCAATAAAATACATTAAGCCTTCATGAAACCATTGGATAGATTAGATAAATATGTCAGGAGTCTGGGGAGATGGCTCAGCGGTTAAAGGTGCTTGCTTGCAAAGTCTACCAGCCTGGCTCAGTTTCCACCTACTCAAGTAGTCAAACAGGCATTTGAATGAGTAAAGGGAATTCCTTAGCAGAGTCTGCTCAATTTGCCATACAGACAGATTTTTCAGTTACTAGTCTTTAAGGCCTGGGTGTATGCATTGATGGCATTAGAAATAACTGAATTAAGGAACAGATTATGCTCAGGGTAGTCATTTTGATTTATGGACTGTGCTATGATCCTCACACACCAAATAATGTAGAGTGTAATGGGTGAGACTAGATTATGAACAAGGTTGATTCCTGAAATGAACTTGGAAATCAGCTGACACAGGCCAGACTAGTCCTTCATAAAGTTAAAAAATATTTAAACATTTGTTGGCTGTAAATTCATGTTTCCACTATTCTCATATTTGATCATTTGCTAGTAAATGCTAAACTCAGGGCTGCAGTTTCATTACAACAAAAGGATACAGTCAGAACCACCCCATAGCAGAGATACCTAGAGCAAGATCTGGCAGAGTCCCAAATGAGAAACTTCCCTTGTCTTCCCACCAGTTATCTTACCTTCCCCACACAGACTGATAGGTACGTCTGCAGCATACTGGCTGTCAGGGAAGCTCACAAGGTCATGTTGAGTATTTTATTTATTTTCAAGCAGAGAGGAGAAGCAGAATGGGTGTTTCAAGACCTTCTGCTACTGCAAATGAACTTCAGTTCTACATGCTATTTTGAGCATCTTGCTTTGCATGGGTACTGGAAAATCAAACCCAGGTTTTCAGGTTTTACAAGCAAGAACCTTTAACCTCTGATCCATGTTGAGTTTTTGTTGCATGTCCTTCTGTAGGCATGACTAGTTGGATTATTAGCCTCATAGTTGGATTCAGTCAGTTCTCATTCTTCTCAGAAGTGAGGCTGGTCAATACCTGAGTCAGAAGCTCCAGTTTTCTAATTTTATGATTGGTGCCCATCCTGAATCTGTGAACTGTAGTGGTAGTGTAGTTTATTCACAGGAATAAACTTTCAAAGCACACTATGAATGACAGTGACACTTAAGTCACTCTGGAAGTTCCAAGGATTTAACCACTGGGCATAAATGACAGCCAAATTCTTCATTATACAGTACCTAATTCTCTAACCATTGATAATATCTCTGATGTTATTAGGGAAGTAATTTAGGATGAGATAGAGCTGAGTTAAGAGTACTTGTCAGATATTTCTTCTCCTGACCTCCATCTGTTTCCATAGCTTAAAAGCATCTCTTCAGTAGAATATATATACACAATTTAAGGAATGAATTATAATCAATTAAAACTCAATGCAGAAACAAAAAAAAAATCTATATTCTCTTGTGTTACATGCCTGTTATCTAAGCTTTCTTCCCACAACCTCTTTATCTATAGCTATTTCAGTTTCTAGGAGTCTAAATCTTCATTATTACTAAAATACGTTGTCCTGGGTTACATAGGGCCATATTCATACAAGTATATAATTTACTTTGAGCTTCTTTTCCCCATTCCATTGCCTCTTGGGTTTTTTTGTTTTGTTTTGTTTTGTTTTTTTTTTTGGTTTTTCGAGGTAGGTTCTCACTGTGGTCCAGACCTGGATTTGCCAAGAGATCTCATTTCTACAGCGAGCACTCATAATTTGGACTATTGTAGGTTGTGATTTAAGGAAGAGTACTTTCCATCATCACCAGCACTGTATTAGGAGGTGATTAATGCTGCTTTCACATACAGACCTGAGATAACAAAGCTGACTTTATTGCATCATTCTTGCCTTTGTCACCTATCTATCTATCTATCTGAGAGAGCGAAAGGATGAGAGAGAGGTAGACAGAATAGACATGTTAGGGCCCTCTGGCCACTGCAAACAAACTCCAGACACATGTGTTACCTTATGCTTGTGGCTTACGTGGGTCCTAGGAAATCAAACATGGGTCCTTAGGTTTCACAGACAAGCGCCTTAACTGCTAAGTATCTCTCCAGCCCTGAAAAAAAAATTTTTTTTAACAGCTTATTATGTGTAGCCTTTTGTTCTTTGCTAGGGTGTTAATTATATTCAGAATTGCAATCTTAAGTCCCTAGAGTTACAACTCTGGAAGAACAGTATAGTTCTTAGAGTTCAGATGTTCTTCACTGTGGGCTTGACAACCCTTTTTCCAATCTGCATTGCAAGTTATCCTCCTGTTCTTAGTTCCTTTCCTCTCCTCTTCTGCCTTTGTTGCTCAGCTTGAGGCCTCAGTGTTACTGCAGGCTCACATGCCTGATACAAACCACCAACAGCAGCGGTTTTTTGTTTGTTTTGTTTTTCCCTGAGGTAGAGTCCTACTCTAGCCCAGGCTGACCTGGAATTCATTCTGTAGCTTCAGGCTGACCTTGAACTCACTCTGATCCTCCTACCTCTGCCTCCAGAGTGCTCTGATCAAAGGCATGTGCCACCATTCCTGGCCCAACAGCAGCAATTCTAAATTACTGTGGAGTGTTCTGTCTCCCTTGCCTGTTATGTTTAATGTGGTTTCTTTCTTTATTTGTTTAGGCCACCAAAAGGAATGATATATTTGATTCAAGACAGTCCATTTCAGCCCAGGACTCTACAGTGGTGACAAGGACATGGGACTCCTTCTGCCAGATAACAGATGGTTCAATACAGTTGACATCCTGGCTGACAACTGTGAAAAGATACCTCGGATTATTTTATTTTATTTTTGTGGAACACCACAATCCCAAATCCATACAACACATCAGGTAATCCTTTTGTGTTTGTGTGTCTGTCCCCAAAGCTGTCTGTCTGTCTGTCTGTCTGTCTGTTTCTTTCTTTCTTTCTTTCTTTTCTTTCTTTTCTTTCTTTTCTTTCTTTTCTTTCTTTCTTTCTTTCTTCTCATGTCAGGATGTTCTTCTCAGGAACTTCCCTGTCCTCTCTGTTCTACTTTGTTACCTGAATTGCTTTTAGAATGGACTAGTGAAACTTTGGTATGATTAAAGTAAAGCCTTGCTGACATGCTCATAGTATCTTAGATGCTGCCCAAGTTAGTCTAACTATTGATCTCCAGTGTTCCTCCTGCTCACCCTCCTCACCAGACCCAGCCTCACAATGAAGACATGTTTTTTAAATTCAGTCTATGATTTTATGGTACATTTTTTTATCTTTTCAGAAATATTTTGGATTGTTAAAATCGACTTAATTGTAAAACTTTTATGAAAGTAATTCTTGAACTTTCCAACTTGTACAGAGAAGACAAGGTATACTGTTTTTTGTGAAAGTGATAGTACATGCCTGTAATCCCAGAGTTTTAACTCTAGGGACTTAAGACAGGACCCAGGTTTGATTTCCCAGGATCCAGATAAGCCACAAACACAAGGTGGTACATGTGTCTGGAGTTTGTTTGCAGTGGCTAGAGGGCCCTGACGTGCCCATTCTGTCTGCCTTTTTCTCTCTTTCTTGTGCTCTCCTAGATAGGAAGGGAGGGAGGTAGATAGGCAGGCAGGCAGGTAGATAGATAAGATACCAGAAATTTTACACTAACATGCTGAGAGGCTTTATGATTCTGTTAATGAAGTTTTTCAGGGTGATTGATACGTCCTCTTGGAATTGTTAGATTTATTTATCCTGGTGACAGTGGTAGCACACGTCTTTAATCCCAACACTGGGGAAGCAGTTAGGAGGATCCCTGTGAGTTCAAGGCCAACCTGAAAGTAAGTACATAGTGAATTCCAGGTGAGCATGGGCTAGGACAAGACTTTACCTTGAAAGTCATCAAAAGTAGAGAAACATTGACATTTCCATCATTTTTCTTAAGTTAATTGCATGACATACATTGACATTGGTGTTTGATTTAGAAATATGTTCTAGAATGTGTGATAATGCGCATTGTTTGCTGACTATCCCAGTCAGAAGAGTTTTCATGCTTTGTTCACATTGCTGAACAGAATTGAGAACCCATATTACCAAGTATGGCTTCTTTTTGTTTGTTTTTGTTTTCTCAAGGTAGTTTCTCACAGTAGCCCTGTTTGACCTGGCTCTCACTCTGTAATCCCAGGCTGGCCTGGAACTCAGAGCAATCCTCCTTCCTTTGCTTCCTTAGTGCTGGGATTAAAGACATAAACCACCATGCCCAGTTAGCAAGTATGTTTTGAACAGAATGTTGTTGTTTTTTATTTTAGTTACTTTTTTTTATAATTTAGGACTACAAGAACATTGGAATTTTAGGAATCTAGATGAAAACTATGATAGTGAGATATTTTTCCTGTAGGATAATAGGGCACTCATAATTCAGGATATATATGATAGTCCTTTGTAGAAAAGTGCTTCTGTCATCTAGTTATACTTTGGTGCTGGGGGATGTAGCTCAGTTGGTAGTCCTTGCCTAGCACATGCAAAGCTCTTGACTTCAGCATCCAGAGCTACGTAGAACCCAGGCATGGTGACATCTGCATGTAATCCCAGCCCTTGGGAAGTAGAGGCAGGTGGATCATAAATTCAAGGTCATTCTCAGCTACATGGTGAGCTCAAGGCAAGTCTGAGGTACACAAGACAATGCCTCTCAACTGTATTTAACCACCCAACCATTAAATTTCATCGTGTTCTAGTTCATGTCTTGTGAACTTTTTTACAAGTATTAATATGTAACAAAATCAAGATCTCTTCTTAACCTCTATTGTGAATGTTTAAAAATGTCTACCATTATATAGTTTTTTTTTAAAACATTATTATTTTATTTATTTACTTGAGAGAGAGAGAGAATGGGCATGCTAGAGCCTCCAGCTGCTGCAAATGAACTCCAGACGTATGCGCCACCTTGTGCATCTGGTTTACATGAGTCCTGGAGAATGGAACCTGGGTCCTTTGGTTTGCAGTCAAGCACTTTAATTACTGAGCAGTCCCTCCACCCCAAAATTGTATAGTTTTTGTCTTTGTATATTTAACATTATTCCTAGATCATAGAAGATACTCAATATTATACAGTAACTGAATTTTTTGTAAGTGTTGCAAACTGAATTAAGATTTCTTTTTCCTTCCTGCTAAGGCTTCAAGTTCCCTGTAGAATTCTAAAATAACCTTTGCTAATGAGGATGTCTGATACTGTTATTATAAAAGATGAAACTGAAACAATGAAGAATTTGGAGGCAGACATGAAAGATACAACCAGAGTTGAAAGTCTTATCAAATCAGAGAACTATGGGAAGGTTTTGGCAGAGAAGAATGAACATTGTATTGACAACAATATTGATTTACAGGTAAACTAGTTTTTCTTCATGGTCATAGATACTTAATATTCATTGAGTAATTGTGCTTTCTGTAAAACTCACTTTTTGGAATTCTAAAAGGACAAGGTGACCCTTTGGTCATGCTTATTAGCTTAATTTTTGAGTCCTCTGGATTTGTTTGAGTCTCAGTTCTTTAATTTACTTGTATATGTCATACAATATATTTGTGAGTAGCCATGCTGTTCTTATTGTACTTTTGCTTTTTCATTTTATTCTTCCCCTAGCTAGACATGCTGTAAGTGGTCAGAATTTAACCTGAAAACTAGAAGAGAGATCTACATAGAATAATTTAACTACAGAGGATCTTGTGGCAGTAACAGCCCTCAAGGGTGTTTTAGATGACTAAAGAGGGTTAGTGTTGTGGTTGTCACATCATGCTTTTGATGCTATTTATACATGATGACTAGAACTAACCAATGAGAAAGCTTTCAATTTCAGTCATATGTGGAAATCATATGGATCAGTAGATGAAGATAGGTGAAGAAAGTTTCAAGCGCTAGTTGTAGTATTCATTTCCTCTATAAGGTGATCTACTTAGGACCATGAAATAGCTAACTATTTTAAAGCATTTAAAAAATACAAACTTCCTGTTGTACAGGATATTCTAAAAGGTCTCTTATTGATAATGAACTGGCTGATAGCCTGGCTTGGAGGGTCCAGAACTTTCCTGACATAGTGGTATTTTGGTGGGAGTAGCTGGAATTCTAGGTTCAGCTCAACTCAGATATACCTATCCATAGTTCTTCCAAAGTGATATGGAGGCCAGGAGTTAGACTGCTACTGTGGAAACTCATGATCCCAGAGGGAATGTTCCAGGTTAACAAGGGATTTGAGAAACAATGATTTGAGCCAGGCTTGGATATTTAAAAATGTCTCTTTAGTATGTTTTTATGATACAGATTGATAAGACCAGTCCAGAGGAAGGGGAATTAGATACTATCTACCAGTAGACAGGTTTCTATAGCCACCTCTGCTCTGTCACAAAAACTTATCCTAGTGTTTTAGTTTAGCCTTATTGGGTTAATTAGCTCCACGTGGCTGTAACACACCTGAGAAAAACAACTTGCAAGAGGAATCATTTATTTTGGTCTCATTTTAGAAGGCTCCATTCATGGTACGCTGTCTTCACTACTTGTAGGCTCATGATGAGGCAGAAATACTGTGGAGGAAGAAAGATGTGGTGGAAGAAAGCTGCCACCTCATGGCAGCAGGTAGCAGAGAGGAGTTAACAAGTGGCCAGGACCGCGATAAGCTCTCAAGAGGGACATCTCTAGCAACCTACTTTCTCCAACTACACCCAGTCCTCCACAGCTCACCTCCCAATTTACTTTGGATTTCAATCCCAATGGACTTTGGATTTGAATCCATCTGTGGATTGAAAAATTGATTAAGTCAGAGCCCCCGTGATCTTGAAACACTTCACCTGCTCCCAGTGCATACTTGACCAGTCTCCTCGCTATCTGTCTCTCAGTCCAATAAGGCCGATTGTCAAGATTAACCAGCAGGTGTAGCAATAACGAATGTGGGATTTTTGTTTGTTTGTTTGTTTTTGTCATTCTTAGTATATTTAAAGGGCTTTGGCCAAATGAGGTGGCACACACCTGTAATCCCAACCCAGCAGGCTAAGGTTGGAGGCCTGCCTTTGGCCTATATTGTAATATACTTTTTCACAATACAATAATAAGAAATCCTCAACAACACAAGAGAGAGAGACCGATCAACCTTCTTTTTTTTCATTAAGTTCAAAACTTTTTTTCCTGTTACATATTACATACCATTTAAGGCAAAGCAGGTAACTCCACCAGTTATAATAAGCATTTAGGCTCTACTGATTTAATACCACCAGGGAGTAGTTTTTTTTCTCATGTAGCCTAGACTGACTTTAAACTGCTGACCCTCCTGCTACTACATCCTAGGTGTTAGGATTGTGAGTATATACCACCACCACACTTACCTTCAGTGGTACTATTGTAAGGAATTAGGAGAAAAAACTCATCCCCTCCCTGGCCAGTCATCTTTAGTAACCACATTTGTAAACTAAGAAACAATTACCCTGTTTCTAATCGGTATGCCCATTGATGACAGTGTGCTGGTATCCTGACTGAATCAAAAGAAGTCTGTTAAAGGCCTCATGCATCTGTGCTTGATATAATAGAAGATTGCATTTTGGTATCTTGCTTACATATCATGTATGTTCTCCCAGGTCATGCTTATTAATCCCAGCACTTGGGAGGAAGGCTGATGTGGGAGGATCATAAGACTAGTACATATAAACCTTGTCTCAGCAAGCGAGTGAAGTATGGAATGAGCCCTTTAACTTAAATACTTGCTACTTAGAGGTGGTATATAGAGGGCTGGGGAGATAGGTCAGCTGGCAAAATACTTGCCTCACAGACCTGAATACCTGAATTGATCCCCTGAACCCACATAAAAAGAAGACAGGTATGGTAGAGAGTGCTGTAATCCCTGTATTGAGAAGGTGAGACAGGAAGATCCCTGGAAATAGGTGGCTAGCTAGCCTTTGTCTGACATGCACACACAATTTGAAAATAATTGTATGTACATACAGTCCAAACCACATATTGGAAAGATTCAGACAATGTTTTAGTCCCCCATTTCCCACCCCCAGCTTAGTACTTTTTTGGGGGGGGTATTTCGAGGAAGGGTCTTGCTGTAGTTCAGGCTGACCTGGAATTCACTATGTCATTTCTGGGTGGCCTTGAACTCATGGTGATCCTACCTCTGCCTCCCAAGTGCTAGGATTTAAGGGCATGCACCATCATGCCCAGCTATTTTTATTTGTTTGTTTTTTCAGGGTAGAGTTTAACTTTAGCCCAGGCTGGCCTTGAACTAACAGTGAGCCTCTTAACTCTACCTCCCAAGTGCTGGGGTTAAAGGCCTGTGCCACCTACTATTTACTAACAGTAGGATGGTTGTTCTAAGTTTTGTGAGTAACTACTTCCTGGGGAAGACATGAAAGCTGATTTTTGTTGACAGGGAGACTTGTGTTGCCATCATGTAGAGGAAACTTTATACATAAAATTTTAAGTAGGGGTTTAGAATATTTTATTTGTATAGTAATACAAACATGAGAATTTTACATCTGATTTCTCCAAAGTTAGCTCCAGTACATTTCTTTAAAAAGGAATGGAGAATAGGGTAAGAAAAAACAAGGAATAATGGCAGTCTGGTTGGATGTTAGAACAACTCTGGAAGGCAGACACAATGGTACACACCTATAATCCCACCACTCAGAAGGCTGAAGCAGAAGGATCTGGGCTATATTACAAGTTTAAAGCACATAACTTCAGATAAGTAGTGTGACCTTGTCTTTATATTAAAAAAGAAAGAAAGAAAGAAAGACAGACAGACAGACAGGCAGGCCGGCCGGCCGGCCTGGAGAAATGGCTTAGTGTTAAAGCACTTTCCTGCAAAACCTAAAGACCCAGGTTCGGCCCCCAGAGCCCATGTAAGCCAGATGAACAAAGTGACACATGCATACAGTGGTACATGCATCTGGAGTTTATTTGCAGTGACTAAGGCTCTGGCATGCCAGTTCTCTCTCTCATAAATAAAAATTTAAAAATTGTTTAAAAAATAAAAACAGCCAGGCGTGATGGCACATGCCTTTAATCCCAACACTCAGGATGCAGAGGTAGGAGGATCACTGTGAGTTCGAGGCTACCCTTAGACTACATGGTTAATTCCAGGTCAGCCTGGACCAGAGTGAGACCCTACCTCAAAAAACAAAAACAAGCAAACAAACATCAACAACAAAAAAACTGCCTGGCATGGTAGCACATGCTTTTAATACCAGCACTTGAGAGGCAGAGGTAGGAGGATATCACAGTGATTTTGAGGCCAGTCTGAGACTATAGAGTGAGATGCAGTTCGGCCTGGGCTAAAGTGAGACCCTGCCTTGGGTGGGAGGGCACCTTAGTGCACAAGGCCTTTTATTTTTTAAACAATTTTTTAAAATAATGAAGTAGGTTAAAAATTCCTGGCCTGAAACTCAAAATGATCCTCCTACTCAGCCTTCCAATTGCTAGGATCATAGGTGTGTGCTGTCATACCTGGCTTCAGGAGTATTTCTATCGATAAAATTAAAATTTCTATAAAGTTATTCAGGTTCCTATTTGTTTGACAAAGATTTCTTCTTATTTATTTATTTATTTTTATTTTAGAGAGGGAGAGAAAGAATTGGCATGCCAGGGCCTCAACCAGTGCAATTGAACTCTAAACTCTTGTACTACCTAGTAGGCATTTGCAATCTTGCCTTACCTTTGCATCTGGCTTACTCGGGATCTGGAGAGTTGAACATGAGTCCTTAGGCTTTGCAGACAAGTGCTTTAACCTCTAAGCCATCTCTCCAGCCCTAGACAAAGATTTAGCATGATATATATAAAATACCTGATACATACAGTCTAACAAATGTGATATATTCTGTTAAAAAATACAATATGAGGGCTGAGCCCCGTTTGACTCTCCAGGACCCATGTAAGCCAGATGCATAAGTGGGTGCATACATCTGGAGTTTATTTGCAGTGGCTGGAGGCCCTGGCACACCCATTCTCCCCCCCACATATAAATAATAAAAATAATAATAAAATAAATTATGATACCAGACATGGTGGCAAACTCTTATCATCCTAATAGGTAGAGACACGAGTTTTAAGAGTTCAAGATCAGGCTAGAGAGATGGTTTAGCGGTTAAGGCACTTGTCTGCAAAGCCTAAAGACCCAGGTTCAACTCCCCAGTACCCACATAAGCCAGAGGCACAAGGTGGCACATGTGTCTAGAGTTTATATGCATTGGCTAGAGGCCCTGATATAACTAAATGAATGTGTGATTTTGTCTGGTCGCTTTTCCTTAGGATCTAAGACTTAGGCATTTGGATTTTGACCTTGTGCTCTGTGGCCTAAAAAAAGTAAGTGGTGGGCTGGAGAGATGGCTTAGCGGTTAAGCGCTTGCCTGTGAAGCCTAAGGACCCTGGTTCGAGGCTTGGTTCCCCAGGTCTCACGTTAGCCAGATGCACAAGTGGACGCACAAGTCTGGAGTTCGTTTGCAGAGGCTGGAAGCCCTGGCGCGCCCATTCTCTCTCCCTCTATCTTTCTCTCTGTGTCTGTTGCTCTCAAATAAATAAATAAAATTTTTTTTTAAAAAAGTAAGTGGTAAAAAATTGGTGATAGTGTTTGGTTTTCTTGGTGTATTATTTTATTTATTTACTTATTTATTTATTGAGACAGAAGCAGAATTAGCCTCTAGCCACTGCAAATGAACATCAGGTACATACGCTACCATGTGTGTTTGGCTTACGTGGGCACTGGGGAATTGAACCAAGTCCTCAGGCTTTGTAGACAAGCGCCTTAAAAGTCAGCCCTCTTGACTCAGAAAACTTGGCTTTCTTTTATTTCAATAAAAGTTGGCAGGGCTGGAGCGATGGTTTAGCAGATAAGCTCTTGCCTGTGAAGCCTAAGGACCCCGGTTCGAGCCTCAATTCCCCAGGACCCACGTAAGCCAGATGCATCTTGAGTTTATTTGCAGTGGCTGGAGGCCCTGGCGTGCCCATTCTCTCCCTCCCCCTCCCCTTCCCTCCCTCCCCCCCCCCTCTCTCTCTGCCTCTTTCTCTGTCACTCTCAAATAAACAAACTTTTCTTTAAAAGTTGGCAACCTGTCTTTGGTTGTTTCTATACCTTTGACCTTTGGCTAGGTACTAAATTCATTATATTCTTAAGTATACCACCATTAATCCTCATAAAATATAGAAAGATGAAACTAGTCACCTCTAATACTAATTACAAATGAAGAGTGACCCCCTCTATGAAATAAATTGAATTTCCTCAAAATTGAATGATAGTTGAATGTAAGTTTTTGTTTTGTTTTGTTTTGTTTTTTTTGGTTTTTCGAGGTAGGGTCTCACTCTGGTCCAGGCTGACCTGGAATTAACTCTGTAGTCTCAGGGTGGCCTTGAACTCATGGCAATCCTCCTACCTCTGCCTCCCAAGTGCTGGGATTAAAGGCGTGCGCCACCACGCCCGGCGAATGTAAGTTATTTTTATGCTAACATGCTATATAGCACATGAAGATCCACTGGTCATCCTCAGCTTTTCACCAAACTTATAATTAATAGCTCTTTTAGTATGTTGCCATCAGTTTCAAACTGAGATTTTATTAATAATGTCACAGGCTGGAGGGAGTGCTTAATGGTTAAGGCACTTGCCTGCAAAGCCTAAGGACCCAGGTTTCATTCCCCAATACCCACATAAGCCAGATGCTCAAGGAAGATCACCTGGAGTTCATATGCAGGGCTTGAGGCCCTGATGCACCTATTCCCTTCCTCACCCTTTCCTCTGTCTGTGTCTATTTGCAATGAATCAAAAAAAGTTTTTTAAAGAATGTCCATAGGCTTAGCTGTTAAGGCACTTGACTGTGAAGCCTAAGGATTCATGTTCGACTTTCCAGGTCCCACGTAAGCCAGACACACACTGATGCAAGCATGCAGTGTTGCTCACGTACACAAGGGGCACATATATCTGGAGTTAAATTACAGTGACTGGAAACCCTATTGCACTAATTATCTCCCTCACTCTCTCTGTCTCTCGCATTAAGAAAAAAGGCAATCTCTTATGCTTGCCTCAAAAAAAAAAAAATATTTTTAGCTGGGTGTGGTGGTGCATGCCTTTAATCCCAGCACTCGGGAGGCAGAGGCAGGAGGATCACCATGAGTTCGAGGACACCCTGGGACTACATAGTGAATTCCAGGTCAGCCTGGGCCAGAGTGAGACCCTACCTCGGAAAACCAAAAAATATATATATTTTAAATAAAAGAATATCCATAATCACTGCCTCTTTTATTGTCAAGATGAAGTCCTACTAGAAGTAAAACATTCTTCAAATAAATAAAATTCACTTTAATAGTTAATTATTAAGGGACTATGAAGGAAAGGGTATTTAATAAGCAAAAACTGATTTTTTTTTCTTTGTTGTATGTCTGTGAGTATGCCATATTTTCTATTATATATTATGTCATTTTTGTTCTTTGCTATTTGAAGTGAAAAGAAATAATTTTTTAAAGTATTTAATTTACTTGAGAGGTAGATAGAGAGCATGGGTGTGCCAGGGCCTCTAAGCCACTGCAAACAAACTTCAGTCACATGCACCACCTTGGGCAATGGGTACTGGGGAATCAAATCTGGGTCTTTAGGCTTTGCAGACAAGCACCTTAACCACTAAGTTTTCTCCAGCCCAGAAATAAATAATTTTTATTGACTAATGCTACTTTTGTAATTTATAGTTTACTTATTATTGTTTTGGTTTTCTCTTCTTGTATAACAAATCACTATAAATTTAGAAGTTTAAACCAACACCCTTCATGAGCCCATACATGGGTTCTCTACTTGAGACTTTGCAAGGTCAGAACCACAAGTGTTGGCCAGGATTATTCCTCTTTTAAAGTTAAAATCTGCATTAGGGTTCATTCCGTTTGCTGGCTGACTGCTGTTTATTGCAGCTCTTGGTTTGAAGTCCAAGCTTTCAGGCAAGCTGTCATACTTACTGCTTCTGGGAGCTACCTGTAGTTGGTCTGAGGTGGCCTCTGTTTTCACAGCCAGCAGTGAATTGAGTCCCTTTGCATATCTTTGAAATGCTCATTTGCTTTCAGCCAAAAAACTCAGCTTTTAAAGGGTTCACCTGACAGTCAGGCTCAACTGAATTTTTTTGTGTATCTCAAGATCAGCTGAGTTGGGGCCTAGTTACTTCACAGCAGTGCCCAGACTAGTATTTTAAGTGCCAAGGGATGAGGCATCTTGGGTCCATCTTTGACAAGTACCCACTACAAGTGTGATGAAAAGTGTACTGGACTAAGTTTCTATATGGTAGTCTGTCAGAAAGTAAGGTCTAGCTCTTCTGTGAATGAACACAGCATTTGACTTTGCCAGTTACATCATCTTTTGTGATTTCATTAGAAATATGCAGAGGACATGAATCACAAACTCCCTTCTGCTCCATCGGGTGTGCGTCCTTTCCCAGTACCTGTCTGTTACTTTTCTCCTGAAAGCCTTGATTCTGCAGTAGCATATTTTCTTTCACATCTCTTTTTAGATGTGACATAGAGTATAAAGAAACCTACCTGACCAGGTGAAATAGGAGAACAAATAGAGAGACTCCATCTGCATGTAGAGCTCTCCTAGGCAAAGTATTTATTAAGGACAAGATAGAAATGCACTGGCACTGAAGCAGCTGACCACTTGAGTATAAAGTACTCAAGGGCCCCAGGAAGTGGTCTGGAGCTTCTCTTTATAGGATTTTTAGGAGAGGATGATCAGTTGCTAGTGGTATAGTTTGGGTGGTCTTCTGGTTTGACAGGATTGAGTTATATCATGTTTTCCCTACTACACTTGTTCTTTTGCAAGATGCATCTGATTTTACTCTTATGTACTCTCTGTTATGCATAGTCATAAGATGCTAAATAAGAGTTTTTATCCTTAAAAATCAAATTACTGGGCTGGAACGGTGATTTCTCAGTGGTTAGTGCAGGTGCTTGCCTGCAAAGCCTAAGGACCCAAATTAAATTCCCCAGTACTCACCTGAAGTCAGATGGCAGTAAGTGATGAATACATCTGGAGTTTGTTAGCAGTAGCAGGAATCCTTGGCACCTATACTTACTCACTATCTGCTTCTCTCTCAAATAAATAAATAAAATTTTAAAAATTATTGTTTAAAAAGTCCAATTCCAGGACACAGTTTGCCTTACTGTGTGCATATACCCCAAACCAGCCCAGTCTGGATGGCCCCCTGCCACTCAGTTCCTAGCTCTATCTAAGAACAATTTGAGTAGGAACTGATCACAAATAATAGTTACTTAAGAAGAGGAAGGACAAAAGTAGTTCTTGTTTGCAAAGTGGTACATGTTTAGCTCAGTGCAAGTGAGGGCCCTAGGCTCCCAACAGGTTGCTAGGTGTACTGTTGAGAAGAGTGTGTCTAGGTTGGCTAAACTGTTCTCCATATGTGCCTGCCCCAACTTGTCTCCCCCATGTGAATGAGTATAAATGATAGGTGCTTGGACCCTGTACTATTGGGGGTTACGTTTGGAGTTACAGATGGGAAGGAGATGAGAGGAGATAAATCTATGTGATTCTGAGTTAAGTGTGTTTCCTGTTCCCCAACCCAGTGTCTTGGTATCAAACTATAGCTAGTTGCCTCTTGGATTTTGTAACCATGCAACTAAGTGATTTGTCAGTCATGCTAAACACCCATAAGGAAATCTGCCTTTTCTTTCTGCTTGTCACCTTACCCCAAACCTAGTGAGTAGCATTCCTCACTTGTACATAGATTTGGTGGTGTGTACTTTATACACTGTAAAGACCTTTTTATAAGTTCAGCTAGTTAAAATGGCTGAGTTGGGTGGTTTCTTCCTACCCCCAACATTGGTTAAAATGGAATGTTGTAAAATACTAAAAAAGGATATTTTGTTTTGCTTTAAAAAGTTACCTTAAGAAATATATTCAGAAGGATAATACTGGGTAATATTCTTATTTCTATGTGAAAACCATTCAAATCATGAAAGAAAAATCATACATAGAAAATAATTCATTTATATGATATCACCTATTTTCTTATAAGAGCAGAGTTACATAAGTGAGGATAAGAATAGGGATTAAAGGGCTGGAGAGATGGCTTAGCCATTAAGCACTTGCCTGTGAAGCCTAAGGACCCCGGTTTGAGGCTTGATTCCCCAGGACCCACGTTAACCAGATGCACAAGGGGGTGCATGCTTCTGGAGTTCGTTTGCAGTGGCTGGTGGCCCTGGCCCACCCATTCTCTCTCTTGCTCTCTCTCTTTCTCTCTGTCTGCCACCCTCAAATAAATAAATAAAAATGAACAACAACAACAAAAATGGAATAGGGATTAAAGGGTGTTTTACCCACCTTAATAGGTCATATATATCTTTTCAGTTATTTCCTGTATTTAATTGAACATTTAATTTTTATAACATTTTCTTTGTATTATAAAATCATTTAAAAGTATTTCCCATTATTTGTTTTGAAGACTAATTTAAACTGCTTTAATCATTTTTTTTTCTTTTTCTTGGGACAGGGTTGAGTTTTGAGTTTATTAGCACATGTGAATTTTATGTTAAGTGTATTCTAATTAAAAAGTGTTAAATCTGGGCTGGAGAGATGGCTTAGCGGTTAAGCGCTTGCCTGTGAAGCCTAAGGACCCCGGTTCGAGGCTCGGTTCCCCAGGTCCCACGTTAGCCAGATGCACAAGGGGGCGCACGCGTCTGGAGTTCGTTTGCAGAGGCTGGAAGCCCTGGCGCGCCCATTCTCTCTCTCTCCCTCTATCTGTCTTTCTCTCTGTGTCTGTCGCTCTCAAATAAATAAATAAAAATTTTTTAAAAAAGTGTTAAATTTTAATTTAAAAAAAAAAAAAGTTACCTTAAGAGCTGGGCATGGTGCACACACCTTTAATCCCAGCACTTTGGAGACAGGGGTAGGAGGATCACCCTGAGTTTGAGGCCATACTGAGACTACATAGGGAATTTCAGGTCAGCCTGGGCTACAGTGAGACCTACCTTGGGGAAAAAACAAAAGTTTCCTTAAAAGTTCCATAGAGTTAACAAAGCAAGTGTGACCACATGCTAACTCAAGAAAAGCACCATTGCACGGGAGGTCTTGAGAGGCTCTTCTGCAGGTGTGCTTCTGGAAGGAATCCATGCTCCTCTGAAGCCATCTCTGATCTCTTCATTTTACATACCTTGTGCAAAGGTAGTTTTTCTATGGTTTAGTTATATGAACTAAGAAGCAAATTTTCTGTTTCAGTATGGAATTTAATATAAATCTTTCTTATTGTATGTCCAGCGGCCACTGCAGTCATTTGGACAGACAGGAAAAAGGTCTAAGGTATAGTAAACCTTTTGGTGTGCTGGCATGCCAAGGGCCTTCCTTCATGCTTGATGAATTCTTGTTTCCATACAGCACTACATTTAGTTTAGTTTTTCCATATTTTTATTTGGAGCAGAAAGCTTATTTTGTTTTGTTTGGGATTTTTTTTTTTTTTTTTTTTTTTGGTCTTGCCTAGTCGCTTTTGTGCATTGCTTTTTTTTTTTTTTTTAATCTTTAACAGTATTTTTTTTAATCTATAGAGAAAAAATTGCTCTCACCCATTCTTTGATTTTTGAAGTTGGAATTTTTCCCATTCCTGCTATTGCTATAATTTTCAGAACTGCAATTTGTTTGTCTTCCTTCTTAACAAGGTGTTTAGTGGCGTTCAGTGATGTATCTAGCTTGTACATTTCATCTACTTTTACACATGGCAGAAGCTAAAAAGAAATTTAGAGACTTGCTAGGGGGCTTTGGATATGCCCTGACTTATGAAATGTAGTGTTAATTGTAAATACTTCTCTCTAGTCAAGCTCAAAGTTAAAGCTAGTTCGGAGCCTTGCGGTGTGTGAAGAATCGCCACCACCCCCTGCAGCAGAGAGATCACAGGAGAACCAGGTAAAACCAATACGGAGGCAACACCTAGATTGATACCTGACGACGTGGTGGATCTAGAGGCATTCTTACATGTGCTTCAATAAAATGGAATGTGTGTGTGCTTCATTTTTATATACTTGCTAACAAAAATCTAGATGAAAAACGGTAAAAACTACTGCAGTCTAAAGCTTAGAGTAGGGATTTCTCTGTAAGAAAGCCTAGAATGTGGCTTTGAAGGAATTCCAAATGATTTCAGAAAAGATATTACATATTACAGTGAAGCTTTTGGTGAAGATATTTATAATGTAACGTCTTTTGGTTTTGGGTTTTAGACATATGTCAGATACTTACTGTGCTCTGGAAACTACCCAAGACTACTGCTTGATAATTATTCTATCTGGCCTGAATGCATTATAATGCCAGTATTCATTTTGTGTGGGTCTTGAGTTGTCTGATACTTCAAATTCCTTTTCTGTTTAGTCTTGTAAAATACGGAATATTGAGATTCAAGCTAACATCTAGTATGCTTCCTGTATTCTTTTCAGTGCTGTGACTTTACTTTTGTATTTGTCTCCTATTGTATTTGGGCACTTGAACAAAAATGCTTACAGATTCTGCTGCTGTTTACCAGTGTGGTGACTTAGGGTGTTAGTGTTTTTTTCTTAAAAGAAGAGTTCAAGCAATGTAAAAATTGTCCCCCAACAGTCAGTTTCCAGAGAAGTGAAACAGCTTGAAGTTATTTAAGAAACCATGATAGATCTTTTACAAAGAAAAATTTGGGTCATTGTAGCAGTCAGCCTCATGTTGCTGGGACAGTTCGCAAGAGGAAGGAATTTATTGAAGCTTACCGAGCACTGGGAAGTTCCATGGTGGCAGAAGTTGGCCCCCTTTCACAGGTCACATCCACCAGCCACACAAGCAAGCATATTTCAGGAACTCCAGGACAAAGCTAAGCACTTTACATATATTTAGACTAGAATTCCCCAAACACACCTTAGGGCTGGACCCCAGGATCTACCCACAGTGACTCCTCCTCCAGCCAAGCAGCTGGAGATCAAAGTTACAAGCTTTAATAAACTCCTGAATGTGTTGGGAAACATACATTCAAACTACCACAGTCATGTTAGTTGTTTTTTGTTTTTGTTTTTGTTTTTTTTTATGCAAACATCAGGCCAGGGTACTGGCTCAGTATTTAAAAGCACGTGCCTCTTAATCATGAGGGCCTGCCTGAAAGGGCCTGAAGCCACTTGATTTGGAATCCCCCTTTCCATGGAAACATTTGGGCATGTTCACATAGATTTGTAACCCCAGTCCCTGGGGCACAGTCTAGAGAATCACTGGGGCTCCCTGCTAAATGGCAGCTTCAGGTTAAAAGAGAGACACCATGTCAAGGACATAGGCAGTTGGCTGATAGAGAAAGGCACCTGTGGATCCCTTTCAGCTGCCACTTGAATGCTCACAGCGTGCACATCTGTGTACACACAAACATACTACCACAAATACACTGTACATAAAATAAATACAGAAATAAATTGTATATTTGAATCAGGTAAAATTGTTACACTTTTCCATGATTGACATGATGCCCTTTATATAGCTGTCACATACTTAGAATGTGTCCTGCTTTTAGAAAGCATTATAGTTATTTCTAAGAGGCAAGGAAAAGGAAGGAATGTTTATTTCTTTATGTACTTATTTACTTATAGGAGTAAGCAAGCACCAGGGCATATTGCTGCCACAAATGAACTCGAGATGCATGTGCCACTGTGTACACCTGCCTTTATGTGGGTACAGGGGAATCAGGCCCAGATCAATAGGCTTTGCAAGCAACTACCTTTAGCTGCTGAGCTATATATATCCACAGCCCAGGAGAAGTAGTTGATAATAAAATGTTCTTAAAATCTTGTCATTTGTTCAAGTGTCAAGAATATAGGATTCAGGCTGGGCGTGGTAGTGCACGCCTTTAATCCCAGCACTCGGGAGGCAGAGGTAGGAGGATCACCAAGAGTTCGAGGCCACCCTGAGACTACATAGTGAATTCAGGTGAATTCAGCCTGGGCTAGAGTGAGACCCAACCTCAAAAATCAAAAAAAAAAAAAAAAAAGAAGAAGAATATAGGTTTCAAAATTCCTTTGATTTTTTAATATAGCTGTGATGAAAGGACAGAGCTATATGCATTTATTTGATAAATGAGGTTTTTTAAGCAATAACATGGATTTTCTAATCAAGACTGAAATACTGGACTCTGTACTATTGTTTGGTAAACTTAAATATAAACCTTTGTCTATTTTGTCTTACAGAATGTGCTTAGTTTACTGCTAAACATTTCATATCTGTTTATTGTTAAATATAAAGAGTTAATGTATGACACACCCCAGAAGAACATTTTTGATGTTTTAAAAAATATTTTTATTATCTATTTGCAAGCAGAGAGAGACAGAGAGAGAGAATGGGTGCAATAGGGCCTCTAGCCTACACATGGACTCCAGATGCAAGTGTCACTTTGTGCATCTGGTTTTTCATGGCCACTGGAGAATTGAACTCGGGTTCCTAGGCTTTCCAGGCAGGCAACTAATGGCTGAGCCACCTCTCCCACCCATTTTTTTTATTTTTGAGATAAGGTCTTGCTCTACTTTAGGCTGAACTGGAGTTCACTATGTAGTCTTAGTCTGGCCTTGAACTCATACATCCTGCCTCTTCCTCCTGAGTGCTGAGATCAAAGGCATGTACCATCACACCCAGTGAAAAAAGTTTTTTCTAGCTGGCCACCTTTAATCCCAGCACTCGAGAGGCAGAGGTAAGAGGATTGCCATGAGTTCAAGGCCACCCTGAGACTACAGAGTTAATTCCAGGTCAGCCTGGACCAGAGGGAGACCCTACCTCAAAAAAAAAAAAAAAAAAAAAGTTCTGCAAGTCAAAGTAAAGAATGCATCTGTTTATGATTGAAGGATGCATAGTGCTGTGTTTTTAAAAAGTTCATTTATTCATTTTGTTGACAAATGCTGTATCATATTAGCTTAATGTCATAATAATCAGGGTGATATGAAGAGATGAGGATATATGAATGCAGAAAAAGTGATACTTTTTAGGAAAATTACATCATCCTTTTTTTCAAGTGTATTACATTTTATGAAAATAATTGGGAGGAGGAAAAATATGATACTATAAAAGTTAAGTGGTGAATACTCACGTAACAAAAATTTAACATAAAGATTATATGCTAGATATGAGTATCTACATTATTGATCAGAGATAATTTTTCATAATTACATTTCAAAAAGATTACTTTGCCAGGCGTGGTGGCACATGCCTTTAATCCCCGTACTTGGGAGGCTGAAATAGGAATATCTCTGTGAGTTCAAGGCCACCCTGAGATTACTGAGTGAATTCCAGGTTGGCTGGGCTAGAGTGAGACCCTACCTCGAAAAACAAAAAAAAATTACCATGATTCTCTTGAGTGCTGTGTTTTTACTTTATGGATATATTTTTTCTATTCTTACTCCTCTAAATAAAAGATACTTATTTTGGAGCCAGGTGTCTTTAATCTGAGCACTCAGGAGGCTGTGGTAGAAGAATCACTGAGTTTGAGGCCAGCCTGATACTACATAGTAAATTCTAGGACAACCTGGGCTAGAGTGAAACCCTACCTCAATTAAAAAAAACAAAACTTACTTTAGTACAATTGGAAAATAAATAGGGTATGGTAGTATGTGGACTCGATGGTAGAGACAACAACTAATTTACCTTTTCTTATAATGTAACTTTTAGGGAAATAATATGAAGTAAAACTCATTATTAAAAAGGTTGAGAGGCAATTAAAGGAGGGATGTCACTTGTGTTTGACAGCTTCTCAGAGGGAAGTGACCTCAATCATAAATGTCAATGACAGAATTAAGAGTGAAGGAATTTCAGCTACCTGTAGAATTCCAGTTATTTATAGTCAGAAGAGTTTATGTAGAAAGACTTTAGCATTCAAAAGGGTTCTTACTTGCTGGTTATGGTAGCACCCATCTTTAACCCCAGCACTGAGGCTGAGATAGGAGGAACGTACTGAGATGTTGACTCAAAAAGGGTGGGGGGGGAGTGGAAAGATGTTTCAGTGGTTAAGAAAAAATTATTTCAGGACTGGAGAAGTGACTCAGCAGTTAAGCCTAATGACCCAGGTTCGATTCCACAGGACCCATGTAATGCCTGATTCACAAAATGGTGCATGCATCTTTCCCTCTCTCTCTTTCTCTCAATCCTTGTAAATAAATAAAATATTACAAAAGAATTATTCTAAAAATTTAAAATAGCTAGGCATAGTGGTGCATGCCTTTAATCCCAGCACCATTAGGCAGAGGTAGGAGGATCCCCAGGAGTTTGAGGCCACCTTGAGACTACATAGTAAATTCCAGGTCAGCCTGGGCTGGAACAAATCCCTACCTTGAAAAACCAAAATTAAATAAATAATGAAACAAAAGGGTTTTCCTTAATACTAAAATCAGGACCATCTTAATGTAAGGCACGACAGCCATATCTGCCCAACTTTATTTTTTTCAAGATAGGGTCTCACTCTAGCCTAGGCTAACCTGGAATTCACTGTATCATCTCAGGGTGGCCTTGAACTCACAGTGACCCTCCTACTCTGCCACCATGCCTGGCTTGGATTTTTTTTTTTTAATTTTTCTTGGATTTTTTTGAAAATACATTTCATCTTGAAAATAGCTTAACATCTGTAAATTAATGTGTATGGTTTTAAAGAGAGAACTTACAAATGAAATATACTGGTCCTATGGTTACTCATCACAAGTAATGAAAAGCTTTAAGTCAGGAAGGCTCCTAAATATTCTTACTAAACGTAGTTCTAGGGGCTGGAGAGATGGCTTAGCAGTTAAGGCACTTGTCTGTGAACCCTAAGGACCCAGGTTCAATTCTCCAGGTCCCACGTTAGCCAGATGCACATCGTGGCACATGTGTCTGGAGTTCATTTACAGTGGCTAGAGGCCCTGGTGTGCCCATTCTCTCTCTCACTCTGGATCTAATAAATAAATAAAATGATTAAAAAAAATTAAACCTTTTCTCAGGATTATTTTATTTTTGCGGCAAACCAAACAGACTGGTAGGTTTTTTTTGTTGTTGTTTTATGTGTGAGAGAGAATGGGCACACCAGGGCCTCCAGCCACTGTAATCAAATTCCAGCTGTGTGCACCACTTTGTGTGTCTGGCTTACATGAGACCTGGAGAGTCGAACATGGGTCCTTAGGCTTCACAGGCAAAGCACCTTAACCACTGACCCATCTCTCCAGCTCCATGCTGTTTTTTTTAATATTTTTTTATTTTTAATTATTTATTTGAGAGAGGGAAAGATTCAAAGAGGCAGATTGGGGCATACCAGGGCCTCTAGCAACTGCAAACAAACTCCAGACACAGGCTCCACCTTGTACATCTGGCTTATGTGGGTCCTGGGGAATCGAACCTGGGTCCTTTAGCTTTGCAGGCAAACACCTTAATGGCTAAGCCATCTCTCCAGTCCCATATTATTTTAAAAAAAATTTCTCATTAATATATTTGGAAGCAGAGAGAGAATGGCCAGGCCAGGGCCTCCAGCCACTGCAGATAAACTCTAGACACATGTGCCACTTTGTTCATCTGGCCTTACGTGGGTCCTAGGGAGTCAAACCTGGGTCATTAGGCTTTGCAGGCAAGTGCACACCTTAACCACTGACCCACCTCCTCAGCCCTCTCCATTTTGTTTTGAAATACTTAGGAACTGCAAATATGTAGTACTAAATGAATAATTTTATATTTATATTCAATAACTTTTTTTGCCTTCCAACAGGAAAAAATTCAGATCCAGTTAACACAATCATTTGAAAAAGAGGAGAAGCCCTCAAAAGATGAAGCAGATAAAGAAAAAGCCAGTGATAAATTGCCCAGAAAAATGTTATCAAGAGGTGTGCAGTTTAATTTTCCTAATTCTATCCTTTAGCACTTGAATGATGGCATTTTGCATATCTATATTAAAATGACACAGCAGACTGGAGGGGTAATGTTCTTAATTATCTGGTATAGCACAATTCTGTACCTCAGTGAGACACCAGAGGTACTAAGGAAAATGATCATTGCCATTTCATACTGATCTGTCTCATGTTTAAACACTATAATCTCAGTTTGTATTTTGGCTCCACTAAAAATATCATTACTTGTTAATTCTTTACAAATAGTTGATTCCGTAACATTTAGTATTCAATAAGAATGTTCTTAGAAATCCAGAGTGTTAGTGCTTTGTTTTATGGTGCATGCTTTTAATCCTAACATTGGAAGGCTGAGGTAGGAAAATCATTGTGAGTTCAAGGTCAGCCTGGGCCTACAGAGTAAGTCCCTGGTTATCCTGAGCTATAGTGAGACTCTGCCTTGATATACTAAAGTTTTGTTTGTTTGTTTGTTTTTACTTTTTAAAAAAATTTTTATTAGCATTTTCCATGATTGTAAAAAAATATCCCATGGTAATTCCCTCCCTCCCCCCCCCCCCGACTTTCCCCTTTGAAATTCTTTTTTTTTTTTAATGAAAAATGTTTTAAGACTTCACCAGCATTTAGCCTTGCAGTTCAATAAAAATGCCCTATTAGCGGGTAGTGGTAGTGCACGCCTTTAATCTCAGGACTTGGTAGGCAGAGGTAGGAGGATCACCAAGAGTTCAAGGCCACCCTGAGACTACATTCCAAGTCAGCCTGAGCTAGCTTGAAACCCTAGCTGGCTGGGGGGGAGGAGCTATTAGTTTATAAACTTAGTTTTGTTGACCAATGTTAGGAGGATATTTAAAGGGAAGAAATAAACATGAATTTTTGAAAACATATTTTGAAACTAAGCCTCTGGCAATATATCTGAAAAATCCTAAATTTGCAAATTACTTCAGAATTAAATTCCTATCACCTACTTCCAAATTATTGCTCCTACTTTTATTAGTACAAGCAAATTAAACTTTTCCTTTGTTACCAATGGAATTATCATTTGAATTTTTACCTGAAGAGGCACTTTTGAACATGACGACAGGGTGAGTATATGAGTGGATCATTAAAGAATTCAGTCAAAATAATTCAGTCTTTCATGTGCATATACATGTAGTTATATAAGTCAGCTTTTCCTTAGTGTGGGGCATTTCATTTTATTTAAGGTATACATTATGGAAAGGGAAGGGGATTTGTTTTCAGACAACTTTATACTGGGTTTTTGTGTTGTTGTTTTTTAGATTCCAGTCAAGAATACACAGATTCAACTGGCATAGATCTACATGAATTTTTAGTAAATACATTAAAAAACAATCCCAGGTAAAAGTTAAATTTATAAGGTTTATATTGCTTCTAGAGTTACATAATTTTGCTATCTGTGTTATCAGTATTGAGTTAGAGTATTAGAATGAGATTGCAGGTATTTGAAATACACCAGAAACATTTCACTTTCATAGGACTGAGATGTTTTCTACTGTATTGACATGTATATATATCTTTTTCATCATGTATTTCTTCATTATGTAAAAATAATTCAGACTTTCTAGGATTTTTCAGAAATATAAAATTAACAACATATTTAGGCTCTGAATAGGAATTTAGATATAGAATTAATCATGTGGAAAAAAGAAAAATATATACCTTCCCCTAATATACTCCAAAGTAAGAGCTCAGTGCTTTCAATTATAGGAGATTTTGAACTCAGATTCACCTTTTCTTCTTCCTTATCATGCAAATACCTTTATCCAAAAGCTGCTTACAGTGCTAATTTGAATCAGTACTTGTGAAATCTTTTCTTTTGCCTAGGGCCTTGATGAATAGATTTTAGCTTATTGCTTATTATTTACCCCTTTGAGGCTCATGAAAAATCTGTCCACAATGTATCTCATGGGATAAAAGAAAAGACTGGACTGGAGAGATGGCTTAGTGGTTAAGCGCTTGCCTGTGAATCCTAAGACCCCGGTTCGAGGCTCAATTCCCCAGGACCCATGTTAGCCAGATGCACAAGGGTCATGCATCTGGAATTCATTTGCAATGGCTGGAGGCCTTGATGCGCCCATTCTCTCTCTCTGTGTCACTCTCAAATAAATAAATAAAACAGGAAAATAAAAAGATACCAAGACTAAGAACTCTCCTCCTTCAGATGTTAGCATATAATAAAATAACATAGTAAAATAAAAGTAAAACAGCACTATTAGGTATGGACATTTAGAAGATAATGTGAACGATGTTTATATTCTCACTGGGACTTGCCCATGGTCAATCTTGATTCTATATGTCCCTTGCTTTTATTTAAAATTTATTGCATTTGTTATACCAACTTCAAAGAGAGATCCATCAAAATAAAAAGTGGTCCCTTTTCAATGATAGGGCCTGAAGGACCATAGGTAGGAGTTAACAGGAAGTTAGGCAACTCCATAGGACTTTTCTTTTCTAGTTCAAGTTTATCCCTTAGTAGTTAGTCCCAACAAAAATGAGTCTATTCACAGGAGTCAATTCATTGAATAGGGACTTACGGAGTAGCGCACTAACCATTGTCCTAAATAAACATGAGGTATGAGGAAGACATCCGATAGTCACCATCTTTGTCCTGGAAAGGGACACATGATGAGTAAAGTATAACAATGTTGAAAAGGTTGTTAAAGCTACCGTAAAAAACAGAGATGGCGTGAGCATGGTGGCTGACACCATAACCCCCAGCTCTCAAGAGATTGAGGTCATTAGTTCCAGGCCCACCACTGCAGTGCTTTACCATGTACGTGTCCCCAGACAGAAGCACGAGGGAGGCAGTCAGGAAAGAGGGTTGCCACAGAACAGTAGTTGAAGAGAAGTTCCCAAGGAAAGACAGAGCTGTACCTCTTGATGTACCAGGGAGGTGTGCGCCAAATGATTATAGAAAATACTGACGGGAGTTGGTGACTGTGAAGCACAAAACCTACAGGTACTCTGCACCAAGGATGGTGTCGGTGAGGAAATATGGAGACTGTGATTGTCACAATGAGTGTGAAGGACTGCTAAAAAGTTAGGGATAGTTAAAGGGTACAGGGAGCTATCACACAGCAGTGAAGAATGCAAAACTATCTCACGTGAAAGGCAAAATTGTGTGCCCTTAAATTACTGAGTATGGCATGCTACCTTGAGAAGTAATGACTGAATTATATGCAGAATGATACCATAATGAAATGAGTGTTTTAATGACATTACTTTGACATAGAAAGATTCTTTTTTCACAGAGCACCATATAGGAGAGTAGAGAGCTGCTCTAGCCTGCTAGTGCCGGCCTGTAATCCCAGTCATTCTAGTGACTGAGGCCAGCCTGGGCTACTTAACTGCCCCAAATATAAAGTAAAGTAAAAAGAGAGTTGGGATATAATTCAGTAGTAGTATGAGTGAGGCCCTAGGTTCAATCCCCAATACCACCAAAAAGAAAAGTAGGGCTTGGGGAGGAGAGGACAGTTTGGAAATTTGAAAGTGAGTTAAGGAGAAGGCATGAATAGAATAGGATGTGCTGGAACAGAGTGAAAGGATGGGCAGTTAAAAGACTCTTGATTTTCAGAGGAATGAAATCAGCTGAGTTACAAATTGGAGCATCATCAGTAGAAATAGCTGGCTGGGCATTACTCTGCCCTGAAAAGGAAACAAATGATGACAAAAATCTCTGAAAAGATAAGATGTCAAAGGAGATGACAAGGGAAAGACTTGAGCCCTAAAAATAGCAGAACTGTGAGAATGCTTGGCCTACCTGTAACCAGAGGAGAACAGTTTGACCAATGAGGAAAGAAGGGGGAGTCTTAAGTACCAAAAGCATTCCATCAGGATGGGAAATTAGAAAGTTGCTGAATGCTTTAACAAGTATTGCATTTGTAGTAGGATGGTAGAAAACAGAATTCAGTGATTTGAGAATAAGTGAAAAGGTAGGAAGTGCATAGGTGGTGTTAGTAAAACATCAGTAAGGGACAAAGATTAGAAATCAATTTTATATATTCCAAGTGAACTTTCAAGCTGGGGGTTCAGCAGGTTAAGAACACTTTGCTATGCATGAGGATGTGAATTTGATTTCCAGCACCCACCCTAATAAAAGAAAAAAGCCAAGTTAATTTTCTGTCCTACTTTATAAATATACAAGATTTTTTTAAATTATCCGTATGCTTGTTTAATGTAAAACTTAACTTTTTAATATATTTGCAGTTTTGTTTGTTGCTCCCAGAACTTTTTTAACCTCTGAAAAGAAGCAATGTCCTTTAACAGTCAGTATGCTAATTATCAAATTAATAGATTGCCTCCAGCATCTCTAATCCATTTTCCATCTCTGTAGACTGACTGACTTCTGGATAGCTCATGAATGACACTATCAAATATATGGTCTTGTGTGACCTACTCATTGAACATAGTATTTCCAGTGTTCATTTATGTTGTGTCATATATCAATACTTTATTTCTTCTGTGTATGCAGTTTTATTCAAGCAAATGCATAAGTGAGAAATTGATATGGTGGCCAATGAATAAGTTGTTACCTATGTCTGGTGGTTTTAGGAATTTGAAACTAAGGGATTGTGAGAGATAAGAGAGTTGCTTGCTAAATGTCTCAGCATTTCCTCATGAAGAGATGACTAGTCCATGGTACACAGTTCATAGTACATGACCAGATTCCCATGGAGGGTTTCAGGATTGAATAATCTGGCTTGGAGAATTCTATTATATGCTAAAATATAGTGATTTTTTTTCTTTCAAAGTCTTTTTAACTTAAATGTTTTTTTCCGGATTATTATGTCATCTGTACTTTAATTCTCAGCTCAATAAATAAGCTTAGCTGGGCATGGTGGCACACACCTTTAATCCCAGCACTCAGAAGGCAGATGTAGGAGATTTGCCCTACCTCATGGACCACCTTATTGATATTTTGTTGTAAGAGCAGCAAGAACCCATGACAGATTGAGCTTGAAAGAATTTTTACAAGGTCTTAATGCTTGTTCATTCCGTATGAATAGAAAAGACAACACTTTTGGCCTTAAATGTTGAACTATAGATTTCTGAAGACAATTAAATGGTCTATAAAGCTTATATGTGATGCTTTTGGTTCACGTTGACTTTATAAGAAAATTTCTCAAGGTCATAAAAAGATAGAATGATTTGGAAAGTCCTTTTCTGAGATAGCACTGTAGTTTTCACTTTTCAGCTATAGCTCCAAGTGGGTGTAGAACACTAGATCTCCTAAGCATGTTCCTGTTGTCACTAGCAGCTCCTGTTCTGTAGAGAACTATGTCTATGGAAATCAGCATAGCAGAGTAAACATCAGACCCTTGATTCATACACTATCCTGTCCATATTAGTGTGTAGGAAACTTTCAATAGTGAAACGTTAAACTGAAAAATAAAATCACCTTCATACCTTACTTTTGAAGAAACTTTGAAATGTTTTTACATCAAGCTATGTTAGCTCTGAATTTAGTTTGTAGTGGAAAAATACTGTGTAAATCATAACCTATTGACATTTGTGATAACTTCCATCTTATTTTATATGTAATAGTTTTCTTGCTTTCTTTCAGGGACAGAATGATGCTGCTGAAATTAGAACAAGAAATTTTAGATTTCATTGGTAATAATGAGTAAGTCCTGATATTAAACAAGAAAACAAATTGCCTTCACAATTCTCATAGAATTACTAACTTAATTTTTCTTTTACTTGTAGGTCTCCACGTAAAAAGTTTCCCCCAATGACATCCTACCATAGGATG
Organism: Jaculus jaculus; assembly: GCF_020740685.1. NCBI lineage: Eukaryota > Metazoa > Chordata > Mammalia > Rodentia > Dipodidae > Jaculus > Jaculus jaculus. Next base: position 2,278,367 of record NC_059106.1, on the reverse strand, counting down.
CTGTTACACAGAGTAGCTGCTTACTTTGGATTAGACCACAATGTTGATCAGAGTGGGAAATCTGTCATAGTTAACAAAACTGGCAATACAAGAATGTAAGTGTCCAGGGTCATGGGTAAACATGTTTAACTAATGCTTGGCTTCCTACAGCACCTGACACCTGAAGTTTTCCACATGGTTTAGCAGTCTTAAAGGAAGCTCTTACGTGACAGGGCCAAAAAACAGTAAGCTTGCTAGGTGTAAAATGGAAACCTGGGGTCTGGGGAGATGGCTCAGTGGTATAAAGGAACTTGATTGCCAGGCCCACCAACCCAAGTTTGATTCTCCTCAGCACCTTCATAAAGCTGGATCCAAAGGGACACATGTGTATAGGCAATTGGAGGCAGAGACAGGAGAATCCAAATCTCATGGGCCAGTTAATTTGCAGCAGCAAAAGACCTTGTCTCAAAGAAAATGGAAGAAGTGCACAAGCACAAGCAACACATGAGCTGCTTAAAAAAAGACATATCACTAGACAAATTTTACAATTGCTCTTTAATGGAATTTTTTTGTGGTAGAGTCTTACTCTAGCCCAGGCTGACCTTATACGTATGTGTGTGTGCATATGTATGTATGTATTTATATATATGGGCGGAGAGCATGGGTGTGCCAGGGCCTCTAGCCACTACAAACAAACTCCAGACGCGTGTGCTCTCTTGTGCATCTGGCTTACATGGGTCCTGGGGAATTGGATCTGGGTCCTTTGGCTTTGCAGGTGAATGCCTTAACCGCTAAGCCATCCCTCCAACCCCGCAGGCTGACTTTTTGTTGACAGTTTCTATGGGTATAGACAATATACATCAAAATTCCCTCCCAACACATTCTCCTTTCCCTCTCTCCCACACTTCCCTTCTACTGAATCCTTTCTTCTTTCCAACTACTCTCCTCTTTTAGTGTTACCATTTTCCCCCTATTATGCAGGTCTTGTTAGGTAGCATTGGCCACTGTGAGGTCATGAATATCATGGCTACTTTGTGTCTATATGACAGTATTATAAGCACTCCTCCCCTTCCTTTGGCTCTTACATTCTTTCTGCCACCTCTTCTGCCATGGCCCCTGAGTTTTGAGGGTGTTATAGAGATGTCTCAGTGCTGAACACTCCACTGTCACTTCTTAGGACTATGGTGTTGTCAGTCACTCCTAGTGGTCACTGTCATCTGAAAAGAGAAGCACTGTAACCAAAATGGATCGTTAGTAGCATTAATATACAGGCACAAACATAAGTGTTTAGAGCACAATTTGCTGAGTATAATATATGCATTTAGCTATACAACAGTACCTATAGGCTTTTGGTTAGGTTTTCTGTATAAAACATGAATTCCCTCCTGTGGAGTGGGCCTCAAGCCCAATCAGAGAGCAGTCAGTTTCCCCTAAACAGACATGCCACCATTGCACCAGGTGGTAACTTGCCTGGCTGGCCAGACGTAAAAGCTTGCAGGCTCCACTGCTGGCTAAGATCATTGATGGCCTTTCTCCTTCCAAAGGCTGCATGCAGCATAGCTCTTTTCTTGACAGCTTATTAACAGAAGAGATTTCCAACTCTGGTCCAGCTTGATTTCTCAATGACCTGCAGCCAAAGCAATGTGGAGTCTTCAGCAGGAGGGAACGCAACCAAGAGTATCCCTGCACAGCTCCTTACCAGAAAGTATCCACCCCCGCCCGGCACTGAAGTGTTTCTGATGACAGTTTATGGCTTTGCGCACATTCACCATCTTCACAGGATACTTCTACCCAAACTCTTTTTTTTTTTTTTTAGCATATGTATTATTAGGTAGTGAAGAGGTAGGTTTTGTATGACTTATTCATAACATCTTAAATTTTGATTAACTCTCATCCCACCTCCTCCTATATCCCCTCCCCCTTAGACCAACCCCCAGTATTCTACCCCTCTGTTTACATATCAACTATAACATCCCCTTAAGCCCTCCTTTACCTTCCCGTCCACATAATTAATTGTTACTAACAATTGTTATTAGTTAATAACAATTTAGATAGCTATGGTTAGTCTCAGGTAGGCTTGGTGTAATATTTAAAAGAATTGAGGGGCTAGAGAGATGGCTCAGTGGATAAGACACTCGGCTCAAGCTCAGGAGTACAAGTTCAACACCCAGACTCAACACACAAAGGTCGAAGACAAGCTGGCCTTCTGTAATGCCAGCATGCTGATGCTGATGGCTGAAGGGGACAGAAGAGCTTCCCAGAAGCTTATGGTTAGACACACAGCAGAGCTAGAAGCCAGAGCAGGAAACCCTACCACAAAACGATGTGGACAAAACGCACATACTGTGGCCATAGCCACACTCAAACACACAGATTTAAAAATGAGGTGGACAGGTGAGGACCAACCTGAGAGTTGTCCTCTGACCTCCACACGTCACCACGGCATTCAGGTACCTGCTTGTGCACACATGAACATAAGCATTAATAATAATAATAATAATAATAATAATAATAATAATTGTTAAGCGATTAGTTTGTTTTTGTCTCCCAAATAGTCTTCCACTTTACTGCTCCCCGCCCCACCTTGTTCCCCCTTGTTTTCTCCACAATTCTCAATAAAGTGGAATGGTTAGTAAATATCATACCATCCATACTGCTGTGTTCCCCTCCTGGGCTATGTCTTAACTTACTGAGGATAAATCTTAAATGGTTAGGAAGAGCCTTTCACTTTTTAAAAATAACTGCTTTCAAGCACTAGGGTCATAGCTCAGTGGTACAGCACTTCCTTTATAGTATTGGTGTCATGGACTGCTAGTAGAGTTCCCTGCAAATAGAAGCAAAGGTGCCTAAGTTATAACAGGTACACAGGAACTCTTCTGCCTCATCTATAGGGTAATCCCTAAAGTAGCCAGTTGAATTCACCAAAGGATTTTCTTCTTTCATTATTTTATTTTGCTTTGTTTTCTTGTTGTAGCAGTAGTGGGTACTTGCTTATATCTTTGCTTGCTTACTTGCTTGCTTTGAGGCAAGGACTTCTTATATAACTGGACTTTCATTTGCTCTATAGATCAAGCTAGCCTCCAACTAGCAGCAACTCTTCTGCCTTAGCCTTCCAAGCACTGGTATTATAGGAGTATCCTACCACACATAACTCAAAAGATTCTTTTTATCGCTTTATTTATGGTAGCTACTCCCTGTCATAATGTATGGCTATTATCTTTAGGTGTCCCATGTAATGTTCTTCATTCTCTTGTTTTTCTGCCTTTCCTGAAGTGTGACTGTAATCATTCAGTTTGATTGGTTTTATATAGTTATCTATGTTCCTTCTGCTGTAATGTCCTTTGTCCTTCTAATTACCATATTGCTTGCTGAAACTAAGTTGATAATTTTCCTTTTCAAACAGTCTTTGTCCAATAGGTATATTTAATATTTCAAGCAATTATTCCTACCACTATAGTTAATAGAAGTTATTATCCTAGAGGGGAAAAATCCTCTCTCTGGTATTATTAGAAAATATGGACCTGATAAAATTTTCACCATGTCTGCCCCTTAGACTTTTAAAAATATCTGTTAATCAATCTTTTTCCCAGCTAATTATGTAAAGATTAAAGTAGGATAGTAATCATTAAGATAAGAGCTGAACTAGAAGTAACTAGAACTGTAAGTCCTTTAACCAGTACCTTTCAACATTACTCAGAGCTGCTGGATACTCAAGCACATGTACATTAGCAGGCATTTTGACTGACATTTTGACTGTTGGCTCTCTAAGGTTTTCAATACAGTGTAACCTCAGTTATTTGAATTCTGTGAATAATGTCAGAAAGTGTTAGGTTCTCTTTGTGAAGGTAATCAAAAATTTAGTAAGCATAGATATCTATAATGTACTTAAAGAAGTATGGGTTAATAATATAATTATCACTAAGCATTTCGGATCATTGAAGTTACACTGTATTCTTCTGGGATGTGAACAAGGCTGTAAATCAGAAAGCCTTAGAGATCTGCTCCACATTGAATAAAAACAAACTTACCTTTTCCTCATAGGGATACTACCCGCTCCAGCGTTGAACCAGTGGTGTTGTGGATGTCAACAACCGGGTGTCCACTGGGGTGTCTCATTGGAGCGGGAAGTTGGCGATTGCAGGGCAGTAAATTCAGGCATCTTTAAAAGAAAGAGGTAAGACAGTCTTAAGGTTAGCTGAAATGCCTGCCAATCCTCTTTTGTGTGGGAATCCAGCTGCTCTTAGAAAAGTTGCCAGGCCCTTGGTTAAACCTTAGAGTCCCTTTGGAATCTCAGCCAGTCACCCTAGTGCACCCGAGTAGGAAAACGTGCCTTTGCACAGCTACAGGTGTAGGCAGTAGAAGTAAAGGAGGCTCCTGGGGCCAGATAAGCCCACTGCCAGGGTCAGAAATAGATAGATAGTCTTTCAACCCCCAAAGGCAGACTTCTCCTTTGGTTGTCAGGCTATTTGTGCTCTTATCCTTCTTCTGTGTACAGCATCTGCTCTCTGTTTTACTCATTTTACAATCAGGTTTCTTCAGGTTTTTAGATAATTCTCATCTTCAAATCCTTTTTCAATTTTATAGAGTCGGCTACCATATTAAAACAAATATTCCGCAGTGTTACTTGGGTCATATATAATGAAATATTTGTAGTGTGTTCAAAGTGTCATTACCTAGATTTATGCTTAAAAAGTTAAGTCTTCTAATACTTACAGTGTATGTACATGCAAATATTGACTTGCACAAGATGCAAAAAACTGCATAAGGATATGATTAGATTTTTTAAAAAACATTTTATTTATGTACTTGGGGGAGGGAGACAAAGGAAGAGGCAGGTAGAGAGAATAGGTGCATTAAGGTCCCCAGCTACTGCAAACAAACTCCAGATGCATGCGCCGTCTTGTGCATTTGGCTTACATGGGTCCTGGGGAATAAAACCTTTGTCCTTAGGCTTCAAAGGCAAATGCCTTCACTCCTAAGCCATCTCTTCAGCTCCTAATTAGATTTTATTTAGCCCTATTAATCATACTGTTACATATTATATGTTTTAAAAGAGTAATTCCAGCTTATTTAAGAAAATAACAGTGGGTCCCAGAGTATTGACTGGATTAACTTGTTGAAGCTTTTTTAGGAGGTGAGATTTCACATGGTTGTAAGTTTCCAAGTTCCACAACCATATTTGTCTTCAGTGGAACTTGCTGCATTTCTCATCACCAAAGAACAATCTTTTATAAAATGTACTGCTAAATTTTCATAACTATTACTTTACATTTCAGTGTTAACTTCTAAATAAGAACTTAACCTTTTCCAGCTTGTTTCAGTTAGTATAAAATAAACCAATGCCCTACTGCAATTAAGAATTGGTGTTGGGAGGCAGAGATAGGAGGATCACCATGAGTTCAAGGCCACCCTGAGACTACATAGTGAATTTCAGGTGAGCCTGAGCCAGAGTGAGATCCTACCTCAGGGAAAAAAATTGTTGGTGTCACATGTGGTGGCTCATACCTATTATCCCAGCACTCAAGAGGCTGAGGTAGAGGAGTACCACAACTTCAAGGCCAGCCTAGCCTATCAAATGAGCTCTGGGTTAGCTCACACTAGAGTGAGTCCCTGCCTCAAACACACACACACACACACATACATACCCACACCCACATGAGAGAGAGAGATTGAGAGAGAGTTGTTGGTACCATGGGAATATTTTGAATATTTAAAAAGTTGTTTGTTTTTTTTTCTGAGGTAGTGTCTTGGTGTAACCCAGACTGACCTGGAATTCATTGTGTAGTCTCAGGCTGGCCTCCAGCTCACAGTGATCCTCCTACCTCTGCCTCCCTTCCTCACTTGTACTGGGATTAAAGTCATGTGCCACCACACCTAGTGGAGTCTCTAAATGTTTTAATTGTACCCACAGTATATGATTGCTCACATTTGAATGACATGAAAGTAAATTCTGTGGAAGTGTAATGTATGTGATATAGTACTGTACCGTCTTCCTGATCCCAGAAGTTTTGTTCATATTAGCAAAGGAGGCACTGCTGAAAGATTATTAGGGGTCTGATCTGCAGGTTGCAGCTCAGTCATAGGCTTGCCCTTTGCCTTTGCAACATTGCTTCAGCCATTTGAAGCAGCTCAGTATTTATAATGGCAGCAATGTTTTGCTCATTTCTCTTCTGTAATAATTCATTTCTTCTTCAGAACAATCCTGTAAGGTAAGTACTTTATAATCTCCATCTCACAGATACAGAAACTAGAGGAGAAAAATGTTAAGTACTTAATGGGAGTCCTAAAGCCAGTGTGGTGGGAGAACTTAGCATTTACCCACAGTAGTCAGGCTCCAGAGCCCATGCTGTTTTTATTTTTTAAGTTTTATTTGAGAGCAACAAACAGAGAGAGAGAAAGGCAGAGAGGGTGGGGTAGGGAGAGAATGGGTGTGCCAGGGCTTCCAGCCACTGCAAATGAACTCCAAATGCGTGCGCCCCCCTGTGCATCTGGCTAATGTGGGTCCTGGGGAATCGAGCCTCAAACCAGGGTCCTTAGGCTTCACAGGCAAGTGCTTAGTGCTTAACCACTAAGCCATCTCTCCAGTCCCCCATGCTTTTTTTTTTTTTTTTTTTTTTTTGGTTTTTCGAGGTAGGGTCTCACTCTGGTCCAGGCTGACCTGGAATTAACTCTGTCATCTCAGTGTGGCCTTGAACTCATGGCAATCCTCCTACCTCTGCCTCCCGAGTGCTGGGATTAAAGACGTGCGCCACCACGCCCAGCTCTCCATGCTATTTTTAATATGACCTCTCAGCCATCACCTGGGGAGTTAGTGTTTTCTCATGGGATTATTGTGAGGATGAAATGAAATAATACATATTACCAGCACTACTAATTGTTAATATCACTTTTTATTGCTTTTTATACAATGATATGCTTAATTTTCCTGTAAATATTTACACATTACTATTTTTGTGTCTTTGTTTCTTTTTTAGACCTGATCAAAAGTTTAATGAGCATATTAAGGATGACAGAGGTGATGACTTTCAGAAACGATACATCCTTAAAAGGGATAACTCTAGCTTTGACAAAGATGATACCCAGGTAATTCACAGCAGGTACAACGTTTTTTTAAAATGCAAGACTTAATTGCACAGTAGTTCATGTTCCCAGAATTAATTTTACTATTTCTTTATTAGATGAGAATACGTTTAAAAGATGACAGAAGAAGCAAATCTATAGAAGAAAGAGAAGAAGAGTACCAGAGAGCTAGAGACCGAATATTTTCCCAAGATGTATGTGTTGTGCTTCATGTTAGAAAGCATTCTAGTTGCATTGTAGGGTTCCAGTCCCCCTTTAATCTACTAATCACATTTATCTAACTATTTTTCAAGGTAGGGGCTTGCAATAGTGCAGCGTGGCCTTGAACTCACAGTGATCCTTCTTCATCTGCCTGTCAAGTGCTGGAATTAAAGGGTTGCGCCACCACGGCCAGCTTGATCACATTTTTATTTATTTTAATAATTATTTATTTATTTATTTACTTATTTGCAAACAGAGAGCTAGACAGGATGGGCATTCCAGGGCCTATAGCCACTGTAGACAAACTTCAGATGCGTGCACCCCCTTGTGCATCTGGCGTATGTGGATCCTGGGAAATTGAACCTGGGGTCCTTTGGCTTTGCAGTCAAGAGTCTTAACCAGCCCTAGTTGAACTTTTGATGTAGTTGCTTTGTTTTCCTCCTGTAAAGGGCCATATGATAGACATTTTAGGCTTTTGAGCTTCATGGGCATCTTTAGGATAATGGAAGTCACTAACAATGCATGAATAAGTGTTCGTGGCTGCACTCCTATAAAACTTTATTTGAAGAAACAAGTGGTTAACTATAGTTTGCTAATCTCTGCTGAAACACCAAGATGGAAGAATTATGACCCAGTTTTCATTTAGAGAATGAAATTTGCTCTGGTTTCTGTTGCATAAATGAATGAGATTTGCAAATTTTGGTGTCTGGAAAACTATTTATTTATTTAATTGCAAGCATGGAGAGACAGACAGAGATAAAGACATAGAGAGATTTAGTATGCCAGGACCTCTTGCCACTATGAACTCCAGATGCATAGACCACTTTGTACATCTGGCTTTACATGGATACTGGAGCATTGAACCCAGGCCAGCAGGCTTTGCAAGCAAGTGCTTTTAACAGCTGAGTCATCTTCCCAACCCTAGAAAACTATTCATAAGACTGTTGTAGTAGTAAAAACTGATTTGATTATTGCCTGACTTGGGCTAACAGTACTGGAAGAATTTGGCTGCAAAGTCCTTTAAAGACTGATGATTCTCTTCTATATCCACATGAAATGTGTGTTAACACCAAAACACTTAGAAATGTTCCCTGTATTAAAGCAAATTAACCAACATTTTAAACATATTTGTTATTTAACATATTTGTTAAATATCTGTGAACAAGCTATAATCTTTAGACTGGCATATATCCTAAAAATTATGATTAATTAAAATGACCATAGACAGAGCCGGCTGTGATGGCGCATGCCTTTAATCCCAGCGCTTGGGAGGCTGAGGTAGGATTGCTGAGAGTTCAAGGCCACCCTGAGAATAAAGAGTGAATTCCAGGTCAGCCTGAGCTAGAGCAAGATCCTATCTTGAAAAACCAAAAAAAAGAAAAAGAAAAAGAAAAAAAAAAACAACAACAGGCTGGAGAGATGGCTTAGCAGTTAAGGCCTGCAAAACCAGAGGAGGATCCCAGCTCGACTCTCTAGGACCCACGTAAACCAAATGCACAAGGGGACACATGCATCTGGAGTCCCTTTGCAGCAGCTAAAGGCCCTGGTGTGCCCATTCTCATCCTTCCTCCTTCCCTCCCTCTCTTTGCTTCTTTCTCCCTCTCAAATAAATAAGTAAATATTTTTTTAAAAAAGAAGTGATTGTAGGGTTAGAGAGATGGCTCAGCATTTGAGGGGCTTACCTTCAAAGCCTGACAGCCCAGGTTCAATTCCTTCATATCCACATAAATCCTAATGCACAAAGTGGCACATACATCTAGAACTTGTTTGCAGTGACTAGAGGTCCTGGCATGCCCATTTATATTCTTTCTTTCTCTCCTCTCTCTCCTTGAAAATAAATAAATTTCTTTTAAAAAATTATTTAAAGTGATTATAAGGGGCTTAGCAGTTAAGGTGCTTGCCTGTAAAACCTAAGAACCCTATGTTTGATTCCCCAGAACCCATGTAAGCCAGATATACATGGTGGCACATGCATCTGGAGAATTTTTTGTGTGTGTGCAGTGGCTGGAGGCCCTGGCACACGCATATTTTTAAAAACTTATAAAGAAAGTGCTGGGCTCAGTGACACACACTTTTAATCCAGCACTCAGGAGGCAGAGGTAGGAGGATCGCCATGAGTATGAGGCCACCCTGAGACTACATAGTGAATTCCAGGTCAGCCTGGGCTGGAGTAAGATCCTACCTTGGAAAAATGAAATAAAGTAAAATAAAAAGAAAGTCATTGTAGCTGGGTGTGGTGGCACACACCTTTAAACCCATCACTGAGAAAGCAAAGGTAAGGAGAATCACTGAGTTTGAAGTGATCCTGGGAGTACAGTGTAAGTTCCAGGTCAGCCTGGGTTAGAGTGAGACCTTACCTGGAAAATAATTAATAAATGTCATTGTAGCATCCTCGAGCAAATTAAATTCCATTATTATTTATTTGTACACACCACCAGTTTGGGCTTTGACATGTATACTTTTTAAATATTTGTGGATATAATTAGTTACCATTGGTATACAGATGACATGACATTTGATAGAAGCTCAACTTTCTTTATCTTTTTTTCTTTATAGTCCCTGTGTTCCCAAGAGAATTATATTATTGACAAAAGGTAAGAGTATTTTTAGCATCTATTTGGTAATTTTCTGGCTATTGCTAATGAAAATTTAAATGTCTTTTTTAAATGCCAACAGAATCCAAGATGAGGATGCCAGTAGTACCCAGCAGAGGCGCCAGATATTTAGGTATTGCAAGTGTGTTTTCCATACATTGACAGATAATTAAAGCAGTTTTTCTCTTGCCCCCTGTTAGCTTTTCAAAGCTTTATTTCTAAATTGCAGAGTTAATAAAGATGCTGCAGGGAGATCTGCAAATAGCCATCAAAGCAGCACTGAGAATGACATGAAGTACTCAGAGCCACGGCCCTGGAGCAGCACAGATTCAGACAGCTCCCTCCGAAACCTGAAGCCTGCTGTGACAAAAGCCAGTAGCTTTAGTGGAATATCAGTCCTGACAAGAGGGGACAGTTCTGGAAGCAGCAAAAGCATAGGCAGGCTCTCAAAAACAGGTACAAACAGTTCCCTAGACTGTGCATTGCAATACCAGTTTGCCTAATATCTCTACCACATGTGTATGTAGCTCCTGATTACTCTGAAAGGTCAGCTACTTTTGCAGCTTATTAACCCACATAGAGTACATAGGACTGATAGCTTTGTTGACAGCAAAATTCGTTTTGTCCTGGAGATAAAGTCACAAACAACTGAAGTAAAAATTCCTCTATTGTAATATAAGCCTCATCGGGTAGGTTCAGGGACTCATTTCTCTTGTTTGAGTGCCCAGAGGTGATTGCTTATTTATAACTGGAAAGCATGGTTTCTGTCCTAGGAATACAAAATTAATTTCATTTCATACTATCAAATATTGATTGAGTGTAGTTGTAATAAAAAGTCTTTCATTTTCTTTAAAAAAAAAAAATTCACACCTTTAATCCCAGCACTTGGGAAGCTGACATAGCAGGATTACTGTTAGTTCAAAGTCAGCTTTGTCCACAGTGAGTTCCAGGTCAGCCTGGGCTACAGTGAGACCCTGAGTCAAAATAAAAGGTGGGGAGGGGGGAATAAATGCTGGGTTTTTTTTAATATTTATTTATTTGAGAGAAAGAGGCGGGGGGGGGGGGGGACAGGTACACCAGGGCCTCTAGCCACCGCAAATGAACTCCAGATGCATGTGCCCCTTTGTGCATCTGACTTACGTGGGACCTGGGAAGTTGAACCGGGATCCTCTGGCTTTGCAGGCAAACTCCTTAACTGCTAAGCCATCCCTGCAGCCCAAATGCTGTGTTTTTAAAGAATCTAAAAAACCAACGAAAGCCAGACATAGTGGCACATGCACTTGGGAGGCAGAGGTTGAAGGATCACTTTTTTTTAATTCTTTTTTTTTTTAATTTGACAGAGAAAGAGGGAGGGGGAGAGAGAGAATGGGCCCACCAGGGCCTCTAGCCACTGCAAACAAACTCCAGACACCTGTGCCCCCTTGTGCATCTGGCTAACGTGGGTCCTGGGGAGTTGAACCTAGGTCATTTGGCTTTGCAGGCAGTGCCTTAACTGCTAAGCCATCCCTCCAGCCCGAAGGATCACTTTTGAGACCACCCCAAAACTACATAGTGAATTTCAGGTCAGACTGAGCTAGAATGACACCCTACTTTGAAAAACAAAAAGAAAAGAAAGAAAAAGGAAAAGAAAAGAAAAGTACCATGACACAACTATTATAAATGGAAATTTAAATACTATATTCTCTTTGTCTTATTTCATATGGAATATGTATATTCCCTTTGTTTTCACTAACTGATGGAATACTAGTCTTATATGTCTTTTAGGTCCCTGGTAGATCTTTGTTTTGTTTTTTGTTGTTGTTGGTAGGGTCTCACTCTAGCCCAGGTTGACCTGCAATTCACTATATACACTCAGGCTGGCCTCAGGCTCACAGATATCCTCCTGCCTCTGTCTCCCAGATACTGAGATTAAAGGTGTGCGCCACCACACCCAGCTCAGATCTTTATTTTTAATTCCAAAATAAACATGCAAGTTAGAAATGGCTCTTTCTCACTACCCCATTGGGCTAGTTTAAATATGGTGTTATGCAAGTAAATATCAGGGTAATTAGTATTTCTTAATAATTGACAACTGTCAGTGTTTTAAGTAAGCTAAGGTTTATGAGCTGCAGTTGTTAAGTTGTACAGATCTATTGACAGTGCCTTAATGGCTATGATAGAATACTGCTAAAGACATGCATAGTTATGAATATTTTTAAAACTCTGTGTATATTATCTCCAGGAGCAAAAAATAAATATTATTTATCCTTGTTTTAGTAGGGGTAGATAAATGTTTTTGATACTCTTAGGATGAACTGATAGGGTTCCTGTCATATTATTTTGGAGGGAGTGGTTTTTTGAGATAAGGTCTCATTCTAGCCCAGGCTGACCTGGAACTCACTCTGTATTCTCAGAGTGAGTAACTCATGGCAGTCCTCCTACCTCTGCCTCCCATGTGCTGAGATTAAAGGCATGCGCCACCATACCCAGCTTCTATTGTACTTTTATTTTATTTGTTTTTCGAGGTAGGTTTTCGCTGTAGCCCAGGGTGACCTGGAATTCACGATGTAGTCTCAGGGTGACCTCAAACTCAAGGCAATCCTCCTACCTCTGCCTCCCAAGTGTTGGGATTAAAGGTGTGTGCCACCATGCAGGTCCCATCATTATTTTATGGAAACAGCTTAAATGAGAGCTGTCCTAAATTTATAAGGCAGTCTGTAATATATAGAGTTGCTTTTTGCGTTCCTTAAAGACTCCATCCCAGAGTCAACTCACTTACTCAAAACCTAATTAAGGAACTGAAGTCTTAACAGTTAAGGCATTTGCCTGCAAAGCCTAGGGACCTGAGTTTGATTACCCAAAGCACACATAAAATGCCAGATGCACAAGATTGCTCATGCGTCTGGAGTTTGTTTGCTGTGGCTGGAGGCCCATTCTGTCTCTTTAATTCTCAGAAAAAAAAATTATTTAAAAACCTAGTTAATTCTAAAAGCATCATCAGTCTGTTTCTGTTTTGTTTCATTTGTCTACCTTTCTTCAGGATTCTAAAAGTCAATGAGATTGTCAGTCAGCCCCTCTGTAATAGAAAATGAAGTAAAATGTAGGCATGACAACGGTCAAAAGTCAGTTGTCAAGCCGGGTGTGGTAGTGCACACCTTTAATCCCAGCACTCGGGAGGCAGAGGTAGGAGGATCGCCGTGAGTTTGAGACCACCCTGAGAATACAGAGTGAATTCCAAGTCAGCCTGGGCTAGAGTGAGACCCTTCCTGGGGGGGGGGGGGGAGTCAGTTGTCAAAATCAGTTAAATTGAGTGAAACACAAGTACTTGAAATATTTTTCATGCTTGTGACATGATAAAATAGATAGCTTAGTTTACATTATTAGAAGATGCTATGCTTATGGGAAACTTAATTGTACAGTGAAACTTGACAGTTGTTACTCTTAATAGAGAATTTATCATTTCTGTTTTTCCTACACTATTCCTAATCTTTCTGTGTCCTTGTAGATAAGGATTTCTGATATAAGAGTTTCTGATATAAGAGTTTTGGGCATTTGGCTGTGCTAAGTTCTTTATCCTGGGGGAAATTTTATTCTGTATTTTCCTAAGTGTTAATCTGAAAGGTAAAAAAGTATGTCACTTTGTCCTTTTGGGAGTGTGGCATTGTGCTTTTGTGGCTGCCTGTAGCTGGCATTTCTGTATGCTTGCGTCATCTGCATGCTGTGGCTCTACCTTTCTGACAATTTCCATGCTCTGCTTGCTGTTGAACTTGCCATGTTTGGGAGGTTAAGCAGAATTGGACAGTAAATCAAAATAGCTATTGCTTTCATGTGATAACTGCATGTTATATGAAGTCAGTTTTATGGGTACATTTATGGGTACGTAACCTCTGTTTTTATCAGAGGTATACAATAATCCATGTTTCTCCCTCTTCTTCCCCTAGGTTCTGAGTCTTCTGGAAGTGTAGGGTCATCCACAGGCTCGCTGTCTCACAACCAGCAGCCTCTTCCAGGTGCAGTTCTCAGTCAGGCTTCACATGGCACACCTGTTGTCTATCCGGCCGTCAGCACTCACAGCTCTCTCTCCTTTGATGGCGGTCTTAATGGACAGGTCGCATCTTCCAGCACTAGCTTCCTTTTGCTTCCTTTGGAAGCTGCTGGCATCCCACCTGGCAGTATCCTCATCAACCCACAGACAGGTTGGTAATGAGTATTTATTGCCATTGAAATATCTGAAAATTAAGATACCTTTTAAATGTATTGTTTGTACATGTGTTGTCAGCTTTTTTAAATCAATAATAAACATTTACTAGAGACATTCATGCAAGAAAATGTTAAAATACATGTTTATATTGGAAAGCAGTTTCCCCATGTGATATGTATGCATCGTGGCTAAATGATAGCCCAGTTATAATTAAAGAATAGTTCATTTCCTTGAAATGTGACAACTTCCTTTAAGAAAGCTGTACCTGACTGAACATTTTATTCTGGGGGACTAACATTCATTTTATGAAAAAAAAAAAAAAAAGAGCCAAGAAACCAGGTCTTTGTCATTATATACAAAGTAGAAAAACTGTAGTTGTCCTTCATGCTATGGTGATTGTTTCCTACTAAGGAAAAGTGAAAAGGCATGATTTGTAATAGAAAATAGAATTGAAAATAAAATAGAATTAATATTGTCAACACATGTTTTTATTCCTTTCCATTGACTAATAATAATTTACATCTGTTGAGTATTTACTTTGGGCCATGTCCTGTGTGTAGACACTGAATATTTTATTTGTTACCTATGTAATGACTCTTAGGTAGCCAGAGTCACGTAATGTATATCATAGGTCAGGTCACTAAACTCCAGGGAGATGAAGACTCCTAGTACAATATATTTCACTATGTAGTTTGGCCCAGAAAGTTTTTTTCTGTAGAGAAAGCATGACCTACTGCTTTTATGCTACCTGTGAAGTCCATGCAGTGTGGTAGGCTATTTTCCCACTTTTTACTAGAAACTAGTGGCCATGGTGAGGCAAGTCAGACAGCTGGAACAACACCCCATCTCAAAGCATTACAGTACAACATTTGAATATTTACCCTAAATGAGAAAAAAGCAGAGTATTAACAGTCTCATTTCTCAAGCTTAGAAAACCTTTTTATATATATAGGAACTTTGGAATTGTGGATAAAGAGATTTTATAAATATAGTTCTGTAAATCATTAGTAAAATGATTCATTTTCAGTCTCTGGTGTGAATTGACTTTCCTCCTTAAAAAAATATTTTTTAAAAAAATATTTATTTGGGCTGGAGAGATGGCTTAGCGGTTAAGCGCTTGCCTGTGAAGCCTAAGGACCCCGGTTCGAGGCTCGGTTCCCCAGGTCCCACGTTAGCCAGATGCACAAGGGGGCGCATGCGTCTGGAGTTCGTTTGCAGTGGCTGGAAGCCCTGGCACGCCCATTCTCTCTCTCTCTCCCTCTATCTGTCTTTCTCTCTGTGTCTGTCGCTCTCAAATAAATTTAAAAAAAAATATTTATTTGATAACAGGGAGAGGGAGAAGAGAAAGAGAGAATGAGTTTTATAGGGCCCCTAGCCACTGCAAACAAATGCCACTTTGTGCATCTGACTTATGTGGGTACTGGAGAATCGAACCTGGGTCTTTAGTCTTTGCAGCAAGCACCTTAACCACTAAACCATCTCTCCAGCTCTCTTCTTCCTTTTTCAACTTTTCAGGTCAGCCCTTCATCAACCCAGATGGGAGTCCAGTTGTGTATAACCCTCCTATGACGCAACAGCCAATTAGAACCCAAGTGCCTGGACCTCCACAGCCACCTCTGCCACCTCCACCACCTCAGCAGCCAACAACCAATCACATCTTCTCACAGGTGCAAATATCCTTGCTTATATCATGCTAAATCCACTTGCCTTTGCATCTGTAGGACTAATAATTGAAAGAGCCCAAACAGTTACCTCTTACAACTTGAATCTTCTGCCTGCCAGTATTGATGGCCACTGGCTAGTCACAGGAAGTAAGGACTTTCAGCTCATAAATAGCTGAATATAAGTTAGAAGGAACATGAGTCCAATTGGTGGGCACTTTATCCCCATTTTACAACTAGAAGAACAGCAAAAACACTGTTCATTGATGTCTGGAACAATGTGAGGTATTAAAATGGAATGGATGATCCGGGCATGGTCAAGGTAGGAGAATTGCCTTGAGTTCAGGGCCAGCCTGACTGTACATAGTGAATTCCAGGTCAGCCTGGCCTAGAGCAAGACCCTACCTCAAAAAAAAAAAAAAAAAAAAATCAGCTAGGCGTGGTGGAGCACACCCTTAATCCCAGCAGTTGGGTGGCCGAGATAGGAGGATCAACCATGAGTTCGGGGCCAGCCTGAGACTACATAGAGAATTATTCCAGGTCAGCCTGGACTAGAGTGAAACCCTACCTCCAAAAAAAAAAGAAATGGAAGAAACTAAAGTGGGCTTCCCAAGTCCTACAAAGTACTCTACATCAGTTCTCACTGAGAGGAGAATTCACACATGCATTCACATTTTAGTCTTTTTCTCTAATGTGTTATTCATCTTTGAACATATTGATTACATCAATATAAACTGTTTGGGGGGATGAGGAGATAAAGGGGCTTGCTTGCTTGCAAGCCTGCTGACCCAGATTCAGTCCTCGTCAGCACCCACATGAAGCTGGACACAAAATAGTATATGCATCTACAATCCCAAGGTGTCTATAGCAATGGGTAGTTAGGAAAATCTAGAATTTTGCAAGCAATGGAGACAAGGGAGACTTTGTCTCCAAAGGGTTAAAGGGAAGGCAAGATACACCATGTTGTTCTCAGATCAATATGTGCGCAGCATGGCAAGCACACATGCACACAATCATCAAAATGAAAAAAAAACCTTTTCATGCTAATTTTTTTTAATATTTTGTTTATATTATTTATTTGACAGAGAAAGAGGGAGGGGGAGGGGGGATGAATGGGTGTGCCAGGGCCTCCAGCCACTGCAAACGAACTCCCTACGCATGTGCCCCTTGTGTGCATCTGGCTAATGTGGGTCCTGGGGAACTGAACCTGGGTCCTTAGGCTTTGCAGGTAAATGCCTTAACCACTAAACCATCCCTTCAACCCCAGTCCTGCTAATTTTTAAAGATTTTCCAACATGGAAAATAGTTTGTACCTTTACTCACACCTTTGTATGCAAGACTATGGAAAAAAATGCAGTGTGGTATCTTGTGAACTGGAGACTTGAAGCATAATTTGTATTGCAGAGATGAAAAGCATATATAAGCAAATAATATGGAAGTCCTAAAAACATTTGATTTGGGCAGTTAAGACTCCTGGGCAAGGCAGTTGTCCTTCGCTGTTTTCTAAAGTTAGGATTAAAGGTAGTTTGGGGTTGGTTTTGCATGCATGTGTGTGTGAATATGTATGTGTGTTCATATGTGGGTAGGTGCACGTGTGTGTGGAGGCTAGAGAAAACTTCAGGAGTATACTCAACAACACTGTCCACTTCACTTTGAAACAGAATCTCTCATTGGCATATAGTATACCAATTAGGTTAGACTGGCTAGCCAGCAAACTCTGAGAATACTCTGTCTTTGCCTCCCCAGCTCTGGGATGACAAGTGCATGCCACTACACCCAACATTTACATGGGTACTAGGATCAAACTCAAGCCCTTTTGTTTGTGAGGCAAGCACTTTACTCAGTAAGCTATCGCCTCAGCCCTAGGACTCAAAGGATTTTGAGGTGCTCCTAAACTGTACCAAAATAGTCCATATATGTGAAGCAGATTACCTAAAACTATCCTGGAGACCCCATGTCTTCTCCAACCCTACTTGTTGCACACTCTAAGACTATGTAAAGCACCTTTCATGGCCTTTTCTACCTTAGCTTTATTCTTCTTGGTCCCAAAGAGTTGCTCTTTATTTTTGCTATCATGTCTTTGCAATGCTTTGTGTTTTACTAGGAGTTTTTTTTTAAGAGTTTATTTGTATTTATTTATTTATTAGAGACATGGGGGGAGAGAATGGGTGCACCAGGGCCTCTAGCTGCTGTAAACAAACTCCAGATGCATGTGCCATCATGTGCATCTGGCTTATGTGGGACCTGGAGAATCGAACCTGGGTCCCTAGGCTTCACAGGCATGTACCTTAACTGCTATGCCATCTCTCTAGCCCACTAGGAGTTTTATAATTGACTTTTGACTTTCATTTCATTTTTTTTTTCTTTGTGTGTGTGTGTGGGGGTGGTTTTCGAGGTAGGTTCTTACTTCAGCCAGGCTATAATTTCAATCTTAAGGTATCCATCAGACTCTGTGATTGTTTAAATGTTAAAAGTAAGTCATCACCAAAAAAACAATAATAAATTGATATACAATTATTTATTATCTTTTACATATTTTGAGATGATCAATTCATGGAATTTCAAATAACCAACTTAAACAGTGTTGTAAATTGCAGAGCCTTCAGAGGGACCCCATTTCTTGAACATATAACATAAAACCAACAGTCTTGGATGTTGAGTTGTAGCAAGATGCAGTACAAGAAAGGAATAAGAAGTGTTAAAACTTTTCCTTCTCTAATGGTATCTGGGTTTCACTTTGACCAGTCAGACCCCAGCTCAGTTTTCAAACTTTGCCATTTGGCACATTAATTCATATTCTGTTGGTGCTCATATCACTCCTCCTGGTACTCCCCAGCAGACCTGTTCTTATTTCATCTGACACATACATGGAAGGTCTACTTGTGTAAAAGAAGGCTATGCCTTAAGAGTTATATGACTTAATGCACCTAATATCCTGTAATAACAAATCAGTACCTCATTAGCATGCTCTCAGTTTTCCTCCAGGTGTCTCTTCCTACTTGACAGATTTGTGAGGATCCATTGGCTACTCTACTGATCATTTAGTCTGCTCCCTCTTTTTGTGCTTTTATTTTAATCTAGATTTTTTTTCTGGATTCTAAAATGATGTAAGCCTTTTGTAAGTTTAAAAACCACTATTTTGTCTTGTGGTAAAAGAACAAGTGATCATTATACATTATCTTATTTTTAAAAGATTTCTGCTTATTCCTTGGGTAATTTTAGGTTGTTTTTTTTTTTTTTCATGAGTTTATCTCACACTTAAAATTATTCCCAGGCTGGGTGTGGTGACGCATGCCTTTAATCCCAGCACTCAGGAGGCAGAGGTAGGAGGATCTCCATGAGTTCGAGGCCACCCTGAAACTAAATAGTAAATTCCAGGTCAGCCTTGGCTACTTCAAGACCCTATCTCAAACCCCCCCCCAATTTTTTTTTTTGTTTTTGTTATTTATTTGTAAGGAGAGAGAGAATGAATGAATGAATATGGGCTCATGAGGGTCTCTTGTCACTGCAAAAGTAACTCCAGATGCATGAGTCGTGTTGCACATCTGGATTGATGTGGGTACTGGGGAAATGAACCCCGGCATCAGGCTTTACACACAAGTACCTTTAACCACTGAACCATCTCAGCCTGGGAACTATTTTATTTTATTTTATTTTATTTTTTATTTATTTGGTTTTCCAAGGTAGGGTCTTGCTCTAGCCCTGGCTGACTTGGAATTCACTCTGAAGTCTTAGGGTGGCGTCAAACCCATGGCAATTCTCCTACCTCTGCATCCCGAGTACTGGGATTAAAGGCTTTAAATAAAAAATATTTTTAAGAAATAAAATAGGTGACCCAGCTATAGCACTCCTAGGCATATATCCAAAGGACTCATCTCATTTCCTTAGAAGTACATGCTCAACCATGTTTATTGCTGCTCAATTTATAATAGCTGGGAAATGGAACCAGCCTAGATGTCCCTCAACAGATGAGTGGATAATGAAGATGTGGTACATTTATACAATGGAGTTCTACTCAGCGGTAAAGAAAAATGAAGTTATGAAATTTGCAGAAAAATGGATGGACCTGGAAAGTATTATACTAAGTCAGGTAACCCAGGCCCAGAAAGCCAAGCGCCACATGTTCTCTCTCATATGGGGATCCTAGCTACAGATGACTGGGCTTCTGCGTGAGAATGAAAATACTTAGTAGCAGAGGCCAGTAAGTTGAAAAGGAGACATAAAGGGTGGAGAAAGGAAGGGAGGAGGATACTTAATAGGTTGATATTGTATATATGTAATTACAATGTTTGTAATGGGGAGGTAATATGATTGAGAATGGAATTTCAAACGGGAAAGTGTGGGGGTGGGGAGGGAGGGAATTACCATGGGATATATTTTATAATCATGGAAAATGTTAATAAAAATTAAAAAAAAAAAGAAAAAGAAATAAAATAGGGTCTGGAGAAAATGGCTTAGCAGTTAAGGTGATTCCCTGAAAAGTCTTAAAAACCCAGGTTTGGTTCCCCAATACCCATGTAAAACCAGATGCACAAAGTGGCACATGCATCTGGAGTTCCTTTGCAGTGGCTAGAGGCCCTGGTGCACCTATTTTCTGTCTATCTTTCTCTCTCTCAAATAAGTAATTTAAATATTTTTTAAAAATTATTCTCTCGAGCCAGGTGTGGTGGCACACACCTTTAATCCCAGCACTCAGGAGGCAAGGGTAGGAGGATCACTGTGAGTTCAGTACCACCCTGATATTACATAGATTCCAGGTCAGCCTGGGCCAGAGTGAGACCCTACTTCAAAAGCAAACAATAAACATTAACAACAAAAAATTTATTCTGTCACATAGCAGAAACCTGTGGCAAAAGCATGCTAGGCTCATACAATTATTCTGTTCAGATATACTGTCAAGAGCAAAACATTTTGTCTAAAGTAGACCTTGTGAACCAAAAGTGAAAGTTTGCATTGGGTAAGGTTATTTGGATTCTTCTGGCATTCTGTAAGGCACTTAATTTTCTTTTGTGTGAATTGTATCCACTGTAAAGTGGATACAATAGCATTTAAGCCAATATATAACCTCCTTTGAAATGAGCATATAAATACAAGATTAGGAAATTAACCCTCAATGCTGGTGTGAGCTTTTGGGTGGCCAGCTATATTCTGAAGATTTAGAAGTAATTAAAACATTCTCTACAACATCTGATTTTGAGTGTTCCTGAAAATATAAAAGCTTTTCCTGAAACTGATGAACATAAAGATTATTAATAAGTCATTTCTCAGATTCTAATATGTGTTATTTTAATAAAAATATACCTTTATACCAGGAAAGTTTTTTTTCATCCTTACATAAAAGATATGTTTGTGAGCTGGAGAGATTGTTAGCAGTTAAGGCACTTGCCTGCGAAGCCTAAGGACTCAAGTTTGCTCTCCAGGTCCTATATATGCACATAAGGTGGCTGGAGGCCCTGGCATGCCAGTTCTCTTCCCTCAACCCCTCTCACATTAAAAAAATAAAGATATGTGTGGTGGCTGAAGAGATGGCTCAGCAGTTAAGATGGTTGCCTGCAAAATTTAACGACCCAGATTTGATTCCCCAGTACCCACATAAAGCTAAATGCACAAAGTGGCGTATGAGTCTAAAGTTTGTTTGCAGCAGCTGGAAGGCCTGGTATGCCCAGTCTCTCTGTTTCTCTCTCCTCTCTCTCTGCTTGCAAATAAATAAATAAAAATATTTTTTAAAATGATATATATAGTAGGAGGTATCCCTGTGAATTAGGAGTTAGGATCCCTGTGAGTTAAAGTCCACCCTGAGACTATAGAGTGAATTCCAGGTCAACCTGGGCTAGAGTAAAACCCTACCTCAAAATAATAATAATAATAATAATATAGATATGTTTCTGTGGGTGAGTGCATGTGTATGTAGGTACAGTAGGTACATGTTGTTCATGAAGTTTTTCTTTTTTAAAAATAGTTCAAGTGAGTCTGGGGGAATCAGAATTAGGTCCTTAGGCCTTGCATGTAAGCACCTTGACAGCTGAGCCATCTCCAGCCCAAAGTTTTTTGGGGGGCAGTGGGAGTTGAGGTAGGGTTTCCCTCTGGCTCAGGCTGATCCAGAATTCACTATGTAGTCTCCGGGTGGCCTTGAACTCATGGCAATCCTCCTACCTCTGCCTCCCGAGTTCTGGGATTATGCACAGTGTATTTTTTTTTTCTTACAAAATAGCCCAAATTTAGGAGTGGTGCCCATAGTAAAAGAGATTTAAAACATGCCTTATTAAATAGGACAATTTCTATAGATACCATGTAAATTCTTACTGATTATAAGTTATGTTTTTTCATTTATAATTTAATGTTTCAGATCAGCCCTTCATATAAATCAAAGAATAATAAGGTTTGCTTTTACTAATTTAACCCCAGGATCTTTTGTACATAATGGAATTTGAAATGGCAAAATGACCTTTTTAAAATTAATATTCAATAAAATACATTTATTGGCCAGGCATGTGGCACATGCCCTTAATCCTAGCACTCAGGAAACAGAGGTAGGAGGACCACCATGAGTTGGAGGCTACCCTGAGAAGACTACGTAGGGAATTCCAGGTCAGCCTGAGTTAGATTGAGACCCTAGCTTGGGGTGGGGGGGGGGGGAGTATGCTTATGGGCTGGAGAGATGGCTTAGTGGTTAAGATGCAGGTTCCATTTCCCAGGACACATACAAGTCAGATGCACAAGGTAGCACCTGCATCTGGAGTTCATTTGCAGTAGCTAGTGGCCCTTGGGTGCCCATTCAGTCTGTCTGTCTCTCAAATAAATAAATAAAATATTTTTAAAGTGCATTTATGACGTGATTATCCTTGTAGTTATGAAATCAGCTTAAGTATAGGTGTGTTCTCACAAGTTGTATTGTGTAGTGCTTCTGCATTTGTATTGTTTGCTTTTTATTCTATTGTATTTTAAATACTTTATAAATGTTATTAAAGCTATTGTCTCAAAATGGATGAATTTCTATCTTGTAAACTTTCCTGTGACATTACTCCTCAGCATTCTGGCCCTCTGCAGTCCTCCTCAGCCTGCTCAGTGCTCTCCAGTCCCCTTCATATCCCCACCCCTGCCAGGCCCACCCACCCAGCCAGCCATACACCGTGTTACTCTCTAGTTTCACCTCCTCATTCGTTTCCTGGGTGGATGTGCAATGACTACTTGACTGTGATCAATATAATATATTCTTAGTTTTTCATATATAATAGAAGTAATGTTTACTAATAAACACTAGTAATTTATTCCATAAGACAATGGTTTTATTGGCTTAGTACAGTGATGGTTTAAACTCTAATACCGTCTTCCTTTTTCACATGAGATCATCTGGCTTTTCTCTTGTCCTCAGATACTTTAGCTCCTTTCCTTACTTCGGTCAGTCGTGGACCAGTAGCTTTCTTCTGGCTTTAGGTTCTGTGTTCTCTCTCCAGTGCAATAGTGGGTCTAGTAGGTCCCAACCAACTAATTGAGGTGAAATGTAGCTTGCAGCTACTGATTCTAATTGTATTTTTCAAAGATCCCCTAGATGTTCTATTTCTGCCTCTAATGTAATAATACCTTTTGTAATCCAAATTCTGCCCCAAATTATGTCCCTTAGGAAAATCTCAGGCCCACTGTGCCACTTGGTAGCTGTGTGACCTGAAGCAGCAGAGTGCCTTCTGCAGAGTGGGAGCAAGAAGTCTTGACAAAAAGAGCCTTTGTTAGTGTTGAGAAGTCTGAAAAAGAGAGTCTTTGTTGGTAGTGGGTAGTGAGAAGTGTGAAAGCAGCAATAAAGCTCAAAAATATTTGGGAATTTTCACTGGGATAAGAAAATTACTTTTTCTAAGGTAGTTAGCCAGGTGTCTTTGCCTTCAGAAACCACTCACTGAATTAAGTGGTAGAATTTGGTAGAGTTTGTTGGTGACCTTTTGGTAAGAGTAAAACCATGTATTTTCAGTCATTAAATCAGGTTTCCCATTTTCAGTCCTTTTATCTTCTTAGTATACTTAACTTACTTGTAAAAAGCCAGTGTTCTCTTAAAAATTGTAGACATGTCAACTTTAATCTGAAAACTCAGTTGCCAAAGGTTTATAAGTCACAGCTTTCATTGTGACTTTTTAAGGGTATGTAATACAAGCTGTCATCTGAATCTCTGGGAGTAGGGAGTCCGTTAACCCTGCAGTGTTGTTTACTGGTATTCTTCGGACCAGTAAGAGATGTCAGAGCCCCCACCCTGGATGGTGTCCTGCTTGCTCCCCAAGTGTCTAGCAGCAGCATGAGACTCATGTAGATCATGCCCATTTGCCATCTTAATTGTAGTAGCAGAGAAGAATTTAGAATAGAGTTCATGGGCAGATTATTTTTTAGAGATCACAGAAAATGACTGGGTGTTTACATTTTGATTTTTGGAGATATAGTAATATATAGAACCAAATCCTGCCTTCTAGGAAGAAGGGAGATAATTTTAACTCCTTTCAGAAAATGTTCAGTGTACATATAATTTTAGTGTATACTTTACTTGCAATGTACCCCAGTCTTTCAGCATGCCATCTTTTCCTTTAGGTATATTTTCTAAATAATTTCTAATGGTGGCATTATAATATCCTGTCCTCCTGCCTTAGTGTTCTCTGTTCTTGAAGCTGTTCATCTCTGATAACATTATTTATTATAGATTCATATGGTATCAATAATATAAACTATTTCAGCTCTATTGAAAATATTTAAAGTACAGGGGCTGGGGATATATCCCAGGTGGTAGAGTGCTTGCATAGCATACATGTGAAGCCCTGGGTTTGATCCCCAGCACCTCCCTCACAAACCAGGTGTGGCATGTCCCTGTAATCCCAGCACTCCGGAGGCAGAGGTCGGAAGATCACTGTGAGTTCTAGGCCACCCTGAGACTACATAATGAATTCCCGGTCAGCCTGGGCTACACTAAGACTCCACCTCACAAAACCAAAAAATAATAATAATAAGTAATATGTCTGTTTACTACTTTTATTAGTAAGTTTTGTTTTCTGACTGCTGGCTTTTCCCTTTTTATCAGGATAACCTTGGTTCTCAGTTCAGCCACATGAGTCTTGCCCGCCAGCCATCTGCTGATGGTCCTGACCCTCATGCCACTATGTTCCAGTCCACTGTGGTTCTTCAGTCTCCACAGCAATCTGGTTACATCATGACTGCAGCCCCACCACCACATCCTGCTCCTCCTCCCCCTGCTCCTCCTCCTCCTCCTCCTCCCCCCCTCCCACCTGGACAGCCAGTTCCTACTGCCAGCTTCTCTGCCTCTGGGCATCCTGTTAGCCAGCCTGTGCTCCAGCAGCAGAGCTATCTTCAACAGCCCTCACCACAGGTGCGTTGCTTTGTTATTTGTCTCTGGTCCCTTGCTTAACTTAAAAGAACTTCTGTTGTTGTTGTTGTTTACATATTTTATTTATTTATTTGAGAGAGAGAATGGGTGTGCCAGGGCCTTCAGCCACTGCAAATGAACTCCAGACAGATGCGCCTCCTTGTGCATCTACATGGCTTACATGGGTCCTGGGGAATCGAACCGCAAATGACTTTCTCTGTCTGTATTTACTGATGGTACTTTGGTGTGATCACTAAGAATCTACTGGCAAGACCATGTCATAAAATTGTGTCCCTGTTGTTTTCTCCTCAGAGGGTTTTATTTTAACTCCTATTTTAAGGTCATTTATTTATTTTGAGTTAATTTTCTGTATTGTTTATGGTAAAGTCCCAACTCCATTATGAAGTGATTATAGATCTAGTCACTCTAGCATCATTTGTGGAAGACACTTCGCTTTCTCCATTGAGCTGTGTTGACACTCATGTTGGATGTCAGCAGGTCATAAATGTAAGGGCTTTGTTCTTTTCACTTTCACTGTTAACGTTACTGTGCCTTGCTTTGACTAATGTAACTTTGTAATCTTTTTTAACAGACATAATCCTCTTTTATTTTGCTGTATAAAATCCCTATGTGGTAGCCACAGCTTGAGCCTGGGTCCTCTGCACTGAGACTCTGGTGTGGGCTTTCACAAGATGGTCAATGAACTCCTGGTAGGGATACTTGGTGAACACAGTCTCTTTCCAGAAGTTGGAGGTCAGGTAGCTGTAGGTCTAAGAGATGGCATCAAAAGTGGCCTTAGCAAAGTTGCCCAGGGTGGCAGTGCAGCCCCTGGCTAAAGTGTAGCAGTCATCAATACCAGCCATCAGCAGCAGTTTCTTGGGCATGGTGGCAGAGACAGTGCCATTGCCTCTGGGGTCAAGGACAAGGCACACCAGCACAGAGCCACAGTGGCCTGTCACCTTAGACTGTATGGGGCTTACAGATCTTGTTCCCATAGTAGTCTCTCTGGACAGGCACAATGGAGAGCTTGGCAAAGATGACAGCCCTAGATGGCAGTGTGTGCCAACTTGGAGCACCCAGGCCAACATGACTGTTGTAGTCCCCAGTGGTGACAAAAGCCTTGAGTTTGGTCTGCTGGCCCACATGAGTCTGCTTCTGCACTGGCACGATCTTTTTGAAACCTCATCCTGCAGGGACTTGATTTTCATGTCCTTGACCAGGTGTCCCAGCTTGTTAACGGGGATCCACTCCTTGTCTTGGGCTTTGTCTCCAGAACTACCATGGACTCTTCCCCACCCACAACCGCTGCTGAGACCTCCCAGTCCGGGGCCCCGGGCCTCCCACTGCACATCATCCTACATTTGGTGTTTTCTCAAGGAAGAAGCTTGTGTGTGTGTGTATGTGTGTGTGTGTGTATGTGTTTAATATTTTTAAATTTTTATTTATTTGAGCCAGAGACTGAGAATGGGTGCACCAGGGCCTCTAGCCACTGCAAATGAACTCTAAAACACATGTGCCCCCTTGTGCATCTGGCTAATGTGGGTTCTGAGGAAATGAATCTGGGTCCTCTGGCTTTGTAGGCAAGTGCCTTAACCTCTGAGCCATCCCTCCAGCCCTTGTTTTGTTTTTGATTGTTTTTGCTTTGTGGCTGTCTCACTGTAGTCCAGAGTGACCTGGAAGTCACAGCAATCTGTTACCTTTGCAACCCCAGTGCTGAGATTAAGGGCTTGTAAATAGGATTTAAAATTGGAAGTATGAGGTCTCTTGCAATTTCATATGAAGTTGCCTGGGCTGGGGCGATAGCTGCAGAAGTAGGTCACTTGCTTTGCAAGCATGAGGACCTGAATACTTTACTATCTAGAGCTTCTTGATGCCATGCATCGTGGCACACACCTTTTCCAGCACTCGAGAGGTAGAAGTAGGAATTTCATCATAAGTTCCAGGCCACCCTGAAAATACATAGTGATTTCCATGTCAGCCTGGGCTAGAGTGAGACACTACCTCAACAAATCGGGGGGGGGGGGAGCCTCAAAATTTATTTTACCATTGATACTGTTTTGATACTTTTCTTTATTAAAACACATAATGTTGACACTTTCAGGGTAACTGCTTATAGCATTCACTATGTAAATTACCCACTTTATCAATTTTATTCTAATGCAAATTAAAATCCAGAGAAGAGCCTGGTGTGTTGCCTGACTCACATCTGCCTCAAAGAAAAATGTGAAGAACAGCTTAAAATATCCTCCTTCCAGAAATATGAATATCAGCTGTGAGTTTCTTTTGACTAATTTGAGCTACTTTAGGTGAAGAATAAATAATCCAGTGAGATAGAAGTCTGTGTTAATTTTACAGGCCCATGAACTTCCTCAGATTCTGCTCTTTGGATTGGAATTACTTCTAAAAAAGATCACGTCTGTACAAATTTTAAAGTGTGCCTAACTCAACTGAAAGCCAACCAAACAAATGTTTCTAGATGAGGGACTGGAGAAATGGCTTCGTAGTTAAGGCATTTGCCTGTGAAGCCAAAGGACCCAGGTTCGATTCCCCAGGACCCACGTAAGCCAGATGCACAAGGGGTACACACATCTGGAGGTCATTTGCAGTGCTAGAGGCCCTGGTGTGCCCATTCACTCTCTCTGTGTGTCTGTCTGTCTGTCTCTCTCTCCCTCTCTCTGCTTGAAAATAAACAAAAAAAATTAAAGTTTCTAGATGAGTTATAAGATTTTAGATTTAGTTATAAGCTAAGAATCTCCCAAATGTATGGCAGGTATTATGTCTGTGAAACTTCTGAATGGACACAATATGCACAAGATGTGTAATTTTTCCAGGAGATAGTAGCAAATTTACATACTGCATTCTCGTGTGATTGTGGGTGTAAAGACATAATATGAATGACAGCAAGACTATCAGGATGGAGAAAGGGTAAAAGGAACTGTATTATTACAAACTTACTGTTACTAATTTCAAATTTAACTTGAGGTAGACTGTAATAAACTGAAGGTAAACAAACCCCAAAATTATAAGCATTCAAAAGATTCAAATATAGAATATAGATAGAAAAAGATAAAAGTGATTTGTAGGTGGTTGGTACTCAAATTGTTACTCACTGTACTCTGGTGTCCCTCACTAGTATTTTATTTAGGTACTTGCTTTTTCCTCCTCACTAATTTTTGTCTTCAACACTTGTGATTCTAGATGCCAGCATGCTTCTGTGCCCCTAGCCACTATCACTCCAACCCACCTCAGTACCGTCCAGTCCCTTCTGTCCATTACAGTTCACATCTGAACCAGCCACTGCCACAGCCTGCACAGCAGACGGGTGAGTTTTGCTTCTGATGCTGAAACCAGCTTACTTCACTTCAGTCTTTGAGTTGATACTCTGTCATGCTCAGTCTATCAAGGGTATAAAATATGTGCATCTGAGCATGCAAGTCAGTGAAGCTAGAAGTGTGGACAGGTTTACATTCCTCCAGGAAACCCCACAGATCTGTGAGCTAAAGGGATGATGGGAGCCACATAAGGAGTTCTGCAAAGCCAGCAGGGTGGTAAGCAGTGCCAGATCCTCATGGCAGTGGCAGTGATAGCCATTGTTGCAGGCCAGTTGTCCCCTTCGGGAGAGCAAAAGGGCAAGACAAATGGCTTCCAAATGGTAACCAGAAATGGAAACCAAAGCCTCCTGCGTGTGACTAAATTCAGCCTTATCTGAGAGGATATTCTTAATGTCTCAGGCTGAGTGGGAATGCCTTTCATAGGACTAGTGTTCTTACACAGATCTTATAAGCTTTATTTTCAGCTTAATTATCTAGCAAAAAGAAATGAGATGGAATCTAATAGACCTATGAAATACTTTAGAACTCAACACCGTTTTCCTTTTGGTCCTTCTCAAATTGTCTTCAAGCATTCTGTGAAAACATCTGTGATCTCATTTTTAAAACTGGGGCTGAGGGCTGGAAAGATGGTATAACAGTTTAGGCACTTGCCTGCAAAGCCAAAGGACCCGGGTTTGATTCACCAGGACCCATGTAGGCCAGATGCACAAGGTGGCACATGTGTCGAGTTTGGTTTTTTTTTTTGTAGTGGCTAGATACCATGGTGCACCCATTCTCTCTCTTATCTCTCTCTATCTCAAATAAATGAAAATAAAAATATTTTTTTAAAAAACACTGGTGCTGGTGGACTGGAGGAATGGCTTAGCAGTTAAGGCATTTGTCTGCAAGGCCAAAGGACCCAGGTTCTATTCCCCAGGACCCACATTAGCCAAATGCACAAGGGGAGTGCACGCGTCTGGAGTTTGTTTGCAGTGGCTGGAGGCCCTGGAGCACCCAGTCTCACTCTCTTTCTCCCTCTTTCTCTGTCAAATAAATAAATAATAAAATATTTTTAGAAAGAAAAAACTGGTGCTGGGGAGATGGCTCACTAGTTAAAAGTGCTTGCTTGCAAAGCCTGCTGGTCTGAGTCAATTCCCCAGCCATCCACATAAAGGTGGTTAGGTATTTATTTACAGCAGCAGGAGACCCTGGCACATAGAACACACACTCTCTCTAAGGCTCTGTATCTAAGATCTGTATCTTGATAAACTCACTTTTCTGCATGCTTCTTACCTGAATGTGCCCTTCTGTTGCAGATTTTCAGTAAGGTGGTTATCCAACCTGGTATAATTCTAGGAGTTGAAGTGAGGTTTTCTTACTCATTTCTTTAGAAGATTTTATTTAGCTGCTTGTCATTTTGGGGGGTGCTCAGACTGAGTGTGTCATAAAGACACTATCATCTCCTCTGTGGAGTCTGTTCTCAATATTGTTTAACTCTTAAGGGTCACTAGTGATCCTTGTCACTCACTGTTTCCTTTGCCAGATAAGAGTCCTGCTTAGCAGACCCTAAACAGAGCCTTCCTGTCCTTCATCTGTTATCCTGGAGGTATTTTGTTCTCAGCGTGTTTGCAGGCTCATCTCTTGGCCTGTTTTCCCTCTGTGTTGTATGTATGACAGGAAACTGGCCATTTTAGCTAAGTTAGAACTTGTTCTTTATCTCACATATGACTCTCTCACTCACAGATTTGCCTGGAGTTTAAAAATAATAGTCTGTGGCAAATAATATAAATCATTATGTGTTTGTAATGTCAGAAGATGTCAAAAGTTATTCTTTATATGCGGCAAGAGGTCATGATACTTCTCATTATCACATGCATGTTTTTAAATTATAATAGAAATTATTTTGTAGGGTTTAGAGAGATGGCTTAATCAGTATAAGCATGAGGACATGAATTTAATTCCCTAGCAACCACATAGAAGTCAGAAAAGAGGTGTGTACCTATAATCACAGTACTGGAGAGTCCAAGACAGGAGAATCCTTAGAACTAGCTAGTCTAGTAATATTGATGAGATCTTATTTCAAAAAATGGAATGGAGGGCTGGAGAGATGGCTTAGTGGTTAAGTGCTTGCCTGTGAAGCCTAAGGACCCCAGTTCAAGGCTTGATTCTCCAGGACCCACGTTAGCCAGATGCGCAAGGGGGCGCACGTGTCTGGAGTTTGTTTGCAGTGGCTGGAAGCCCTGGCACACCCATATTCTCCCTCTCTCTCTCTCTCTCTCTCTCTCTCTCTCTCTCTCTCTCTCTCTGCCTCTTTCTCTCTGTCACTCTCAAATAAATAAATAAAAATGAACAAAAAAAATTTTTAAAAATGGAATGGAGCTGGACATGGTGATGAATGCCTTTAATCTCAGCACTTAGGAGACAGAGGTAGGACGACAGCCATGAGTTCAAGGTCAGCCTGGGCTTGAGTGAGACCCTACCTCGATAGATAGATAGATAGATAGATAGATGGATGGATGGATGGATGGATGGATGATAGATAGATAGATAGATAGATAGATAGATAGGATAGACAGACAGACAGACAAATATAAATAAGATGTTTTTTAAGTGGATTGTATTTGAGGAAAACAGTGTTGACCTCTATCTTCCACATGCACATGCACCCTCACCACATGTACGTACACAAATATGAGCTCTCATGTGGATGTAAATGTATACCATAAATTTATGAGAGGGAGGGAGAAAGGAAAGGGGAAAAAACTACAAAAAGGGACACTGGCCATGGTGACACTCCTTCGGGAGACAGAGGGAGGAGTCCTGATTGTTGTTGAGTTGGAGGCCACCCTGAGGCAATGTAGTAAATTCCAGGTCAGCCTAGACTATAATGAGACTCTACCTCAAAAAAACAAAAACAAAAGGGAGGAAGGCTAGAGAGCCAGAGCTTAGTAGTTAAGGTGCTTGCTGGCAAAAGCCAAAGCACCCAGGTTTGATTCCCCAGTACCTACATAAAGCTTAATGCACAAGGTTGCACATGGGTCTGGAGTTTGTTTACAGTGGCTAGATCCCTGGTGCACACATTCTCTCTCCTTTTCTCTCTGTCAAATCAATAAATTTATAAAATATTTAAAATTAACATTAAAAAGAAATAGTAAAGACTTTCGTTTGATTATTTTTCTTCCAAAATTGCAACAGATTGTAGCTGAGCTCACTGTTTAATTTGTTTTGTGTGTGTATGTTTATACTTTTTTTAATTGAGAACTTCCATAATTATAGACAACAAACCATGATAATTTCTTCCTCTACTTTCTCCTTCACAAATCCACTCTCCATTATGTACCCTCCCTCTCTCCATTAGTCTCTCTTTTATTTTGATGTTATCATCTTTCCCTCTTATTATGAGGGCCTTATGAAGGTAGTGCTAGGCACTGCAAGCAAGGTCATGGATATTGAAGCCAATTTCTGGGTGATTATTTACCTTGTAAGCAGTCCTAACCTTCCTTTGGTTCCTACAGTCTTTCTGCCACTTCTTCCACAGTGGACCCTAACTAAGCCTTGGAGGGCATGCTTAAGATATTTCAGTACTGAATACTCCTCTGTCACTTCTTCTTAGCACTGTGGTGCCTTTTGGGTCATCCCATTGGTCACTGCCATCCTGAAAGTTTTTTTTGTTTTGTTTTGTTTTTAATATTTTACTTTTACTTTTATGTATTAGAGAAAGAGAGAATAGGCATGCTAGGGCCTCCAGCCACTGCAAACTCCAGATGCATGTGCCATCTTGGGCATCTTGCTTACATGAGTTCTAGGGAATTGAGCCTGGGTCCTTAGGCTTTGCAGGCAAGCACTTAACTGCTGAGCTGTTTTTACAGCACCTAAAATTTTTTTTGATAGTTGCTGATATTTGTTTTATGTCAGGAGTTTAAGATGTGCTTATGTTTGTATCCTTAATGTGAAAGCAAAATATGCTAGGGAATCGGGAAATTTGTTTCCCTTTTTATTAAGTGTTTTTATTTGCAGATTTATAGCAACTTCTGTCCCACATCTTTACATCTTCATATGTCAACATACTTTTTGTCTAATTTTGGATTTTTCTCTCTGATACTTCCGTACATTCCACCATCCCAGTTTGCTTAAATGAGAAATTTATCACATTGCTTGCAGTTTTGGTTCTTGTCAACAATGCTTGGTGGTCTATAAAGTATCATAGAAGGATGAAACTAATTATTCAGCCTAATCACGAAGGTTCCGTTAAAGAGGAGAATGGTAAACTTTTTCAGATAAATATATTCTATCTATGCATGCCATAGAGCACACTTGTATTGTCCTCTTTTTTTTAAATTTTTTTTTTTATTTATTTGCAAGCAGAGATAGAGAAAAGAGAGACAGACACACCAAAAGAATGTGTGTACCAGGTCTCTGGGCCACTGCAAATGGACTCCAGATGCATGTGCCACTTTGTGCATCTGGCTTTATGTAGGTACTAGGGAATCAAACTTTGGTTCTTGGGCTTTGTAGGCAAGTACTTTTAACTGCTGAGCAATCTCTTGTATTGTCCCCTTAATGAGAAACTTTCCACTGTCACAGGAACCCAACTGAAGCAGCATTAGCACATTGCACTAGACGTCTATTGCAAGTGAAATTACTAACTGTTGTCATTTATAGTAAGATTGAGTCAACCCCTGTCTATAGACAGGAGGAAGTCCGGCTATATTAAGCTTCCAGACAGTGCCTTGTATAATATAAAGAAAGCAAGCTATGAGTCAGAATCCTGCCATTCTTCAGTTTAAACTGGTGTTAGTCACTTAAAACCTCTGAATTTCAGTTTACTCACAAAATTAGGAAATTCTATCCATGATTTTGAGTCATTTCTGGTTTAGAAAGGTGAATTGGAGAACTGATTTTGAGTAACTTAGCAACCTACTGTTACGTGTGATCATGTAAGTAACTATTTCAAAAGATATATTGGGGCTGGAGGGATGGCTTAGCTGTTAAGGCATTTGCCTGCAAAGCCAAAGGACCCAGATTCGATTCCCCAGGACCCATGAAAGCCAGCTGCGCAAGGGGACGCATGCATCTGGAGTTCATTTGTAGTGGCTGGAGGCCCTGGCACATCCATTTTCTCTCTCTCTCTTTCTCCCCCCCCCCTTTCCTCTGTCAAATAATTAATAATAAAATTTTTTTTAAATTTTTTATTTATTTATTTGAGAGCAACAGACACAGAGAGAAAGACAGATAGAGGGAGAGAGAGAGAATGGGCGCGCCAGGGCTTCCAGCCTCTGCAAACGAACTCCAGACATGTGCACCCCCTTGTGCATCTGGCTAACGTGGGACCTGGGGAACCAAGCCTCGAACCGGGGTCCTTAGGCTTCACAGGCAAGCGCTTAACCGCTAAGCCATCTCTCCAGCCCATAAAATATTTTTTTAAAAGATACATTGCTTGCCAGGTGCAGTATTATTTATTATCGTAACCCTTACCATAAAAACACATATCTTGAGTGTCAAAAGTCTACTACTTGTACGGTAAGGAACTTGGTATACTCTAAAGAAATTGTTCTTGTAGGTAGTAATAGTAGCCAAGAGTTTAGGTGTATAAAGTCTTGGCTCCTTGGTATGGAGTTGTTTTCATTAAGACTCTTTTGAAAGATTTGCAGTTTCATCGTGCATGTCTAGCATTTTGCAATTGTTGGCCTTATTCCTGAGCTGTTGGATTCGGGGCCGTAGCACTGTCTGAGAGGGTTACATTTCTCACAGTGAACCGGTCTCTTTTTCAGCTGCTTCCTGGCTGCTTTTTACTCAGGGGTTTCACTGGTTTTGTTTTTGCTTTGTTTTGTTTTTGCTTTACTTGTTTTTTTAATGCTGTATAAGATATTAATATTTGTTCATATTTTTCATTAATTGTAATTGCCTTTTAATCATGCATCATGCTCAGAAATAAGGGTTTGGATTTAAATGATATATTTGGCTTAATATTACTTACTTGTTAAAAGTCTGTGAAGCTATTGCTTTAATTTATTTTCCAGTGTAGATTCATTTTAATTTAGAACTCCTCTAAAGTTAATACCATGATCAAACTCATTAGTAGAAGGCCAGTATCTCTTTCCCTCTCTTACACAATTTTTTAGGGTCATTATTAGTCACTAAAGCAAGCCACCAAATGGACAATTTCACTACATGTAATTGAATCTGGTTGGGATCCTACCAAGGATAAAATTCAACATTTTTTAACAAACTATGTTATCACTGCATGTCTGTGAGCAGCAAAATAATTCTGTTGATAAATTCAAAGAATATCAGTGAATTCTGTCTCAAGAACCATGTGATTATAAATTCAGGTTTGTGATCAACAGAATGAAGAAGGAGCACTGTGGGATGGGTATGAGGTGTGCAAAGTATGGGCAACATTGCAGGGTACAAATGAGAAGTGACCAGGGTTGAGGGTAAGAGAGAGCACACTGTGGCGCATACAGCATTGCAAGGCACAGATGAGAAGTAGCCAGGGTGAGATGTGAAAGGCCAGGAGGAGTCAGCATGGTTGGTGAACAGGAGAACTCTAGATGCATGCACCACTCTGCATCTGGATTTATGTGGGCACTATGGAATCAAACCCAGATCTAGGCTTTGCAGGCAAGCACCTTAACCACAGAGCCCTTGAAATTCACACAGATTAGCAAAGCTAGTAATTTTTTTTATTCAAAACTTTCCACCCAAGTAATAGAAATGTTGCATTCGTATTATTAGGCAGTGGCCCTGGTTACCTTGTTTTTTTCTTACTGATTTTGTGAATTTTTTTAAGAAAAAAATTATTTTTATTTACTTATTTGAAAGAGAGAGATAAAGGGACAGATGGGAGGAGAGAGAATTAGTGCACCAGGACCTCTAGCCACTGAAAACAAACTTCAGATGCATGGGCCACCTTGTGCAGCTGCCTTTATATGGGTCCTGGGGAATCAAACCTGGGTCCTTTGGCTTTGCAGGCAAGCTCTTTAACTGGAACATTTTTTGTATTGCGTGATCAACAGAGACTCAGGCATTGTATAAATACCTACAGATCAACTCTCAATTTTCCCTTTTCCATTAATATACCATCACTGAGTCTGGAGCCAAATATATCTGGTAAGTATCCATGGACTTACTTGAGTTGTAGAGGACAGTCATTTAAATAGCAGAGGTATAATAACTTCTGTGTGGCTGCTTTTATTTGAGTTGTTTTTGTTTGCATTTCTGTTTATTATAAGCATAAGCATAAAAAATAAAGACAGAGGAGATAGACTAGTGAAGCTGTGATGACAAGTAAGTGCATTTCCTTTGAAGTACAAACAAGGGGCCAGCCTTGGTAAACTGCCAAAGAGGAGACTTACTAGGATTGTAAGCTTAAGATTTGCTGGGTGTGGTAGGTCACACCTTTATTCCCAGCACTCAGGAGGCAAAGGTAGGAGAATTGCTGTGAGTTCGAGGCCACCATGAGGGTACATAGTGAATGCCAGGTCAGCCTGGGCTAGAGCGAGACCCTCCCTCGAAAAACCAGAGGGAAAAATAAAAAGCTTAAGGTTCTTCTAAAATGGTCAGCCATCTTCACAATGCTTTCATACGTGTTGTATCATGAAATTCTTTTAAATATTCTATGTACTTATTCATTTGACAGAGAAAGAGGGAGAGAGAATGAGAGAGAGAGAGAATGGGCACACCAGGGCCTCCAGCCACTGCAGTTGAACTCCAGACGCATGTGCCCCTTTGTACATCTGGCTTACGTGGATCCTGGGGAATCAAACCAGGGTCCTTTGGCTTTGCAGGCAAACTCCTTAAATGCTAAGCCATTCCTCCATCCCATGAAACATTTTTTAATGTTTTGCTTGTAAGCAGAGAGAGCAAATGGGCATGCTAGGATCTCTAGCCAGTGCAAATAACTCCATCAGACCTATGCACTACTCTGTGCATCTGACTTTACATGGGCACTTACATCTCTGATGTAAAAGAGACTCGTTAAAAATAGAATATCCTTTGGAACTTTCCAAGAAAGGGCCTAAGCCATTAATTTACATTGCCTTTGTTCTCTCAACTTGTAAAATTGATTGTGCTGGAAGAAAGAGAATAATATTGCAACAGTACAGTTTTTTAACAACAATAAATGGAAGTATTTAAAAATACCCATGTTGATATCTGGATGCTAATTCTATCAGAAATTACCAGTCTCATTGCTTGTTTTTTGTGGGTGATTTTGGTTTTTTGAGGTAGGGTCTCACTCTAGCTCAGGATCTCAGGCTGACCTGGAATTCACTGTGTTGGCTCAAGGTGGCCTTGAACTCATGGAGGTCCTCCTACCTCTGCCTCCCAACACAGATTAAAGGTATGCGCCACCACGCCTGGCTGGCTTTTTTTTTTTTTTTTTTTTTAATTAAATGACAGTGGAGAGGATTGGGGCACCAGGGTCTCCAGCCACTGCAATCAAACTCCAGACACATGTGCCATCTAGTGTGCATGTGCAACCTTGTACAGGTGGCTAACCTGGGACCTGGAGAGTCCAACATAAGTCCTTAGGCTTGGCAGGCAAGCACCTTAACTGCTAAGCCATCTCTCCAGCCCCATAGCTTGCTTTTAAAAATACATGCTTTCTGGAGTTCGTTTGCAGCAACAGGAGGCCCTAGCACACCCATCCCTCCCCACCCCCTGGTCAAGTAAAAAATAAAAATAAAATCTGTTTAAAAGTAGATGCTTTCCTGAAAGATTGACATGCCTGGAACCAGGTGTGGTACACACCTTTAATCCCAGCACTTGAAAGGCAGAGGTGGTAGGATTGCCATGAGTTTGAGGCCACCCTGAGACTACAGAGTACATTCCAGGCCAGTCTGGGCTAGAGAGCAAGACCCTATTTC
Organism: Jaculus jaculus; assembly: GCF_020740685.1. Lineage (NCBI taxonomy): Eukaryota > Metazoa > Chordata > Mammalia > Rodentia > Dipodidae > Jaculus > Jaculus jaculus. The sequence goes on along the minus strand of NC_059106.1, from coordinate 2,241,139 downwards.
AAAAAGAATAGTAATAAAATAAAGGTACCATGGAGACAGGGGAGACAGCTCAGTGGTTAAAAGATGCTAGCTTGCAAAGCCTGCCAGACTGCATTCAGCTCCCCAACCATTTCTTTGTAATGGCAAGAGATTCTGGCGCAGTGTTACACATGCAAATAATTTTTTTAATGAAAAGGCTTTCAGGTTATGTCTAGATGAGTTGTATATAGGCCATAATTTTTAATTCTTATATGCAAAAAACTACCTTCTAATGAAGAAACAACAATTTATATTGTTAACATGTAAAAGATACATTGCCAAAATTCTACATGGAAAAGCTCCACTGTAGCAATGGTGCTTTCATTCTATGGGGTCTGCTTCTTCCTGGTCTTCCCTATCTTCCTCTTTCCAGATCATGCTTGGAGGTCTTCAGACTAGACACCTAAACCTGTTAGAACCATGGACGCTTTTCCTTTTGTATGGATGATTACATAAGGAACTCAAACCATAGGACCACTTCTGTCCTAGATGCCACTCCAAACAACACAGGCTCAGTAGTCAGAAATAGATTGATTTAAACAAAGTTTGGGGTAAATGTCAAGTAATTTGAATGGTTCTTTTTTTATATACAATATTCACATGTATGTATTTTCATCATAATCCTCTCCTATTACTCTCTTTTTATCTTTTTTTTTTTTTTTTTTGGTTTTTCAAGGTAGGGTTTCACTCTAGCCCAGGCCGACCTGGAATTCACTATGTAGTCTCAAGGTGGCCTCAAACTCTCAGTGGTCCTACCTCTGCCTCCCTAGTGCTGGGATTAAAGGTATGCACCACCACACCCGGCTTTTTAAAATATTTTTGTTTAATTTTTTTTGTTGTTGTTTATTTTTGCTTATTTGAGAGCGACAAAGAGAGAAAGAGGCAGATAGAGAGAATGGGCATGCCAGGGCCTCCAGCCACTGCAAACCGAACTCCAGACGTGTGCGCCCCCTTGTGCATCTGGCTAACGTGGCTCTTGGAGAATCGAGCCTTGAACAGGGGCCCTTAGGCTTCACAAGCAAGCATTTAACCACTAAACCATCTCTCTAGCCCTTTAAAATATTTTAACTTACTTATTTGTATACAGTGAGAGACAGAGAAGGAATAGGTATGCCTAGGCCTCTTGTCACTGCAAACAAACTCTAGACACATACACCACTTTGTACATCTGGTTTATCTGGGTACTGGGGAATCTACCATGGGTCCTCAGGCTTTGTTGGCAAGTGCCTTAACCACTGAGACATCTTTCCAGCCCTTCTATTACCTTCTTTTTTTTTTTCAAGTTTTTTTCTTAATTTTATTTATTTGCGAGAAGAGAGACAGAGAGAGAATGGGCACACTGAGGCCTGTAGCCAGTGCAAACAAACTCTAGACGCATATGCCCCTTGTGATCTGGCTTATGTGGTCCTGAGGAATGAACCTAGGTCCTTTGGCTTTGCAGGCAAACGCCTTAAACACTAAGCCATCTCTCCAGCCCTTCTATTACCTTCTTTTGTTCTTCTCCTTCCACTGAAACCTTTCATCTTCCAACTAGTCTGCTATCCACTTAGATGTTATTTTTTTGGTCCCTCCCCCACCATCCATGACAGAATATTGATGTGAAAAATATTGTTCAAGCCTTCTGTATTTAACAGCAGTGGCTGTGAGGTCCCATGGATACAATGGTCATATCACTCCTCCCCATCCTCTCTCTGGTTCCTACAACATCCTGTCTTCCCCACTCATTGTGTTTTTATAGCAAGTCTCACACTAGCCCAGGCAGACCGGGAACTCTGTGGCCCAGGCATGTCTCAAACTTAAAGCAGTTCTCCATCCTCAGCCTCCTGAGTGCTGGGAGTAAAGGCTTAAACCTTGCTGAGTTTTCAGAAAATTTGAAGACCTATTTGGCCAACTAATGCTTATTTGAGCAGTACCTTAATACTTTTTCCACTTCAGCATTTGTCCCTGGGGAAGATAAATCTTACACACAGATTCCAACTACACTGGTATAGCTGCTACTACAGCTGGTGATTTTGGACAGGGTAGAAACCTCTGTACCTTTGTTTCCTCATTTAAAAAATAGGCCTAGTTGTACCTATCTCAGGAAATTATAAATACTAAATTAGTTACCTTGTTGTCCTTATAACTGCCAAAAACCTATTGATTCGTGTGAGTATTAACTATTGCTAATACCCAGTGATACCATTGAGGTGATGGTAATTATTTGCTGTTATGAGTTTGAAATGAAAAGGCAAGAGAATTGGTGGCAGAACTCGTACTGTCAGTCTAGCTGCTTGATTTGTGCCTTTACCGTGTCAGTGCAGCAGAGATCAATTGTTCTTTTCTCATCAGTGATTAGGCTTCAACACTTCTTTCACATAGCATTGATAACTTTCATTGTATTGTCTAAATTTTCTACCACGAATATGTTTTATTACCAAATAAAAGCTTTGTTCTGTTTTTTTCGAGGTAGGGTCCCACTCTATCCCCGGCTGACCTGGAATTCACTGTGTAGTCTCAGGAGGGCCTTGAACTCACAGCATGCTTCCTACCTCTCACCCTGATACTGGTTTTAAAGGCATACGCCACCATGCCCGGCTGTAAAAACATTTTAATCAATCTTTTGGTTTTTCAAGGTAGTGTTTTGCTCTAGTCCAAGCTGACCTGGAATTCACTGTGTAGTCTCAGGGTGGCCTTGAACTTACAGTGATCCTCCTACCTCTGTCTTCCGAGTGTTGGGATTGAAAGTGTGCACCATCATACCCGGCTTTAATATCCGTCTTTTTTTTTTTTTTTTTTTTTTTTTTTGGTTTTTCGAGGTAGGGTCTCACTGTGGTCCAGGCTGACCTGGAATAAACTCTGTAGTCTCAGGGTGGCCTCGAACTCACGGCGATCCTCCTACCTCTGCCTCCCGAGTGCTGGGATTAAAGGCGTGCGCTACCATGCCCGGCTTATATCCGTCTTTTTTCAGAATATTTATACACTTTCAAACTTGAGTAAATATATGTTAAAGCAGGATTATGTTCTTCCATCTCAAGTAAATAAATACCTTGTGCTGAATCACATGAGATACATGGTTTGGCTGCTGCACAGATTTCTGAGAGTGATCCACAAATTGCAGCCTGGTTTGAGTTGTACTCATTTTTATTTTAATGAAAAGATAATTCAATGTACTTGCCTTAAAACTTGTAGCTGGGCATGGTTGCCCACCTCTTTAATCCCAGCACTTGGGAGGCATAGGTAGGAGGATTGCCATGAGTTTGAGACTACATGGTGAATTCCAGGTCAGCCTGCATTTCAGCAAGACCCAAAAAACAAACAAACAAAAAACCCTTCTAGGCCAGATGTAGTGATGCACACCTTTAATCCCAGCACTCAAATGGCCAAGGTAGGAGGATCCCTGTGAGTTTGAGGCTAGCCTGAGACTACAGAGTGAATTGTAGGATAGCCTAGGCTAGAGTGAGACCCTAACTTGCTGGGGGGGGGGGGGTGTATATTCTGCCACCAGCAATTCATTATATGTGGACAATGAGAAACTGGCTATTGTTTTTTTTTTATTTTTTAATTTTTTATTAACTTCCATGATTATAAAAAATACCCCATGGTGATACCCTTCCTCCACCCACTTACCCCTTTGAAACTCCACTCTCCATCACCCCCCCCATCTCAATCAGCCTCTCTTTTACTTTTGATGTCTTGATCTTTTCCTCCTCTTATGATGGTCTTATGCAGGTAATATCAGGCACTGTGACATCATGGATATCCAGGCCATTTTGTGTCTGTAGGGAGCATGTTGTATGGAGTCCTGCCCTTCCTTTGGCTCTTACATTCTTTCAGCCGCTTCTTCCACATTAGACCCTGAGCCTTGGAAGGTGTGGTACAGATATTGCAGTACTGAGCACTATGGTCATTTCTTTCTATCACCATGATACCTTCTGAGTTGTCCCAAGGTCACTGCCATCTGAAAAGAGAAGATTCTCAACCAAAAAGTGAGAATAGCATTAATTCAAGGGTATGAACATTAACAGAAGTGCTTACTGGGCAGTTTGATAAGCATATTATATACATTTGGCCAGACAACAGCAGATGTTACACCCCTAGGGCTTATGACTACCCCTGTTTTAAGTTTTCAGTATCAGGGATGTATTCCCTTCCCAAGGAGCAAGCCTCCAGTCCAATTAGAGGGTAGTTGGTTTCCCCCATAACAGACGTGCCACTATTGCACCCGTTGTCTCATTTGGCCTGGCTGGCCAATTATAAGGCTTGCAGTGTCCATTGTTTAGTATCTTCACTGGTGATTTCTCTTTCTCCCGTTGAACTGCATACAGAATGGCTTCTTCTAGCTTTCTGTCTGCTGGTCTGCATGGAGGAGGTTATCAGCTCAGTTCCAGCAAGATTTCTCAGTGGCCTTGCAGCCCAAGTATATGGAGTCTTTGGCAATAGAGTCTTACCATCTATTCCTGGTGGCAAACCAAGGGCCTTGGCAATGCCCTATAATGTTTTGGGGGCATCAGGGATCTCCCTGGCCAACAACTCACTGGAAGATATCCCATCTCTGGCACTGAAAATTTTCTAGCAACAATCTACTGCTCCAGAGTGTTCCATTGTCCAAAAAAGCAGGATTACATATGACTTATTTATATCCTCTTAGATTTTGATTAGCTGTCCCTCCACCTTTCCTTTTCTCAATCTCTTCCCCAGACCTCATTTTGGGCCTTTTCACTCCAAAACTGGCTATTCTTAACCTGCTATGACATAGTAACCTGTGACCTTGTGGGGGCAAAAAAAAAAACAACTTGATCTGACTCTTCTGTTAGCATGTTTTCTCCATATAAATTTGAGATTCCACCTTTTTTAAAATTTATTTGCTTTTGGGGGGGGTTTCAAGGTTGGGTCTCACTCTAGCTCAGGCTGACACTATGTAGTCTTAGGGTGGCCTCAAATTCACAGTGATCCTCCTTCCTACCTCTGCCTCCCAAGTGCTGGGATTAAAGGTGTGTGCTGCCACGCCCATCATATTTGTCTTATTTATTGGGGGGGGGCTCAGAAAGAGAAAGAGAATGGATGTGCCAGGGCCTTCAGCCACTGCAAACAAACTCCAGAAGCATGCACACCACCTTTTGCATCTGATTTATGTGGGTCCTGGGAGGTCAAACTGTGTCCTTTGGCTTTGCAGGCAGGTACCTTAACCACTAAGCCATTTCTCTAGCCTTTTTTTTTTTTTTTTTTTCCCCTCCTGTTTTTTTGAGATAGGGTCTTGCTCTAGCCCAGGCTGACCTGGAATTCACTTTGTAGTCTTAGGGTGGCCTCCAACTGAGGGTGACCCTTTTTCTGCCTCCCAAGTGCTGGGATTAAAGGTGTGTGCCACACCCAGCCAAGAGTCCACCATTTTGTTTTACTGAGTGATAGCTAATGTAATTTGTTTTCTTTTACAAGGGAAATAGGAGGTGATAAAACTTCTTTATTGATGCTTAAAAGGCATATCATCTTTTTTTTAATAGTATGTACAAACCAGGAAATGAATTAGCAAGAAAAATTCATGTTACCAGAATAGCATTAAAGGGTGTAATATAAGGTAACAGACAGCATTGTCAAGGGAGCTTCTTAAATAAAGCATTTTCTTTTTTATTTTATTTTATTTTTATTTATTTGAGAGAAAGAAAGTGCATGAAAGAGGCAGATAGAGAGGGAGAATGGGCACGCCACGGCCTCCAGCCACTGCAAGTGAACTCCAACACATGAGCCACTTTTTGCATCTGTCTTTATGTGTGTGCTGGGGAATCAGACCCAGTCAGATTTGCAAGCAAGTACCTTTAACCACTGAGCAATCTCCTCAGCCTCAGGGAAGGCATTTTCTTGTAAAAATGCTTGGCATTCTTTAACAATTTTACTGTTGTTCAGTGACACTCGTAGTTTCTTTATGCTGATTTTTTGTAAGAAAAATGTATATTTAATAATCTTTAAACTATATAATACATTGCATTGATGTGTTTTCCTTGATATTTGGGAAAGGTCTTTCATTCCTTTTTTTTTTTTTGTATGAAAATAATTCTAATTCCAGTAAGTAGAACTCAATCTCAGTGGAGGGCCTCAGCCTCAGAAAACCATGGAAAGTAAAGAAAATTCAAAGAGCTCCTGCCGTGTAGGGAGCTGGAGGGGATAAAAAGGCCATGTAGAGAGAAAAGGCTAAGAGGCCCTCCCTCTTTTTTCTTCTCTCATTCTCTCTGCTTGCAAATAAAAGTACTTAAGAAAATTAAAAGTAGTCCAGTGTGGTGGTGCACATCTTTAATGCTACTTTGAATGAAGTACTAATGCAAAAGGGCCTTCAGCCACTGCAAACGAACTCCAGAAGCATGCACCACCTTTTGCATCTGATTTATGTGGGTCCTGGGAGGACCTGAGTCAGTGAGGTAAACAGAGATTAATTCATTTCATTTGAAAAAATTAGCATACACTGTGGCTATATCAACTGCAAGATCATGTCTGATCTCAGAAGAAAAAAAAAATCCATGGTGTGATGGTTAAAGTTGATTGGATTGAAAAGCATCTGGGGGTTAGTAAATCCTATTATTGGTATATCTGTAGGGACTTTTCCAGATAGAATTATCTAAGAGGGAAAGACCTGGCCTGAATGTGGGCTGTACCATCCCAAGGCTGGGGGTTTAGATGGGAAAAGGGGGAAAATAGAGGAAGCCTGCTAACATAGGCATTCTCTCTCTCTGCTCCTGAGCCTCCATGATGTGAGCTGCTCTGTTCTACCATGCCTTCACCTTCATGATGGACTGAAACCTTTGAAACCGTGAGCTAAAACTATTCTTTCCTCCCTTAAGTAACAAGAAATCTTACGCAGAAAGTTGGCACCAGAAGTGAAGCCATTGCTGTGGCAATCTGACAGTGTATAATGTACCGTTCTACATTCTATTTATAAAATTTTCTGTTCTCCACCAGTATTTTGTATTCTCCCTTTTTTATCTTCAGCTTCTCACTCAATATACCATGCCCAGTTGCACCTATTTTCTGTTCTTCTCCAACATTGTTAGATTTGTTTTGTTTTGTTTTGTTTTACTTTTTTCCAGACCTTACTTTTCACTGGAATTTTTTTTCTGTTAAGTCAAATCATAGATGTTGGACTGGAGAGCTGGCTCGGTTAGTAAAATGATTGCCTCAAAGCATGACAACCTGAGTTCAATCCCCAGAATCCATGTAACAATGCCAGGTGTGGTGGTGTGTGCCTGTAATCCCAACACTGAAGAGGTAGATAGGAGGATCCCTCCCTGGTGTTAACTGGCCAGACATTCTAGTTGGTGAGGTCCAAGACAATGAGAAACCTTGTTTGGGGGGAAAAAATGGCTATACAGTATTCCTAAGGATAGTATTTATACTTCCCTCCTACCTCGCCTGTGTGTGCACACACATAATTAGTCTCAGCAGGTAATGCTACCTCTGCATCAGTGAGGTTTGATCTCTTTCTTTCGTGCAGATGGTTTTCCTGCCAATCTCTTGTGGTTTTGTGTCTCAGAATTTTCATATCAAAGATGCCATTTTCATCTTCATGTCACCACTCTGGCAGTCTCTGGTCTTTTTGCCACTCTATAACTTAGACCAAGTTCTAACATCAGAGCTTTGGTTTTCTGCTGTCACATTTTCACTGTCTTCATGGTTATATGCATATGGCAGTTAGTAAAAATATATGTTAATGGACATTTATTGATGTAAACTATATAATATACTATCCTAGTGATGTGACCTACATTCAATCACTGACATGGTTTCTAAAGTTCTTCATTTGAAAGTCTTCCATATCAGACTATCTTCATAAGAGAATTTGAGACAGGATGCCACTAAGACAAGTCTCAAAAAATAAAAATGGGGGCTGGAGAGATGGCTTAGCAGTTAAGTGCTTGTCTGTAAAGCCTAAGGACCTCGGTTCGAAGCTTGATTCCCCAGGACCGACATAAGCCAGATGCAAAAGTAGTGCATACATCTAGTTTGTTTGCAGTGGCTGGAGGCCCTGATGCGCCCATGTTCATAATCTCCCTCCCTCCCTCCCCCACCTTGTCTCTCTCAAATAAATAAAAATGGGGGCTGGAGAGATGGCTTAGCAGTTAAAGTGTTTGCCTGCAAAGCCAAAGGATCCTGGTTTAATTCTCCAGGTCCCACATAAGCCAGATGCACAAAGGGCCGCATGCATCTGGAGTTCATTTGTAGTGGCTAGAGGCTCTGGAGCACCCATCTCCCCTCCCTCCATCCCTCCCTCCCTCTATCTTTCTCTCTGCCTCTTTCTCTCAAATAATAAAAAAATGTTTTAAGTTATTTAAAAATGGGCTGGAGAGATGGCTTAGTGGTTAAGGCTCTTGTCTGCAAAGCCTAAAGACCCAGGTTCAAATGCTCAGTACCAGGGCTGGAGGCCTCTTTCTCTCTCAAATAAACAAAATATTAAAAATAAATAAATAAATATTTTAAAAGGGCTAGAGAGAGAGGTTAGTGGTTAAGGCACTTGACTGAGAAGCCTAAGAACCCAGGTTCAATTCTCCAGTACCCACATAAACCAGATGCACAAGGTAGCTCATGCGTCTGGAGTTATTTGCAGTGGCTAAAGGTCCTGACGCATCCATTCTCTCCCTTCCTCCCTTGTTTCCTTCCTCTCTCTCTTTTTCTCTCTCTCTCTCCCCTTCCCCCCCAAAAAAATAAATAACTCAATAAATACAGATAAGTTCAAGCAATCAGAACCAGGACTGGAAAGATGGCTCAGTAGATTAAGTACTCACTGCTTCAGTTAGAGTACCCAGAGTTTAATCCCCAACCCCATGTAAAAAGACAGAAGCTGTGGCTGGTTTCTGTGATCTCAGGTGGTGATGGTGAGATGGGAGACAAAGACTTTCCCAGAAGCTGGTAATAAGTGCACATGAGACCCTGCCTCAAATGAGGTAGGCAGGTGAAGATGAACCCAGAAGTTGTCTTTACCCATGTCATGGCATTTGTGCCTGCATGAACATGTACAAACAAAATTAAAAATCAGAGCTACATTGGCACTTAATTGCCTTGCCCCCTCCAAAGGTTTTTTTAATACAACCTATAATCTTGATTTGAGGGGTAAGTTGTGGGAGGAAACTTATTTAGCTGCCCCCCCCAGGAAAATGTGTTTGGGGTTTGTTTTTAATATTTTTTTATTTTATTTAATTATTTGAGGGAGAGAGAGAAAAAGACAGATAGAGGGAATGGGCAAGCCAGTGCCTCCAACTGCTACAAATGAACTCCAGGCACATGTGCCCCCTTGTGCATCTGGCTTATGTACATCCTGGGGAATCTGGGTCTTTTGGCTTTGCAAGCAAGTGCCTTAACCACTAAACCATCTCTCCAGCCCTGGGTTTTCCTTTTTTTTTTCTTTTTTTTTTTTTCATTCATTTATTTGAGAGACACAGAAAGGGGCAGGTTGGGAGAGAGGGGGAGAGAAAGAGAATGGGGAGAATGGGCACACCAGGGCCTCCAGCCGCTGCAAATGAACTCCAGATGCATGTGCCACCTTGTGCATCTAGCTTACATGGGTCATGGGGAATCAAACCTGGGTCCTTTGGCTTTGTACTCAAGCACCTTAACTGCTAGGCCATCCCTGCAGCCCGGTTTTCATTTTTTTATTAGTTTGTTTTTGGTGATATCAGGTTTGATCCTAGTGCCTCATATGCTATGCTAGTACACTGCCACTGACCTACACTCCCCAGGATTCTGAAAAATACTTTTATTCAGCCGGGCGTGGTGATGCATGACTTTCAAGTTCAAAGCTGAGCATGGTTGCTCATACCTGTAACCCCAGCACTAGAGGTACTGAGGTAGAAGGATCATATATAGTGAGTTCAAGGCCAGTCTGAGCTACAGAATGAGTTTCAGGTCAGACTGACCTAAAGAAAGACCCTGCCTAAAAAAGAAAAGAAAAAAAAAAAAAAAAAAACCTTAAAGTTCAGTCATATTATAGTGAATTCTGCTAGGTCTTCAATTTTATGTTGTTTGTTATTAGAAGAGTACAATTTCATTAAAAGAAGTCATCTTTCCAGTCTGTAGGGAGAACTGAGCCCAGTTTCTGAGGCTGCCATACATGCATGTTTGTGGATGTTGTGGAGAGGTGGTATGTCCAAAAAGATCTTCTGGTTATATCCCATTTCCATCCCTATTTTTGTTATTTTCTTAGAGCTGCAAGTGTTGGGGGGGGGGGGGGAGTTGTTTGTAATTTGGTGTGTGCATTTGAATTCAAAATTAGCTTGCTCTCCTTTACTCCCAGCACTGGGGAGGATTCCTATGAGTTCCAGGTCAGCCTGGGCTAGAGCAAGAACCTACCTTGATAAAGAAAAAAGCCGTGCATGGTAGCACACGCCTTTGACTCCAGCACTTGGGAGGCTAAGGTAGAAAGTTCACTGTGAGTTCTAGGCCCACCTGTGGCTTCAGAATGAGTTGCAGATCAGTCTGGGCTAGAATGAGACCCTCCTTTGGGGGAAAAATATAAGCTTGAATATTTTAGGCCAAAAAGTGAAAAAGAAGTTTGTTTTACTCTCTTCCTTTACTGTCCAAATGTAAGTGCCATAGGAAATACACAGAACATGCCATCATTCTCTGTTACAGTTGGGAAATATAATGGGCAATTTTTGCAAATACTTAGAATGTTGTGAAGTCACTTGGAATATGGTAATATATACTGTTGGCAGAAATCAGTGTGCTTGAATTTCACATTGCCATTAGCAATTGAGGTCAATGGAAGAGCACTTGCCTAGGCTTGGGTTCAGTCTGTGAATAATCACTAGGGCTTCCAAGCAGCTAGTGATCCTGTGGAGTACAGTCAGTGCCTGTGACCTGCCTATGACCTTTTAATTTCTCTCACTTTAGAGATATTTGAGAATGAAAACTGGCATAGCAAAGTATATAGTGTAATCAAGAATATAATTTTATTGGCTTTTACCTGTTTAAGTGCTGTGGTATACATAAAGGATTCTTCATAGGCTCAATCAACAAAATATAGTTCAAATTCACTATTCATAGATTAACAGTGCAGATTCTTATTTCTTTTTTAATTGTTTATTTATTTGACAGAGAAAGAGGGAGAGAGAGAATGGGTGTGTCAGGGCCTCCAGAAACTGCAAACGAACTCCAGATGCGTGTGCCCCCTTTTGTATCTGGCTAACGTGGGTCCTGGGGAGCCAAACCGCTTTGCACGCAAACGCCTTAACCGCTAAGCCATCCCTCCAGCCCAAGCTTCTTACTTTAAAAAAATACTTTAAAAAAAAGAAGAAGGTTAAGCCAGGCATTGTGGTGCATGCCTTTAATCCCAGCGCTTAGGAGGCAGGCAAGGATGATTGCTGTAAATTCAAAGCCAGCCTGTTACTAAAGAGTACATTTCAAGTCAGCCTAACTTAGAATGAGAACCTACTTCAAAAAAGTCCAAAAAAAAGGGGGGGGGGCTGGAGAGACAGCTTAGCAGTTAAAGCACTTACCTGTGAGGCCTAAGGACCCAGGTTCAATTTCCCAGTATCCACATAAGCCAGATGCACAGGGTAGCACATACATCTGGAGTTCATTTGTAGTGGCTGGAAACTCTGGTATACCTGTTCATTCTTTCTCTCTCTGCCTCTTTCTCGCAAATAAATAAATAAAATATTTAAAAAATAAGAAGCAGTATATTAAGCTGGGCATGGTGGCACACACCTTTAATCCCAGCATTTAGGAGGCAGAGGTAGGAGAATCACTATGAGTTCAAGACCAGCCTGGAATTACAGAGTGCATTCCAGGTCCGCCTGGGCTATACAGTAGACACTACCTGGGAGCGGGAGGAGGGAGTAGGATATTCACTTCAAGAAAGTACATTAAGCCTGATTTGGTGGCACATGTCTTTAACCTCAGCACTTGGGAGGCAGAGGTAGGAGGATTGCCATGAGGTTCAAGGTCACCCTAACACTACATAGTGAATTCCAGGTCAGCCTGAGCTAGAGTGAGACCCTACCTGAAAATACAAAAAAAAAAGGGAGGGAGGGAGGGAAGAAGGGAGAGAAGAAGGAAAGAAGACAGACATTAAGCCAAGTGTGGTGGCGCATGCCTTTAAACCCAGCACTTGGGAGGCAGAAGATCCCCATGAGTTCTAGGCCACCCTGAGACTACGTAGTGAATTCCAGGCTAGAGTGAGACTCAACCCTGAAAAACCATAAGGGGGGATAAAAAAGTTAGTTCATTATATTCTTACTGCGTAATATTTATGCCCTCAGATAAGAGATTGAATTTTCATCTTTTAGTAGTATTTCTTTGTCAAGTGAAATTAATAATGAGAAAATGATCTAAAAAATACTGGGTAGCTCTGTTTGCTTTATGTCTTTTATATGTTCCAAGTAAGAGTTTATGCCATATAGTGGCACATACCTTTAATCCCAGTACTTGGGAAGCAGAGGTAGGAGAATCACTGTGAGTCTGAAGCCAGCCTGAGGCTACAGAGTGAGTATAGTCAGCCTGGGCTAGAGCAAGACCCTATTTCAGGGAGGAAAAAATGTTTCATGGACCCACATAAATCATCTTGAGGTGTACAGGACCCCATCATTTAATATTCTGCTCTCATGAATTTAAAATTCTTAGTACTATTTTTAAAGGATGCTCTATGAAATTGTGGAGATGGCTTTCTTGGTAAAATGCTTGCTTTGCAAATATGAGGACCTGAGTTCAAGCCTCAGAATAAATGTAAAAAATAATAATAATAATGAGCCAGGCGTGGTGGTGCATGCCTTTAATCCCAGCGCTCGGGAGTCAGAGGTAGGATGATTGCCATGAGTTCGAGGCCGCCCTGAGACTACATAGTGAATTCCAGTTCAGCCTGGGCTAGAGTGAGACCCTGCCTTGAAAAACCAAAAAAAAAAGAAAAAAGATGATGAGGATGACAGGTGTGTTGGTGTATGCCTTTAGTCCTAGCTATTGAGAAGAGGCAGAGGTAGGAGGATCATTGAGTTTGAGACTACCCTGAGCCTGCAGAGTGAATTCTAGGTCAGCCTAGGCTAGAGCATAATCCTACTTTAAAAAAAAAAAAAAGCCAGGTGTGACAGTACGTGCCTTTAATCCCAGCATTTAGGAGGCAAAGGTATGAGGATTGCTGTGAGTTTGAGGCCACCCTGAGACTACATAGTCAATTCAGGGTTAGCCTGGACCAGAGTGAGGCCCTACCTCGAAAAACCAAAAAAAAAAAGAAAAGAAGAAAGAAATAGCCTAATGTTGGTGGCTCACATCCTTAATCCCTCCATTTGGGAGGCTGAGATTGGAGAATTGCCTAAGGAATGACTGGAGGCTGCCCTGGCACTCACACACAATAAAAATGGACGTGTGCTACAGATTTTTTTTTTTCTGGACTTCACTATTCATTTATGCAATCATGATTCCCAAAGACTAGTTGTCATTAAGGATTTTTATTTTATTTTATTTTATTTTATTTTTAAGAGAGGGAACTAGCATGCCAGGACCTCCATTCACTACATGTGCACATGCACAACCTTGCGCTTCACTCAATTTGTGCATGAGAACTGGGGAGTCAAATATGGGTCCTTAGGCTACTCTGGCAAGTGCCATAACTGCTAAGCCATCTCTCCAGCCCAGTCATTAAAGATTTTAATGGTGGGCTAGGGAGATGGCTCAGTGATTAGGAGCACTTGCCACTTAAGCATTAGGACCTTTTGGCCAATGACTACCAAGTTTGACTTCCCAGAAGCTACATAAACTAGACATTTGTAACCCCACTCTATCTATAAGGACGCAAAGACCAGAGGATCCACTAGGGCTCCCTAATGTTGATGGACAGCAGCTCCTGGCTAAGGAAGAGGAAAGAAATACACAGATGAGCAGTGAGAACATCAGGCACTCTCCTGGCCTCTACAAACTTGGAACACATACTTCTGCATATACACACGCTCCACACACATGCACACAGCTATTTTTTTAATACTAACAAAATAAATAGAAATTGTCCTGGGTTAACCAAGTCTGTGATCCTATAAATTTCCTTAAGTATAAAAGCAATCTGTGCATGGATTTTAAGGGGAAAAATATAGCTGAATACCTGCGTGATTAACTTTTTGTTGCTTTTTTTGGGGGGGTGGGGTCTCACTTGAGCTCAGGCTGTCCTGGAATTCACTATGTACTCAGGGTGGCCTTGAACTCATGAAAATTCTCCTGTTGCTGCCTCCCAAGGGCTAGGATTAAAGGCATGTGCCACCACATCCAGCTCATGATGAACTTTTAGAAAAATAGAAATGTTTTATTTATTTGTAAGCAGAGAAAGAGATAGTGAGTGGGCATGCCAGGCCACTTGCACTGCACACGAATTCCAGATAACATGTACTTTGTGCATCACAGTGGGTACTGCCCCAACAGCTTTGCAAGGAAGTACCTTAAACCTGTCCATGATTAACATTTTTTAAAAGATTTTCCTTTTTTTATTAACAACTTCCATGATTGTAAACAATGTCCCATGATAATGCTCTCCCTTCCCCCACTTTCCCCTTTGAAACTCCATTCTCCATCATATCCCCCCCTCCTCAATCAGTCTCTCTCTTATTTTGATATCATGATCTTTTCCTCCTATTATGATGGTCTTGTGTAGGTAGCATCAGGCACTGTGAGGTCATGGATATCCAGGCCATTTTGTGTCTGAAGGGAGCATGCACTTTCTGCCACTTCTTCTGCATTAGATCCTGATTCTTGGAAGGTGTGATAGAGATAGTGCAGTGCTGGGCACTCCTATCACTTGTGAGTAACTTTGTAAATGTTATACTAGTTTTTTGATTTGCCACTGAAATCAAATTATAACAAAAAATTACTTGATTAAAGTACAGAAATATGGCTGGGCGTGGTGGCGCACACCTTTAATCCTACACTCAGGAGACAGAGGTGGGAGGATCGCCGTGAGTTTGAGGCTATCCTGAGACTACATAGTTAATTTCAGGTCAGCCTGGGCCAGAGTAGGACCCTACCTCAGGGGGGATAAAAACAGAAATATGCTATATATTCAGTGAAACTCAAAACAAGTTTTAACTCATTTTGCCATTACAGGTTATCAAGTTATGCCCAACCAGCAGCAAAACTACCAAGGAATAGTGGGAGTTCAGCCACCCCAGAGTCAAAGCCTCGTTGGAGGCCAACCCAGCAACATGGGAAATCACATTCAAGGCGTGGTCATCCCCTATCCTTCAGTGCCATCCTTTCAGGTATGCTTTCACTCACCTATTTTAGGAAGAGATCTCAGATTATCTCAGCCTACAGCTGCAGCAGGGCCTGCTGACAGAGGGAGGCTCAGGCAAAGGGATTGTTGGGTCAGGGCCAGCCTGGGCAGCATAGTAAGCTCCAGTCCAGTCCAGCTTGATTACCTAGAGATATTCTCAAGATGAGGGACATAGTAAACAGTTTCAGGTCACTGGAATGAACAACAGCAGGAGAAGTTGGTCCTCCTTATAAAGATTCAAGCAGAGAGAGATCACCACCAACACCCTAAGCAAGCACACTCAGGAACTCCACACCAAAGCTCAGTGTTTTGCAGTCTTATGCTGGAATTCATATGGGGGTACCAGTGACAACTCCTCCAGCCAGGCAGCCTGAGATCAAAATTACAAGCTTTAATAAACTTCTTGAATGGAACCATATTGATGGCTTAGTGGTTAAGATGCTTGCCTGAGAAACCTAAGGTCCCAAGTTCAGTTCCCCAGTACCCATGTAAGTCAGTCTCAGAAAGTGACACATGTGTCTGGAGATTGTTTGCATGCGCTAGAGGCCTGGAGCACCCATTATCTTGCTCTCTATCTGCCTGTTTCCCTCCCCCCCCCATAAATAATAAAGTATTAAAAACAAAACTAGCTGGGCATGGTGGCACATACCTTTAATCCCAGCACTCGGGAGGCAGAGGTAGGAAGATCACCGTGAATTCAAGGCCACCCTGAGACTAGATAGTGAATTCCAGGTCAGCCAGAGCTAGAGTGAAACCCTACCTTGACAAACCAAAAAAAAAACTGGCCAGGTGTGCTGGCACACACCTTTAATGCCAGCACTCACGAGGTGAGGTTGGAGGATCCCTGCATGTTCAGGGCCAGCCTGAGACTACATAGTAAGTTTTAGGTCACAGTGGACTAGAGTGAGACCCTACCTCAAAAACAACAACAAAAACCAACAAAGTAAAAATAAAACCAGGTGTGGTGTTGTGTGCCTTTGATCCCAGCACTCAGAGAGGCAGAGGTAGGAGGATCATTGTGAATTTGAGGCCACCCTGAGACTACGTAGTAAATTCCTTGTCAGCCTGAGCTAGAGTGAGACCCTACCTCAAAAAAAAAAAAAAAAATCAAAAATAATAAATAAATAATAAAAATAAGCTGGGTGGTGTGTTGGCACTTGCCTTTAATCCCAGCACTCAGGAGGCAGAGATAGGACTGCCAAGAGTTCGAGGCCACCCTTAGACTACAGAGTTAATTCCACGTTTGTCTGGACCAGAGTGAGACCCTACCTCGAAAAAGCAAAGCAAAATAATAATAATAACAATAATAGGGTTGGAGGGATAGTAGTTAAGGTGTTTGCCTGCAAAGCCAAAGGTCCCTGGTTCTATTCCCCAGGACCCACATAAGCCAGATGCACAAGGTGGCACATGCATCTGGAGTTCGTTTACAGTGGCTGTAGGCCCTGGCACACCTATTCTCTCTGTCTCGCTCACTCTCTCAAATAAATAATAAAATAACTTCTAAGTGTATTGGGGGACATCCATTCAAATTACCACAGGGGTCATTAGGAATTGACTGACAGGCTGGGGAGATGGCTTAGCGGTTAAGACACTTGCTGCAAAACAAAAGGACTCAGGTTCTCTTCCCCAGGACCCATGTAAGCCAGATGCACAAGATATTGTATGTATCTGATGCTTGTTTGCAGTGGCTGGAGGCTCTGGTGTGCCCATTCTCTCCTAACCCTCTCAAATAAATAAAGAAAATATTTTTTAAAAAAGGAATTGACGGACCACATGGTTCTTTTCTGTTCTTTTGTGTGTGTGTTTGTTTTGGTTTGGCTTTTACACTTGTATGTAGCCTAGGCTAGTCTGGATCCTGCTTTGTTATCCTCCACAGATGTGTGCTAGTACACTCAGCTACTTTGCTGTATTTTTTTTTATTAACAACTTCCATGATTATAAACAATATCCCATGGTGGTGCCCTCCCTCCCCCCACGTTCCCCTTTGAAACTCCACTCTCCATCATATCCTTTCCCCGTCTGAATCATTCTCTCTTTTATTTTGATGTCATGATCTTTTCCTCCTATTATGATGGTCTTGTGTAGGTAGCATCAGGCACTGTGAGGTCATGGATATCCAGGCTATTTTGTGTCTGGAGGAGCACCTTGTAAGGAGTCCTACCCTTCCTTTGGCTCTTCTTTCTGCCAACTCTTCTGCAATGGACCCTGAGTCTTGGAAGGTGTGATAGAGATATTGCAGTGCTGAGCACTCCTCTGTCACTTCTTCCCAGCACCATGATGCCTTCTGAGTCATCCCAAGGTCACTGCCATCTGTAAAGAGAAGGTTCTCTACCAAAAGTGAGAGTAGCATTAATATATAGGTATGAACATTAAGAGAAGTGCTTACTGGGCGGTTTGATGAGCATAGTATATACATTTAGCAAGATAGCAGCAGACATTACCCTTGGGCTCATGACTACCTCTGTTGTAGGTTTTCAGTATCAGGGATGTGTTCCTTCCCAAGGAGCAAGCCTCCAGTCCAATTAGAGGGCAGTTGGTTTCCACCAACCCATTGACTCATTTGGCCTGGCTAGCCAAATATAAGGCTTGCAGTGTCCACTGTTGAGTATCTCCACTGGTGATTTCTCTCTCTCTCCCGTTGAACTGCATGCCACATGGCTTTTTCAGATTTCTGTCAGCTGGTCGACATGGAGGAGGTTTTCAGCTCAGCTCCAGCAGGATTTCTCAGTGGCCTTCCAGTCCAAGTATGTGGAGTCTTTAGCAATAGGGTCTTACCATCTATTCCTGGGGGGGGAACCAAGCAATGGCCTGAAATATTTTGGGGCCATCAGGGACCTCCTGGTCAACAACTCACTGGAAGGTATAACATCCCTGGCACTGAAAATTTTCTAATAACAATCTATGGCTCCTGAATGTTCCATTGTCCAAAAAAGTAGGTTTCCATATGATTTATTTATATCCTCTTAGATTTTGATTAGCCCTCCCTCCACCTTTCCTTTACTCAGTCTCTTCCCCTGACTTCACTTAGGCCTTTTCACCCCATTGATATTCTTGTACACCCCTCCCTTTCTATTCCCTTTATATCTCCTTTCTAGCTTACTGGCCTTTGCTACTGAATTTGCATCCTATTTACACAGAAGTCCAATTATTTATAATATATATTTGAGAGAGAGAGAGACAGAGGTAATGGGTGCACCAGGGCCTCCATCCACTGCAAACGAACTCCAGATGCATGTGCCACCTTTTATATCTGACTTACATGGGTCCTGAGAAATTGAACCTGGGTCCTTTGGCTTTGCAGGCAAGCACCTTAACTGCTAAGCTATCCCTCCAGCCCTTTGCTCTTTTAATACATGTGTGTAGGTGTGAGTATGCATGATATTTGCATGTGGTGCTGGAGCCCTTTGCTGGTGGAAACACCAGATACTTACACCTTTACACCTTTTTTTAGTTTTGGTTTGGTTTGGTTTTGGTTTTGGTTTTTGAGATGGGGCCTCACTCTCTAGCCCAGGCTGACCTGAAATTCACGCTGTATTCTCAGGGTGGCCTTCAACTTGCAGCAATACTCCTACCTCTTCCTCCTGAGTGTGCTGGGATTAAGGGTATGTGCCACCATACCTGGCTTATACCACATTTTTAAAATATTTTATTTTGTTAATTTGAGAGAGAGAGAGGAAGGTAGAGGAAGAAAGAAAATGGACACACCAGGGCCTCTAGCCACCACACGCCGGCACCTTGTGCATCTGGCTTTATGTGGATACTGGAGTATCGAACCTGTGTCCTTTGGCTTTGCTGGTGCCTTAACTGGAAAGCCATCTCTCCAGCCTTACTTTTTTTTTTTTTTTTCTTTTGTGGTAGGGTCACGCTCTAGCCCAGGCTGTCCTCAAACTCACAGCAATCCTCCTACCTCTGCCTCCCAAGTGCTGGGATTAAAGACATGTACCACTACATCTGGCTGTGCCACTTTTTGAGTCTGGCTTATGAATTGAGCCCCAGTCTGCAGGATTTGCAAGGAAGCACATTTAACTACTGAGCCATCTTCTTAGCCTTCAGAAAATGCTTTTTAATACAGAGCTTTATGGTGAGCATGAAGTGGAGATTGGAGAAGTGAGTTATTTTGGCTTGTAGCTCCAGGTTGCAGTCCATAATCAGAAGGAGGGCATTGCAGCAGCAGGAGCTGGTCATGTTCAGCCACGCTGAGGAAGCAGAGTGATGAATGCTGGTGCTCTCCTAGTTCCGCTCTTTCTCTCCTCTCTCCCCCTCCCTTATTTTATTTAACCTTTTGTTGTTGTTGTTTTGTTTTGTTTTTTTAGGTAGAATCTCACTCTAGCCCATGCTGACCTAGAATTCACTACGTAGTCTCAGGCTAGGGCTGGCCTCATACTCACAACCATCCTCCTACCTCTCCACAGGGATTAAAGATGTGCGCCACAATACCCAGATTTTTTTGTTTGTTTGTTTTTAAACCCATGCCCGGCTTTTTAATATTTAATTGACAATCTGTACATATATATTCACTGTGCCCTGATCATACTCCCTACCACCACCACCCTTGTCCTTCTTCCCCTAATACCCTTCGTACTAGTCCCCGAGGTGTGTGTTTGTTTGTTTGTTTGTTTGTTTGTTTGTTCTTTGTTTTTCAAGGTAGAGTCTGCCTCTAGCCCTGACTTACCTGGAAATGACATGTAGTCTCAGGCTGACTTTGAGCTCATGCCTCAGCCTCCACATGCTGGCATTAAAGGCATGCACACAAGAGAGAATGAAAATGGGCATTTCAGGGCCTCTAGCTGCTGCAAACAAACTAGGTCACTAGGCTTTGCAGGCAAGTGCCTTAACTACAAAGCCTTCTCTCCAGCTTCTCCCTGTTTTATTTTGATATTATCATTCTTACCCCCTATTATGCAGGTATTGTGAGGTATTGTGTAAGTAGCAACAGCTACTATGAGGTCATGAATGCAAAGGCCACTTTGTGTCTGGGAAACAGTACTGCAAATCACTCCTCCCTATGCTTTGCCTCCTATATTCTTTCCACCCCCTCTTCCACAATGGTCCCTGAGCCTTGAAGGGTGTGATAAGAGACATCTCACTTAGTGCGGAACACACCGCTGTCACTTTTTCTCAGCACTATGGTGAGTTTTCAGTCTTCCTAGTAGTCAGCAACAACTGAAAAGGGAAGCTCTCTAACTAAAAGTGAATGCAAATATTTAGGGGTATTTGGGTCGGCATAAAATACCTATTTAGCCAGACAACTGTATTAGCTAACCCTCTAAGGCTTATGACCTCCCTAGCCATAGATGTGTGATTAGTTTTTCAGTACCAGGCCAGAATTCTCTCCAACGGAATTGGTCTCAAATCCACAGAGAGCAGTTGGTTTCCCCTATAACAGACATGCTACCAGTTGACAACATTTTGCCTGGCTGGCTAGCCACATAGCTTGCAGGTCTAATGATAGTTAATATAATTGGTAACTTTCTTCCCACCAGGCCACAGTGCACTTTCCAGCACTGTGACAGCTAGTCAACATGGAGATTGCCAGCTCAGATGCAGCTTACTGTCTAGTTTTGCTATGTAACCAAAAGCCTTGGCATTTGACTCTTACAAGTGGAGGCCTCAGAGTGCTCCCTGACCAACAACTCACTGGGGTGTAGTCCACCCATGACACTGATATTTTTCTAAAACAGTCTGGCTTCTAGGTGTATTATCTACCTCCACAGGGTAATTCTACCCAAATAGAGTCAGTCTGTGTGGGGGGGTCTGTCTGTCTGTCTCCCTCTCCCCCTCCTCCCTTCCTCTCCTTCTCCCCTTCCCCCTCCCTCCCTCTCTGTCTTTCTCTCTCGCTCGCACTCCCCCCTCCCTCCCTCTCCCTGCCTCCCTCCCTCCCTCCCTCCCTCTCTCTCTCTCTGCTAGCAAAGAAGTAGGTTTCCAAATGTCTTATTCATAATATCTTCAATTTGATTAACCCTCCTCCCCCATAGCACTTGAATCTTTCTTTTCTTTAACTTTTGTATTGGCAACTTCCATAATTATAGATAGTAAACCATGGTAATCCCCTCCCTCCCCCACTTCTCCTTTACAGATCCACCCTCCATCATATCCCCTCCTCCTCTCAAGTCTTTTATTTTGATGTCATTCTCTTTTCCTCCTATTGTGAGGGTCTTGTGTAGATAGATAGTACCAGGCCCTGCAAGGTCATGGATATCTAGGCCATTTTGTGTCTAGAAGAGTGCATTGCAAGGAGTCCTACCCTTCCTTTGGCTCTTACATTCTTTCTACCACCTCTTCTGCAATGGACCCTGAGCCATGGAAAGTAAGACAGAGATATCTCAGTGCTGTCACTTCTTCTCAGCACTGTGGTGCCTTTTGAGTCATCCCAGTGGTCACCACCGTCTGAAAAGAGAAGCTTCTCTTGCCAAAAGTGAGAGAAGCATTAATATCAGGCTATGGATATGAAGAAAAGTGCCTACAGGACAGTTTGGTGAGTGCAATATATACATTTATCTAGACAACAGCAGGTATTAGTCCCCTAGGGCTCATGACCTCCCCTGCCATAGGCTTTTGTCCAGATTTTCAGTACCAGGCATGTATTCCCTGTCTTGGAGCAGGCCTCTAGTCAAGTTAGAGAGTGGTTGGTTTTCTTGCATAACAGACATGCCACTGTGGCAGCAGTTGGCTCATTTGGCCTCGTTGGCCAAACTTAAAATTTGCAGTGTGCAGTGTTGTTTATCATCACTGATAATTTCTCTTTCCCATAGGGCTGTGTGCTGCATAGCTTTTTCCACCTCTCTGTCAGCTAATCCACAGGGAGGAAATTTTTCAGTTGAGCTCCAGCTTGATTCCTCGGTGACCAACAGCCCAGGCACATGGAGTCTTCAGCAATAGGGTCTTACCCAATGTGAAGACTGCGTGATATACCACTTGGATATTAATTGGAATTGAGTGTTCTGACCACACATGTATAGCAAACTGCTTTAATAATTCCAGCATTCAGGAGGTAGAGGCAGGAGGTTTTCTGTGAGTTCAAGACCAGCTTGGAACTACAGAGTGAATTCCAGATCACCCTGGGCTAAAGTGAGACCTTACCTTGAAAAATAAAAAGAAGAGCTGGAGGGATGGCTTAGCCATTAAGGCATTTGCCTGCAAAGCCAGAGGACCCAGGTTCAATTCCCCAGGACCCATATTAGCCAGATACAAAAGAGGGTGCAAGCATCTGAAGTTCGTTTGCAGTGGCTGGAAGCCCTGGAATGCCCATTCTTCCTCCCTCCCTCTTTCTCTGTCAAATTAATTAATTAAATA
Organism: Jaculus jaculus; assembly: GCF_020740685.1. Lineage (NCBI taxonomy): Eukaryota > Metazoa > Chordata > Mammalia > Rodentia > Dipodidae > Jaculus > Jaculus jaculus. The sequence goes on along the minus strand of NC_059106.1, from coordinate 2,218,620 downwards.
TTTTTTAGAAAGAAAAAATAAAATAGCTGGGTGTGGTGGTACACACTTTTAAGTCCAGCACTTGGGAGGCAGAGGTAGAAGGGTTGCCATGAGTTGGACACTACCCTGAGACTATCTATATAGTGAATTCCAGATCAGCCTGGACTAGATCGAGACCCTACCTCAAAAAAACAAACAAAACATAGCTGGGCATGGTGGTGCATGCCTGTAATCCCAGCACTCAGGAGGTAAAGGTTAGAGGATCACTGTGGGTTTGAGGCCACTACATAGTGAATTTTAGGTGAGGCGGGGCTAGAGCTAGGCTTGATCTTGGGGAAAAAAAAAAAATAACAAGGGCTGGAGAGTGGCTTAGCAGTTAAGGCAGTTGCCTGTAAAACCAAAGGACCCAGGACCCATGTAAGCCAGATGCATAAGGTGGCACATGCATCTAAAGTTTTTTTGCAGTGGTTGGATGCCCTGGCACACCCACTCTCACTCTCTCTCTGTGTTCCTATCTGTCTCTCAAATAAATATTTAAAAACCAAAATAGTAATTGTAATTATTATCATTATTCCAGTTGCTTTAATCAGCTAGGTAATCATTTTTCCATAAAGCTACGTGAATTTATACAATTAGAGATAATCTCAGAACATTGCATTGTTTCAGCAGACAAAAAAAGACTATGCATGAATAGATAAACCTATAATTTTCTACTTAGGATAGGTGAGCCATAGTAAAGTAAAGGTACTTAAGAGTTTACTTTGTATTTTGAGTAGAGTAGTTGTATTTCCAAAACATGTTGTATTACTAACGTTAGTCATTAACTTGTAAACCAGCGAGGCACGGATACAGGATATGAAGAAGATAGAGAGCTGAGGCTCTAAAACCAAGGGCATGAGGTGGCACTCTCACTTTCTTACTAATTATACAACTTTGGGGGGCTTCTTTAACTTGAATTTACCTATCTGTATAGCAGGAATGATGCCAAGTGTGGTGGTCAACACCTATAATCCTACTCAGGAGGCAGAGGCTGGAAGATTGATACAAATTTGAGGTTAGCCCAATCTCTGAGTTGCATGCCGCCAACCCACAGCTACAAAGCAAGAAAAGATCAAACAAAAAATAAACATGTACAGGTATGGTGGTGCATGCCTTTCAGACCAGCACTTGGCAGGCAGAGGTAGGAGGCTACCCTGAGACTACAAAGTAAATTCCAGGCCACCCTGAGCTAAAGTGAGACCCTACCTCAAAAAAACAAAAAATAAATAAATAAATAAGCAAGCAAGCTAGAGAGATGGCTTATCTTCTTAGGTTGTTTAGTGCCTAAAGGAGATTTTTTTTTTAATCAGAGCCAGGTATGGTGGCACACACCTTTAGTCCCAGCACTCAGGAGTTAGGTTGAAGAATAAGGCCACCCTGAGACTACATAATGAATTCCAGGTCAGCCTGGGCTAGAGTGAAGCCCTACCTTGAAAAAAACAAAAACAAAATCAGCATTTTGGGGATTTGGCCCAGTGGATGAGCACTTGCCTAGCAAGTATAAGGCCCTAGGTTTGGTTCTCAGTACTGAAAAATCATTTATAACCTGACACATGGCAGTAAGTACTCAGCATTGTTACTATAATCCAGCTATCATGCTATGCTGCATTTGCAAATCAGGAAGCCATGATGCCTTTGTGGTTTCTGTTTTAGAAACTAGAGAACTGCAGTAGAATATTAATCCAATATGTCTATTTTCTTATAGACAGTGTAGAAATAGAATTAAAGATTATTTTCCCAAAATACCTGCTCTGCTAGATTCTTCTGTGTTGGAGGAAGCATTTCCAACTTGTCAGATAGGAGGCAGAAGGACTAGGAATTGACCCAGAGTCACACAGATAGTTACAGTCACCTGAAGCTCCATAGCTCACTCTCTCATTCTCACCGTGGGTCATCATTAGTACTGGCTGAAGTGAACTGTCTCTCTTCCCATGTCATATAGTCATCCTATGTTCATTAGGAATAAGACATTATCTTTCACAATCTAAAACATCTAGCCTACTATAAGATTAGTAAGTGTCATCCAAAAACAGGAGCCACCTAAATGGCACAGAGAACATAGTGGTGCTATGGTGAACTTATTCTGGCTATTCATGCCTGACACATGAATACCTGCAGGGTTTAGGAAAACCTTATCTCCTTTAAATTGTGTTTTGCATTTTAGGTTTCACTGCCTCAAGGTTCTCAAGGAATTGCCCATCAGACGTACCAACAGGCTGTTGTGTTCCCTAGTCAGTCTAGCCAAGGACCTCTAACCACAGCAGGAATGCCAGTCTACTATAGTGTCATTACACCTGGCCAACAGAGTAATCTAAGGTGAGTGTGGCTCAGAAACCTGTTCCTCCAGCTTCTCACTGCTTACCAGGACTGTGCAAGTGTGTAATTTGACTAAAAGTGAACTAAATGACTAAACATTTTCGGGCACAGGGAAGAAAAGGTATGACAGTCTGTTTTTCTAAAGTATTATTTTAATTTTTGGTTTTTCAAAGTAGGGTCTTGCTCCAGCCCAGGCTGACCTAGAATTCACTACATAGTCATAGGCTGGCCTCAAACTGTCACAGCAATTCTACTTCTGCCTTCTAAGTGCTGGGATTAAAGGCATGTGCCACCTATTTTATTTTGTTTTTTGTTGTTTGTGCATGTATGTGTGGTATATTGCAAATACCCTGTGTACATGCATGCCAAGGCTAGAAGAGGACTTCAGGTGTCTTCCTTTTGCTCATTCACCTTGTTTCTTTGAGACAGGGTCTCTCATTGGCTAACCAGTGAGCCCCAGTGTCTCTAACCCTCTTGGAGCTATGATTACAGGTGTTTATGGCCATGTTGGTGTTTTACGCTAGATATCATAACTCAGCCCAGGCTGACCTGGAATTCATTATGTAGTCTCTGGCTGGCCTCGAATGCACAGAGATCCTCCTACCTCTGCCTCCCTAGTGCTGGGATTAAAGCTGTGCACCACCACGCCCAGCTGAAGTTTAAATTTATTTGCATGTGTGTGTTAGTTATTGTGTATAGATAAGGTCATACTCTTGGGCTTCTTGCTACTGAAAACTAACATCAGGATGTCAGTACCACGTTAATCATTTATTCAATATTTATTTATTCTTTGTTTATTTGAGGAAGAAAGGGAGTGAGAAAGAGTGCACCAGGGCCTTTGTGCATCTGGCTTTATGTGGGTACTGAGTAATTGAGCTCTGACCAGCAGGCTTTGAAAGCAAGCACTTTTTTTTTTCCAAGGTAGGGTCTCAATGTAGCTCAGGCTGACCTGGATTTATTTGAGAACAACAGACAGAGAGAGAAAGAGTCAGATAGAAAATGGGCGCGCCAGGGCATCCAGCCACTGCAAACGAACTCCAGACGCATGTGCCCCCTTGTGCATCTGGCTAACATGGGTCCTGGGGAATCGAGCTTCGAACCAGGGTACTCAGGCTTCACAGGCAAGTGCTTAACGTCTAAGCCATCTCTCCAGCCCAAAGCAAGCACTTTTAACTCCTGAGCCATGTGCCCAGCGGCCCCCAGCCTTGAAGTTTAGAGCATGCATTTAAGTTTTTGTCAGTATCTGAGAAGATTGTATTTCACATATATAACTTAACCTTATCAGCAAAATATCTTGCTCTAAGGTGCTCAGTAGATAAATACTAAGTAATAAATAAGTAGTCAATAATACTAGCTCTATATTAAACCTGTTGGTGAAGTATTCCATCAGCTGCTTCACCTTGAAAGACAGAAGCCTCCCTGATGTCAGTCGGTCATTCATCCATATATATATACACACACATACATACATATATACATACATACATACATACATACATACATACATACATACATACATACATACAAACAAATCAGGGGCACCCCCCAAGTTCTGGGGTTAAAGCCAATACACCACTACTGCCAGCATAATAAAATATTTAAAAAATAAAATAGAGCTGGAGAATAGTTAGGGCACTTACTACAAAGCCTAAAGACTCAGATTCAATTCTCCTGGTCCCACATAAGCCAGATGCACATGGTGGCACTTGTGTCTGGAGTTCATTGTGGCTAGAGGCCCTGGCACACCCATTCTCTTTTTCTCTCCCTGTCTGTCTGTAATAAATAGAAAATTAAGTTAAATGGAATATAATGTCTTTCATCAACATTATCTCTGTTTAGAGTGTTGGCATGTATGTTTCTATACACACCTTACTACTTTTAAGAGGATGTGTAAAGAACTTTCGGTTTTTGGAGGTAGACCTAACAGTTCAGTTTTTTTTTGAAAGCAGAGAGAGATTGGAGACAGAGATAGAATGGGCACACCAGGGCCTCTAGGCACTGCAGATGAACTCCAGATGTGTGCACCACTTTGTGCATCTGGCTATGCATGGGCACTGGGGAATAGAACCTGGGTCATCAGTCTTTGCAGGCGAGTGCCTTAACTGCTGCGCCATCTCTCCAGTCCAGTTTATTGTTTTTGAAGTGGAGAGGAGTCTGCAGGGATTCTGATGGAGTTTGCATTGCCTCTGGAGGTCAGCTTGAGTTACTGCCATCTTTGCTAGGTTAAACCTTCCATTCCAGGAACATTTAGGTCTTAATTGTTTTCAACAATATTTTGTTGGATTCTGAATATAATTTTACACAGCTTTTTCAGGCTATTCCTAAATCTTTTATTCTTCTCAAAATTACTATAAATTGTCTTAATTTCATTTTCTGATGGCTCATTGCAACTCTACAGTTTATAATTTTATTTTGCATAATGATCTTAAGTATGCTTATGTTCACACACTTGCCTCTTGCCATTGCAAATGCATGCCAATCTGAATTTATATGGGTTTTTGGGCAGCCAAGCCCAGGCCAGTGGTTCCTCTAGGATTTACCACCTGCATTAACTTTCCTTGTTGCTATAACAGAATGCCTGGCTTAAACAACTCAAAGAGAAAAAGTATTCATCACAGCTTCAGGGTTGTTCCATGGCCCCTGGACCCCATGTGCTTGGGCATAGTGGCATAGCATGAGGAGCTTATGGCAAGGCCTGTTCCTCCTTCCTGGCAGATGGAGAGCAGATAGAGAAGGGCCATGGCAGCCTATAGGCCTGGGCCTGGGCCAGCCCCTGGACTGACCACTGATGACTTGCTTCCTTCAACTAGGCACCATTTCCTACCTTTTATCATCTTCCAATAAAAGCACCATATTATGAAACTTATCAAGGAATTAATCCTTTCATGAGGTCATAGCCCTCAAGATCTAATCCCCTCTAGAAATGCCATCATATACCACCTAAGATGTGCTTTACTAACCTCCTAATCTCTTAGTCCAGTCATATCATATGCATCTTTAATTTATCATACTCCACTTTCTGTTTACACTAGCTTAATTACAGTGACAGCCCTATGTAATTGTTTCCTTTTCTCCCTTTTCGTGGTTTAATTACTTTACATGGGAGGAATATCTGTTAGGGTTGCAAACAGTACATTGTTACAGTTGTTGCTTTGCCATCATTGATCACTTTCTTAGCCCAGTTCAGCTTTGCTGTCAACCACCTTTTTGCTGTGCTTGTGTCATACAATTACTTCGCTACCTTTACGAATTGTATTTGTCTACTCGACTTGTCATGACAATGTCATTCCCTGGGATGCTTTAATAGCAGCTATTTATGATCTCCTGGTTTGTAGACTCAAAGTCCAGGTCAGTAGGGTTGGTGTTTAGCAGTGCTGTTTTCTCTGAGTTGCACGGAGCTGTGTTTTCACACGGTACTAACAGGGCCTTTCAATGCTGTGTGTACATGCAGAGACTACAATTCAGAGAAAAGACTTAAATTAGACTTGACTTTTTACTGCCCACCAACCTAGTAAGAGTATTGAGACAAACTTGGAGGAATGTTTATTCAGACTCTTCAGTCATCTGCATCTCACTGTGGTGTATTTTGTCTAATTTTTTCCCCATAGCTCTTCAGTTGGCTACTTACAACATCCAGGGTCAGAACAAGTACAGTTTCCTCGAACTACGTCACCGTGCAGCTCTCAGCAGCTGCAGGGCCACCAATGTACAGGTATGAACAGATGGCTGAAAAGCAGGCAATGGGAAATTTTCCATCTATTTCCTATTTTGGCACAATGGTTTTAGCCTACAGTGAGCTGGGATATGCTCAGGGTCTTGTCTTCTGCTTGGCATGCCTGTCCACCATCCTTTGTATTGAATATGTTCTTCCTCTCTGCTTCCATAGAGTCTTATACACATTTTTAGCATTATACCTCATTTTTCTGTAAATAACTAATATGGCTGTATACTGTATGAGCCACTTTGAGGTGAGACTGAAGAGAGCTTGAAGATGTTCCAGCAGCCAGCCCTTCCACAGTTGGCCTGGCCAGTCAGAGAAGTTCTGGTTCGAGAGCACCAGGACCACCATCAAGGTCACCGCAGCCAGGACCTAAGGGCAGGCACAGATCCTGCCTCGCATACCTGACTATATGTGGAGTCTGCTCTTTGTACCAAAATGCCGCACTGCTAGTTGCACACAAGGGAAGAGAACCTGATCTTTACACACATTTATACACACATGACCTTAGCAAGTCTTCAGAGTCACTGTGCAGGTCTTTCCAGTGTTCTCCCACATAAGACATGTCAGTGTACCTCCTGTACTAGTTTATTTCTCTACTAATTCACACAGGGAAAAGGTGACTTTTCCCTTTAATTTTTCCTAGTTTATTTAGAAAAATGCCTATTGTAAAATTTATTTTTAAAAATTAAGATTTTTGCTGGTTGTCAAAGCACATGCCTTTAATCCAGCCCTCGGGAGGATCGCTGTGAGTTCAAGGCCACCCTAAGGCTACATAGTGAATTCCAGGTCAGCCTGGAGTAGAGCGAGACCCTACCTTGAAAAATAAATAAAATAAAAATTAAGATTTTTAATTCAATTTTATATGTTGTGACACCAGTAAGTCTTCCAGATGTTTAGGCAAAAGGGCCTTTCCCCTTTGTGTTGTATTGTTGAGATAAACTCTCACTGTACAGCCCAGGCTAGCCTCAAACTCAAGATTGAAGATCCTTACTCCCTCAGCCTTCCCCTGAGTGCTGAGATTGCAGATATTGCAGTCTAGTTGGCCTAAAGGCTTCAGTTTTGTGCTTAAAGACATAGCAAGCCAGGCATGGTGGCACATGCCTTTAATCCCAGCACTTGGGAGGCAGAGGTAGGAGGATCACCATGAGTTTGAGGCCCCCCTGAAACTACATAGTGAATTCCAGGTCAGCCTGTGCTAGAGAGAGACTCTACTTCATTAAACATAAATAAAATAGGGCTAGGGAAGTGCCTTACAGGTTAAGGTGTTTGCCTGCGAAGCCTAAGGACCCCAGTTATTCCCCAGGACTCAGATGCACAAGGGGGCGCATGCATCTGGAGTTCATTTACAGTGGCTAGAGGCCCTGGTACACGCATTCTCTCTTTCTCTCTGCCTCTTCCTCTCTCTCACTCAAATAAATAAAATATTAAAAAATAAACATAAACACATAGTACTCATAGCACACAGTACACTGGAGCTGAAATCTGCTTACATGCCCAGTAGTGAAATTTAGTTCAGAAATATGAAAGTATTGTTGCTTTCCTTGTGTTAAGTGTCTCAATTATTCATTTTCAGCTGTGCCTCAGCCACCACCTGGTGCAGGGATGTTGATGATGCAGCTCAGTGTACCCAGCAATCCACAGTCTCGTGCCCACTCTCCCCCACAGTGGAAACAAAACAAATACTACTGTGACCACCAGAGAGGGCAGAAGTGTGTGGAATTTAGCAACGTAGACAGTATTGTCCAGGTAAGATGCTTGGGCTCATTGCCATTTAGAAACCTGACATTTTCATCGTGCAAATCCAACCTATGACTTGACAGGGAATTTGAATATTCTCTATAATCAGACACATATCAGTATTCAAATATTTTCCAACTTTTTTAACATGTTATTTGGAAGTGTGCATGAGTGTACTATGCACGTATGTGCATGAGTGCACCTGAGTCTCTTGCCACTGCAAACAAATGCCAGATTCATGTACTACTTTGATGTGTCCAGCTTTACATGGGTGGTAGAAAATCGTGCTTAGCGTCAGACTTAAAAGAAAGCACCTTAAACCTCTATGCCATCTTCCAACCCAGTGTTCCAACTACTTTTGAGACAGGGTCTTATGTAGCTCAGCCTGGCCTTGAACTCCTGATCCTACTGACCACATTTCAAGGGTTGGAATTATAGACAGTCTCACCATTGTGTATGTTTTGTATATGGGTATATCAGGGTCTCAAACCACTGTAAACAAATGCCTTTCCTTCTATTTGCTCACTTCTACCTTTAAAAAAAAAAAAAGTCAAATGGGAATGAGGTGTGTTGATGTGTGCCTGTAAAATCTTGACACCAAGCCAGGTGTGGTGGCGCATGACTTGAATCCCAGCACTTGGGAGGCAGAGGTAGGAGAATTGCTGTGAGTTTGAGGCCAGCCTGAGAATGAATAGGAATTCCAGGTCAGACTGGGCTAGAGTGAGACGCTTCCTGTGTTGGGGGGAGGAAGATCCTACCACCCAGTAGGGTGAGCTAAATTTGACAAAGTAAAAGAATCAGGTCCCAGAGTATAAATCCCAGTACTCAAGAATGAGGGCAGGAACATCACATTGGGAGTTCAAGATCAAGGCTCAATGTTTTTTGTCTGATTGGTTGGTTGGTTTGGTTTGGTTTTTCAAGGTAGGGTCTCACTCTAGCTCAGGCTGACCTGGACTTAACTCTATAGTCTCAGGGTGGCCTCGAACTCACGGTGATCCTCCTACCTCTGCCTCCTGAGTGCTAGGATTAAAAGCATGCACCACCACACCTGGCTTTCTTTCTTTGATTTAGCATTTATTTGCAAGCAGGCAGAATATGTACATCAGGGCCTCTTGGCACTGCAAACTCCAACTGTGTGCTCCACTTTGTGCATCTGGCTTTACTTGGGTACAAGGGAATATAACTTAGGTTATCAGGCTGTGCAAGCAAGTACCTTAACCACTGAACCATCTCCCTGGCCAAGCTGACCTCAAACTTGTTTATCAAAACTAACCAAAGCTGGGGCTGGAGAGATGGCTTAGCAGTTAAGGTGCTTGTCTGCAAAGCCAAAGGATCCCAGTTCTATTCTCTAGGACACATGCATCTGGAGTTTGTTTGCCCTGGAGTGCCCATTCTTGCTCTTCTCACTCTCTACCACTTTCTCTCTCAAATAAGTAAATAAATATATGAAGAAACTAACCAAAACTGACCTTGAATTCATACTTCTCCTTCTATCTATCGCGGTAGGCCAACATGGGCTACATGAGACCTTGTCTTAAAAAAAATGGGTGTGATACACATGCTTTTAATCCCAGACCTTGGGAGGCAGAGGTAGGAGGATTGCCATGAGTTCAAGGCCACCCTGAGATGACATAGAGAATTCCAGGTCATCCTGGGTTAGAGTGAGACCCTGCCTTGAAAAACCAAAAAAAAAAAAAAAAAAAAAATTTATATATATATATGTATGTTATATAGATGGCTTAATGGTTAAGACACTTTCTTGCTAAGCGTAAGGACCCAGGTTTGATTCCTCAGTACCCACTGAGTTTGTTTGCAGTAACTAGATGCCCTGATGAATTCATTCTCTCTCTCCTCCTCCTCCTTTTTGCAAATAAATTAATATTTAAAAAAATAAAAGGCCGAGGTAGGAGGATTGTTGTGAGTTCAAGCCAGCACCAGCCTGAGACTACATAGTGAATCCAGATGAGCCTGAGCTAGAGCACAGTCCTACATTGAAAAACCAAAAGGAGTTGTGGAGGGTACTGGAGAGATGGCTCAGCATTTAAAGGTGCTTGCCCATGTAAAGCCAGATAGAGATTTGTTTGCAGGCAGTAGCAAGAGAGTTACATAGTCTTTTCTTGCAAACAAGGCATAATTGCCAAGGTAAAATACAGGTTTCAAAAATATGATGTACATGGGCCTAGGGAAGTGGCTCAGAGAATAGAGCTCTTGGCACACTAGCATGAGGGCTGGAGTTGGGATCCCCAGCACTCATGTAAATGCTGGCAGGCATGTTGGTCCACCTGAATTCCTAGGGCTCATAAAGAGGAGACAAGAGGTTCCTGAGGCAAGCTAGACTTGCCAAATCCACAAACTCTAGGTTGTAGACATCTGCCTCAGGCCCCACATGTAAGTACACTTGCAAAAAAATAATATAGTGCAGGGATGGCATAGCAGTTAAGGCACTTGCCTGCAAAGCCTATGGACCGAGGTTTGATTCCCCAGTTCTCTATTTATTTATTTTGGTTTTTCAAGGTAGGCTCTCACTCTATCCCAGAGTGACCTGTAATTCACTATGTAGTCTTAGGGTAGCCTTGAACTCACAGTGATCCTCCTACTTCTGCCTCCCAAGTGCTAGGATTAAAGGCATGCGCCACCACATCCAGCTTTTTTTTTTTTTTTTTTTTTTAATTTATTTGAGAGCGACAGAGGGAGAGAGAGAAAGTGAGAGAATGGGCGTGCCAGGGCTTCCAGCCACTGTAAACAAACTCCAGATGCATGCGCCCCCTTGTGCATCTGGCTAACGTGGGTCCTGGGGAATTAAGCCTCGAACCAGGTTTCTTAGGCTTCACAGGCAAGCGCTTAACCGCTAAGCCAACTCTCCAGCCCTTTTTTTTTTTTTAATTTTTTAGAGAATAGGCATGCCACAGTCTCTAGCCACTGCAAACAAAGTCTCTAACCACATGTGCCATCATATGTATATGGCTTACATGGATTCTGGGGAATCCAACCTGGGTCCTTAGGCTTTGCAGGCAAGCCCCTTAACTGCTAAGCCATCTCTCTAGTTCCCTCTAGTGTTCTTTCTATGTGTGTTTGTATTTTTGTATTTTCACAACCAGCGTGTGTTTGTAATACAGTGAGTATTTTGTCCAAAGGGAAATTTGCCAGTAGCTTGCCCAGATATGACCCATTGTCTCCATGTATTGATTACAGCACAGCCCTCAACTTAGCAGTCCAATCCTTTCACCAGCACAGTCTCCAGCACCGGCTCAGCTGTCCACCCTGAAAACCATACGTCCCTCTGGACCCCCACTCTCCATCATGTCCCAGTTTTCTAGACCTTTTGTCCCTGGGCAGGGTAAGTATACCTAAAACTTGTCATAGTTTTATAGCCTATATGATCTCCTGATGATGCTACCTTTCACTTCTCCATGTAATTGCATTTTCTTCACTTGCATTCAGGCATATCTATTTATTGCCCTTTATGCTTATAATCTTATTGATTTAGTGATATTTTACAATGTTTTATGTTTGTTATTTTTTTAGGCAAGCCCAACATACTGGCCTTTTTTAAATTAATTAATTTATTTATTTTTACACAAGAGAGCAAGAGGGTCAGTGAGAGTAAGAGTGTGAGGAGAGAGAATCAGCGCATCAGGACCTCCAGCCACTATAATCAGACACCAAACACATGCACCATCTACTGTGCATGTGCAACCTTGTGCACTTGGGTCTGGCTTATGTGGACCTGGAGAGTTGAACATGGGTCCTTGGGCTTGGCAAACAAGTCATCTCTCCAGCTCCTAGATTTCTTTTTTTCTTTTTTTCTTTTTTTTTTTATTTAGTTATTTGAGAGCAACAGACAGGAGAAGGAGGGGGGGAGAGAGAGAAAGAATGGGCATGCCAGGGCTTCCAGCCACTGCAAACGAACTCCAGACACATGCTCCCCCTTGGGCATCTGGCTAACGTGAGTCCTGGGGAATCGAACCTCGAATCAGGGTCCTTAGGCTTCACAGGCAAGCACTGGACTGCTAAGCCATCTCTCCAGCCCCCTAGATTTCTTTTTTAATATCTTATTCCAAGATTTTTCTCTCTTTCTTTCTTTCTCTCTTTAGTTTTTCAAGGTAGGGTTTAGCTCTAGCCCAGGTTGACGTGGAATTCACTGTGTACTCTCAGGGTGCCCTTGAACTCATGATGATCCTCCTACTATAACATCCCAAGTCCCAAGTGCTGTGATTAAAGGCATGGACCACCACATTTGGCTTTATCTATTTTTGAATATACAACCTTTAGAAATATAGAACAAAAAAAAAAAAAAAAAGATCCAGACCTGGAGAGATGGCTCAGTGGTTAAGATGCTTGCCTGTAAAACCTAATTACCTGGGTCCCATTCCCTTGCACAACCATTCTCTCTCTCTCTCTCTGCTTGTAAATAAATATTTTTAAAGGGAAGGGGGCTGGAGAGATGGCTTAATGGTTAAGGCACTTGCCTGTAAAGCCAAAGGTCCTGGTTCAATTTCCCCAGTACCCATGTAATCCAGATGCACAAGGTGATGCATGCATCTGGAGTTTATTTGCAGTGGCTAGAGGCCATGGCACACCTACAAAAAAACAAACAAAAAAAAAAAAAAGCTCGGGAGGCAGAGTAGGAGTGTCTATGAGTTTGAGGCCAGCCTGGCACAACCCTAACCCTGGGCAAAAGAAAGGGGCCCTGGAGAGGTGGCTTAGCAGTTAAGGCGCTTGCCTGTAAAACCTCGCAACTGAGTTAGATTCTCCAGTACTTACTTAAAGCCAGTTGCACAGAGAGGGACCTGCATTTGGGTTTGTGCCTGTAAAACCTCGCAACTGAGTTAGATTCTCCAGTACTTACTTAAAGCCAGTTGCACAGAGAGGGACCTGCATTTGGGTTTGTTTGCAGTGACTGAAAGCTATGGTGTACCCTTCCCCCCTTCCCCCCCCCTCCCCTCCCTCCCCCCTCTCTCTCTTTCTCTCCTCTCTCTCTCTCCTTGCAGATAATAAATAAATAAAATATTAAAAGGAAAAAAAAAGATGAGGGGTTGGGGAGATGACTGAGTCCATAAAGTGAAGACCTGGTCCCTAATACCCATAAAGCAGTCGGGCACATGCCTTTAATCCCAGGAAGCAGAGGTAGGAGAATTTCTGTGAGTTCAGGCCACCCCTGAGACTACAATGTGAATTCCAGGTCAGCCTGAGCTAGAACAAGACTCCCCCCCCCCAAAAAAAAAACTATATATATGTATATGATAAACATTATTAATTTAGGGAGATTTTGATGGATGTAGCCCATCTTTTAGCCAAAGACTAAATGCTTTTCCCCACATAAGAAATTTTATTTATTTATTTATTTATTTATTTTGATTTTTTCAAGGTAGGGTCTCGCTCTAGTCCAGGCTGACCTGGAAGTCACTCTGTATTCTCAGGGTAGCCTTGAACTCCCAGTGATCCTCCTACCTGTGCCTGGGATCAAAGTTGTACACCACCACGACCGGCCTTGTTTTTTTAATGCTACCATAATAAATACGGTCTGGGGAGATGACTCAGTAGTTAAGAGCACTTGTCCCCCTATCTTACCCTATCCCTCCTTGACAACCACACTAGTCCTGATCTTTTCAGAAGTTTACCTTGGCTCTTCACAGTTACATGGAATCAATTACCTATGCATTTTATTCTGCCAAACATGTTTCCTCTGTTGGTCTGGTTTTTTGTTTTGGTTTTTTGAGGCAGGGTCTCTCGCTAGCCCAGGCTGACTTGGAATTCACTCTGTAGTTTCAGACTCAGAGCGATCCTCCTTCCTCTGTCTCCCGAGTGCTGGATTAAAGGCGTGCGCCACCACCACTGACCTGTTGGTCTTGTTTTTAAAGAGTTGAGCAAACTGTTAAGTCCTGAGATAACCAAGGAGAGGAACCCATGAAAGTGTTTTTGATGACTTTCAGGAGATTCCAGGTACCCGCTACTTGGCCAGCCACTGCAGTACAACCCTCCTACTGTTCTGCATGGACACATTCCACACCAGCAGGTATGAAAGACAGCTCTACAAGCCTTAGGCTTTGTTGCAGAATGCCATTTCTGATTCTAAGAAGGCAGCAGCACTGGGCCAGCGGTTGGCACTGCCTAAGAGTACTATGTGCCTTTGCCAGCTACTGTTAACCCATCGAGAGCAGTACAAGGGTCGAAGTGGCAGCTGCTGTGCAGTATTTCACTGGTGCCACCAGTGGCCAGGAGTGGAGCGCCCTTGATTAGAAAGAGTCAGAGGTGAGGCCATAGAAAAGGAGGCTCAACATTACTAAGCTTAATTTTCAACTGTTTGTGATATTGCAGGGTCAGTCTGGCAGCAGGCATGGAAACCGAGGAAGGAGACAAGCTAAAAAAGCTGCATCCGCAGACCTTGGAGCAGGAGAAGCAGGTGTGTCCCACTAGATGTGGGTCTAAAACAGGTCCAGTATTGGGAAGAATGTCACACCACATATACAGGTTCTCCTCTTCCCAGAGTTCTGCTAAAAAGTGCCTAAAAATTGTGCCGTCTCCATCCTGTTTCATTTCCAGTGTGAGAACAGGTTTGGTGAGTCTGGGTAGGCTTGATAGTGACAAAACTGTCAGAGAAGATAAGAGTCCCTGTTCTGTGAGAGAAGGCTTGCCCTCACACTGTGAGCAAAAGATGGTTTATATTATAACATGGGATTATAAAAAGGGTTTATATTATATATATTGTCTATACTTAACTCTGTCCTCAGTAGCCTTGGGCGGTAAGGGCAGGTGCTCCTTTCTGTATTTTGCAATGGGAACTGGAAGCTCAGCAAAGGCTGGCCTGAGATCCCCAGATCACCCTGTCCAGGAAAGCCGGTGCTGAGGGCTACATCTTATTTTTGCAACTGTGAAATCAGGAGCTTAGCACTGTTAGCAGGACACCCCTTGCCAAAGGGGTGAATAGAAGTGATACTAAAGACTCAAAGAGGCATTGTGGCTTTCAGTTATTGCAAAACATCCTGTTTGTTTCCTGTGTCCTGTTTTGGTTGCTAGCATTCTTGACCATTCTTGGTGATAGGCATGTGTGAACTTTCCACCTTTTCTATTCTAGTTGTTGGCAAAGTCTTGGAAATTACAGAGTTACCAGATGGAATAACTCGCATGGAAGCTGAGAAGCTTTTTGGAGAACTCTTTAAAATTGGCGCCAAGATCCGGTGGCTCCGGGACCCCCAGTCCCAGCCACGTCGTCACCCTCTCTGCTGTGGCAGTGGGGATGGCACTGTCAACCCTGACCGCTCTAAGCCCAGTGACTTGGCCTCCACGTACACCGTCCTAGCCACGTTCCCCTCCGCCTCAGCTGCACAGAGTGCGCTGAAGAAGCACATGAGCGCCGTCAGCAAGTTCAAGCTGAGAGCCAGCAAGAAGCACTACGACACTCATGTGTTGGAAAGGGCGAGTTCTCAGTGACAGAATAGCCTTCAGACCCTCATGTTTCCCTGCCCTCTCCCATCTCAATTGGCTTGGTGTTTGGAGCTTGTGTTAACATTATAGAGACTCCTAGAGTGTGTGGCCATGGTGTTATAGCTTTTGGAGAAAGGCCAGGGACCCAGCAGAGGATTGGGGAAAGATACCCATTTACCCCACTGACTGTAGGAATCCACACAGGAATGATACAGAGTTAGCAGCTTTTTCTAAGGAAATGCTGTTCAGATGCCTCCTAACTTTTATAGTTATTTTGTTTTATATTTCTGAATTCTTGTATCAGATCCAAAGCTCTATTGTACAGCAAATTATTCTTCAAAATGATTAAAACCAGTTACAACCTGTATTTCTTTTTGCAGCCAGCACAGTTTGACCCACCTTAGACTTTGGGGGGGGGGATGCAGGAGTAGAATAACCAAGTCAAAACCATATCAAAACTATCCTTTTGGGGGGCTGAGGGTGCTAAGGATAACCCACAGATAGAAAGCTTACTCCTCCCTGAATCTCAAACACAGAAACATTTTCCAGAAAATACAGAACTCCCCCACAGGGTCCTTTCCTTCTTCATTCAGGTAGTGTGACCGTTAAGTGTAAAGTAAATTATGTTCCTAATGCCTCCTTACCATACCACTTAGGGTCCAAGGGTATAAGGGCCATCCTAGTCAGGGCACACTTCCAATAGTCAAGTGCTGCTCTTGTCTGCAGTCCCTCCTTTGAGGTTTTCTGTCACCTGAGAAGATGCATTTGATGAGTCCTGGAAACTTCCTAAGTGGTTTAAACTTTGTTTTCATTCTTTGCAGCAGATTATTGGACATCAAAGATTCATTGCACTTATGAACAAGGAACCTTGTTTTCAACTTCTGTGTAATTTTGCAAGGCTGTACAATGTGTGCTGATGCAAACCTTTTTCAGTTCATGAGAATAAATGTTTACAAATGTATGCCCACTTTGTCTTTTTGTGAAAACACACCTTTGGGTCGAGTAACTACTGTGTCAGTAATGAATGTGCTTACTGCACACACATGAGGACCAGAGTTTGGATACCCAGCACTCACAGAAATGCCCAGTGGGTGTGGCAGCCCACCTCTTAATCCAGCCCTGGACAGGGCAAGCTCGCTAGCCAGACTAGCACAATCATTGACCTTTGGGTTCAAGTGAGACACACTTTGACTCATTAAAAATAAAGGGGAGGGTAGGGATGGAGAAATGGCTTAGTGGTTAAGGCATTTGCCTGCAAAACCAAAGGATCCCAGTTCAATTCTCCAGGACCCATGTAAGCCAGATGCACATGACACATGCATCTGAAATTCCTTTGCAGTAGCTGGAGACCTTGGCACGCCCATTCTCTCTTTCTCTCCCTCTCAAATAAATAAAATATTAAGAAAATGGAAGCTGGGCGTGGTGGTGCACAGCTTTAATCCCAGCACTTGGGAGGCAGAGGTAGGAGGATCGCCTTGAGTTTGAGACTACATAGTGAATTCCAAGTCAGCCTGAGCTGCTAGAGTGAGACCCTACCTTG
The DNA here is from genome assembly GCF_020740685.1 of Jaculus jaculus. Lineage (NCBI taxonomy): Eukaryota > Metazoa > Chordata > Mammalia > Rodentia > Dipodidae > Jaculus > Jaculus jaculus. The sequence continues at coordinate 2,201,863 of NC_059106.1, read as the reverse complement.
AAGAAAGGAAGGAAGGAAGGAAGAAAGAAAGAAAATGGGAGCACACTCAAGGAAAACACACAGGCTCACACACTTTATAATCAGACAACTGGAAATAAAACTTTTTTAAATATTTTATTTGAGAGAGAGAGACAGACAGTGGGTATGCCAGGGCCTCTAAGCCACTGCAAATGAACTCCAGATTCATATGCCCCTTGTGCATCTGGCCTACATGGGTACTGGGGAATTGAACCTGCATCCTTGGGCTTTGCAGGCAAGTGCCGTAACCGCTTAGCCAGCTCTCCAACTCAAACTTGTTTTTTAAGTTAGATAAATAATTGGTATTTAGCTCAGTAAAGCTCCAGAACTTTACAGCTTGGTCAGCCAAGCAGAGTTCACTGAGGTTCCCCTATAAGCAGATTTTCTCCCAGTGCAGACCATTTATTGTGTGACTGAAGAATAATGGGTGTCACTGACCTCTGATGCAAATGTGTACTCAACCCAGAGTGTTTTCAGTGGCCCCAATGAATGTCAAGACTCCCCACAAGTGAAATGTCTCGATTATGAATGTGATATGCCCATGATCATAAGTTTTAGCGTCTTCATTTCAAGATTTGGCAGCATTGTGTTTTGGGTCCTAAAAGCTGTGGAGAGTTACTACAGAGTACAGAGAAAGAAAATATTAGAGAGAAGCAGATAGAATGGGCATGTTAGGGCACCCAGCCACTGCAAATGAACTCCAGATGCATGTACCATGTGCATCTGGCTTACATGGGTCCTGGGGAATTGAATGGAGTCCTTTGGTTTGGCAGGCAAATGCCTTACCCACTTAGTCATCTCTCCAGCCCTAGAGAACACTTTTTTTTTTTTTTTAATTATTTTCGGTTTTCCAAGGTAGCATCTTGCATTAGCCCAGGCTGACCTGAAGTTCACAATGTGGGGATGCAGCTGAGAGGGTAGAGCACTTTCTTACTGTTGCAGTCAGGTTCGCATTGCTGGCAGAAATCACCCGACCAAGAACGACTTGTGGGAGAAAAGGTTTATTTTGGCTTACAGATTCAAGGGGAAGTTTCATGATGGCATGACCAACATCAGATGGACAATAGCAACAGGAGTATGTGCCAAACACAGGCAAGAAGAAACTGGCCATAATACCCACAAGCCCATCCCAACAATATACTGCTTCCAGGAAGCATTAATTCCCAAATCTCTATCAACTGGGAACCTAGCATTCAGAACACCTAAGTTTATGGGGGACACCTGAATCAAACCACCGTGCTTACCAAACACAAGGTTTGATCATTAACAGCATTAAGAAAATGCACTTCCTGTGCAAGCATGAGGGTCTGAGGACACCTAAGACCCAGTTCACATCTACAGAATGCACACTAAAATAGCTGGGTTTGGCACTAGAGAGATGGCCCAGTGGTTAAAGGTGCTTGCTTGCAAAACCTGATTGCTTAGGTTCAATTCCCTAGTACCTATATAAGGCCAAATGCACAAAGTAGCACATGCACCCAGAGTTTGTAGTGGCAAGATGCCCTGGTGTGCCCATTTCCCCTCCTCCCTCCTCTCCCTGCTTGCAATTTTTTTTTTTTTTAAAGACAGGTTTAAGGCCAGGTTAAAGTGTGGTGTCACACAACTTTAATCCCAGCACTCAGAAGGCACAGGTAGGAGGATCACCATGAGTTCAAGGCCACCCTGAGATTACATAGTGAATTTTTAGGTCAACCTGGGCTAGAATGAAACCCCACATCAAAAAAAATAGCTAGGGGGCTGGAGACGGCTTAGCGGTTAAGTGCTTATCTGTGAAGCTTGAGGACCCCAGTTCAAGGCTCAATTCCCCAGGACCCACGTTAGCCAGATACACAAGGGGGCGCACACGTCTGGGGTTCATTCGCAGTGGCTGGAGGCCCTGGCATGCCCATTTTCTCTCATCTGCCTCTCTCTCTGTCGCTCTCAACTAAATTAAAAAAAAAAAAAAATAGCTAGGTGTGGCTACACATACTTGTAACCCAAGTCCTGTAGGGAAGCAGAGACCAGGTGTTAGAGTAATTACCTTTGCATTGAGGGGACAAAATACCTGACCAAAAGCAGCTGATGGGAGATTATTTTGGCTAATAAGCCCTAGAGAAGCTCCATGTTGGCAGGAAAAAGATAGTAAAACATAGGCTGGACATCATTTCTGCCACAGCCGGTAGAAAACAGCAGCAAGAGAGTGAGCCCAGGCTGGAGAGACGGAAGCTATAGACATTTGCTTGCAGAGCTTGATGGCAGAGGTTCTATTCCTCAGTACCTACATAACAGCAGATGCACAACATTGTGACTGCACCTGGAATTCATTTGAAGTAGCAAAAGGCCCTGGCTTTTACACATTCTCTTCCCACCCCTCTCTGCTTGCAAAAAAATTAAAATGCTAAGCCGTGCATGGTGGCTTTAATCCCAGCACTTGGGAGGCAGAGGTAGGTGGATTTCTCTGAGTTCAAGACCACCCTGAGACTACATAGACTACAGCCTGGGCTAGAGAGCAAGATCCTACCTTGAAAAACCACAAGAAAATAAAAATTTTAAGTGTAAGCCCCGTTGGCAATAGCAAACTGGACTAATAAACCTCAAGGTCACAGCCCTTCAGCAAGGCTTCACTTCACAAATTACTAACAGCTAGGAACCAAGCATTCAAAACTCACTAGTTTATGGCAGCCCTCTGATTCAACTATCACGCTGGGAATCACCTGAGTGCACAAGAAAAAAAGGGGAGCTGAGCTCCAAGATCAGAAAGAGACCAGTTCAAACAAGAACAGTGGCTCTGGCCACCACTGGTGGGTTGCTGCATGAGCATATGCACAATACACACAAGCAAAAGTAGTAAGCCTGGAGCCAGGTATAGTGGTCTACAGCACTCAGGAGGATCGCTACAAGTTTGAGACCAGCCTAAGACTACGTAATGAATTCCAGGTCAGCCTGGGCTAGAGTGAGAACCTACCTCGAAAAACCAAAAACAGAAAAAGAAAAAAGAAAATAAAGGAATCAAAGAAAACATATCTCTTAAGGAGAACACAGGAAACCAACTTAATGAAATGAGGTCAATATAAGACATGAGTAAAGAAATAGAAATAATGAAAAAATACCAATCAGAAATACTAGAAATGAAAAATAGTAAGTCAAGTAGAAAACGCTATAGAAAGTTTCACCAGTAGAATGGATCAAGGAGAGGACAGAATATCTAACCTAGAAGACCAGGTGGAAGATCTAATACAAGGAGAAAGACAAACCAATAGGAAGGCATAAATGGGAATTTCAAGACATTTGGGACACTATGAAGAAATCAAACATAAGAATTCAGGGCATTCAACAGGTTCAATAGTGGCAGCTCTGTCATGGTGGAAACCAACTGCCTCTAATTGGACTGGATGCCCACTCCATGGGGGGGAACACATCCCTGATACTGAAAACTTAAAATGGGTAGTCATGATCCCTAGGGGTGTAACATCTGTTGATGTCTGGAAAAATATATATACTATGCTTATCAAACTGCCCAGTAAGCACTTCTCTTAATATTTATACCCTTATATTAATGCTACTCTCACTTTGGGTAGAGAATCTTCTCTTTTCAGATGGCAGTGACCTTGGGATGACTCAGAAGGTAGCATAGTGCTGGAAAGAAGTGACTGGAGTACTGAGTAACATCTCGATCACACCTTCCAAGGCTCAAGGTCTAATGTGGAAGAGGTGGTGGAAAGAATGTAAGAACCAAAGGAAGGGTAGTACTCCTTACAACGTGCTCCCTCCAGACATAAAATGGCCTGGATATCCATGACCTCACAGTGCCTGACACTACCTATACAAGACCATCATAAGAGGAGTAAAAAATCATGACATCAAAATAAAAGAGAGACTGATTGAGATGGGGAGGGGATATAATGGAGAATGGAATTTCAAAGGGGAAGGTGAGGGGAGGGAGAGTATTACCATGGGATATTTTTTATAATCACGGAAAATGTTAATAAGAATTGAGAAAAAAATAAGAATCCAGGGCATATAGGGAAGTCCCTATTGTCCCCAAAATATTACATGCCATTGCCAACGCCCTTGTTTTCCCACCAGGAATAGGTGGTAAGACCCTATTGCTGAAGACTCCACATACTTGGGCTGCAAGACCACTGAGAAATCCTGCTGGAACTGAGCTGATAACCTCCTCCATGTAAACCAGCTGACAGAAAGCTGGAAAAAGCCATTCTGCATGCAGTTCAATGGCAGAGAGAGAAATCACCAGTGAAGATACTCAACAATGGACATTGCAAGCCTTAAAATTGGCCAGCCAAGACAAATGAGCCAATGGTGCAATAGTGGCACATCTATTATGGGGGAAACCAACTGCCCTCTAATTGGACTGGAGGCCTGCTCCATGGGAGGGAATACATCCCTAACACTGAAAACCTACAACAAGGTATTCATGAGTCCTAGTGGTGTAACATCTGCTGCTGTCTGGCTAAAAGTATATACTATGCTTACCAAACTGTCCAGTAAGCACTTCTCTTAATGTTAATACCCATATATTAATGCTACTCTCACTTTTGATAGAGAACCTTCTCTTTTTAGATGGCAGTGACCTTGGGATGACTCAGAAGGAACCATGGTGCTGGAAAGAAGTGACAGAGGAGTGCTCAGTACTGCAATATCTCTATCATACCTTCCAAGGCTCAGGGTCCATTGTGGAAGAGGTGGCAGAAAGAATGTAAGAGCCAAAGTAAGGGTAGGACTCCTTACAACGTGCTCCTCCAGACACAAAATGGCCTGGATATCCATGACCTCACAGTGCCTGACACTACCTACATAAGACCATCATAATAGGAGGAAAAGATCATGACATCAAAATAAAAGAGAAACTGATTGAGAGGGGGAGGGGATATGATAGAGAGTGGAGTTTCAAAGGAGAAAGTGGAGGGAGGGAGGGCATTAACATGGGATATTGTTTACAATCATGGAAGTTGTTAATTAAAAAAAAAATTTCAGGGCATAGTAGAAGGAGGAGAATTTCATTCCAAAGGCACAGCAGGTATTTTCAACAAAATCTTAGAAGAAAATTTCCCACACATAGGGCAATTGAGTCCAATACAGATACAGGAAGCCTTTAGAATGCCAAACAGACAAAATCAGGAAAGAATCTCTCATGGTCATATTATAATTAAAATACTAAACATTCAAACCAAAGAAAATATATTGAACACAGTTAGAAAAATCAAGTCACATATAAAGACAAACCCATCAGGATCACAGCAGATTACTCAACACAAACTTTAAAAGGCAGAAGGGCTTGGAATGATGTATTCCAAGTTCTGAAAGATAACAACTGTCAACAAAGATTACTTTGTCCAGCAAAGCTATCTATTCAAATAGACAGAGAAATAAGGACATTCCACAACAAAAGCAGGCTAAAGGAATATATGACCACTAAACCAGCTCTACAGAAAATACTTGAAAGGGGCTGGAGAGATGGCTTAGCCGTTAAGGCACTTGCCTATACAGCCAAAGGACCAAGGTTCAACAACTCATGACCCACATAAGCCAGATGCACAAGGTGGCATATGCATCTTGAGTTCATTTGCAGTGGCTGGAGGCCCTGGAGCACCCATTCTCTCTCTCTCTCTTTCTCTCAAATAAATAAATAAAAATAAAATATTTTGCCAGGTGTGGTGGTGCATGCCTTTAATCCCAGCACTCAGGAGGCAGAGATAGGAGAATCATCATGAGTTTGAAGCCACCCTGAGACTACATAGTTAGTTCTATTGTGTGTGTGTATGTGTGTGTGTGTGTGTGTATAATTCCATAGTTAATATACATATATGCAAATAGATAGATAGATAGATAGATAGATAGATAGATAGATAGATAGAAAATACTTGAAAGGATCCTCCATGCTGTAGAGAAAGAAAAGCACACACATAAGGAACCAGGAAAAAAATAAACCACACTCAAATACTAGTTAATACAAGAGAGCAAAAGTAAAACTGGAGGAACTATAAAATAAGAATGGCAAGAATAAACTCTTTTTTTTTAAACATTTTTATTTTATTATTTATTTAAGAGTAGCAGAGAGAGAGAAAGAGGCAGATATATAGAGAGAGGATGGGCATGCCAGGGCTTCCAGCCACTGCAAACCAACTGGAGGCACATGCATCCCCTTGTACATCTGGCTAATGTGGGTCCTGGGGAATCGAGCCTCAAACCAGGGTCCTTATGCTTCACAGGCAAGCGCTTAACTGCTAAGCCACCTCTGCGGCCCCAAGAATAAACTCTTAATATCAATGGCTTCAATGTCCCAACCAAAAGACACAGGTTTACAAACTGAGTTAAAAAGCAGGATACCTGGGCTGGAGAGATGGCTTAGTAACTAAAGGCACTTGCCTGCAAAGCCAAAAGAGCCCAGGTTCGATTCCCCAGGACCCATGTAAACCAGATGTATAAGGTGATGCGTGTGTCTGGAGTATGTTTGCAGCAGCTGAAGGCACTCTCTCTATCTGCCTCTTTCTCTGAAGCCCTGGCACTCTCTCTATCTGCTTCTTTCTCTCTCTTTCTCAAATAAATAAATAAATACTTTTAAAACCCAAAACTATTTTTAAAAATAAAGTAGGATTCTTCTATTTGTTGCCTCCAAGAAACCCACCTATCCATAAAAGATGGACAGTACCTTAGGGTGAAAGGTTGAAAAATGGTGTTTCAAGCAAATAGGCATAGAAAACAAGCAGATATTGCTATCCTAATATCTGACAGAGTAGACTTCAAACCAACATTAGTAAAGATAAAGGTCATCTTAGTACTGATTAAAGGAACACTCCAACAGAGGAGAAACTGGAGCAGACCCACAAGTACATGGAGGAGAATTCACAAAGCTCATTTAAGAGAAAAAGGCTTAGCTAGGCGTGGTGGTGTGTGCCTTTAATCCCAGCAATTGGGAAGCAGAGGTAGTAGTTTCACCATAAGTTCGAGGCCACCCTGATACTATATAGTGAATCCAGGTCAGCCTGAGCTAGAGTGAAACCCTACAGTGAAAAAAACAAAAACAAAAAAATAAAAGCTAGCTTTGGGGACTGGAGAGATGGTTTAGCAAGTAAGGCACTTGTCTGTGAAGTCTAAGGACCCAGGTTTGATTCCCCAGTACCCACGTAAACCAGATGCACAAGGTAGCACATGCGTCTGGAGTTACTTTGCAGTGGCTGTAGGCCCTGGCATGCCCATACCACCACTACCACCACCTCTACCACCACCACCACCCCCCACCCCTGCTCTCTCTGCCTCTCTCTCTCTCTCTCTCTCTCTCTCAAATAAATAAATTTTTTAATCCATTTTTATAAGCTGGGTGTGGTGGCACATGCCTTTAATTCCAGAACTTTGGAAGCAGAAGTAGGAGGATCACTGTGAGTTAGAGGCCACCCTGAAACAACATAGTGAAATCTAGGTCAGCCTGAGCTAGAGTGAGATCCTACCTCAAAAAAAAAAAAAAAAAAATCCATTTTTATGATTGGACTTCTATGTGAGTAGGAATAAAACTTGGTACAGGCCAGTAAGCTAGAAAGGAGATAAAAAGGCAGTAGAAGGGGAGGGGGGTACTTAACAGGATGATATTGTATATATATGTAGAAGAACAGATTAATGGGGGTGAAAAGGCCTAAGTGAGGTCAGGGAAGAGAATGAGTAAAGGAAAGGTGGAGGGAGGGCTAATCTAATCTAATCCATTCTCCATCATATCCCCTCCTCTTCTCAATCAGTGTCTCTTTTACTTTAATGTCATGATCTTTTCCTCCTATTATAATGGTCTTGTGTAGGTAGTGTCAGATACTGTGAGGTCATGGATATCCAGGCTATTTTGTGTTGGCGGGAGAGGGAGCACGTTGTAGGAGTCCTAACCTTCCTTTTGCTCTTACATTCTTTCTACCACCTCTTCTGCAATAGAACCTGAGCCTTTAATCCATTTTTATAAGCTGGGTGTGGTAGCACACACCTTTAATTCCAGCACTCAGGAAGCAGAAGTAGGAGGATCAAAATCTAAGAGGATATAAATAAGTCATAAGGAAGCCTACTTTTTTGGACAATGGAACACTCAGAAGCCATAGATTGTTACTAGAAAATTTTCAGTGCCAGAGATGGTAACTTCCAGTGAGTTGTTGGCCAGGGAGGTCCCTGATAACCCAAAACATTGCAGGCCATTGCCAAGGTCTCTGGTTTCCTACCAGGAATAGATGGTAAGACCCTATTGTTGAAGACTCCACATACTTGGACTGCAAGGCCACTGAAAAATCCTGCTGCAGGTGAGCTGAAAACCTCCTCCATGTAGACCAGCTGAGAGAAAGCTGAAAAAAGCCATTCTGCATGCAGTTCAATGGGAGAGAGAGAAATCGCCAGTGAAGTTGCTCAATAGTGGACACTGCAAGCCTTAAAATTGGCCACCCAGGCCAAATGAGCCAATGGGTGCAATAGTGGCATGTCTGTCATGGTGAAAACCAGCTGTCCACTAACTGAACTGGAGGCCCACTCCATGGGAGGGAATACATCACTGATACTGAAAACTTGAAACAGGAGTAGTCATGAGCCCTAGGGGTGTAATGTCTATGCTGTCTGGCAATATATATATATATATATATATATATATATATATATATATATATATATATATATATATATATATATATATATATATATCTCACTTCTCTTAATGTTCATACCCTTATATGAATGCTACTCTCACTTTTGATAGAGAACCTTCTCTTTTCAGATGGCAGTGACCTTGGGATGACTCAGAAGGCATCATGGTGCTGGAAAGAAGTGACAGAGGAGTGCTCGGTACTGCAATATCTCTACCACACCTTCCACGGCTCAGGGTCCATTGCAGAAGAGGTGGTAGAAAGAATGTAAGAGCCAAAGGAAGGTTAGGACTCCTACAACATGCTCCCCTCCCACCCGCCAACACAAAATAGCCTGGATATCCATGTCCTCACAGTACCTGACACTACCTACACAAGACCATTATAATAGGAGGAAAAGATCATGACATTAAAGTAAAAGAGAGACTAATTGAGGAGGGGATATGATGGAGAATGGAGTTTCAAAGGGGAAAGTGGGGGAAGGGAGGGCATTACCATGGGAGGTTTTTTTTTGTTTGTTTGTTTGTTTGTTTTTTGAGGTAGGGTCTCACTCTGTTCAAGGCTGATCTGGAATTAGCTATGCAGTCTCAGGGAGGCCTCAAACTCAGTGGTGATCCTCCTACCTCTGCCTCCCGAGTACTGGGATTAAAGGCATGCACCACAATGCCCAGTTGGGATTTTTTTTTAATCATGGAAATTGCTAATAAATTTTTTTTTTTTTGAAAAGAAAAAAAAATTGCCAGCCAGGCCAAATGAGCCACAGGTGCAATAGTGGCATGTCTGTTATAGGGGGAACCAGCCATGCTCTAATTTGGCTTAAAACCCACCCCACGGGAAGGAATACATCCCTGATACTGAAAACCTACAACAGGGGTAGTCATGAGCCCTAGGGGGGTAACGTCTGCTGCTGCCTGGCTAAATGTATATACTATACTTACTATACTTACCAAACTTCCCAGTAAGCACTTCTCTTCATATTCATACCCATATATTAATGCTACTCTCACTTTTGGTTAGAGAAGCTTCTAAGGGCAGTGACCTTGGGATGACTCAGAAGGCTTCATGGTGCTGAAAAGAAATGACAGAGGAGTGCTCAGCACTGCAATATCTCTATCACACCTTCCAAAACTCAGCGTCCATTGTGGAAGAGGTGGCAGAAAGAAGGTAAGAGCCAAAGGAAGGGTAGGACTCCTTACAACGTGCTCCTCCAGACACAAAAAGCCTAGATATCCATGACCTCACAGTGCCAGACACTACCTACACAAGACCATCATAATAGGAGGCAAAGATCATTACATCAAAAATAAAAGAGACTAAGAGGGGGAGGGCATATGATGGAGAATGGAGTTTCAAAGGGGAAAGTCGGGGGAAGGAGGGAACTACCATGGGCTATTGTTTACAATTATGGAAGTTGTCAATAAAAAAAAAATCAGGTCTGGAGAGATGGCTTGCATGTGAAGCCTGTGGATCCAGGTTTGATTCTCCAGGTCCCAAGTAAGGCAGATACACAAGGTGGCACATGTGTCTTGAGTTTGTTTGCAGTGGCTGGAGGCCTTGGTACACGCATTCATTTTCTCTCTTTCCCTAATAAATAAATAAAATTTAAAAATTAAAAATCCTTTTTTATAAAGCTATCTTTCTCCTCTCCTCCTTCATTACTGCTCATTTCTCCTTTTATTTATTTATTTTATTTTATTTTTTTATTTTTTAAATTTTTTTAATATGACTTTTTTTTTGTTTGTTTGTTTTTGTTTTTGTTTTTCAAACTAGGGTCTCACCCTAGCCCAGGCTGACCTGAATTCACCATGTTGTCTCAGGGTGGCATCAAACTCACAGTTATCCACCTACCTCTGCCTCCTGAGTGCTGTGATTAAAGGGATGTGTGCCACCACACCTGGCCATTTGTGATTTTTGTGGGGGTTTTTTGTCTTGTTTTGTTTTGTTTTTTTTCAAGGCAAGGTTTCACTATAGCCCACCCAAGCTGACCTGGGACTCACTCTGTAGTCCCAGGCTGACCTTGAGCTCATAGCAGTTCTACCTCTACTGGGATTAAAGGCATGTACCACCTCACCAGCCTATTTCTGCCTCAGAAAGTTGAGAACCTGGCTGATAGTTTTTAAGGCCTTGAAAAATATTGATATGGTAGGTATTCATGAATTTAGAGAACAGTGTGTTTGCCCATTACCAAAAAGCAATAAAAAAAAATAATCATGCTGGAAGGCACTTGTCTGCAAAGGCAAAGGACCCTGGTTTGATTCCCCAGGACCCATGTAAGCCAGATGCACAAGAGGGCGCATGCATCTTGAGTTCATTTGCAGTGGCTAGAGGCCCTTGAGCACCCATTCTCTCTCCTTCCCTCTCTCCCTCCCTCCCTCCCCCCCCCTCTATCTTTCTGCCTCTTTCTCTTCTCAAACAAATAATTTTTTTTAATCAGCCAGACTGACCTAAATAAATAATAAAATAAAAAAGGCAGCTTCAGGGTCAGTGAGAGATTTCTTCTCATGGAAATAAAGCAGAAGCACAGCAGACACCTGATGTTCTCTGACATGTGTGGATGGGCCATGCACTGACACACATGCATACAACATATCACATCCGAAAGAACACATTCTTCATACACACATCAAACAAATTTCATTTTTATTTTTTTAAATATTTATTTATTTTTAAATTTTTTAATTAATTTTTTATTAATTAGTTTTGTACTCAGTGAATACAGTCAAGTTGGTACCACTGTTAGGCTCATCCATGTCCTACCATTATTCGTTTATTTTTATGAGAGACAGAAAGATAGAGAATGGGCACACGAGGGCCTCCAGCCACTAATGAACTCCAGCTGCACCTTCTGCAGCTAGCTAACATAGGTACGAGGGAATCGAAGATGGGACCTTAGGCTTCACAGGCAACCCTCTTAAACACTAAGCCATCTCTCTAGCCCCTCTGCCCCAAACAATAAATAAAATTTTTAAAAAATCAGCATCAAAACTGACAACAAAATAAGGATCTGAAGCTGTGATGTTCTCTACCTCAGCTTCATGTTGCCCATAAAGAACAAAGCCAGGTCAGGCGTGGTGGCACTGCCTTTCATGGCAGCACTCGGGTGGCAGAGATAGGAGGATTGCCGTGAGTTCAAGGCCACCCTGAAACTACATAGTGAATTCCAGGTCAGCCTGGGCTAGTGAGACCCTACCTCAAACAAAAACAAAAACAAACAAACAAAAGAACAAAGCCAGTTCCTAAGTTAACCAAAGGTGCCATTTTAAAGATGGAAACTGAAGCAGGAAAGTATTTAATTGGAGAGTATATTCAGGCAATTCTTTCTGCCTCAGAGGTGCTAATATTGAAATTAGGAGGGAAAAAAAGACACTTTCTTTTCCAATCTTGAAATTATAAATACCAGTTTGTCCATTCAAGCCACTGGCTGAAGCACTGTGGGAAGGACGGAAGGTTTCGCAGGGATGGGAGAGCCTGTTATTAAGGTGGAAAACTCTTGGAACCTGTTTTATCAACTTTAATTCTGAAACTTAGTGGCATAAGTTTCATTGAGTCAATTCAAGGGTTGAAGACTTCAAAAGTCTTCAGAAGACAATTAACTTCCATTTGGGGTAGGATTCACTTGAAAACACAAAATAAAATCTTCAGATTAATTGATCCCCACAATGCTCTGTCTAGACTCATGAGACCCACCAGCTCTCGATATCATCTAGACCTGCATCAGAGCTACACTATCCAATCATTTTAGGCATGCGTTAGATGTCTAAAATGTTTGTTTAAATGTAAACTTCTTGCCATATTGTCAGTTTTTGTCTTAGTAAAGCTACAGATTTATATAAAAACAAAATAGAGATCTGAACTCTCACCCACATGATTGGTTTTCTGAAAGCACCAAGGGAGAGGCCTGTGGTTTGATGAGTCTTGAGGTCACACAGCCAAGCTGCCTTGCAGACTTAGGCACTGCTGAGGTGCATCTGCGATAGAGACCATAGCAACGCAAGACCTCAGAAGGCCCTTGTGAAGGTGGACAAACTCCGTGACCCCAGCAGACAGTGGAATAGAGTGGCTGTAGTCTTCTTGCTGCTGCTGTGGATTTGGGTGGCTTTGAAATTTTTTAATTTTTAAAATATTTTTATTTATTTATTTATTTATGTGAGAGAGAAAAAGGGAGAGGGAGAGAGAGAGGGAGGGAAAGGAAGAGGGAGAGAATGGGTGCCCTAGGGCTTCCAGCCACTGCAAACGAACTCCAGATGTGTGCACCCCCTTTGTGCATCTGGCTTACGTGGGTCCTGGAGAATTGAACCGGGATCCTTTGGCTTTGCAGGCAAATGCCCTAATTGCTAAGCCATCTCTCCAGCCCGTCCTTGAATTTTTTTCTAAATTTTTTTAATTAATTATTTATTTATTTGAGAGAGACAGACACAGAGAGAAAGACAGATAGAGGGAGAGAGAGAGAGAATGGGCGCGCCAGGGCTTCCAGCCTCTGCAAATGAACTCCAGACACGTGCGCCCCCTTGTGCATCTGGCTAATGTGGGACCTGGGGAACCGAGCCTCGAACCGGGGTCCTTAGGCTTCACAGGCAAGTGCTTAACCACTAAGCCATCTCTCCAGCCCCGTCCTTGAATTTTTTGAGGCAGGGTCTCACTCTAGCTCAGGCTGACCTAGAACTCACTCTGTAATCCTAGGCTAGCCTCGAAAGCACAGTGATCCTTTTACCTCTGCCTCCCAAGTGCTGGGATGAAAGGCATGCACCACCACACCCAGCTTAGTCTTTAAATATATATATATACTTCTTTGAGAGAGAGAGAGAGTGGGCACACCAGGCACTCTAGCCATTGCAAATGAACTCCAGATGGATGTGCCACCTTGTATATCTGGTCTATGTGGATACTGGGAAATTGAACCTGGGTCCTTAGGCTTTGCAGGCAAGCACCTTAACTGATGAGCCATCTCTCCAGCCCATTAGTCTTTTTATTGTTGTTGTTTTGCCTGTGTGTATTTGAGTACACATGTACCTGTGTGGGCATGTATATGGAGGCCAGAGGTTCACGTGGGGTATCTTCCTATATTGTGTTTCCCATTCACTGAAGCAGGGTCTCTCACTTGAACCTAGACCTCACTGACTTGGCTAGTCTATCTTGGGAGATTGCCACAGGAGTCCTATCTCTGCCTACTAACCACTGGGACTATAGGTAGGTCACCACACCTACTCAGCTTTTACATGGGTTCTCAGGATCCAATTTCAGGTCCTCAAGCTGCACTTTACCTCCTGCTCCAGGCCAGAGGCTGCCCAATTTATACCACACTATGTGACTTAGGATGATTTGATCATATACAATAACCTTTTTGTTTTGGTTTTTCAAGGTAGGGTTTCACTCTAGCTCAGGCTGACCTGAAATTTAGTATGTAGTCTCAGGGTGGCCTCACACTCACAGTGGTCCTCCTACCCCTGCCTCCTGAGTGCTGGGATTAAAGGCGTGCGCCACCACGCTCAACACCCTTTCTTATTTGTGGTTTAACTTCCCATGGTTTCAGTCTGCATTCCAGAAATATTAAATGCATGAATGTGGTGGCCCGTGCACTCCTTCAATCCCAGCAGTGGGGAAGCAGATGTAGGAGGACCCTACTCAGTCCAGGAAGCTGAGGCCTCAGGGGCAGCAATCTGGTGCTGCAGGCCTGCAGGGCTTCTGGGCAGTCCGCGCTGGACAGCTGGTGAAGCTGATGCCAAGGTCTGTGAAGGATGGCATCAACAGGGTGGCTACACTTACTGGCAAGCAGCAAGGACGGCCAGGCAAATGGCACTCTCCCTGCAAACTCCTTACATGTAGGCTGCCACCAGAAGGGCTGCCTGACATATCCCTCCCTCCCTCAGTTAGTCCTTCCTAGCAATGTAATCACAGATCTGCCCAAGTGCTGTTTTTGTTTTTTAAATTTTTTATTTATTCGAGAGAGCGAGAGAGAGAAGCAGAGAGAAAGCGGGGAGGCAGGTAGAAAGAGAATGGGCGCACCAGGGCCTCCAGCTGCTGCAAATGAACTCAAAACACATGTGCCATGTTGTGCATGTAGCTTACATGGGTCCCAGGGAATCAAACCTGGGTTCTTTGGCTTTGCAGGCAAGCCATCTTAACAGCTAAGCCATCTCTCCAGCCCCAAATATATTTTATTTATTTGAGAGAGAGAAAGAGACAGAGAGGGAGAGAATGGGCATGTCATGGCCTCCGGCCACTGCAAACAAACTCCAGATGCTTGTGCCCCACATGTTCATCGGGCTTACGTGGGACCTGGAGAGTCAAACAGGGATCCTTTGGCTTTACAGGCAAACGCCTTAACAGCTAAGCCATCTCTCCAGCTCCCAAGTTCTGTGTCTTGACAATAGAAATTAACCAGCTCACTTTGTTAATTTCACTCATACTTCAGATCTCAGTTCAAATATGAAGCCCTTTAGGTAGCCTGTTCTTCCTGCAGAGCTCCAACGTAGGTCACTTCAGTAAACTCTAATAATATCTGCACTTCCTCATCAAAGTGTTTATCACAGTGGTAATTGCGAGAGTAATTGGCCAATTAGTTGCCTAATGTTATTCTACCCAGCAGAATATAATCCTTAGGACAGAGGTTGTCTATTGCTTTTGTTTAGTAATGCCTCCCCCACTGCAGCACCAGAGCTTTTTTCAATCAATATTTGTTCAGTGCTTACATGAAGAAATGATCTTCCAAGACAAATGCTTTGAATTCTACAAGACACATGCAATGCTTTCTTAAGCATGACTTGAGCAGGCACTCAGAAATAATAGCTAACATCTGTCAAGCATTTAATAACCACATGCTAATTACTTACAAGGGTCTCAATGTGACCACAGAGCCCAAAGGGCAAATTCTACCATGACCTTGATTTATTAGTGAGGCAACCAAGCTGCCAGACAGGTGAGGAAATTTGCCTGCAGACTCAGCTATTAATGCTGCTGGTATTCGTGAACTGAGCTGGCTGTTTACAGAGTTTGTGGGCTTAACTACTTGCTCTTGCCTCACACCTGGCAAATGTAGGGGTTGCCACTTGAATCAAGCAAGAGAGGAGTGCTAGCCTAGTTTATAAAAGATAATCTGTGGCAGGCACCCACATAAAATGCCAGGCATTGGGCTGGAGATATGGCTTGATGGTTAAAGTGCTTGCCTGTGAAGCCTAAGGACCCATGTTCTACTCTCCAGATCCCATGTAAGCCAGAGGCATAAAGGTGAGGCAAGCACAAGGTTGCACATGTCCACTAGATGACACAGGCATCTGGAGTTTGATTGTAGTGGCTGCAGCCCTGGCACACCAATTCTTTCTCTCTTTCTTCGTTTCTCTCTTTACTCTCTAAAATAAAATTTAAAATCTTAAAAAAAAAAAAAAAAAGCCAGACAGTATCTGGAGAGATGGCTCAGTGGTTAAGGTGCTTGCCTACAAAGCCTAATGGCCCAGATTCCATTCCCCAATATGCCACATCAAGCCAAATGCACAAAGTGGCTAATGCATCTGGAGTTTGTTTGCAATGGCTAAAGGTCCTGGTGCATCTATTCTTCCCACACACACACCCCATTCTCTCTGTGCATGCAAATAAGTAAATAAAAATATAAGTAAATAAAAAATATATATATATGTAAATAAAAATAAAGTAAGTCTTGCCAGGTGTGGTGGTGCACACCTTTAATCTCAGCACTTGGGAGGCAGAGGTAAGAGGATTGTAAATTCAAGACCACCCTGAATCTACATAGTGAATTCCAGCCTGGGTTAGAGCAAGACCCTACCTCAAAAAAAAAAAGGAAAAAAACCGGCAAGCATGGCAGGTGCTGTCTTTAATCCCATCACCGAGGCAGAGGTTGGAGGATCACTGTGAGTGCAAGGTCAGCCTGAGACTACATAGTGAATTCCAGGTCAAATTCTAGGCAAATATTCATTCTTTCTCTCCTTTATCATGTTATAAGCATTCATAACCCTTAAATAGTAACTCAACTGTTACTGGCTTAAATTGATTTTTTTGTTGTTGTTTTGATATTTTGAGGTAGCATCTCGCTCTAGCCCAGGCTGACCCAGAATTCACTATGTAGTCTGAGGGTGGACTTAAACTCACGGCGATCCTCCTAACTCTGCCTCCTCAGTGCTAGGATTAAAGGTATGCACCACCATGCCCAGACAGCTTTCTTTTGTTAAAAAAATATTTTATTTATTTATTTATTTATTTGGTTTTTCAAGGTAGAGTCTCACTCTAGTCCAGGCTGATCTAGAATACACTAGGTATTCTCAGGGTGGCCCCCAACTCATGGTAATCCTCCTACCTCTGCCTCCCAAGTGCTGGGATTAAAAGTGTGCACCACCATGCCCAGCTAAAAAATATTTATTTACTTATTCAAGAGAAAGGGAGAATGAGAACTGGTATGCTAGGGCCTTCTGCCTAAACTCCAACCCATGGGCCACTTTGTGCATCTGGGGAATCCAACCCAGGCCATCAGGCTTTGCAACACAAGCACCTTTTTCACCGCTGAACCGTCACTCCAGCCCCCAATTTACTTACTTACTTTCTTTCTTTCTTTCTCTCTCTCTCTCTCTCTTCCTTTCTTTTCCAGGTAGGGGCTCGCTCTAGTCCAGGCTGACCTGGAATTCACTATGTAGTCTCAGGGTGTCCTCAAATTTATGGCAATCCTTCTACCCCTGCCTCCTGAGTACTGGGATTAAAGGCATGCACAACCTCGCCCACCTTTTATTTATTTATTTTTTTAATTTTTTGAGGTAGGGTCTCACTCTAGTCTAGGCTGGCCTGAAATTCACTCTGTAGTCTCAGGGTGGCCTAGAACTCACGACAATCCTCCTACCTCTGCCTCCCAAATGCTGGAATTAAAGGCGTGTACCACCAATGCCCAGCTACTTTCTTTTCTTTTTCTTTTTAGTTTTATGTTTTCATATTTTACTCATTTATTTGAGAGAGAAAGCGACAAAGAGAGAGAGAGAGAGAGACTGGGCATACCAGGGCCTCTAGCCACTGTAAACAAACTCCAGACGCATGTACCACCTTGTGCATCTGGCTTTATGTGGGTCCTGGGGAACCAAAATCAGGTCCTCAGGATTTGCAGACAAGTGCCTTAACCATTGAGCCATCTCTCAACTTATTTTCTTTACACCTCTTTTTCACTAAAAAGCAACAACAACAACAAAATAAATAGAAGGGGATAAAGAGATGCCTCAGTAGGTAAGCACTTGCTATGCAAACCTGAGCACCTGAGTTTACATCCCCAGAACTTACAAAAATAGAAAGCTGGCTACGTGTGGGTGCCTGTAATCCTGCTGTGCCTGTGACAAGATGGGACCTGGAGAATCCCCTGGAAGTTCACAGACCAGCTACAACACAGTGGCAAAGAGCAAGAGAACCTGCCTCAAACAAGGTGGAAGACAAGATGGGGCTGGCCTCCTATCTCCACGAGTGTCTGTGGTCCTGCTCACCTGACTTCACAGAGAACAGAGCTTTATTTTTTATTCATTTAATTTTATTTTTGTTTTTTTGAGGCAGGGTTTCACTCTAGCCCAGGCTGACCTGAAATTCACTGTGTAGTCTCAGGGTGACCTCCAATTCATTGCAATCTCCCTACCTCTGCTTCCCGAGTACTGAGATTAAAGGCATGCTCCACCATCCCTGGATATTTTTTATTTATTTATTTATTTGTTTATTTATTTATTTATTTATTTATTTTAGTCTTTTGAGGTAGGGTCTCACTCTAGCCCAGGCTGACCTGGAGTTCACTATGTAGTCTTAGGGTGGCCTTGAACTGACGGTGATCCTCCTACCTCTGCCTCCCGAATGCTGGGATTAAAGGTGTGTGCCACCACACCCAGCTAGAACAGAGAATTTTAAAAAATAATACCAGGGCTGTGCAAGGTGGCGCACACTTTTAATCCCAGCATTCAGGAGGCTGAGGTAGGATCACTGTGAGTTTGAGGCCAGCCTGAGACTAATTCCAAGTCAGCCTGGGCTAGAGCAAAACCCTACCTCGAAAAAACCAACAAAATAATAATAATAAATAATATAGTAGTCATTCGTGTCAATGGCAATTGGAGCTAGAGACACAGCTCCACAGAAATGCCTGAGTTCTTTGTTTGTTTCTTCCAGGTAGGATTTTATGCCAGCCTAGGCTGACCGGGAATTCAGGGAATTCCACTTTTGTAATCTCAGGGTGACCTTGAATTCATTGTGATCTGTCTCCCCAGTGCCGGGATTAAAGGTGTGCACCGCCATACCTGACTCAACTGAGTTCTTTTCAGAGACCCCCTAGTCAGGTGAAAATGTGACTCTGGATGAGCCACTATGAAGCATAGTTTGAGTTTACTAAGAGATTTTAAACAGATCTAAGCATGGTGGTTAACACAAAGAAAGGCACTCAGGGGCAGGATAAAACACACCCAAATGTGGCTGTTGATTCCTCAAAACAGGGTCACACTTCGTTTATAGCCATATATACTATTTTGGTGGCTTCTAAAATTACATCTCAGGGCTAGAGAGATGACTTAGCGGTTAAGTGCTTGCCTGTGAAGCCTAAGGACCCCGGTTCGAGGCTCGGTTCCCCAGGTCCCACGTTAGCCAGATGCACAAGGGGGCACACGCGTCTGGAGTTCGTTTGCAGAGGCTAGAAGCCCTGGCGCGCCCATTCTCTCTCTCTCCCTCTATCTGTCTTTCTCTCTGTGTCTGTCACTCTTAAATAAATAATTAAAAAAAAAAAAGAAGTTAAAAAAAAAAGTTTAAAATTACATCTCAAAGGGCTGCTAGAAAACTTACATGAGATCATAGAGTGATTTCTGAAGTACATTGGATAAGATTACAGCAGATAAGGGAAAACCCTAGCCTCAAGGGTTGCATGGGAAGTTAAGATGTTTTCACTGTTAAAATATATATGTACATCACAATCTTATATGTGTGATTGCCAAGAAATTGCAGACTTATACCTGGTAAAGGAATAAGACCATGTTCCCTTAATTTTCTGTTTTTTAAAGCTGGTCCATGAACTTCCAGGGAATTATTCTTTTTTTCTTTTTCTCTCTCTCTCTTTCTAGGAAGACTCACACTCTTAGCACAGGATGACCTAGAGAAGTCACTCTGTAACCCAGGTTGGCCTTGAACTCAATATCCTCCTGTTTCGGCCTAACAAACTGCTAAACTTATAGGCCTATGCCTTGAGACCTATTTTGCTCTCTTTTTTTTTAAATTTTTTTAAATTTTTTATTTATTTATTTGAGAGCGACACAGAGAGAAAGACAGATAGAGGGAGAGAGAGAGGATGGGCGTACCAGGGCTTCTAGCCTCTGCAAACGAACTCCAGACGCGTGCGCCCCCTTGTGCATCTGGCTAACGTGGGACCTGGGGAACCGAGCCTCGAACCGGGGTCCTTAGGCTTCACAGGCAAGCGCTTAACCAGCCCAGAAGTCAAATTATTGTTATTTGCAGATATATAAGTGACCTAAAGAATATCAGAAACTGTCCATTTCTTTCAAATTGGAAGGAAGTCAAACCAAAAAGGTCTTGTGTTCTCAGAAAATTTGTCTTTTTGTAGAACGAGCACACAATTGTACAAATACTCTTTTGGGGGTGGAACCTTACTGGAAGGTGGAAGGTTTTTTTTTTTTTTTTGGTTTTTCGAGGTAGGGTTTCACTCTAGTTCAGGCTGACCTGGAATTCACTATGTAGTCACAGAGTGGCCTCGAACTCATGGCGATCCTGAGTGCTGGGATTAAAGGCATGCACTACGACGCCTGGCTAATTATTTTTATTTTTTATTTATTTATTAGAGAGAGCGATGGGAACACCAGGGCTCCAGCCACTGCATATGAGCTCCAGATGCACCACCTTGTGCATCTGATTTACATGGGATCTGGAGAATTGAGTCTGGATTCTTATGCTTCCCAGGCAAGCACCTTAACCACTAAGCCATCCCTCCAGCCCTGAGGTTTTTTTTATTATTTTGTTTATTTTTAATTTATTTATTTGAGAGCAAGAGAGAGAGAAAGAGGCAGAAAGAGAGAGAGAGAGAGAGAGACAGAGAGAGAGAGAGAGACAGAGAGAGAAGCTTGGCGTGGTGGCTCATGCCTTTAATACCAGACTCGGGAGGCACAGGTAGGAGGATCACTGTGAGTTCGAGGCCACCCTGATACTACATAGTGAATTCCAGGTCAAAGTGAGCTAGAGTGAGACCCTACCTTGAAAACCAAAAAAACAAAAAAAAAAAAAAAAAAAAAAGAGAGAGAGAGAGAGAGAGAGAATGGGCGCGCCACGGCCTCCAGCCACTGCAAAAGAACTCCAGACACATGCATCCCCTTGTGCATCTAGCTAACGTGGGTCCTGGGGAATCAAGCCTCTAACCAGGGTCCTTAGGCTTCACAAGCAAGCACTTAACCCCTATGCCATCTCTCCAGCCCCCGAGGGTTTTTTTTAATATAATTTTTTAAAATTTATTTGAGAGAAAGAGGGAGAGAGTGCAAGGACTCCAAATTCCCGAATGAATTGGTTTTTGTGGGTCAGTCACCACCACCAGAGTAGCTCTTGTAGAGAAGAAATTATTAGAATAAATTAATAAAGAAGTAACCTCAGGGGCTGGAGAGATGGCTTAGCGGTTAAGCGCTTGCCTGGGAAGCCTAAGGACCCCAGTTCGAGGCTCGGTTCCCCAGGTCCCACGTTAGCCAGATGCACAAGGGGGCGCACGCGTCTGGAGTTCGTTTGCAGTGGCTGGAAGCCCTGGCGCGCCCATCCTCTCTCTCTCCCTCTATCTGTCTTTCTCCCTGTGTCTGTCACTCAAATAAATAAATAAAAAAAATGAACAACAAAAAGTTATTTAAAAAAAAAAAAATAAGTAACCTCAGTGGGAATGAGGTGATTCATCCATGAAGACCAACTCAAAGAAATTAATTCTACATAAGATTAAATTTAATAAACCATGAAGTTCTATCAGAAAAATGTTGCATAAGCCACCCTGAGACTACATACTGAATTTCAGGTCAACCTGGGCTAGGATGAGAACTTGCTTCAACCCTCCCACCCACAAAAATCATACTGAGGGCTGAATAGATGGCTTAGCTTGCCTGAAAAGCCTACGGACCCAGGATTGTTTCCCCAGGTCCCACATAAACTAGATGCACAGGGTGGCACGTGCATCTGGAGTTCATTTGCAGTGACTGGCACACCCATTCTATGTCTATGTGCCTCCTTCTCTCTCTCCAATAAATAAATAGATAAATATTTTTTTAAAAAAGCATATTGATCGGGAGGCAGAGGTTGGAGGATCGCCGTGAGTTCAAGGCCACCCTGAGACTACAGAGTTAATTCCAGGTCAGCCTGGACCAGAGTGAGACCCTACCTCGAAAAACCAAAAAAAAAGCATATTGAGGCCAGGCATGATGGTGCACGTCTTTAATCCCAGCACTTGGGAGGCAGAGGTAAGAGGATCACTGTGATTTCAAGGCCACCCTGAGACTACATAGTGAGTTCCAGGTCAGCCTAAGCTAGAGTGAGATTCTACCTCCAAAACAAACAAAACAAAAAAGCATATTGAGGGCTAGAGAGATGGCTTGGCAGTTAAAGCATGTTGTAGTTAGCTTCATGTTCCTGGGGTGAATTTCCAAACCAGACAGATTATAGGAAAAAAAGTGTATTTGAAGCTTACAGATCCAGAGGAAGTTCCAAAATAGCGGAAGAAGCTGGCCCTCTTTCACAGGGCCACACAGAGAGAAAACCACCAGCAGCACCAGAAGCCCGCTCACTCCAGGAAACCAGCAGAACTCAGCTCTCTGCATACCAGAGGCTGGAATTCAAGATCCACTTCCAAACATACCTTAGGGCTTGATCCTAGGATCCGTCCACAGTGACATCTCCTTCAGCCAGGCGGCTGAAGATCCTACTGGGAGACATCCATTCAAACTACCACAAGACACATGCCTGCAAAGCCTGAGGACCTGGATTCAATTTATTTATTTATTTTTGGTTTTCTAAGGCAGGGTCTCACTCTAGCACAGGCTGACCTGCAATTTACTCTGTATTCTCAGGGTGGCCTTGAACTCACAGCAATCCTCCTACCTCTGCCTCCCAAGTGCTGGGATTAAAGGCACACACCACCATGCCCGGCTTCAATATTTTATATTTATCTATTTGAGAGGATGGGGGAGAAGGGAGCAAATGGACACATCAGGGCTTCCAGCTGCTGCAGACAAACTCCAAGTGCATGTACCACCTTGTACATCTGGCTTACGTGGGTTCTGAGGACTCAAATCTGGGTCTTTTTGTTTTGTAGGCAAGTGCTTTAACTGCCAAGCCAGCTCTTCAGTCCATAAAGATATATTTTTTAGTTTTTATGATTTTATTTATTTATTTATTGGTGTGGTGGTGCACACCTTTAATCCCAGCACTCAGGAGGCAGAAGTGGGAGGATTGACATGAGTTTGAGGCCACCTTGAAATTACATAGTGAATTCCAGGTCAACCTGGGCTAGAGTGAGGCCCTCCCTCAAAAACAAAACAAAGGGCTGGAGAGTTGGCTTAGTGGTTAAGGTGTTTGCCTACAAAGCCAAAGGACCCAGGTTCAATTCCCCAGGACCCACGTTAGCCAGATGCACAAGTCTGAAGTTCATTTGCAGTGGCTGGAAGCCCTGATGTACCCATTCTCTCTCCCTCTTTCTCTGTCAAATAAATCAATAAATAAATATTTTTTTAAAAAAAATTGTGGGCTGGAGAGATAGTTTAGCAGTTAAGGCATGTGCCTGAGAATCCTAAGGACCCAGGTTCAATTCTCCAGGTCCCACATAAGCCAGATGCATAAAGAGACTCATGCATCTGGAGTTCATTTGTAGTGGCTAGAGGCCCTGGCATGCCCATTCTCTCTCTCAAAATAAATAAATAAACAAATATATTAAAAGAACATTTTGAGCCCGGTGTGGTGACACATGTCCTTAATCCCAGCACTTGAGAGAAGATGAGGTAGGAGGATGGTCTTGAGTTCGAGGCCACCCTGAGACTACAGAGTGAATTCCAGGTCAGCCTGGGCTAGAGCAATACCCTAACTTGGAAAACAACAACAACAAACAAACAAAAAATGGCCTGGAGAAATGGCTTAGTAGCTGAGTCACTTGCCTCAGAACCCACATAAACCAGAGGCACAAGGTGGTGCATGCATCTGAAGTTCATTTGCAGCAACCTGGTGCACCTATTCTCTCTTTCTGTATCTATCTCTCTCTTAAATAAATAAATAAATAAATAAACGGAAAAAAAAAAAAAAAAACACTGAGCTGAGCGTGGTGTCACACACCTTTAATCCCAGTACTTGGGAGGCAGAGGTAGTAAGATCATGGTATGCTTGAGGCCACCCTGAGAGTACATAGTGAATTCCAGGTCAGCCAGAGCTAGAGTGAGACCCTACCTTGAAAATAAAAGAAAAAGAAAAAAAAAATATTGTGGGGGCTGGAGAAATGGCTCAATGGTTAAGGTGCTTGACTGCAAAGCCAAAGGATCCCAGTTAAATTCCCTAGTACCCATGTAAAGCCAGATGCAAAAGGTGGCACATGCATCTGGGTTCATTTTCAGTGGCTAGAGGACCTGGCATAGTCATTCTCTCTTTCTATCTCTCTTCTGTATCTCTATCTGCCCCTGTCTTTGTATCCCCCCTCACAAAATAAATAAATACATATTAAAAAAAAAACTTATTGAAAGCTGGAGAGATGGCTTAGTGGTTGCCTGTGAAGCCTAAGGACGCTGGTTCAAGGCTCGATTTCCCAGGATTCACGTTAGCCAGATGCACAAGGGGCGCATGCATGTGGAGTTCATTTGCAGTGCCTGGAGGCTCTGGTGCGCCCATTCTCTCTCTCTCTCTATCTGCTTCTTCCTTTCTCTATCTGTCACTCTCAAATAAATAAATAAATAAACAAACTTTTTTTTTGTCATGGAAAAGTTTATTTTCAGCTCAGCATATCAATCACTTTAGTAAGAAAAGCTACTTCCTTATACATTAGAATATAGCTGTGGTTTAACAATTACTTTTGTAATATTTCCAAAAATATTTTTCTCAATTTTTTTAAAATTATTTATTTATTTATTTGAGAGCGACAGACACAGAGAGAAAGACAGATAGAGGGAGAGAGAGAGAATGGGCGCGCCAGGGCTTCCAGCCTCTGCAAACGAACTCCAGACGCGTGCGCCCCCTTGTGCATCTGGCTAACGTGGGACCTGGGGAACCGAGCCTCGAACCAGGGTCCTTAGGCTTCACAGGCAAGCGCTTAACCGCTACGCCATCTCTCCAGCCCATTTTCTCAATTTTTATTAACATAAAATTAAAAAATTTAAAAAATTAAAAGAAAAACATATTGAGGGCTGGAGAGATGACTTAGCAGTTAAGGCACTTGCCTGCAAAGGCAAAGGACCCAGGAATGATTCCCCAGGACCCACGTAAGACAGATGCACAAGGTAGTGCATGCTTCTGGAGTTTGGTGGTGGCCTTGGTGCACCCATTCTCTCTGCCTCTCTCTCAAATGTAAATAAAAATAAAATATTTTAAAAAATTTAAAAATATATTTAAACAAATTTTTTTGAGGTAGGGTCTTGCTCTATCACTCTAGCCTAGGCTGACCTGGAATTTCCTATGTAGACTCAGGGTGGCCTAGAACTCATGGAAATCCTTCTACCTCTGCCTCCCACGTGCTGGGATTAAAGGCCTGTGCCACCATGCCCAGTTTAAAAAATTTTTTAAAGATACTGTGGAGGTTTGATTCAGGTATCCTCATAAATTTAGGCCTTCTGAATGCTAGGTGCCCAGCTGATGGCAATTTGGGAATTAACAACTCCTGGAGGCAGTGTATTGTTGGGGACAGGTTTATGGGTGTTATAGCCAGTTTCCTCTTGCCAGTGTTTGGCAAACTCTCCTGTTGCTATTGCCCACCTTATGTTGGCCAGAGGGTGATGTCCACCCTCTGCTCATGCCATCGTTTTCCCTGCTATCATGGAGCTTCCTCTCGAGTCTGTAAGCCAAAATAAATCCTTTTTTCCCACAAGCTGCTCTTGGTCCAGTGATTTCTGCCAACAATGTGAACCTGACTGCAACAGATACAAAAAAAAAAAAAGACATATTGAGGCCATGTGTGGCAGCACATGCCTTTAATCCCAGGAGGGAGGCTGAGATTGTTCAAGGTCAGCCTGGGCTAGAGTGAGACCCTACCTCAAAAAAAAAAAAAAAAAAATCAAAGGCTTAGCGGTTAAGGTGCTTGCCTGTGAAGCCTAAGGACCCAGGCTCAACTCCCCAGAACCTATGTAAGCCAGATGCACATTGTGGCACATACATCTGGAACTCATTTGCAGTGGCTAGCGGGCCTGTCATGCCCTTTCTCTCTCTTTAGTAAATAAATAAAATTATTTTTAAAAATGCTAGTGAACACCAGTGAAACAAGCAACATTTCCTGCATCTTTCATTCTTGTAAAGTTGTCTGCAAGGGTTTGTTTGTTGTTTTTGTTTTTTGAGGTAGGATCTCATTGTAGCCCAGGCTGATCTGGAACTATTCCCAAACTAGCCTTGAACTCGCAATGATCCTCATACCCACACACCCAGCTTCTATTTTGATGTTTTGGGTTTTTTTTTGTTTTGTTTTGTTTTGTTTTAGTTTTTCAAGGTAGGGTCTCACTCCAGCTCAGGCTGACCTGGAATTCACTATGTAGTCCTGGAATGGTCTTATACTTGAGTGCTGGGATTAAAGGCATATGCCACCATGCATGGCTAACTTTTATTTAATTTTGTTTTTCTTTTTCTTTTTCTTTTCTTTTCTTTTTTTGGCTTTTCAAGGTAGAGTTTCAGTCTAGTCCAGGCTGACCTGGAATTCACTATGTAGTCTCAGGGTGGTCTTGAACTCACAACTCACAGTGATCCTCCTGCCTCTGCCTCCTGAGTGTTGAGATTAAAGGCATGCACCACCACGCCCAGCTTAATGTATTATTTTTGCCCTCCCCTATTATTCATGACAACATGTTTGAGTAGGTAACAGCTGCTGTGATGTACTAATGCACCAGCCACTTTGTCTCTGAAAGAAGGTGTTCCAAAGCACTCCTCCTAACCTTTGGCTCTTTGGCCCTTACATTCTTCCATAATGGTCTCTGAGGCTTGGAAGTGGTGATAGAGATATCTCATTTAGTGTTGAACACTCAACTACCACTATTTTTATCAGCATTTCACTTTGACAAGCTTTGAGTCTCTCCAGTAGTCACTGCCATCTGAAAAGAGAAGCTTCTAGGGCTCAAGCTATGGCTCAGTAGTTAAAGGTGCTTGCTTCCAAAGCTTGCTGGCACGTTCCATTCCCCAGTAACCACATAAAGCCAGACGTACAAAGTGCCTCATTTGTCTGGGGTTAATTTGTAGTGTGACAAGAGGCCCTGGAATAGCCATACAATCTCTCTAAATAACAAGTACATATATATATGTATTTGTACATATATATATACATATATATACACACACACACACATACATACATACATACATATGTATATGTAGCTTTTAAAAATATTTTATTGATTTATTTATTTGAGAGACAGAGGAAGAGGCAGAGAGAAAGTGAGAATGGGCACGCAGGGCCTTTAGCCACTGCAAACAAACTCCATACACATGCGCCCCCTTGTACATATGGCTTATGTGGGTCCTGGGGAATTGAACTGGGGTCCCTAGGTTTCACAGGCAAACGCCTTAACCACTAAGCCATTTCCCCAGCCCTATATATGTAGTTCTGTTGTTTTGTTTTCTGAGGCAGGGTCTCACTGTAGTCCAGGCTGACCTGGAATTCACTATGTAGTCTCAGGGTTGCCTTGAACTCATGGCAATCCTCTTACTCTGCCTCCTAAATGCTGGGATTAAAGGCATGCACAACCACGCCTGGCAATATATATATACAGTTTTTTAAAAAAGAAGCTGGGGGAGGTGGAGAGATGGCTTAATGGTTAAGGAGTTTGCCTGCAAAGCCAAAGGACCCAGGTTCAATTCCTCAGGACCCATGTTAGTCAGATGCACAAGGGGCACATGCATCTGGAGTTCGTTTGTAGTGGCTAGAGGCCCTGGAACACTCATTCT
The DNA here is from genome assembly GCF_020740685.1 of Jaculus jaculus. NCBI lineage: Eukaryota > Metazoa > Chordata > Mammalia > Rodentia > Dipodidae > Jaculus > Jaculus jaculus. The sequence goes on along the minus strand of NC_059106.1, from coordinate 2,174,153 downwards.
CTATCTGTTTCTCCCTCTTTCTCTGCCAAATAAATAAAAATAAAAAATAAGAAAAATAAAAAGAAGCTGGACCAGACATTGTGACAAATGCCTTTGATCCCATTGTTCAGGAGGTAGAGGTAGGAAGATCCCTATGAGTTTGAGGCCAGCCTGGGACTACAGAGTGAGTTCAAGGTCAGTCTGGTCTAGAGTTGAGTCCCTGCCTCAAAAAAAGAAAGAAAAGAGAAAAGTGCTGGGCGCTGGAGAGATGGCTTAGTAGTTAAGGTCTTGGCCTGTGAAGCCTAAGGACCCCAGTTAAATTCTCCAGGACCCACATAAGCCAGATGCACAAAGGGGTGCATGCATCTGGAGTTTGTTTGCAGTGGCTGGAGGCCCTGGCATGCCCATTCTCTTTCTACCGCTTTCTCAAATAAATAAATAGATAAAACATATGGTGCAGTCAGGATGTTAAGCCAGTGAGGCAAGATTAGATAAACACCTAATTACATCCCCTCTAGGTTTCCTGGGGAGCTGGGTGTGGTGGCGCACGCCTTTAATACCAGCACTTGGGAGGCAGAGGTAGGAGGATTGCCGTGAGTTCAAGGCCCCCTGAGACCAAAAAAAAAAAAAATTAAAAAAGAGCTGGGTTATGGTAGCACATACTTTCATGCCAGCACTTGGGAGGGAGACAGAAGTACAAGGATCACTGTGAGTTCCAGACCAGACTGGGACTACAGAGTGAATTCCAAGTCAGCCTGGGCTAGAGTGAGACCCTATCTAAAAAAAAAAATACTTATTATAATAAATAATGATAATAATAATTGGGCTGGAGAGATGCCTTAGCAGTTAAGGTGCTTGCCTGCAAAGCAAAGGACCTGGGTTTGATTGACCATGACCCACATTAAGTCAGATGCACAAGGTGGCACACACATTGTATTTGCAGCGGCTGGAGACCCTGGTGCTCCCATTCTTTCTCCTCTCTCTACCTAAGAAAGAAAAAAAGAAAAAAGAAATAAAGAGAAGCTTCTCTAACCCCAAACTGAAAGTAGCACTAATATATAGATATAAATAAATATTTAGAGGGCAACTTGGTAGGCATAATATATTGATTTAGCCAAATCAACAGTCGTAACCTCCCCTTTGGGTCTTTGTTTTGTTTTGTTCAAGGTAGGGTCTCACTCTAGCCCAGGCTGACCTGGAACTCAACTCAGTAGTCCCAGGCCCCCTCTGAGTCTTATTGTCTTTCCAGTCATGGCAAACCCAATAGGGAGCAATTGGTTACACCTAACAGAAATGCCACTATTGCACTTGTCTGGCTGGCCAGTCATATACTTTGCAGGGTTGATTGGTTAAGACTGTTGATATGTCTTTTTTATTTTCTTTCTCACCCCCCCCCCCTCCCCAGGTAGAGTTTCACTCTAGCCCAGGCTGACCTGGAGTGCACTATATTGTCTCAGGGTGGCCTTGAACTCACGGTGATCCTCCTACCTCTGCCTCCCCAGTACTGGGATTAAAGGTGTGGGCCACTACGCTTAGCTTTTTCAGTTCTTTCCATGACAACTGAGTCAAACAAGGAAACGAGGGGAAAATTAACCTGAATGAAAAAAGGCAAACAGACACAAGAAGGAGACCATGCTAGATGTTTGTCAAGGCCTCAAGAGTTTATTCTTACATGTAGGTTTATATAGGGTTGTAGGGGGAAGGAGACGTGGTCAGGGCAAGGAGTTGTAGGGGGAAGGGGATGTGGCCAGGGCAAGGAGTTGTCAGGAAACCTAGAGGGGATGTAATTAGGTGTTTATCTAATCTTGCCTCACTGGCTTAACATCCTGACTGCACCAGGCTTCACATCCTGACCATAAACTGGCCTTTTGCAAAAGATAAGCAGTCTGCTGACTGGTTCCAGAAGTACCTAACAGAAAGCTGGGTGGACCATGCAAAATGGAAAGGCTTTTGCTCTATGGCTCCTGATATCTCCTCCCTTCTTTTATACAAAAGAGGGGGAGGCCCGCTATTCAGTGGTGGGCTGCAATGCCTTTGTTTCTTCATCAGCTACTGACAGCATGGGGGAGTATTCAGCCAAGCGTACGATCCCCTGGTAGTTGAATATTAGGTGAGGAAGTAGAAACTTAACTTGCTATATGGAAGTTTCTGTTAACATGGCCAAGGTTTGATTCATAGCTCCCAACATCTCCTCCCTTATTTTATACAAAAAGAGGGGAAGGCCCGCTTTGCAGCGATGGGCATTAACCAACTAGGGGAGTAGGGACCTGATTCCTCCCGTGGGATGTCTTTTTCCCACAATCTTTGGCCCTTGGTACCTTTTGGGGAGGGGAGGCAGGACCTATGTGGCCAGAGAGTGAGGCACGGCCTTAGTGATAACAGTTATGGTGCCAACTTCCATGTAAGTCAGGTTTTTCTCTCAGGGAATTCAGAAGTGGTCAGATAGGGACCTTCCCTTGCGTTGCTTTGCTTTGCACCCACGTTGGTGCCCATATCACACTCACTTTATTGTGAGCTGATATGCATAGGTATGAATCCTATGCAACTCCTAAAGGAGGGGTAGCTATTTGGCCAAGACAGGTAGACTGCAGCGATAGCAGAGGTGTAGAGGACAGCAGTATAGTAAATAAGTACAGAATGTAAGAGCAAGGGAGAGAGACAGCTGTAGGTGGTAGGTCTTCAGTGGCAATGTCTTGATCCGCCAGCTCGTCTGTGATAATGGACCTGTAAAGGCTGTATCTTAATGGCTTTAATCTGTTGACATGATTTTAATTATAATAATGGGTCCATTATGAGTGAGAGGATTAAGATAAGTAGAGGTCCTTCCAGCTTTGTCCTCTTAGGGAAAAAAGGGAGATTCTCTCAAGAAAGTATTTCTTCCCTGGATATGTGAGATGTCACTGGAGGATCATCAGCTTGTTTTACAAGTCTCTCTGGCAGCCATCTCACAGCATTTTCTTTGTTGTCAGACAGAGAAGCATACTGATCCTCGGCCCCAAATGAGTACTGGGTCTGGGCCATCCCATTTTAAAGTTAAAGGATCTTTCCACATGGCTTTGGCAAAGGTATTTTTTGTATTTGTGTGCTAAAAGCGATCAGCAGCTGAATTTCCCTGAGTATCAAGGGTTAAAAAGTTTAGGACAAAAAAGGCATGATGAAGGATATTTCTTGGAGAGCCTTTTATGGGATATAAATCCCCCGTTTTTAACTTTTGGAGGGTAAATGGACCCAGAAGAGGGGCCCCTCCTGCCAGAACACCCCAGTGGGTGTAAAGTCAGTGGTACAAATGACCAGGAGAAGAGGCTTTTTATAAGAGATAAAAGTGACTCTTTGGCTCAGAATTGTAGCCTCCACTATCTTCAGGGTCTCTAAAATTTACCACAGGTAAACTAAATGTAAAATGCTGATGAGGAGTGTAAGGGAATTGTAAAAAAGCAATCCTTGGGCTGGAGAGATGGCGTAGCGGTTAAACGCTTGCCTGTGAAGCCTAAGGACCCCGGTTCGAGGCTTGGTTCCCCAGGTCCCACGTTAGCCAGATGCACAAGGGGGCGCACGCGTCTGGAGTTCGTTTTCAGAGGCTGGAAGCCCTGGCACGCCCATTCTCTCTCTCTCCCTCTACCTGTCTTTCTCTCTGTGTCTGTCACTCTCAAATAAATAAATAAATAAATAAAAATTAAAAAAAAAAAAGCAATCCTTTAGGTCAATAATGATTTTACAATGTCCTGCAGGAATTGCTACTGGAGTGGGGAGGCCTGGTTGTAGGGCCCCCATAGGTACCATGGCCTTATTAATTTTTCTAAGGTCCTGGAGCAATCTCCATTTTCCAGACTTTTTCATTATAACAAAGGTAGGAGTAGGTTCAATATGGCCTGCAGCAAGTTGTTCCTGCACTAACATCGTGGCTGTAGCTAATTTCAGAAGTTAAGGGCCATTTATACATTCAAGGTTTTTTGTTTTTTTTTTTAAATCTTTGGTTACACATTTCTCTCTGAGTGTTTAAGACCATGCAGATAGCCAAAAGTTAATTAAGGATTAATTTAGAGGCTCTCCAAAGAGACTTTAGGGACACAGGAGTAGCCGCATAGTTTACTGGTGTCTTGCCTGTTAGGATGAGTCAGGGCCATGCTGGTCAAGTAATTTTCCCTTCTTTGGGAAGTCAAGAGACCTGATTGTTCCTCAATTGTGACTCTTCTGTTTTAGACTGTACACCAATTTTGTTTGGGTCTCCATATCCTCCTTGCTCAGGAAGACAGGTGACTTACCAGGGGGCCAGTGTAGAAGTATCCCATCATCTCCAGTGGCCTCATGACATGGGAGTACTGGCCAAAATATTGACACTTTTTGCTCTAATGATTCCAGTTGGTTTTGGCTTATACGTAGGTGATTAACACAATCAGAAAGGAAGTTACATCAGCCTGGATGTATGTACATATAGAGCACGTTTGATTACTGAAATAGACTTAGTTAAAGAATGGCACAAGGGCTTCTAAAATCATTTTGTCCTATCTTTAAAATTTTTGTTGTACTGTGGCAGCATAAGCCATATATCTGAGGCATAGGAAGTAGGCACAACTCACATTTTAAATATCTAACATTTATAAATATAGGCAGAACCTGTTACCAGTCTTGAAAATAGTACCAACTGATTTATAAACTTAACTAATTTAACCTAGAAATTATCAGAAAAGAACAAGTAAGACAGTATAAGATCTTAGCACCTGTGTGAAAACATCTTTGATTAGTTCAGATACCTGTGTGGGTACAAATTACCCAGAGAACGTTGGAAACAGAATCATGGAACTTGAAATATACATATATATATTTTCAGATGAGGACCATTGTTTGAGCATGAGGCTGTACCCTAAAGTAGGGACTATGTCTTAAGAGTTAATTTTGTTATAAGCACTGGACTTAAGATGTAAAAGTTGAGACAGTTACTTTACATACAATAGAGTAGAATTTGGTCTTTTCTGAGCCAAAATAGCTAGCTAAATATTAATATAACCCTTGATAACTTTTTTTTTGAAAGAAAAAACATTATTTGACATCCAATGATTTTGGCTTAAACTTGATAGCTATTGATTTTATGTACCACAGAAATTTTTATTAACATAAAACAATTTTATGTTTTACCCATAACTTAAATTTGACAAATCTTAAGCAAGCTATCCCAACATATTTTACCCTGAAATTTAGTTGTTTTTTTTTTTAAGTTTGTAAACAGTTTAAAAACCTTTAACTTTAGGCATGGTGTTTAGGTTTGGCCTGAATTTTTTTTTTTTTTTTTTACATCTGCACACCTTTATTTATATACTTTAACATTCTGATCTAAGTACCACTCAAAAGGCATTTTTAACAAGTAATCATTGAAAAATTCCTTCCCAGTTCCTTCAATCAGTTCATCTCACCCCATCATTAATTATCTTTTCTTTTCTTTTTTTATTCCCCCGAGGGTGTGCACCGTTCCTGGAAGTACTGCAATACCAGGTCGATGCGTGGAGTGGACGGAGCAAGCTCCTATTCCAACTCCACTCTCCAAAAATCCCTTTAATATATTGTCCTCAGATAGAGGACGTATCAGATATTAAACTGATAAGAACAGATACTACACTTGATCTTAGCCAAAAGGCCAAGAAGTGACTATCTTTCTTATAAGGCTATTAAAAAATTACACCAAATTGATTAATCCTATTACTAAAAAGAAAGCAGTCTTAATACAATTTTATATCATTATACCAATAACACACTTGGGAATGATTTTATTAGGAGTAACTAAGGCAAATTGTCTTGTTATCTTGAGGCAGGCTGGCTCAGAAGTCAGATCAGTTGCCTCGTCCTTTTAAGTAATAGGACATTACAATCTTTTTTTTTTAATTTAATTTAATTTTATTTTATTTGAGAGCGACAGACACAGAGAGAAAGACAGATAGAGGGAGAGAGAGAGAATGGGCGCGCCAGGGCTTCCAGCCACTGCAAACGAACTCCAGACGCGTGCGCCCCCTTGTGCATCTGGCTAACGTGGGACCTGGGGAACCGAGCCTCGAACCGGGGTCCTTAGGCTTCACAGGCAAGTGCTTAACCGCTAAGCCATCTCTCCAGCCCACAATCTTTTTTTAAAATATCTGACAAATTATAAGTTACCTCTTTAGAGGAAGTTTTTTTTTTTTTAATTATTTATTTATTTATTTGAGAGCAACAGACACAGAGAGAAAGACAGATAGAGGGAGAGAGAGAGAATGGGCGTGCCAGGGCTTCCAGCCTCTGCAAACGAACTCCAGATGCGTGCGCCCCCTTGTGCATCTGGCTAACGTGGGACCTGGGGAACCGAGCCTCGAACCAGGGTCCGTAGGCTTCACAGGCAAGCGCTTAACCGCTAAGCCATCTCTCCAGCCCAGTTTTGTTGTTTTTAATGATCCTCTATGTAAGGTGAACTTGGTCTAGAATAAATATCTGGCAAATTCACTCCTGTAAAAGACATTTAACTTTTCCTTTTTAATTTCTATGCTTAGGTCTTTGATTTCCTTGAAATGGTTCTCTAGAAGAGAAAGGAATGTCACCTGCGTCCATCTCATCTCTTTAGTCACAAACAGTCACAAACATGACACGAGGAGCAAGCACAATGAGTACACATAAACACATACACACACACATATACATACACACACACACACACACACACACACACACACAAAGAACAAATCTTCCTGATAAAATCAAAAGGAACTTGAAGCAATCTCAATTCCTTGTGTTTTTAAAATATCTTTTACTATGGCAATTAGCTCCTTTTTACTCTTTGTTAAATCTTTTTTTTTTTTCTTTAACCCATGTTCCTCATGCCTTGAGAGAAGTTTTAAGCCTTTCAACAATTTATGCTTACTTAGGGTCTGTCCCATGATAGAAAAGGAAAGAGGAGAAACGGCAAGACCAGAAGGTAACATTCCTGGTTGGAGAACTGGCACAGGGGTTCCCCGATGGGCCTGACGTGAGCCTGACTGCAATTTTAAGGACTGGCAGCCACTCTAAGAGCATTTACTGGCTGTTGCGTACCCAGTTTTGTTGACAGGAAGAGAGGCTAGATAGGAGGTCTTTGCCAACGCCTGAACAGGCTGTCGGAATCGCACAGGGAGCTAGGGGCCTTCAGCCAATGCCAGAGGGTATCCCTGGCCAAGAGGCTTAAGTTGCCCTGTCACTATTTTGCAATTCCACGCGATGGCACCAACTGAAAGTAAAAGGAGGAAGAGAAGTGCAAAAAGGAAGTCCCGCAGTTCTTGTGCCTTGAAAATCTGACTCAATAGTCTTTAATTACCTAAAACTCGTCGTTTACCTCAAACGGATCAGTTTCACAGGCGGGCTTTTCTGTGTCGATTGCAGTGCAGGTCTGTATTACAGGTGAATTGCCTGTAGTGACCTCTAAGCATAACTTCACTCACCCCTCCAGTGGGGTGGCGGTCTAATGGCCTCCACTTGAGCAACATTCAGGTCTTTCTTTGTACCTTGTGCCTCACGTTCGTTGGGCGCCACTTGCCCCGGCCAGCTGGGAGTCAAACAAGGAAACGAGGGGAAAATTAGCCTGAATGAAAGGCAGCAAACAGACACAAGAAGGAGACCATGTTAGATGTTGTCAAGGCCTCAAGAGTTTTTTTTTTTTTTTTTTTTAATTTTTTTTGTTCATTTTTTATTTATTTGAGAGCGACAGACATAGAGAGAAAGACAGATAGAGGGAGAGAGAGAATGGGCACGCCAGGGCTTCCAGCCACTGCAAACGAACTCCAGACGCGTGCGCCCCCTTGTGCATCTGGCTAACGTGGGACCTGGGGAACCGAGCCTCGAACCGGGGTCCTTAGGCTTCACAGGCAAGTGCTTAACCGCTAAGCCATCTCTCCAGCCCTCAAGAGTTTATTCTTACATGTAGGTTTATATAGGGTTGTAGCGGGGAAGGGGACGTGGCCAGGGCAAGGAGTTGTCAGAAAACCTACAGAGGGTGTAATTAGATGTTCATCTAATCTTGCCTCACTGGCTCAACATCCTGACCACAAACTGGCCTTTTGCAAAAGATAAGATTCTATAAGCAATCTGCTAACCGGGTCCAGAAGTACCGAACCAGCTTTCTGAGTAATCAGTCAGCTTATGAGCAGGCCCAGATAAAATGGAGAGGCTTTTGCTCTATGGCGCCCAACATCTCCTCCCTTCTTTTACACAAAAGAGGGGGAGGCCCGCTCAGCGGTGGGCTGCAATGCCTTTGTGTCACTCTAGCCCAGGCTGACATGGAGTGCACTATATCATCTCAGGGTGGCCTCGATCTCACCTGATCATCCTACCTCTGCCTCCCCAGTGTTGGGATTAAAGGTGTGGGCCACTAGTTTGGCTTTTTCAGTTCTTTCCATGACGACTGCTTCATATTTAAGGTCTCAGAAAGGACCAGAATGGCATAACCACGCAAGGGAGTAACCGGAGGTGGCTCCCCACCATTACAGCTAATGTAGTCCGGGTCACTGCTGCCCCGTCTTCCTTCTTGGTCCTCAGAAACGTTCCACAACAGAACTAGCTTTAGAAGACTACAACTCCCGTGAGGCCTTGCTGCAGGCGATGCCCAAGTCCAGTAGCGGTTAGTCACCCTTCCTTCCCGCCGCTGCTTCGCACTTCCGGGATTAGGGGCCTGTGGCGGGCGCGCGCACGCAGACGCACTGATTCCCTTGGCGACGGGGCGTCACGTGACGTGGGGACGTGTGTTTTTCCCTGCCGAGTGCCGCTGTGGAGCGCGTCCCCGGGCGCTGTGGGGCGTGCGCGCCTGCCTGCCTGCCTGCCTGCGAGTAGCTGGTTGTGGAGGCGGGGGCCGCCGCGCCGAGGACTGGAAGAGGCCGGCCCACTGCGGGATCGCGGCGGCTGCTCACGCTGACTGAACGAGCGGCCGCGCCCGGGGAGCGATGCTGTGGTTCCAGGGCGCCATCCCGGCCGCCATCGCGTCGGCTAAGAGCAGCGGCGCGGTCTTCGTGGTGTTCGTGGCAGGTGAGGCGGCGCGGCCCGGGAGCGGCGGGGGGCGGCCCGAGCGGCGGCCTGCTTCTCCGTCCGCCTCCGAGCCAGCCGGGAGGGCGCCGCCTGAGGGCCGGGAGGGCGGCGGAGCGGCTCCTGAGCGCCCCGCTTCGCCCGGGACCCCGCAGGCCGCCGCCGCCGCCCACTCGTCCGCCGAGGCCCCGTCTTCCTGGCCTCCTAGCGCCCCCAGCTCCCCTCGTGCGTGGGGAGGGCGCGGGCCGCGGCGCAGGGAGAAAGCTGTGTCATCGGCCGCCGCGGAGAACCGCCGCGGTGGCGGTCGCCCGGCTGCGTGCGTGCGTGCGTGTGTAACGTAAACTTAGTAGCCTCTGGGAGGCGTCCTGTTTGTGCTAGTGCTAGAAACGGCCGAAGGTGAAAGAATGACCCCGTTGCCAGTGGGCTTTAGAGCTTTTCTTGCACCGCAGTTTAGAAAGTCCTCGTTCCCGTTAGTCCTTAAGATGAGGTCGTTTTCTCGGCGGTGCACTCACTGACCCGACGTTACTTCCTCCATTCTCCCCTTTCATTGCTGAAGTCTTGTAGGTTGGCAGTAAACCATCTGCTTTTAGGGTTTTACTCATTGCCGTGACATGGGCCAGTGTCAGCAAATGTTGGTTTGAAGCGTATTTCTTCCAACTACCTGTGTTTTAGTAATGTCTTATTCATAATTGACGTTTAATTTTCTTTGCTCTTTCTCTCCCTTCCTCCCTCCCCCCTCTTTCTTTCTTTTTTCTTTTGTTTTTCGAGGTAGGGTCTATCTCTAGCCCAGGCTGACTTGGAGTTCACTATGTAATTTTAAGCTGCCCTCAAACTCATGCCAGTCATTCCTACCCCTGCCTCCTGAATGCTAGGATTAAAGGCGTGCACTACCATACCCGCTCATAATTGACTTTTAGACATTCTTATGACTTTATGCACTGCCACGAAGAGAACTTGCTGAAATACGAATTTATCATTAAATATGAAAATTTTAATTATTGTTTTCTTATTTGCAAGAGGGACAGGCAGACTGTGGGTGCACCAGTGTCTATAGCTGCTGCAAATGAACTCCAGAATTATACACCACTTTGTGCATCTACCTTTACATGGGTGCTGGAGAACTGAACCTTGGGCCAGCAGGCTTTGCAAGAAAGCACCTTTTACTGAATTTTCCTTAGCTGGTCAGTGATTCTGTATAAGTTAACTTTTTTTTTTTAATATATTTTTTTAAATTTTTATTTATTTATTTGAGAGCGACAGACACAGAGAGAAAGACAGATAGAGGGAGAGAGAGAATGGGCGCGCCAGGGCTTCCAGCCTCTGCAAACGAACTCCAGACGCGTGCGCCCCCTTGTGCATCTGGCTAACGTGGGACCTGGGGAACCGAGCCTTGAACCGGGGTCCTTAGCTTCACAGGCAAGCGCTTAACCGCTAAGCCATCTCTCCAGCCCTGTATAAGTTAACTTTTAAGAGTTACCTTAGAAATAACTGCAAAAAAGGTTCTTGGTAGAAGTCTCAAGGGAGAATATAGCATGGCCAACTGAAATTCTTAGGTCTGTGCAAAAGATGTTTATTTATTTGCAAGCAGTGAGAGAACAAAGAAAGAGAATTGGGCACACCAGTGATTCTTTGCCATTGCAAATGAACTCCAGCTAAATGTGCCACTTTGTTTGTCAGGCTTTATGCGGAGTACTAGGGAATTGAGCCCAGGCCAGCAGGCTTTGGAAGCAAGTACTTTTAGCTGCTAAGCCATCTCCCTTGCTCTTTTTGTTGTTGTTTTTTGAGGTATGGTCAGGGTCTTTGTTTAGCACAGGCTGGCCTAGAACTCACTCTGTAGCCCAAGCTGTCCTCAAACCTCCTATCTTAGCCTCCGAAGTACCAGAATTAAAGGTGTGTGCAACCATGCCTGATCTTTGCTGTTTTTGTATGTTTGTTTTTTTTCAAGATAGGGTCTCACTGTAGCCCAGGCTGACCTGGAATTAGTCTCGGGCTGACCTGGCACACTCAGCAGTTCTCCTACCACCGCCACCTGAGTGCTGGGTTTAAAGATATGAGCCACCACACACCCAGCTTGGTCTTTGCTTTTTATTTTATTTATTTATTTGAGAAAGAGAAAGAGAGAATGAGCATGCCAGGACCTCCGGCCACTGCAGATGAACTTCAGATACATGTGCTACCTTGTGCACCTGGCTTACATGGGTCCTGGGGAATCAAATCTGGGTCCTTTGGCTTTGCAGGCAAGGGCCTTCACTGCTAGACCTCTCTTTCTGCTTCTTTATTTCTCTCCAATATATAAATAAAAATGAAAACCTCAAGTATCCCAGACTGGTGTTTGCCTCTTTCTCTCACACTCTCAGATTAAAAAACAACAACAAACAAACAAAAAACTCAGGCTCAAATGGTACTCTTGCCTCATCTCCCCAAATTGCTCAGAATTCAGGCACAGTCCCTTGTGCCTCTAACTTATTTATTTGAGAAAGGAAGATAGAGAGGGAACGAGGGAATTGGGTATACCAGGACTTGTAGCCACTGCACATGAACTCCAGATGCATATGCCACCTTGTGCATCTGGCTTACATGGGTTCTGGGAAATAGAACCTGGGTCCTTTGGGTTTGCAGGCAACAGCTTAACCACTAAGTAATTTCTCTAGCCCCTTGTTTGATTTTTTGAGGTAGGGTGTCACGGTAGCCCAGACTGACCTACGTAGTCTTGGGGTGGCTTCACATTTGAGGTGATCCTCCTACTTCAGCCTCTCAAGTGCTGGGATCAAAGGTGTGCAGCACCATACCTAGCCTAACTTTAAAAAAATTATTTATTTAAGACAGACAGGAAAGAAAGAGAGAGAGGCAGGGAATGAATGAGCATACCTGGGCCTCCAGCTGCTGCAAATGAACTCCAGATGCATGTGCTACCTTGTGTATCTGGCTTGCATGGGTCATGGGGAACTGGAACTGGATCCTTTGGCTTTGCAGACAAGTGCCTTAACTACTAAGCCATCTCTCCAGCCCTTTTCCTTTTTGGGGGTTTTGTGATGTAGGGTGTCTCTAGCCCGGGCTTACCTGGAACTCACTATGTAGTCTCAGTCTGTCCTCAAACTCATAGTGATCCTCTTACCCCTGCCTCCTAAGTGCTGGGATTAAAGGTGAGTGCCACTACGCCAAGGTAATTTTTCTTTTCTTTTCTTTTTCCTGATTTATGCAAGCTTTATTAGGAAGGAGGGCAATGGAATAAGGAGACATATAGCAACGTTCAATACCAGTATCCATAAGCACGGCAGTTGTCCCCAACACTCATGGCCAGGCATTAAACTTGAAGCCTCACTTATTTGAGACGTGGATCTTCTGGTAGCCAGGAAACTTGAACTTGGCTCTGTGCATGTCTTCAGTTACATGCTTATTTTTCTGCATCTTGGTGCAGATGGACATGATAACCTGGCCAGTATGAACCCTGGCCACCGTGCCCTGAAGCTTCCCGAAAGCATCCTGCATGCCTGTCTGGAATTAAGGTTTAGAATGTCTTGAGATCAAAAATGATACCTACCAGAAAACTGTCTCCAAAGGCCAGCTATTTTTAAATTTTTTATTTGGAAGCAGAGAGAAAATATGGGCCTACCAGGGCCTCTAGCTCCTGCAAAAGAACTCCAGATGCCTGCCCCACCTTGTCCATCTGGCTTTACATGGGTACTGGGGAATTGAGCCCAGGTCTTTAGGCTTTGCAGGCAAATTTGTGCCTTAACCATTGAGCTATCTCTACAGCCCCTTGTCATTTGTTTTTTCAAGATAGGGTCTTGCTCTAGCCCAGACTAACCTGGAATTCACTATGTAGTTTCTCCTATCTCTGCCTCCCCTCCCCCCTTCCTTCCCTCCCTCCCTCCCTCCCTCATTCATTTAAGAGCAACAGACAGGCAGAGAGAGGAAAAGAGAGAGAGGGAGAGAATAGGTGTGCTAGGGCCTCCAGCCACTGCAAACCAACTTCAGACACATGCACCATCTCGTGCATTTGGCGTGTGTGGGTCCTGGGGAATTGAGCCTCTAACCGGGGTCCTTAGGCTTCATAGGCAAGTGCTTAACCACTAAGCCATCTCTCCAGCCCTTAACTTTTAAAAACTTTATTATTGACAACTTCTATAAATACAAACAATACACCATGATCATGATCCCCTACCATCCTCTTTTTTTCCCCTCCAAATTTCTCTCCACTAAATCACTACTATATTTTTCTTTTATTTTTTTCTCAATTTTTTTGTGTTTATTTTTTAATTTTTTTATCTTTTCACAATTTTTATTAACATTTTCCATGATTATAAACAATATCCCATGGTAATACCCTCCCCCCTACACTTTCCCCTTTGAAATTCCATTCTCCATCAAATTACCTCCCCATCTCAATCATTCTACTTACATATATACAATACCAACCTATTTAAGTACACCCATCCCTTCTTTTCTCTTCCCTTTATATCTCCTTTTTAACTTACTGGCCTCTGCTCTCCTTCTCACGCAGAAGCCCAATCATCTGAACCTAGGATCCACATATGAGGGAGAACATGTGATGCTTGGCTTTCTGGGCCTGGGTTACCTTAGTATAATCCTTTCCAGATTCATCCATTTTTCTGCAAATTTCATAACTTCATTTTTCTTTACCGCTGAGTAAAACTCCATTGTATAAATGTGCCATATCTTCATTATCCACTCATCAGTTGAGGGACATCTACGCTGGTTCCATTTCCCAGTATCATAACTTGAGCAGCAATAAACATGGTTGAGGGCTGGAAGGATGGCATAGTGGTTAAGGCCTTTGCCTGTAAAGCCAAAGGACCTATGTTCGATTCCCCAGGACCCATGTAAGCCAGATGCACAAGAGCACATGTGTCTGGAGTTCATTTGCAGTGGTTAAAGTCCCTTGTGTGCTCATTCTCTGTCTCTCTGTCTCTGTCTCTCTCTCTCTGCTTGCAAATAAATAAATAAAAAACCAATAACATATTAAAGAAAAAAACATGGTTGAGCACGTACTTCTAAGGAAATGAGATGAGTCCTTAGGATATATGCCTAGGAGTGCTATAGCTGGGTCATATGGTAGATCAATCTTTAGCTGTTTTAGGAACCTCCACACTGATTTCCACAATGGCTGGACCAGATTGCATTCCCACCAACAGTGGAGAAGGGTTCCTCTTTTTCCACATCCCTGCCAACATTTATGATTATTTGTTTTCATGATGGTAGCCAATCTGACAGGAGTGAGATGGAATCTCAATGTAGTTTTAATCTGCATTTCCCTAATGACTGGTAACATAGAACATTTTTTTAGATGCTTATATCCATTCGTATTTCTTCCTTTGAGAACTCTCTATTTAGCTCCATAGCCAATGTTTTTTTTTTAAATTATTTATTTATTTATTTGAGAGCGACAGACACAGAGAGAAAGACAGATAGAGGAAGAGAGAGAGAGAGAATGGGCGCGCCAGGGCTTCCAGCCTCTGCAAATGAACTCCAGACGCGTGCGCCCCCTTGTGCATCTGGCTAATGTGGGACCTGGGGAACCGAGCCTCGAACCGGGGTCTTTAGGCTTCACAGGCAAGCGCTTAACTGCTAAACCATCTCTCCAGCCCTATAGCCCATGTTTTGATTGGCTTGTTTGATTCCTTATTATTTAACTTTTTGAGTTCTTTGTATATCCTAGATATTAATCCTTTTTCAGATATATAGCGGGCAAAGATTTTTTCCCATTTTGTAGGTTGCCTCTTTGCCTTATTCACAGTGTCCTTTGCAGTGCAAAATCTTTGTAATTTCATGAGGTCCCAGTGATTAATCTGTGGTTTTATTGCCTGAGCAGTTGGGGTTGTATTCAGAAAGTCTTTGCCAAGACCCATATGTAGAAGGATTTCCCTTACTTTTTCAACTCTAGCAGTTTTAGAGTTTCAGGTCTGATGTTAAGGTCTTTAATCCATTTGGACTTAATTCTTGTGCATGGTGAGAGAGAAGAGTCTATTCCCATCCTTCTGCAGATATATATCCAGTTTTCAAAACACCATTTGCTGAAGAGGCTGTCTCTTCTCCAATGAGTATTTTTGGCATTTTTATTGAATATCAGGTGGCTATAGCTCCTTGGGCTTACATGTGGGTCCTCTGTTCTGTTCCACTGATCTACATGTCTGTTTTTGTGCCAGTACCATGCTGTTTTTGTTACTATGGCTCTGTAGTATAGGTTAAAATCAGGTATGGTGATACCACCAGCCTTATTTTTGTTGCTCAGTATTATTTTAGATATTCGAGGTTTTTTGTGATTCCAAATGAATTTTTGGATTGTTGAATCATTACTTCTTAAAACTAGTCTCACTTTTACTTTCATGTCATTTTTTCCCTCCTATTATGCAGGTCTTGTGTAGGTGAGGTCATGAATATCTAGGCCATTTTATGTCTGGAAGACAGTATTATAAATGCCCCTTCCCTTCCTTTCCCACCATGTTTTTTATGGTGCTCCTTCAGCCTTTGAGGATATGATAGTGATGTCTCATTTAGTGCTGAACACTCCACTGTCACTTCTCAGCACTGGTGAGTTTTGAGTCTCCCCTGTAGTCACCATCATCCAAAAGGAGAAGTTTCTCTAACCAAAAGTGAGGGTAACATTAATTTATGGGTATAAACATAAGTGTATATAGGGTAGTCTGGTGAGCATAATATATCCATTTAGCTAGACAACAGATATAGTTTCCTTTTTAGGGTTTATGACCTTCTAAGCCATAGGCTTTTCATTAGAGTTTTTTCGTTGTGTTTTTTTTTTCCAGGTGGTGGGGGGAGGGCCAGGGCCTGCCAAAGTGGGAGAGAGGGAGGGAGGGATAGAGGGGGGTGGGCAAAAGTCTGGAGGGGGGGGTTCATTAGTTTTTTTTTTTTTATTTGAGAGAAAATGGGCATGCCAGGGCCTCCAGCCACTACAAAGGAACTTCAGACACATGTGCCACCTTCAGTTACATGCTTATTTTTCTGCATCTTGGGGCAGATGGACATGATAACCTGGCTGGTATGAACCCTGGCCACTGTGTCCTGAAGCTTCCCAAAAGCATCCTGCATGCCTGTATGGCTTTATGTGGGTAATGGGGAGTCAAACCTGAGTCCTTTGTCTTTGCTGGCAAGCACCTTAACCACTGAGCCATCACTCTAATCCTTCTTTAGGTTTTTAGTATCAGGCAGGAATTCTCTCCCATGGAATGGGCCTCAAGTCCAATCAGAGCAGTTGTACCATTTGGTACATTTGGCCTGGCTAGCCAGCCATAAAGCTTATAAGGTTCAGTTGCTGATTAACACCATGCATGACTTTTCTTCCCTAACAGGCTGCCTAGGTCTTCCTAACTTTTTTTTTTTTTTGGACATAGGGTCTCACTCTAGCTCAGGCTGACCTGGAATTCACTATGTAGTCTCAGGGTGGCCTTGGACTCATGGCAATCCTCCTACCTCTGCCTAGGATTAAAGGTGTGTGCCACCATGCCCAGCCTTTCTAGTATCTTGACAGCTAGTCAACAGGGAGGAGGCTTCTAGCTCAGCTCCCGCTTGATTTCTCAGTGACCTGCATTACATGCATGTGGATTCTTCAGCAATAGGGTTTTAACCATCTGGTTCTGGTGGGCAACCAAGAGACCTGGCAGTAGCTTATAATGCATCAACATTAAAGTCAACAAACAACTCACTGGAAGGTATCCTACCCCTGGCATTGAAATTTTTCTAGAATCTATGGCTTCTAGCCACCTCCACAAGATACTTCTGCCCAAACTCACTCTCTTTAAACATATATTATTGGCCGGACATGGTGGCGCACATCTTTAATCCCAGCACTCGGGAGGCAGAGGTAGGAGGATTGCCAAGTGTTCGAGGCCACCCTGAGACTCCATAGTGAATTCCAGGTCAGCCTGAGCTAGAGTGAGACCCTACCTCAAAAAAACCAAAAGAACCATATATTATTAGCCTGAAGCTATGGTGTCATGACTATGCAGTGGTTTTGTAAGGTAGGCAAAAATTTATTAATGTCAGGTACAACTGGCTACCTCCTTAAAAAAAAAATTATTTGAAAGAGAGGAAAAGGCAGAGAGAGAGGGAGAGAACAGGTATACTAGGGCTTCTAGCCACTGCAAAGGAACTCCAGATGCATGCACCACCTTGTGACTCTGGCTTACAGGGGTCCTTGTGACTTGAACCTGGGCCCTTTGGCTCTGCAGGCAAGTGCCTTAACCACTAAGCCATCTCTCCAGCCTGACTGTCTCCTTTGGTTCACATAGGACACACAGCCTTTTGAGTTTTTTTTTTCCTTAGGTTTGAAGGGCTAGATTTTTTTTTTTTTTTTTTTGGCTTTTTCAAGGTAGAGTCTCAGTCTAGCCCAGGCTGACCTAAAATTCACTAGTCTCAGGGTGTCCTTGAACTCACAGCGGTCCTCCTACCTCAGCCTCCCGGGTGCTGGAATTAAAGGTGTGCACCACCATACCTGGCTCTTGGAAGGGCTAGCTCTAAAAGAATGCAGCTAGGTATGCTTCAGAGTGTGCACTAAGTGCCTTCACCCTGGATACTGCCAATATTAACCAAGGATATAGTATTTTCTCCTAAAGTCTTAGGGCCACCTAACCTTATAGTATACTGGTAGTTAAACATGAGAAAGAGTAATGAGGAGATAGCTTAATTAAGAGCTTGCTTTGCAAGCATGAGTTCAGTCCCTAGCATCCATGTAAAAATGTATACATGGCTATAACCCTGGTACTGAGTGGGGCATAGACAGGAGGATCATTGGGGCTCCCTGGTCAGTCAATTTAACTGAAAAATGATGAGCTCCAGGTTCAGTGAGAGACTCTGTCTCAGTGAAATAAGGCTGAAGAGCAAAAGACGGAAGGTTCCTGATGCCTTCCTTTGGCTGCCTCATGTCTGCATACGCGTGCCTATACTACATACACAAGCAAATTAGATAGCTACATAAATGGATTGATGATGGATGGATGGATGGATGATGAAGCTAAAGATAGATACTGAAATAATTTGTGATTACAGTGAGATATAATCACTTTTGAGAAAGCTCTCATTGAAAATTGCTTTTGGCTTTCTACTTCCACTGGTCAAGCAGCAGCTCCTGCCACTTCAAGGCTGAGTCATGGACAGACACTGCCAGTGGGGATGAGACATTTGGGACCCTGAGCACACAGTGCAGTGTAAATGAAGGAACCAAAGCCACCAATCTCACGAAGAGTTGGGCCGTACTCCCACGCTCATGTGACGTTCCCACTTAGTTCCTTCACACAAGTGATTCTCAAGCTGAAAGATAGATTTGTTGCCTTAACCTGCTTTTCTCCCCCAGGGTTTCTAAATGTCACCACATACATTGACTTTGATAAACTGTTGGGTGGGAGCCATGTTTAGGTTACATCTTGCTTAATGGTCTCCATTGTCATATTCCATCAAACCGTTCCCTTCACTTGTGTTCCTTCTGCATGGTGAGCTTTTCTGGTACTTGGTGAGGCTTACTGCTATATTGTTTAGGACTTCCTTAAAAGTCACCTCAGAAGGTTGGAGAGATGACTCAGCGGTTAAGGCGCTTGCTTGCAAAGCCTAACAACCTGGATTCAATTCCCCAGGTCCCACATTACGCCAGCTGCACAAAGTGGTGCATCTGGAGTTCATTTGCAGCAGTTAGAGGCCCTAGTGCTTATCCTCTGTCTGTCTCTGTCTCCTTGCAAATAAATAGAACTATATAAAATTAAGCCAGGTGTTGTGGCACAGCCTTTAATCACTCAGGAAGCAGAGGTAGGAGGATCATTGTGAGTTCAAGACCACCCTTAAGTCTAGGTCAGCCTGAGCTAGAGAGAGACCCTATATTGAAAAACAACAACAGGGCTGGAGAGATGGCTTAGCGGTTAAGCGCTTGCCTGTGAAGCCTAAGAACCCCGGTTCGAGGCTCGGTTCCCCAGGTCCCGTGTTACCCGCGTCTGGAGTTCGTTTGCAGAGGCTGGAAGCCCTGGCGCGCCCATTCTCTCTCTCTCCCTCTATCTGTCTTTCTCTCTGTGTCTGTCGCTCTCAAATAAAGAAATAAAAAAAAAATTAAAAAAAAAAAAAAAGAAAAACAACAACAAAAATACCACCTCAATGAAGGCTTCTCTGACCATTACAGAGAGTTCTTGTTTTCATAGCAATTACCTATGTAACTATTGGTAGTTTCCTACTTGGATACAATTTTTTCTTTTCTAAACATTTTTAGTCAATCATTTATTAGAGACACAGAGAGAATGGGCATACCAGGGCCTCTAGCCACTGATAGCCACTGCAGACGAACTCCAGGTGCATGCGCCATCTTGTGCATCTGGCTTATGTGGAACCTGGAGAATCAAACATGGATCCCTAGACTTTGCAGGCAAGCGCCTTAACCACTAAGCCATCTCTCCAGCCCGTGGTTAAATTTTTTTTGCACAATTATATTTTATGCTCTACTGAAAATAGTGTTCTATTTGTTTTGTTTTGTTCTTTGTTCTTTTTGTTTTTAGGGCTAAGTTGATTTGGTATTTAGTATTTAAACCAAATTTCTTGAACTGTGAGATGAATTAGTGATTGAATGAATAAATGATAAAAAGGATTCTTCGCTCTTTTCAGCTTTCTGGAAGTGATTTACTAAAAACATTCCTGTCTAGCTACTTTCTAGGTTGACAGTTGGGTCATTTTATAAGAATTTACTCATCTTACCAGGTGTGGTGGTACACTCTGTGCCAGCACTTGAGAGACAGAGGTAGGAGGATCACTGTGAGTTCTAGGTTCTAGGTCAGCCTGGGCTAGAGTGAGACCCTATCTCAAAACAAACAAAACCCAGACGGGAGTGGTGTCTCAGGCCTGTAATCCCAGCACTTAGGAGGCAGAGGTAGGTGGATCACTGCAAGTTTGAGGCCACTGTGAGAGATACATAGTGAATTCCAGGTTAGCCTGGGATAGAAAGGAAGACTTTACCTTGAAAACAAACAAACAAACAAAGACTTAAAAATATTTTAATTATCTTTACAGTCTCTGCAGACACATTCAGAATTTTGCCACACTACCAGTGGTGATTCCCCCTTGTTTTCATCTTGATTGCCATGGGTTTGCTAAAGAGGTACTCTAAAAAAAAAACAAAACCACCGGCGTGGTGGTGCACGCCTTTAATCCCAGCACTGGGAGGCAGAGGTAGGAGGATCGCTCTGAGTTCAAGGCCACCCTGAGACTCCATAGTGAATTCCAGGTCAGCCTGGGATAGAGTGAGACCCTACCTCAAAAAACAAAAAACAAAAAACCCTTTATTTCTTTACATATTTTAGAAAGGTGAAGACAGAAAGAATAGGTGCACCAGGGCCACTGCAAATGAACTAACTCTAGTTGCATATGCCACCTTATGCATCTGGCTTATGTGGGTATGGGCAATCAAACCTGGTCCTAAGGCTTCCCAGGAAAAGTGCCTCAACTGCTAAGGCACCTCTCCAGTCTGAGGTGACTTCCCCCTCCCCCCTGAAGTAGGGTCTCACTCTAGCCCAGGCTAACCTGGAATTCACTATGCAGTCTCAGAGTGGCCTTGAACTCACAGTGATCCTTCTACCTCTGCCTCCTGAGTGCTGGTATTAAAGGCATGTGCCACTATGCCCAGCCTAAGGTGTTCTTTTTAAAAAAATTATTTATTTTTTGGTTTTTTAAGGTAGGGTCTCATTCTAGCTGAGGCTGACCTGGAATTCACTCTGTAGTCTCAGGGTGGCCTTGAACTCATGGTGATTGTCCTATCCCTGTCTTCCAGGTGCTGGGATTAAAGGCATGTGCCACCATGCCTGGCTGATATTAGAGAGAGAGAGAATTGGCACACCAGGGACTCAACCACTGAACTCAAATTCCGGATGCTTGTGCCACCTTGTGGGCATGTGCAACCTTGTGCTTGCCTCACCTTTGTGCTTCTGGCTAACGTGGGATCGGGAGAATCAAACATGGATCCTTAGGCTCCGCAGGCGCCTTAACCACTAAGCCATCTCTTCAGCCCAGATCTTTTTTGCCTTGAGCTGTTCATTTACTTTTTCCATGTCTAAGTTTCTCATACATTTATTCTTGATATTCTCGGTTCTCATCTCACACCCAGCATGTTCTAATGTGTGGCATTAAAGTAAAGGATTGTAGGCATGACAGTATACTGTGCTAGACATTAAATATTCATTCCAAAGAATACTAACTGAATGCTGGTTACTGACTGTACAGGTTCTGCTACAAGAATTTGACTCTTAGGAGAACAGGAAAAGCAGTCCTTGACCTTAAGAAACTTTCTTGCTGGGAAAGAAAGACAATGAACAGTAAACATGAAATCAGTATATTAGGAAGTATTAAAAGCAGAGTGGAAAAAGAATCATTAAGTTGGAATATTGTTGGTATTTGAGGAATAGAAGGGAATAGCAAAAGGAAGTGAGTTCAAAAGGTTATTTTCAGCCTGATATAGGGCTATATGAAGATAGGCCTTTTGCTTAGAAGAAAGTAGGGAACCAGTGTAGAATTTCCAGCAGAAAAAGTATAATAATCCAGCAAGTGTTAACTGGAGAACTAAAGTTCCCTTTCTTAGTTTCTTGGTGTCAGTGGTAAAAAAAAGTTTGAGAAAAATAACTAGTCAGGCACACTGTAAATACTGGCAGCTGTTGGGAGGAGAGAGATGGAAAAAGGGGAAAGAAAAAGTCATTCCTTTAGAGTTAAGAGTCCAGGAAAGCTGGTAGGCTCAGCAGTCAAGGTCAGCAAGCAGCTGCATAGGGTAGAGTCTTCAGAGAAACAGTGAGAAAACCCAGAAGGTCAGGGTAAACATGCTTAGGATTTTGGCTGGTATCCAAAGAAGAGATAGAAAGGGTTAGGGTCAGGTAATGCTTTTTGAGTTAGATCTGAGAAAAGTAGGCAAGTTTGCAGTACAGGTCTGGAAGCAAGTGTATCGAAGGAGGGGGCTTCTGTGAGTGTAAGTACGTGTCTCCTTAAGGTGATAATTATTTCTCCCATGTCCTTAACATGTCTGAGGGTGAATCAGCCTTCTGAGTGGTGGTCTTCTGGCCTAATGATTGTCCAGCTCAGTTGAATTAGCTTTTGGGGACCTTAGTATGTCTTTTTTCCCCTAATTTATTTATTTGAGAGCAACAGACAGAGGCAGAGAGAGAGAATGGGTGCACCAGGGCCTCCAGCCCCTGCAAATGAACTCCAGATGCATGCACCACCTTGTGCATCTGGCTTATGTGGGTACTGGGGGAGTCAAGCCTTAAACCGGGGTCCTTAGGCTTCACAGGCAAGCACTTAACCATTAGGCCATCTCTCCAGGCCTTTTTTTTTTTTCAAAAAATTTTTTTTGAGACAGAGAGGAGAATGGGCTGTGCCAGGGCCTCTAGTCAGTGCAAATGAACTCCAGATGCATGCGCCACCTGGGTTCCATGGAATCTGGAGAATCAAACCTGGGTCTTTAGGCTTGGCAAGCATGTGCCTTAACCGCTAAGCCATCTCTCCAGCCCTTATTATGTCTTTATACTCTCACGTTTTGGGTAGTATAGAATGACATGTCTCCACCCAGGGCCAGAGGTAGATTCAGATTCTTTTCCTTTGACCAGCAGAAGTATCCTTTCCTCAATAAACCCTAATACCTCCACACCCTCCTTTCACCAGGGAAATAGGAGGTGAGGTCTATTTTCAGTGGCCTCCAAGCCTGCTAATTCCTGCCTAGCTACTTATACTAGGGCCTACTTAGGAGGTTATTGTAGTTGTCTAGGTTACTTGGGCAGCTTGCATCAAGGTGTTGGTGGAAGTGGTAAGAAGTAGCTCATTCCTGTGTACTTTGGAGACAGAGTCAGCTGAAGTCAAAGACTAAAAGTCTTTTGTTTGTGTGATTGTGCTGTGGATGGAACCCCATGGCTGTGCATGTGCTAGCAACTGAATCACATCACCAATTCCAGAAAGATCAGTTTTTAAATTTGGTAGAAAGCAGTATTTGTAGGATTATGTTTTATTTGGAGTTCAGTTTTACAGGGAAAAAAAGAATTTGAAATCAGCAATTCCTGGCCTTCTGTTTTACAGGTGATGATGAGCAGTCCACACAGATGGCTGCAAGCTGGGAGGACGAGAAAGTGACAGAAGCATCTTCAGACAATTTTGTAGCTATTAAAATTGATACCAAAAGGTGTGCTTATGTTTTCATATTCCATTATTTATGAATATTGACACTACAGACATCTGGGGCATACTTGGAAACATAAAATCTTTTCTTTTTTTCTTCCAAGGTAGGGTCTCACTCTAGCCATGGCTGACCTGGAACTCACTCTGTAGTCCAGGGCTGACTGACCTTGAACTCACATCGATCCTCCTACTTCTGCCTTCTCAGTGCTGGGATTAAAGGCATGTGTCACACACCTGACCTAAATTTTTTTTTGTTTTAGATTTAAGAAAAAAATTTTTGTTTTTGTTTTTTTGAGATAGGGTCTCACTCTAGCTCAAGCTGACCTGGAATTCACTAAGTAGTCTCAGGGTGATCTCGAACTCATAGTGATCCTCCTAGCTCTGCCTCCCAAATGCTGGGATTAAAAGTGTACGCCACCACACCTGGCTTTGTTTCTGTTTTTTGAAGAAAGGTCTCAGTCTGGGGGTGTAGCTTTAGGGTAGAGAATTTTTTCCTTTTGTTGTATAGTCAGTTTTTGGAATCTCTTGCTATTATAGATTATTACATTATCACACACATAAGTTATCGTCACTGTATCTTCCTATTGCAGGTTAAGAGGCAGTATTAAGATGTACTTTCAGATAAGGAAGCAACAAAGGAGATACTAACTCTTGTTTTTAGCTGCCAAGTCCAGTCATCACTTTAGGTTTGTAAAAGCAAATGGTCCATTAATCTGAAAATTATAGGAAAGACTCTTGAAGTAAAATTTACCTCCTTCTTCCAGCTTATTGCAGTGACAGAAACTGATAATTTCAGAAAAATACTTGTAGCCAGGCATATGGCTCATGCCTTTAATCCTAGTACTTTAGGTAGGAAGATTGCTATGAGTTCAAAGCCAGCTTGGCCTAGCAGAGTAAGTTCCAGTGAGTCTGTGGTAGAGTGAGACTCTGCCTCAACAAAACACTAGAAAGAAAAGAAAATTACTTGTGGTTGGTGTAGTAAATTCTACAAAAGCATTTTAGTATTTCGGAAGGAGTTGAATTTATCTGATTTTTTTTCTTTAACTTTATTTTACAGTGAAGCCTGCCTACAATTTTCACAAATCTGTATCCTTTCAATGAAGAGTTGGTTTTATATGTATTTGTTACTTATTTAACTCTTTTTGCTATCTTGTAAATATAGGGATTATTTTTATTTAGAAAATCTTAAATTTAGCTGGCCATGGTGGTAAAGGTGTGTACCTTTCATCCCAGCACTGGGGAGGCAGAGGCAGGAGGATTGCCGTGAGTTCAAGGCCACTCTGAGACTATGTAGTGTCATGGGGCTAAAGTAAAACATTACATTTTTTTTTTAAAGATTCTTTTTTTTTTTAAATTTATTTATTTGAGAGTGGACACAGAGAGAAAGACAGATAGAGGGAGAGAGAGAGAGAATGGGCGTGCCAGGGCTTCCAGCCTCTGCAAACGAACTCCAGACGCATGCGCCCCCTTGTGCATCTGGCTAACGTGGGACCTGGGGAACTGAGCCTTGAACCGGGGTCCTTAGGCTTCACAGGCAAGCGCTTAACCGCTAAGCCATCTCTCTAGCCCAAAACATTACATTTTTTAAAAAAACAGGAGGAGGTTGGAAAGATGGCTAAGAGGTTAACGTGCTTGTCTGCAAAGCCAAAGGAGCCAAGTTCAATTCCCTAGGACCCACGTAAGCCAGCTGTACAAGGGGTGTATGCATCTGGAGTTCATTTGCAGTGGCTAAAGGCTCTGGCATGCCCATTTCCTATCTGTCCCCTCCAAAATAAATAAAAAATAAAATAAAAAAAGGTTAAAAGAAACAAAAAAAAATCTTGGATTATTTGTGAAAACTTCATGTTACCTATTATTGTTTGAGCTAATACTACATTGTAGCCAATGAGAAAGTAGGTCTTTTTGAAAAATACTTTATTTGTTTGAGAGAGAGAAAGTGGCTGGTAGAGAGAGAGAATGGGTGCACAAGGGCCTGTAGCTACTACAGAGGAACTCCTGACTCGTGCACCACTTGTGCATCTGGCTTACGTGGGTACTGGAGAATTTAATGGGTCCTTAGGCTTTGCAGGCAAGCGCCTTAACCACTAAGCCATCTCTCCAGCCTGGTGGGTTTTTTTGGTTTGTTTGTTTTTGTTTTTTTGAAGAAAGCCCAACGGACTGGTCTTTTTTTTTAATATAGGGGAGAGAGAGAAGTGGCACGCTAGAGCCTCCACCCACTGCAGTTGAACTCCAGATGTGTGAACTGTCTTGTGCACATATGCAGCCTTGCACACTTGTGTTACCTTGTGCATCTGGCTTACATGGGACCTGGATAGTCAAACATGAGTCCTTAGGCTTCGCAGGCAAGCACATTAACTGCTAAGCCATCTCTCCACCTGTTTTTTTTATTGTTGTTTATTTGTTTGTTTGATTTTTTTATGTGACTATGTAAATAACAAATTAAAACAGTTTTGTTGGATGGATGGAAAAGAAAGTTCTGACCGGGCATGATGGTGCACGCCTTTAATCCCAGCACTTGGGAGGCAGAGGTAGGAGGATTGCTGTGATTTCGAGGCCACCATAAGACAACATAGTGAATTTCAAGTCAGCCTGGGCTAGAGTGAGACCCTACCTTGGAAAAACCAAAAAAGAAGTTCTGCTGGGCATGGTGACACACGCCTTTAATTGTAGCACTCAGTAGGCAGAGGTAGGAGGATCACTGTGAGTTCCAGGCCACCCTGACACTACATAGTG
This sequence comes from Jaculus jaculus, assembly GCF_020740685.1. NCBI lineage: Eukaryota > Metazoa > Chordata > Mammalia > Rodentia > Dipodidae > Jaculus > Jaculus jaculus. Next base: position 2,148,284 of record NC_059106.1, on the reverse strand, counting down.
AATTCCAGGTCAGCCTGGGCCAGAGAGAGACCCTACCTTGAAAAAAAAAAAAAAAGTAGTAGTTCTGGTAGAGAATATGATATATGCTCTTCACTTGGACATTTGCTGTCCAAACCATAAATCATTTTGCACATCATGTGCACCTGAGGCATAATTTGGTAGTTGAAATTACAAACATCTTACCAGGTTGGATTGTATTACTGTATAAAACCTTTTTTTTTAAAAATTATTTTTAAAGTTTTTATTTATTTATTTGAGAGCGACAGACACAGAGAGAAAGACAGATGGAGGGAGAGAGAGAGAATGGGTGCGCCAGGGCTATAAAACCTTTTTTAATGTAGTCTCAGGGTGGCCTCAAACTCAGCACTCCTCCTATCTCTGCCTCCTGAGTGCTGGGATTACAGGCATGTGCCATCACGCCTGGTTTGTATAAGCCCTTTTGTTTCATATGAGTTATTTACTTAATTCAGCTGTGTAGATCCTGTAGTTTGTGTTCCTTCCAGTTTCTTTATTGGAGACAATGGAATCCCTTTGGAAGTAATAGCAGGAAGTATTGCTGCAGATGAACTTGTCACAAGAATTCACAAAGTCCGACAGGTGAGAATGAACCAGAACTGCTCTTTACATAAATGGGTGAAAATGATCTACCAATAATTTGACATTATGATATTTTTAGAGCCTTTCTGTATATGCAGGAAACTTCTATGCCTGAAATGTTTTCTTATTTTGTTCTTTTTCAAAAAATATTTCATATTTATTTATTTGATAGAGAAGGAGGGGGGGGGGAGAGAGAGAATGGGCTTGTCAGGGCCTCTGGCCACTGTAAACAAACTCCAGACGCATGTGCCCCCTTTTGCAGCTGGCTTAGTCAGATGCACAAGGGGGTGCAAGTGTCTGGAGTTTGTTTTCAGTGGCTGGAGGTACTGGTGCACTCACTCTCTTTTTTTTTTTTTAATTTTTATTTATTTATTTGACAGTGACAGAGGAAGAGGCAGAAAGAGAGAGAGAGAATGGGCACCCCAGGGCCTCCAGCCACTGCAAATGAACTCCAGACGCGTGCACCCCCTTGTGCATTTGGCTAATGTGGGTCCTGGAGAATTGAGCCTCGAACTGGGGTCCTCAGGCTTCACATGCAAGCATTTAACCACTAAGCCATCTCTCCAGCCCTCATTCTTTTTTTTTTTCTCTCTCTCCTTTCTCTGTCTAATAAGTAAAATATTTTTAAAAAATGAACTCCAGACGCATGTGCAACTTTATGCATTTGGCTTATGTGGGTATTGGGGAATCGAACCAGGGTGCTTAGGCTTTGCAGGCAAGTGCCTTACTTGCTAAGCCATCTTTCTAGCCCCTTGTTCTTTGTTTTTTAATATAATTTTATTTATCTATTTGCAAGTACAGAGATAGAATGTGATAGGGCCTAGTGCCACTGCTAAGGAACTTCAGATGTATCTGCCACTTTGTGCATCTGGCTTTACGTGTGTATTGGGAAATCAAACCCAAGCCCTTTAGGCTTTGCAAGCAAGAGCCTTAACCACTGAGCTATCTCTCCAGCCCTTATTTTGTTCTTTTGAGATAGTCTCATTGTGTTTCCCAGGGTAGCTTCAGTGATCCTCTTGCCTCAGCCTTTCAAGTAGCTGTGGCTATAGGCATAAAATAGCATACTCGGCTACCTGGACTGGTTGTAAAAATAGCATTTTGAGGCTGGAAAGATGGCTCAGGGGTTAAGCCACTGCCTGCAAAGCCTACAACTCAGGTTTAATTCCCCAGTGTTCATGTAAAGCCAGATGCACAAAATGGCATGCATTTGGGAGGCTGAGATAAGATTGCCATGTGTTCAGGCCAGCCTGAAACTACAGAGTGAGTTCTAGGTAAGCCTAGGCTGGAGTGAGACCCTGCCTCAAAAAAAAAAGCACATTATGAAGTTGAATTTGTTAGCACAGATGTGGAATCCTGTATTTGGGAAATGGAAGTAGGATCAGGAGTTCTAGGTTACCTTATTTATTTATTTGAAAGAACGGGAGATAGCTAACGGGTGTGTTATGGCCTCTAGCCGCTGCAAAGGAACTCCAGATGCATGCACTGCCTTGTGTATCTGACTTATGTGGCCTTAACCACTAAGCCATCTCTCCAGGTCAACCTTTTTAAATAAATAAATAAATATATATATATATATATATTTTTTTTTTGTTTTGTTTTGTTTTTGTTTTTGTTTTTGTTTTTTTTTTTTTGAGGAGTCTCACTCTAGCCCCAGGCTGGCCTGGAACTCACTCTACATTCTTCGGGTGGCCTCTAACTCAAAGTGATCCTCCTACCTCTGCCTCCTGAGTGCTGAGATTAAGGGGGCTCCTCTTTTTAAGTATTTATTTTTTTGAGAAAGAGATAGAGATAGAGAATGGGCCCACCAGGGCCTCTTGCCACAGCAAAGAAACTGTAGCTATATGTGCCACTTTGTGCATCTGGCTTCCATGGGTCCTTTGGCTTTGCAGGAAAGTGCCTTAACCCCTAAGCCATCTCTCCAGCCCACTCCCCCCACTTTTTTTTTTTTTTTTTTTGAGGCAGGGCCTAACTCTAGCCCAGACTGACCTGGAACTTACTCTATAGTCCCCAGGCTGGCCTTGAATTCACAGTACTCCTCTTAACCTCTGCCTCCCAAGTGCTGGGATTAAAGACATGGGCCACCAAGCCTAGCAAGGTTACCTTCTTATCTGAGCCAGCCTCTTAGGCCAAACAGTGTCTAGCCCTCCTGCACTCTCCAACTATCTCTCTGGGCTCTATGTAGCAAACCAAATTATTGCTTTGTAGCCTGTGTATATTCTTTAATCCCAGGTCCCTGGAGTAGTTGAGTTTTTAATAAATTCTCTCAAGGTGATGCCTAGCTGCTGCCATTAAAGTCATCAGAGTGGGACAAGATGAGCTGTCTCTCCACAGCTGACCTGTCCATCAGAAGAATTATTGTCTGAACTCCTTCAACTGGATTTGAGGATCATTAAGAGCTGAGGACTTAGCCGGGCATGGTGACACAGAGGTAGGAGGATTGCTGTGAGTTTGAGGCCACCCTGAGACTATGTAGTGAATTCCAGGTCAGCCTGGGCTGGAGCGAGACCCTGCCTTGAAAAACAAAACAAAACAAAACAAAAAATAGCTGAGGGCTTGTCCTGAGAGTAGGACTGCCTGGCTTTTGTCTGACTTACCTTTAGGGAGTGGTTTCTGAGTCTTTCCCTGCCCTACCAGGGAACTCAGTAATCTGATTTTAAGTCTTTTTATGGGCTGAGGTTGTTGTCAGGGTGAAGTATTTACAAGGCCCTGAATTCAATCCCTCAGTACAGAAAAAAAAAAAAAAAAATTAGGCTCATTTCACCTTGCATTATTATGTCATTAGGATTATACTACTTTTTTTGTTTGTTTCATGGCAGGGTCTTACTGTAACTGAGGCTGACCTGGAACTTACTCTGTAGTCCCAGGCTGAACTTGAACTCAGCCTCCCAAGTGCTGAGGTTAAAGACATGCACTACATGGCCAGCTGGATTATACATTATAGTTTTGTTTGCTTTTGAGTATATACATTGACTACTCACATTTTGGTCTCATCTGCCATCTCATCTAGATGGCTAGATTCCCACATGTTAAATTTCAATTTGTTTTCTACCTAGATGCACTTATCAAAGGGTGAAATATCAGGGACAAATGGCAGCCAGTCAGAAAGTTCATTGTCCACGCCATCTGCCTCATTTGAACCTAATGACTCTTGTGAAAACGCTCAGTCCAGAAGAACAGAGCTTTGTGGGACTCCTTCTACTTCTGATAGGAAGTCAGATGCTGCAACAGGTAACTTTGCATACAGTGGCAATATGCCTTTGCTTCTCATTGAAGGATATGGATCAATCTTACTCCAGCATCTGGAGTAATACCCTGATAAACCCATCCCTAGTTGGAAGTGTTAAGTCAAAGGGCTGGAGACATAGCTTAGTGTGTGTATACTACTAAGATCCACATAGTGGGTCTATGCTTGCCTAGGATGCATGAAGCTCTGGGTTCAAACTCCAGGAGTTGATGAACTGGGCATGGTGATGTGTACCCGAAGTCCTAGCACTTCTGAGTTGGAGGCAGGAGGAGCAAAAAAGTTCAGGGTCATCATTTAAGACACTTAATTTACCAAACACCTCAGCAACACAGTGTACTGTTTACCCTCATCATGATCATGTGGTTGACTGGGAGCTATGGATCAATGCTGTTGTCCAACATAGAAAGAGAATGTTGTGCTATATATTGTTAGCCTAGGAAAAGATCAAACTTAAAACCATGGTTTCTCTTGAATGCATGTGCTTTCACAGCATCACAAAGCTGAAGAGCTGGGCAAGGTAGCACATGCCTTTAATCCTAGCACTCAGGAGGCAGAGGTAGGAGGATGGCTGTGAGTTTGAGGCTACCCTGAGGCTACATAGTTAATTCCAGGTCAGGTCAGCCTGGGCCAGAGTGAGACCCTACCTAGAATAACCAAAAAAAAAAAAAATTAAAAAAATAATATTGAGATGGGGAGGTAATACGATGGAGAATGGAATTTCAAAGGGGAAAGTGTCGGCGGGGGGAGGTAGGAGGGAATTACCATGGGATATTTTTTTATAATCATGGAAAATGTTAATAAAAATTAAAAAAAAAAAATTTTACAGCCTGAGCCAGAGTGAGACCCTACCTCGAAAAACCAAAAAAAAAAAAAAAAAAGAAAGAAAGAAAGAAAGAAAAAAATTTTTTCAAAAGATTCTAGAACTGTGGGACAGCACAGATAGGGGTTTGGAGTGAATATATATGGAAGTAACATTTTAATTGAGATCTTACTGGCCAGAAGGTACTAGCCATGTGACAATCTAGATAAAGGATGGTCTAAGGTAGATGGAGGGAAGGGCCAGGTCCCAGGCCCTATGAGACGAACAAATTGGGTGAACTTAAAATTCAGAAAGAAAGCCGGGTATGGTGGCCACACTTTTAATCCCAGCACTCGGGAGGCAGAAGTAGGAGGATTGCTGTGAGTTCAAGGCCACCCTGAGTCTACATAGTGAGTTCCAGGTCAGCCTGAGCTAGAGTGAGACCCTACCTCGAAAAGCCAAAAAAAAAAAAATCAGAAAGAACCAGCAAAGAAAAGCATGTTGGGAAGGAGTGAAAGAATTAGTACCAATGCTCATCATATAACACCGACACTATGAACTGGTAAGGAGAAGCCACTGTGACCTTTCTTGCTGCAAGAAGGCTGCCTGGGAGAGGTGCGACTTCAACTGGAGGGAAATAAAGAAGAGGATTTGGATCAATTGAGAAGTTAAGAAAAAACACTAAAAAAAAAAAGCAAAACTTGGGCTGAAGAGATGGCTTAGAGGTTAAGGTGCTTGCCTGTGAAGCCCAAGGACCCAGGTTCCATTCCCCAGTACCCATATAAGCCAGATGCAGAGGGTGGTGCCTATGTCTGGAGTTTGTTTGCAGTGGCTGAAGGCCCTGGTGTACCCATTCACTTTCTCTCTGTCTGCCTCTCTCTCTCTCAAATAAAGAAATAAATAATTTTTAAATTAAAAAAATTAAATTTCAAAAAGTCTGAGTGTGGTAGCTCAGGGTCCACTGTGGAAGAGGTGGCAGAAAGAATATAAGAGCCAAATGAAAGGTAGGACTCCTTACAATGTGTTCCTCCAGACACAAAATGGATATCCATGACCTCGCAGTGCCTGTCACTACCTACATAAGACCATCATAATAATAGGAAGAAAGATCATGACATCAAAATGAGAGAGAGCAGGGCATGGTGGTGCACGCCTTTAATCCCAGCACTTGGGATAACCTTGAGTTGGAGGCCACCCTGAGACTTCATAGTGAATTCCAGGTCAGCCTGGGCTACAGTGATACCCTATCTTGGAAAACCAAAAAAAAAAAAAAAATTCTTTAAAAATATTTTAAATTAATTTTATCATCATTATTATTATTTTTGAGGTAGAGTCTCGCTCTAGCCCAGGCTGACCTGGAATTCACTATGGAGTCTCAGGGTGACCTCGAACTCACGGCAATGCTCCTACCTCTGCCTCCCCCAAGTGCTGGGATTACAGGCATGTGCCACCATGCCCGGCTTAATTTTATTATATTTTACAAGTAGAGAAAGAGTAGAGAGAGGGGGTGAGGATGGGAGGGAAGATGAGCATGCCAAGGTCTACTACCACTGCATACATACTCCAGATGCATGCACTACTTTGTGCATCTGGCTTTACATGGGTACCGGGGATTCAAACCTGTGCTATCAGGCTTGCAAACAAGCACTTTAACTGCTAAGCAATCTCTCTAACCACTAGAATAATTTTTTACATTTTTCTGAAAATTGTCATTTCTACAATTGTTCATTCCTTTTTAAAATTAAGTGTTTCTGTCTAGTATAATTTTCCTTCACTACAGGTCTATTGTTTTTTGTTGTTGTCGTTGTTTTCAAGGTAGAGTCTCACTCTAGCGCAGGTTGACCTGGAATTCACTATGTAGTCTCAGGGTGACCTCAAACCCACAGCGATCCTCCTGTCTCTGCCTCCATAGTACTATGATTTTAATTTATTTTTATTGACAACTTCAATAATTGTAAATAATAGCCCATGGTAATTCCCTCACTCCCCCACTTTCCCCTTTGAAACTCCACTCGCCAACAACCCCACCCAGTCTCTCTCTTATTTATTTATTTATTTATTTATTTATTTATTTATTTATTTATTTCGGTTTTTCGAGGTAGGGTCTCACTTTAGCCCAGACTGACCTAGAATTTACTCTGTAGTCTCAGGGTGGCCTCGAACTCACTGATTCTTCTACCTCTGCCTCCTGAGTGCTGGGATTAAAGACGTGTGTCACCATACCCTGCTCTCTTATTTTGATGTCATGGTCTTTTCTTCCAATTATGATGGTCTTGTGTAGGTAGTGACAGGCATTGCAAGGTCATGGATATCCAGGCCATTTTGTGTCTGGAGGAGCATGTTGTAAGGAGTCCTACCCTTCCTTTGGCTCTTACATTCTTTCTGCCACCTCTTCCACAGTGGACCCTTGGAAGGTGTGATAGAGATAGTGCACTGCTGAGCACTCTTCTGTCATTTCTCAGCACCATGGTGCCTTCTGAATCATCCCAAGGACACTGCCATCTGAAAAGACAAGGTTCTCTAACCAAAAGTAAGAGTAGCATTAATATATGGGTATGAACATTAAGAGACATGCTTACTGGGCAGTGTGGTGAGCATAATATATATATTTAGTCAGATACCAGCAGACATTTTTGTAATTTTAAATATTTTATTTACTTATTTGCAAGGAGAGAGAGCACACTTGAGAGTGAGAACAGGAATGGGCGCACCAGGGCCTCTTGCTGCTGCAAACTCCAGATGCATGTGCCATTTGTGTATCTGACTTTATGTGGGTATTGGGGAGTCAAACCCAGGCTGGCAGGTTTTGCAAGCACCTTAAACTGCTAAGCCATTTCCCAAGTACCTAGTATTTTTGGCTTTTTAAATTTTTGTTTATCTTAATTTATTTATTAGTAACAGAAAGAGACAAAGAGAGAGAGAGAGAGAAAGAATGGGTACATCAGGGCCTCTAGCCACTGCAAATGAATTCCAGACTCATGCATCTGGCTTATGTGGGTACTGGGGAATCTAGCTTCAAACCAGGGTGCTTAAGCTTCACAGGCAAGCGCTTAACCACTAAGCCATCTCCAGCCCCTTTTGGCTTTTTAAAAAAAAAAATTATTTTACTATTGAAGCTAGCATACAGAAATTTGGATATTACTATATGATTCATTCTTCTTTTTGGGGGGGTGGGCTTTTTGAGGTAGGGTCTTACTCTAGCTCAGGCTGACCTGGAATTCATGATGTAGTCTCAGGGTGGCCTTGGACTCACAGTGATCCTCCTACCTCTGCCTCTCAAGTGCTGGGATTAAAGGTGTGCGCTACCACTCCCAGCTCTGGCATTTTAAAATATAATTTGTTTTAGTTGGTTCTCATTCTCCTTCATCTTCCTCTACTTTCTCAAATTCTGCTCTTTCCCCATAAATATCTTTCCCAGTTCTGTTTACATGCACCCTCACCCCTCTTCCTATTCATCTGTTTTTTAAAATTTTTTTTGGTTTATTTTTATTTATTTATTTGAGAGTCACAGACACACAGAAAGAGACAGAGAGAGAGAGAGACAGAGGGAGAGAATGGGCACGCCAGGGCTCCAGCCACTGCAAACAAACTCCAGACGCCTGCGCCCCCTTGTACATCTGGCTAATGTGGGTCCTGCTCGAACCGGGTTCCTTAGGGTTCACAGGCAAGCGCTTAACTGCTAAGCCATCTCTCCAACCCCTATTCATCTCTTATATTCAGTCTTGGTTACCATTCTATCTTTATAGGTTTTATCCACATTTGCCCCTATATAGACATACTTAGACATATTACAAGCTAGCATCCACATATCAGAAAGAGAACATGTGGTTTTAGCTTTCTGAGTTTGTATAACTTCACTGATATAATTCTTTCTAGGTCCATTCATTTTAGTGCACATTTCATAATTTCATTTTTCCTTAGTGATAAATAGAATTCCATTATGTATATCCACCATATTTTCATTATATAGCTGTTGAAGGGCATTGAGACTGATTCCATTTCTTAGCTATTGTAAATAGAGCAACAGTAAACATGGTTGTGCATATATCTGTGTAGTAGAGTGTGGAGCTCTTAGTGTATATGCCCAGGAATGGTATAACTAGGTTATATGGAAGCTCTATTTTTTTTTTTTTTCGAGGTAGGGTTTCACTGTAGCCCAGGCTGACTTGCTGGAATTCACTAGGTTGTCTTATGGTAGCCTCGAACTCTCAGAGATCCTCCTACCTCTGCTTTCTTGAGTGCTGGGATTGAAGGCATGAGCCACTACCCCCAGCTATTGTTTTTTGATTTTGTTTTTTTTGTTTTTTCAAGGTAGGGTTTCTCCCTAGTCCAGGCTGACCTGGAATTCACTATGTAGTCTCAGGTTGGCCTTGAACACATGGTGATCCTCCTACCTCTGCCTCCCGAGTGCTGGGATTAAAGGCATGTGCCACCACGCCTGGTATTTATTTATTTATTTATTAAATTTTGAGGCAAGTGTAACAGACTGCCCTTTTTTTTTTTTTTTTTTTTTTTGTGTGTGTGTGTGTGAGAGAGAGAGAGAGAGAGAAAGAATTGGTATGCCAGGGCCTCTAGCCACTGTAGTCGAACTCCAGATGTGTGTGCCACCTTGTGCACACGTGTGACCTTGCACATGCATCACCTTGTGCGTCTGGCTTATGTGGGATCTAGGTAGTCAGACATGGGTCTTTAGGCTTTGCAGGTAATCACCTTAACTGCTAAGCTATCTCTTAAGCCCTGTTATTCTTTATTTTTAGATTTATTTATTTTAATTATTTGCAAGCAGAGAGAGAGAGAGAATGAATGAGAATGCGTTGCATGTGCCAGGGGATGTAGCCACTGCAAACAAACTCCAGACGCATGTGCCACCTTGTGCATCTGGCTTTATGTGGGGACCGGGGAATCAAACTTGGGTTGTTAGTCTTTGCAGGCAAGTGCCTTTACTCCTGAGCCATCTCTCCAGCCTTACACATTTTTTTTTATTTTATGTTAATTTATTTGTTTATTTGTGAGAGAGAGAGGCAAATAGAATGGGTGTACCAGGGCCTCCAGCCACTGCAAACAAACTCCAGATGCATGCACTACCTTGTGAATCTGGCCTACATGGGTACATTAGGCTTCGCAGGCATGTACCTTAACCACTAGGCCATCTCTCTAGCCCTTTATTTTATTTTTTAATGTTTAATATTTAATTTTTTTTATTTGACAGAGAGAGAGAGAGAATGGGTGTGCCAGGGCCTCCAACCTCTGCAGAAGAATTCCAGATGTGAGCTCCCTCTTGTGCATCTGGCTAACGTGGGTCTTGGGGAATCAAACCTGGGTCCTTTGGCTTTGCAGGCAAACGTCTTGTTAACCGCTAAGCCATCCCTCCAGCCCTATATATTTTTTTGTTTTTTTTGAGGTAGGGTCTCACTGTAGCTCAGGGTCTCCTGGAATTCACTATGTAGTCTTAGGGTGGCCTCGAACTCACGGTGATCCTCCTGCCTCTGCCTTCTGAGTGCTGGGATTAAAGGCGTGTGCCACCATGCCCGGCCTTTATTATTTTTTAATATTTTAGTTTTATTCATTAATTTGAGAGAGAAAGAGAAGATAGAGAAAGGATAAGCACAAAAGAGCCTCTACCCACTCCAGATGCCACCATGTGCATCTGCCTTACATGGGTACTGGGGAATCAAACCTGGGTCCTTAGGATTTGCAGGCAAGTGCCTTAAAAACTAAGCCATCTCTCCAGCCTTCCTGCTCTATTCTTTTTTTGTTTTGTTTTGTTTTTGAGGTAGTGTCTCACTGTAGCTCAGGCTGACCTGGAATTCACTGTGTAGTCTCAGGGTGGCCTTGAACTCATGGCGATCCTCCTACCTCTGCTTCTCAAGTGCTGGGATTAAAGGCATGCGCCACCATGCCTGGTATCTTGCTTTATTCTTTTTTTTTGTTTTTTTGAGGTAGGGTCTCATTCTAGCCCAGGCTGACCTGGAATTCACTATGGAATTTCAGGGTGGCCTTGAACTCACGGTGATCCTCCTACCTCTTCTTCCCCGAATGCTGGGAATAAAGGTGTGCACCACCATGCCCAGCCAATTTTTTTTTTTATTATTAACAACTTCCGTGATTATAAAAAATATCCTATGGTAATACCCTCCCTTCCCCCACTTTCCCCTTTGAAACTCCATTCTCTATCATATCTCCTCCCCCTCTCAATCAGTCTCTTATTTTGATGTCATGATCTTTTCCTCCTATTATGGTGGTCTTGTGTAGGTAGTGTCAGGCACTGTGAGGTCATGGATGTCCAGGCCATTTTGCGTCTGGGGGGAGCACGTTGTAAGGAGTCCTACCCTTCCTTTGGCTCTTACATTCTTTCTACCACCTCTTCTGCAATAGACCCTGAGCCTTGGAAGGTATGATAGAGATATTGCAGTATTGAGCACTCCAGTCATTTCTTTCCAGCACTATGATGCCTTCTGCATCCTGCTCTATTCTTAATGGAACTATATAGTGTTTAAGAAACAAGAGCTGGGGCTGGAGGGTTGGCTTAGCAATTAAGGCATTTGCATGCAAAGCCAAAGGACCCAGGTTCAATTCCCCAGGATCTTCGTAAGCCAGATGTACAAGGTGGTACATGCATCTGGAGTTTGCAGTGGCTAGAGGCTCTGGTATGCCCATTCTCTCTCTGTCCTTCTTGATCTCTGTCAAATAAATAAATAAAAATAAATAAAAGAAGAGTAGCAAATGATTTTATACCTTTTACCCAAGAGATTTGTGCCTTTTAAAAATTATACTAGGAGCCAGGCGTGGTGGCGCACACATTTAATCCCAGCACTCGGGAAGCAGAGGTAGGAGGATTGCCATGAGTTCAAGGCCACCCTGAGATTCCATAGTGAATTCCAGGTCAGCCTGGGCTAGAGTGAGATCCTACCTTGAAAAATCAAAAAACCAAAAAAAAAAATTATACTAGGACTGGATAAATGGCTTAGTGGTTAAGGTGATTGCCTGCAAAAGCCTAAGGACTCAGGCTTGATTCTCTAGTACCCACATAAGCCAGATGCAGAAAGTCGTGCATGTGTCTGGAGTTCATTTGTTTGCAGTTGCTAGAGGCCCTGACGTGCCCATTCTCTCTTTTTCTCCCACCCTCTCTCTCAAATAAAAAATTAAATATTTAAAAAATAAAAAGTAAAAATTACACTAAATGTGGCATTATTTCTTTTAATTTAATTAAGGAGGAGAAAGTTCAGGCCATGACTGTCCCTCTCAGGAGCCTAGTGGATGTTCAAATCAGAGATCTGCAGAGGACCTTACTGTTCGAGTGGAAAGGTTTGCTTCCATTTTTGTAAATACTATTTAAGGAATAATTGTTTATAGTTATTATGTTAATTTAAATGAAGCTAAACTTAACACAAATGAAGTTTCAGAATTGTGAGTTGCAGGGCTGGAGAGATGGCTTAACTGTTAAGGCACTTGCCTGCAAAGCCAAAGGATTCAGGTTTGATTCCCCAGGACTCACTCACATAAAGCCCGATGCACAAGGTTGTGTATTGATCTGGAGTTTGTTTGGAGTGGCTAGGCCCTGGTGTGCCCATTTTCTCTCACTATTTGCCTCTTTCTCTCCCTCACTCTCTCTTAAATAAATAAACAAACAAGAGACCCTAGTTCACTCAAACATATGCAGATATGTGCGTGCATAAATGAATAAACGGAAAAATGCAGCCGAGTGTGATGGCTCACACCTTTAATACAGCATTTGGGAGGCCATGGTAGGAGGATCAGAGTTGGAGGCCCGCCAGGAACTGCATAGTGAATTCCAGGCCAGCCTGGGCTAGAGCGAGACCCTAGCTTGATCCCCCCACCAAAAATATGTGTGGATTGGGAATTTCTGGGGTTATAGATATTGACCAGATTTTCCAAACTGTGAGTTTTGTGAATTTATAATCTTCTTTTAAATAGTCATGATTATTTACAAGATTTTTTTGTTAAATGTATTATAATCTGGTTTCCTTACTCTTTTTTTTTTTAACATATTATTTTTTTGTTTGTTTGTTTTGTTTTTAGAGGCAGGGTCTCACTCTAGCCCAGGCTGACTTGAAATTCACTATGGCTTACTCTTTTTTTTTTTTTTAATAGATTTTATTTTACTTATTTGAGAGAGAGGAAGAGGCAATAGAGAAAGAGGGAGAGAATGGGCACACCAGGGCCTTTAGCCCCTATAAATGAATACTATCTTGTGCATCTGGCTTATGTGGGTCCTGAGGAATTGGACTTGAGTCCTTTGGCTTTGCAGGCAAATGCCTTAACCACTAAGCCATCTCTCCAGCTCTCTTACTCTTTTTGACATGAAAATTGTCCCAAATGTGGCTCATGGAATTGTATTCATACTTGGGTTTTGTGGCCTTGACCTCCATCATTCTTTGAGCACTCCTTTGATTGGCGACTCCTTTGATTGTTAGCTGAGGTTTTATTTTGTGTTTGAGGCTTTCTTTCTTTCTTTTTTTTTTTTTGCTTTTCAAGGTAGGTGTCACTCTAGCCCTGGATGACCTCGAACTCATAGTGATCCTCCTACCTCTGCCTCCCGAGTACTGGGATTAAATGCCTGAGCTACTGCATTATCTGGCTTGTGTCCTCCCGTCCCCCACCAAGGTAGGTCTCACTTTAGCCAGGGTGACTTGGAATTCACTATACAGTGTCAGGGTGGCTTTTGAACTCACGATGATTCTCCTACCTCTGCCTCCTGAGTACTGGGATTAAAGGTGTGTGCCATCATGCCTGACTCCTTGTGCTTGATAAAGGGCCTTCTCTATACACAGGCTGGCCAATAACTCATCATGTAGCCGAGGCTGACTTCAAACACCCAGCAATCCACTTGCCTTAGCCTCCAAGTACTGAGATTAGCCAAGAGCCACCACATTCAACTTCTGTTAGCTGAGTTTTGTTTTGTTTTGTTTTGTTTTGTTTTGTTTTGTTTTTCAAGGTAGTTTCTTGCAGTAGCCCAGGCTGACCTGGAATTCACTATGCAGTCTCAGGGTGGCTTTAAACTCACGGTCGTCCTTCTACCTCTGCCTCCCAAGTGCTGGGAATTAAAGGTATGTGCCACCATGCCTGGCTTGCTTTTTTTATTTTTTTCTTTCTGTCAGTAGAGAAAGTGAAAGTGGGCAGAAAGGTACAGTGGTCTGTCTCATCATGGCCACTGCAAATGCACACCAGATGCATGTATCACTGTGTATCTGGCTTATATGGGCACTAGGGAATCGAACCTGGGTTATTGGGCTTTACAAGCAAGAACCTTTAACTACTGAGCCATCTCTTCAGCCCCCAAATTTGTGTTTTTTAAATCAATATTAGATAAATCAGCTAAAAGGGAGAACTCTCTTGTAGAGTTGGAGCTCAGCTTCTGAGAGGTTTCTATTCGTTCATGCATTTCTGTAGGGGACAAGGGATGAGAGACAAATTCTTGCTGTAATGTTTATTGTTTCTGTATTTCCCCATCTGTTTTGGCTAAATTCTCAAAACGTGTTTTATATTAATGTGATATTAGTGCTTTGTTTTGATCTTTAAAAAATACATATTTATTTGCAAGGAGAGAGAGAATGAGAACGGGCATACTAGGACCTTTAGCCACTGCCAGCGAACTATAGACGCATGCACCACCTTGTGCATCTGGCTTTTATGTGGGTACTGGGGAATTGAACCTGGGTCCTTAGACTTTGCGGGCAAGTGCCTTAACTGCTGAGCCATCTCTCCAGCCCTGCTTTGATCTTTTTTTAAGCAGATTAACAAGAAAACTGGAAGAGAGGAGAGAAGAGAAAAGGAAAGAGGAAGAACAGGTAAAGTTCATGCACTGAGCATTATTCAGCTGTCTTTGACCTTTATGTCCAATCTGTTGAATATAAGAATGTAAGAGCCCTCATAGACTCAGGATCATGTGTGTGCGTGGGGGGGGGCAGTGGGGGGGGTGTTGGAGGGGGAGGGCCAGGGGGAGGGTTTCACTCTAGCCCAGGCTGACCTGGAATTCCCCATGTAGTTCCAGGTAGGACTGAAATACTCATGGAGATCTTCCTACCTTGGCCTCCCAAGTGCTGGTTTTAAAGGCATGTGCCACCACACCCAACTGCTTTTTTTTTTTTTTTCTTCTCCCTCTACTTTTCTGAGATAGGGTCTCACTTTAGCCCAAGCTGACCTGGCACTTACTATATAGTCCTAGTCTGGCTTCTATCTCTGCCTTCCAAGTGCTGGGATAAAAGGCATGGACCACTATACCCAGCTGCTTCAGTTATTACTGATTAAACTTCCCACTTAGTCTTCAGCAGATGGAGTCCTGCTGAAGCAGGTGTGTCACTGGGGACAGATCTTGAACCTAGCCCTACTAGGTGTTGAGAGAACCAGCTTGAGCTCTGGCTGCTCGCTGCTGTTTCTCTGCTTTGGATGTGTGATGGAGCTTCTCCTTCTCCTGGAATCTGTAATAAACCTTTCCTCTCAGAAATTGCTTCTGGTCGGTATTTGTTCCAGCAATAAGAAGGTAACTGTAATACTGAGGATGGTGCCACAGTTATAGCTCAGTATTGTATCACAGTGAAGGACACTGCCTGTTTTCTGTATCAGTGGATTCTTTTCTTGTTTCTTTCCAACATGCATGCACCACCATGTGCAGCTGGCTAATGTGGGTTCTAGGGAGTTGAACCTGGGTCCATGGGCTTTGTAGGCAGGTATCTTAACCACTAAATCATCACTCCAGCCCCGTTTTTTGTTTTGTTTTTGTTTTTCAAGGTAGGGTTTTGCTCTAGCCCAGGCTAACCTGGAATTCACTATGTAGTCTCAGGGTGACCTCAAACTCACAGTGATCCTTCTACCTCTGCCTCCCAAGTTCTGGGATTAAAGGCATGTATCATTATGCCTGGCTTTTTTTGTTTTTTGGGTTTTTTTTGAGATAGGGTTTCTCTTCAGCCCAGGCTCACCTGGAATACACTATGTAATCTCAAGCTGGCCTGGAACTCATAGCAGTCCTCTTATCTTGGCCTCCCAAATGCTGGGATTAAAGGTGTGTGCTAGCGTACCAAGCTCCTTCTTTTTTTGACATGGGGGTGGTGGTGCATGTGTGCAAATATCAGGGGACAACTTTCAAGTATTTGTCTAATCTTCCACTTTATTTGAGGGGGGGAGGGGCAGATAGAGAATGGGCATGCCAGGGCCTTTAGCCCCTGCAAATGAACTCCATACGTATGTGCCACCTTGTGCATCTGGCTTTATGGGGGAACTGGGCAATTGAACCTGGGTCTGTAGGCTTTGCAGGAAGTGCCTTAACCACTGAACCATCTCTCCAGCCTGCCTTCCACACTTTTTTTTTTTTCAAGGTAGGTATGGCTGTAGCCCAGGCTCACCTGGAATTCACTATGTAGTCTCACAGTGGCCTCATACTCGTAGAAATTCTCCTACCTCTGCCTCCCAAGTACTGCAATTAAAGGTGTGCACTTACCACACTTGGCTTCCTTCCATTTCCTTTTTTTTTTAATTTATTTATTTGACAGAGAAAGAGGGGGAGAGGGAGAGGGGAGAGAGTGAGAGAATGGGTGCACCAGGGCCTCCAGCCACTGCAAATGAACCCCAGACACATGTGCCCCCTTGTGCATTTGACTAATGTGGGTCCTGGGGAATCAAACCTGGGTCTTTTGGCTTTGCAAACACCTTAACTGCTAAGCCATCCCTGTAGCCCTTTTCACTTTTTTTTTTTATAAATTATTTTATTTATTTGAAAGTGATAAAGAGAGAAAGAGGCAGTTAGAGAGAAAGAGAGAATGGGCGCACCAGGGCCTCTAGACATTGCAAAGGAACTCCAGATGCATGCGCCCCCTTGTGCATCTGGCTAACATGGGTCCTGGGGAATCGAGCCTCGAACCTGGGTCCTTAGGTTTCCCAGACAAGCACTTAACCACTAAGCCATCTCTCCAGCCCTCTTTCCACTTTCTTAAAGGCAGAGTTATTCACCACTGCTTTTTCCTCAAGCTTCTAGCAGATTCTTCTGTTTCCTCCACCCTTCTTGCTTCTAGGTTTGTCTGGGATTATGTATACCTGCCAAAGCATCTGGGTGCTG
The DNA here is from genome assembly GCF_020740685.1 of Jaculus jaculus. Classification (NCBI taxonomy): domain Eukaryota; kingdom Metazoa; phylum Chordata; class Mammalia; order Rodentia; family Dipodidae; genus Jaculus; species Jaculus jaculus. The sequence continues at coordinate 2,131,574 of NC_059106.1, read as the reverse complement.
AGATCCAAACTTGGGTACTCATGCTTGGGCAGCAAATGTGTAATCCACTGAGCCATCTTCCAGCTCCCAGACTTTTATGTTTTATGAAATTTTAATGACACTGTGAAGTCAGCTTCCCCTTCATTCAAAACACTGTCTGGGACAGATTATTGGATTATGTTTTTTGTTCATTAAACTTTTTTCTTGGTCCAGAGAGAGATTAAGAAGGAAATTGAGAGAAGAAAAACTGGAAAAGAAATGTTGGATTATAAAAGAAAACAAGAAGAAGAATTAACAAAAAGAATGTTAGAAGAAAGAAATAGAGAAAAGGCAGAAGATAGAGCAGCCCGAGAGCGCATAAAGCAACAGATTGCATTGGTGAGTTTTTAAGTTTGTTTTGTGTTACTATTATTGTTTGTTTTTCTTTCTATTTTATTTTTATTTATTTGACAGAGAAAGAGAGAATGGGCATGCCACGACTTCCAGCCACTGCAATTTGAACTCCAGATGCTTGCGCCCCCTTGTACATCTGGCTAATGTGGGTCCTGGTGAATCGAACCTGGCTTTTTTGGCTTTGCAGGCAAATGCCTTAACCACATTAAGCCATCCCTCCAGCCCTTTTTTTTTTTTTTTTTTTGTGACTTGTTTGTTTTTTGAGGTAAAGTTTCACTCTAGCCCAGGCTGGCCTAGAATTCACTATGTAGTCCCAGGATGGCCTCAAACTCACGGTGATCCTCCTACCTCTGCCTCACAAGTGCTGGGATTGAAGACGTGTGCCACCATGCCTGGCTACTGGCCAGTTTATTTTAAATGCCTAACTCCTGGACATTTGTGAAATTATTTCTTTGCATACAGGGGGTTTTGATTTTTACCAGGCAGTATACGCACTAGCATTTTAATGACTAGAATACAAAACTGAGCTTTCTTTTTCCCTAGGAATTATATATTAAATTGTTTTTGAAATAATTTTTCCCCATGCTGTATTATGTGAATTTTATTAGGAAAGGCACTTTCCAAATATTCTCTAGAAAACAGTAAGGATTAGTTACCCAACAGGCTCTAAAAGCATTCTTTTGGGGGATATAAGTGCTTCATAAGGTTTAGGCTGGCTTCTCAACAATTATTCTTTTTTTTTTTTTAAATTTTTTTTTTGGTTTATTTTTATTTATTTATTTGAGAGTTACAGACAGAGAAAGAGGCAGAGAGAGAGAGAGAATGGGCGTGCCAGGGCTGCCAGCCACTGCAGACGAATTCCAGATGCGTGCGCCCCCTTGTGCATCTGGCTAACGTGGGTCCTGGGGAATCAAGCCTCGAACTGGGGTCCTTAGGCTTCACAGGCAAGCGCTTAACCACTAAGCCATCTCTCCAGCCCAACAGTTATTCTTAATATGCATATATACACACACACACATATATACATAATACTATATATATTTTATATACTTTATTTGTTTATTTATTTGAGAAAGAGAGAGAGGGAGAGAATTGGTGCACCAGGTCCTCCATCCAGCCACTGCATATGAACTCCAGATGTATGCACCCCTTTGTGCATTTGGCTTATGTGGGTCCTGGAGAATGAAACCAGGATCATTTAGCTTTGCAGGCATCTCTCCAGCCCCGTGTGTGTGTGTGTGTGTGTGTGTGTGTGTGTGTGTGTGTGTGTGTGTATGTGTATTTTGTTGTTGTTTTTTGTCGAGGTAGGGCCTCAATCAAGCCCAAACTGACCTGGAATTTACTATATAGTCCTATATAGTCTCAGGATGCCCTCAAACTCACCACAATCCTCTTATCTTTGCCTCATGAATGCTGGGATTAAAGATATATGTCCCCCAAACCTGGCAAAAATTTTTAAAATATTTTATTTACTTGAGAGAGAGGGAGAAAGAGGCAGATAGAATGAGCATATCAGAGCCTCCAGGTACTGCAAAGGAACACCAGACACATGCATCACCTTATGCATCAGGCTTAGGTGGGTCGTGGGAAATGGAACCTGGATCATTTGGCTTTGCAGGCAAGCACCTTAACTGGTAAGCCATCTGTCCAGCCCAACAATTCCTTTCAAGTCAAGCAATTGTGATGTATCTGAAAGTATCCCTGCCTTGCTATTATTTGTCATTTGGTAACTCAAAAGTTTGCTGTGCTGGTCATCATGGCGCAGGCCTTTTAATCTCAGCACTCAGGAGGCAGAAATAGTAGGATTGCCTTGAATTTGAGGCCATCCTGAGACTACATAGTGAATTTCAGGCCAGCCTGGGCTAGATTGAGACCCTACCTCAAAAACCAGATGAACAAAAAAAGTTGTAAGCTGGGGTGTGGTTGTGCACTCCCGTATTCCCAGCACTTGGGAGACAGAGGTAGGAGGATTGCCATTAGTTCGAGGCCAGCCTGAAACTATATCATGAATTCCAGCTCGTCCTGGGTGAGAGCAAGACCCTACCTCCAAAAACAAAAAACAAAATGAAATAGCCATATGAAGAATGTGTACAGTCTGCACATGGGTTGACAGGACTACATGCATATTTGTATTGATTCTTTGTGTTTGGAAGTGTGTGAGTAGACCATTCTGGCAGTGAAAGATGATCCCCGTATTTCTGTTAAAAGGATCGTGCTGAGAGAGCCGCTCGCTTTGCAAAGACAAAGGAAGAAGCAGAGGCAGCCAGAGCTGCTGCTGCTTTGCTGGCCAAACAGGCAGAAGCGGAAGTCAAGAGGGAATCACGAGACAGAAGGTACTTCTTGCTCTATTTCCTCCTCATATCTCTGTGCACCTGGGGTCTGGTTAGTATTTGTCTGTTTGATATTCGACAAATACCAACTTAAAAAAATTATTTATTTATTTAAGAGACAGAGAGGAAGAGCCAGAGAGAAAGAGAGAGTGGGCATGCTGGGCCCTCCAGCCAGTGCAGACGAACTCTAGATGCTTGCTTCCCCTTGTGCATCTGGCTTATGTGGGTCCTGGGGAATCAAACTGGAGTTCTTAGGCTTCGCAGGCAAATGCCTAAATCGCTAAGCCATTTCCCCAGCCTGACAAATACCAACTTTAATAGTTAAAAATTACTTTTTAGTTGAGCATTGTGCCACATGCCTTTAATCCCAGCACTCTGGAGGCTGAAGGAAGAGATCACCATGAGTTCAGGAGGCCAGCCTAAGACTATAGAGTGAATTCTTGGTCAGCATGGATTAGAGCAAGAACCTATCTCAAAAAACAAAGTAAGCTGAGTGTGGTGATGCATGCCTTTAATTCCAGCACTCCGGAGGCAGAGATAGGAGGATTGCTGTGAGTTAGAGGCCACCCTGAGACTACAGATGAATTTCAGGTCAGCCTGAGTGAGAGTAAGACCCTGCCTTGAAAAACCAAGGGAGGAAAAACAAAAACAACAACAAAAAAAAACAGCGCTGGCAAGATGAAAGTCAAAGGACCCAGGTTCAATTCCCCACGACCCATGTAAGTCAGAGGCCATGGCATGCTCATGCTTGCGTGCTTTCTCTCTCACACACACATGCAAATAAAAATTTTTTTTTGTTGTTGTTTTTGTTTTTCGAGGTAGGGTCTTACTCTAGCCAGGCTGACCTGGAATTCATTATGGAGTCTCAGGATGGCCTCGAACTCACAGCAGTCCTCCTACCTCTGCCTCCCGAGTGCTGGGATTAAAGGCATGCAACACCATGCCCAGCTAATAAAATGTTTTGTACAAAACAACAAAAAATACTTTTTAAAAACAATTTTCCAAATGATGAAATAGTTGGTAAGTTTAACATTAGTATAAATCTTATATTATAAAAGATCACCTGTGCAGAAAAAAAAAATCCTATGTTCAGAGCTCAAAAAATTTGTTGTTAGAATGGTTGTACTTCCCAAACTGATATATTGATTTAATGTAAATCCCTATTCAACTTGTTGAATTTTCAGTCCTGAAATCCATATAGAAATAAAAGACCTAGTCCAAACAATCTGAGATAACAAAATTGCCAAGACTTAACACTTTTTTTGTTTGTTTTGTTTTGTTTTTGTTTTTGAAGGTAGGGTCTCACTGTAGCCCAGGTTAACACTTTTTTTTTTTTTTTTTTTTTTGGTTTTTCAAAGTAGGGTCTCATTCAAGCCCAGGCTAACCTGGAATTCACTATGTAGTCTCAGAGTAGCCTTGAACTCACTGCTATCCTCTGCCTCCCAAATGCTGGGATTGAAGTTGTATAACACCATACCCAGCTAACATTTCTTGATTTGAAAGTTTCCTACAAAGCTGTAGCAGCTGAGATATGATCACTCTGGCATAGAGATGGACATGTTGATTGGAGGCAGCAGAAATTAACCTTTATATTTATCATAACTTTTTTTTGAAAAGTATGCTGAAAACAAAACCCTTTTCAGTAATGGTCCTTGGGGAACTGGTTATCTGTTAATTTGCAGTTATTGCCCCTTCAGGCCCATCCCTGGAAAACAATAAAGGATTTGGACTCTCTACTTAAAAGGAAAATTCTATAAAATGTCCCCTCCCTTCCTATGTGCAGTGCTGAAGATCAAAAGTAGGCATTCTGCCTTTGAGGCAGATGTTCTACAAATGAGCCGACCCCAGGTACAAAAGTATCATTTCTTAGGGGACAAGAGGAGTGTAAGTCTTAAGCGTTAGAATAGGAAGTGTATTCCTTTTTTCCTTCCTTCCTCCCTCTCTCTCATTCCCTCCAAAGTAAAGTATTACTCTAGCACAGGCTGACCTGTAACTGTGTAGTCCCAGCCTGGCCTCATGCTCTCAGCAATACCCCTACCACTACACCTGGATCATTTCATATTTTATATATAATTATATATATATTTATAATTTTATTTTTTTTTTAGGTAAGGTTTTAGTCTAGCCCAGGCTAATCTATAATTCACTATGTAGTCTTATGCTGGCCTCAAACTCATGGTGATCCTCCTACCTCTGCCTCCCAAGTGCTGGGATTACAGGCATGTACCACCATGCCTAGCCCTCATCTTACTGTGTAAAAAATATTTAATTGCAAACAGAGAGAATGGAAGCACCAGGGTATCTTGCCACTGCAAATGAACTCCACATGCATATGCCACTCTGCATCGGGCTTTATGTGGGTACTGGTGAATCAAACCCCAGTTGGTAGGCTTTGCAGGCAAGCATCTTAATCATTAAGCCCTCTCTCCAGGCCTTCATCTGATTTTTTTTTGGTGGGGGGTGGGATTTTGAGGTAGGGTTTTGGCTGTAGCTCAGGCTGACCTGGAATTCACTATGGAGTCTCAGGATGGCCTCAAACTCACGGCAATCCTCCTACCTCTGCCTCCCAAGTGCTGGGATTAAAGGCATATGCCACCACACCCGGCCCTTCGTCTGATTTTTGATGATATTGTTTGAAAATGTAGGAATAGAGATGCTGACTTCAGTTTTCTTTTTTCATAGCACTGTGGCAAGAATTCAGTTCCGTCTGCCTGATGGTTCGTCCTTTACAAATCAGTTTCCTTCTGATGCTCCTCTGGAGGAAGCAAGGCAGTTTGCTGCACAGGTGAGTTTACGTATATTTTGTTACAGTAAAGATGAGTGAACTTCCCTTCAGGAGGATGGCACAGGTGCCTGTGAGATGTAGGAAGCTTCTGTCTTGTATTATTGCCAATAAGAGTAGCGTGTCTGCTTGTGCAATCACAGGAGTTTGTATTCACAGTAGACACTGAACACTTGACTCTCTTTTGAGTTACTCAGCAGGAGGAGTGTAAAACAAGTGGTTTCCCAATCTGAGGGAAAAGGAAGCAGATTTTCTTTGTTTTCTGTAGGCTGCTTAAAAGCTAGCCAAAATTGTCCCATCATCTATTAGCCAAGGCAAAGATTAATAACCTTTTATTATTATTATTTATTTGTTTTTTCAGTAGGGTCTTGCTCTAGCCCAAGGTGACCTGGAATTCAGTATATAATCTTTGGATGGCCTTGAACTCATGGCAATCCTCCTACCTCTGCCTCTGAGTGCCAGGGTTAAAGGTATGTGCCACCACATTCAGCTAAGATTAATAATCTTTGACAATTATCTTTTTAAAAAAAATATTTTAGGGGTAGAGAGATGGCTTAGCGATTAAGGTGCATGCCTGTAAAGCCCAAGGACCCAGATTCAATTCCCCAGAACCCATGTAAGCCAGATGTACATGTTGGTGTATGTGTCTGGAGTTTGTTTGCAGTGGTTTTTTTTTTTTTTTTTTTTTTTTTGAGAAAGAGGAGAGACAATGAATACACTAGGGTCTCTAACCACTGCAAATGAACTCTAACCACCTTGTACATATGGCTTTATGTGAATACTGAGGAATCGAACCTGGATCCTTTGGCTTTGCCAGCAAGCATCTTAACCACTAAGCCATCTCTCCAGCCTTTGACAATTATTTTATTCAGGAATTTATTTGTAAAGTGTGGCTTAGCAGTTGAGGCACTTGCCTGCAAAGCCAAAATACTCAGGTTCTATTCCCCAGTACCCATGTAAGCCAAATGCACAAGGTGGCACATGTGTCTGGCATTTGTTTGCAGCAGCTGGAGGCCTTGGTGCCCCCATACTCACTCACTGTCTCTCTCTCTCTCTCTCTCTCTTTCTCTCTCTCTGGCTTCTTTTTTTCTCCCTCTCTCTCAAATAGATAAAATATTTTAAAAATAATATGTTTTTTTAAACTATGAAAATCGAAACAGACTATTTAGGGGAGGAAAACTAACAGGACAAAGGAGGTTTGAGAGTAATGAGGGGCTGAAAATGAGCAAAGTAGAATTATGACAGGTATGAACATGTGATAATAAAACTCATTATTTTGTACACTAACCATTTATTTGTTTGAGAGAGAGAAAGAGGCAGATAAAGAGAGAAATGGGCATGCTGGGGCCGCCAACCACTGCAAATGAACTCCAGATGCATGGACCACCTTATGCATCTGGCTTATGTGAGTCCTGGGAAATAGAACCTGGATCCTTGGGCTTCACAGGCAAGTGCTGTAATCTCTAAGCCATCTCTCCATCCCTACACTAACCTTTAAAAAGGAAAAATAGGCGGCGGGGTGGATTGGAGAGATGACTCAGTGGTTAAGGTGCTCGCTTGCAGAGCCTGACAGCCTGGGTTGTTTCCCACTACCCACATAAAATAGTTACACAAAGTGGTGCATGTGTCTGGAGTTCATTTGTAGAGGCAAAGAGGCCCTGGCACGCCCATTAATTCATTCATTCTCATTTTCTCCTTTCTCCCTCTTTCTCTCCTTGCAAATAAATAATTAAATTTTAAAATATTTTTATTTATTTGAGAGAGTGTGAGAAAGAGAATGAAGCAGATAGCAAGGAATGGGCATGATGGGGCCTCTAGCCACTGCAAATGAATTCCACATACATGTGCCATGTTGTGCATCTGTCTTTACATGGGTAAATACTTTTTTTTCTTGGTTTTTCAAGGTAGGGTTTCACTGTAGCTCAGGCTGACCTGGAGTTCACTATGTAGTCTCAGGGTGGCCACAAACTCATGGTGATCCTCCTACCTCTGCCTCCTGAATGCTGGGTTTAAAGGCAAGTGCCACGACACCTGGCCTAAATAAACTTTTTTAATTTATTTTTTTATTGACAGTTTCCATAATTGTAGACAGTAACTCATGGTCATTCCCTCCCTTTCCCCACTTGCCCCTTTAAAACTCAGCTCTCCATCATATCCCCTCCCCCCTCTCAATCAGTCTGTCTTTTATTTTGATGTCATCATCTTTTCCTCCTATTATGATAGTCTGGTGTAGGTAGTGCCAGGCATTGTGAGGTAATGGATATCCAGGAAAATGGTGCTTTTAAGCTTAATTTGTAAAAAGCAAAATTTTAAAAAGCCTAATCTGTGTGGTACGATTAAAATGAGATAATGTCTATGTACTCTGGAAAATAATTGTGTATATTTGTGAAGAATTAACACAAACTTACCAAGTGGTAGTGGACATCCTAATAATGAACTGCAACAGTCATTTCTTTATGCTCTTGGTATTGGTGATCACATAGTCTGACACTGCGAGGCAAGCACTCCTGCTGTGATTCATTGTATCCCTGGACCTCGATGCTTCTATCACTAAGTTAAAATGTATTTGGAACCATAATTGTATTTGTGGTCATATTTGAGAAGTAGAAGCTTTTTTTTTTTAATTTTTATTAACATTTTCCATGATTACAAAATATATCCCATGGTAATTCCCTCCCTCCCAAGAAGTAGAAGCTTTTAAAAACCACTATGCTGTCATTTTTTCACCTATTTTCTGATGAAAACATGATTTTTAAAGTGCTTTTTGAGTTTATATTTAATTGAACTTTGTAAATTAAGGCAGTTTTAATTAAAACAGTTGTTTAGATGCATGTTAGTATCTTTTTATTTATTCATTGATTTACTTATTTGAGAGAAAGAGAGAACAGGCATGCCAGGCCTCTAGCCACTGCATACAAATTCCAGATGCATGTGCCCCGGGCCTATGTAGGTACTGGGGAGTCAAACCTGGGTCCTTTGGCTTCACAGGCAAGTGCCTTAACCACTAAGCCATCTTTCCAGTCCCCAGTGGTATCTTATTTTTAAAAGGTGCCTTTGTACAGTTTCAAAACATAATTGTAGGCTGGAAAGATGGCTCAGTGGTTCAAGGCACTTGTTTGCAAAGCTCGGGTTCAATTTCCCAGTACCCACCTAAAGCCAGATGCACAAAATGGTGCATGTATTCAGAGTGTTTGCAGTGACTGGAGACCTTGGTACACCCATATTCATTTATTCATATTCATTCTCTCTCTGTCTCTCTCTCAAATAAATAACTCATTGTTGTGTTACAGACTGTTGGCAACACTTATGGAAATTTTTCCTTAGCAACCATGTTTCCCAGGAGGGAATTTACCAAAGAGGATTACAAAAAGAAGTTACTGGATTTGGAACTTGCCCCAAGTGCTTCGGTGGTGCTTCTGCCAGTATGTATACACATTTTGTTGTTGTTTGTTTTCTACTCTTGTCATTTTCTGTTTGTTCTGTTCTTGGTCATGTCTTGGCATTAACAGAAAGGAAAGGCAAACATGTTATATGAGTAGTTAATATCTAAATTTTCTAAAATTTAGATCAATCTGTTATACATTTATTCTGTGTCCTGTGTGTTCGCTAATGATGTTGTAAGTCTCTAAACATAATTTAATTTTGAGCTTTTTTTTTTTTTTTTTTACTATGTAGTCTCAAGGTGGCCTTGAACTCTTGGCAATCCTTTAACCTCTGTTTCCCAAGTGCTGGTGTTAAAGGTGTACACCACCATGCTCAGCAATTTTTACTTTCTTTTACCAAACCAAAGTCACTAAGATCTTACTTTCCAATTCAAAGACTCATCTAAGAACCTGGGAGCCTGAAGTGACTGTGCTAATAAAATCTTTACCAAGGTGGTTTATTTTTGTAATTTCTAGGCAGGACGACCCGCCACATCCATTGTACAGTCTTCCAGCGGAGACATTTGGACATTGCTGGGGACAGTACTATATCCATTCCTTGCCATCTGGAGGTTGATCAGCAATTTCTTATTTAGTAATCCTCCTGCACAAACGCCAGTGAGAGCAGCATCTGCAGAACCTTCAGACCCTGCAGCATCTCGCAAGTCAGAAAAAAGGTACCTGCTTCTGTTGTTTCCATTTGTAAAGAAGTATCGATGTCCTTCCTCAGGACTAAGAACTGAACCCAGGGACCCAAACAAGTACTCTACCACTGACATGTATATGACATCTGTATATGCCCCCATGTCCTCACAGTAGAGCAATAAGTCTGAATATTTGAAAACTTTATTGTTCAGATAGGTAACTTACTGCCTTGAGTATTCTCAAGTCAACTTTCTAGTACCTGTTTCATGGAAACAACTTTACCTCTCTTTTTCCATTCAGTGGATTCTTTTTACCCATAATTATGAAGACAGATTTCCCCACTGAGCTTTTTACTAAATAGCTTATAGTTTTACATAGTTTCTTTACATGAATCACTATAATTAGACCATGTCAACTGGATTGTCTTTGATCTGGCTGACAGTCTTGTCTCTGTCATTTAGATAAGCATCAGATTGAATAAACAAAATACCCCCTTGAAAGTGGTGCCTTTGATTCAGTGTGCTGATGCACATCTATAATCCTAAGGCTATAGGTGTGCATCACCTATGGGAGGCGGAGGCAGGAAGATCATGGGCTCAAGTTTAAGACCATCCTGGGCTACATAGTAAGACCCTTTCTCAAAAGAAAAAAAAATGGGGGAAAATGGTGCCTTCATCAGAGAGTTGTTTTATACTAATCTTTTTTTAAAAAATTATTTATTTATTTATTTATTTGAGAGTGACAGACACAGAGAGAAAGACAGATAGAGGGAGAGAGAGAGAGAATGGGTGCGCTAGGGCCTCCAGCCTCTGCAAACGAACTCCAGACATGTGCGCCCCCTTGTGCATCTGGCTAATGTGGGACCTGGGGAACCGAGCCTCGACCCGGGATCCTTAGGCTTCACAGGCAAGCGCTTAACCGCTAAGCCATCTCTCCAGCCCCTAATCTTTTTTTAAATTGACAACTTCATACTTACAGACAATAAGCCATGTTATCCCCCCCCCACTTTTCCTTTCACAACTCCACTTTCTATCATATCCCTCCCTTTCTCCATTAGTCTCTCTTTTAATTTGATGTCATCATATTTTCTATTATGAGGGTCTCGTGTAGTTATTGCTAGGCACGGCGAGGTCATGGATATCTAGGCCAATTTCTGTCTGGACAGTTGCATTGTAAGGAGTGATACCCTTCCTTTGGCTCTTACAATCTTTCCGCCACCTCTTCTGCAATGGACTCTGAGCCTTGGAGGATGTGATAGAGATGTTTCAGTGCTGGATATTCCTCCATCCCTTCTTCTCGGCACTATATTTCCTTTTGGGTCATCCCAGTGGTCATCACCATCTGAAAAGAGAAGCTTCTCTAACCAGAGTGAGAGTAGCATTAATATATGAATATGAACATTAAGTGTAGTGCTTTCAGGGCAATTTGATGAGAACAATATATACATTTATCCAGATAAGAGCAAACTTTATACCACTAGGGCTCATGACCTCCCCTGCCATAGGCTTTTAATTAGGTTTTCAGTACCAGGCATGTATTCCCTCCCATAGAGTGGGCCTTCAGTCCAATTAGTAGTTGGTTTCCCCCAGAGCAGACATGTCAGTATTTTACTTGTTTGGTCATTTGGCCTGTCTGGCCAAACTTGAGGCTTCCAGTGTCCACTGTTTTTACTGCTGATGACTTCTTTCTCCTTAGGGCTGCATACAGTACAGCTTTTTCCAGCTTTCAGTTGGCTGGTCTACAGGGAGAAAGTTTTCTGCTCAGCACCAGCTTGATTTCTTAGCGACTTTGCCACTCAGGCATGTGAAGTCTTCAGCAATAGGGTCTTACCATCTCGTACTAATATTTATTTATTTATTTATTTATGAGAGTGAGAGAGAAAGAGGGAGGAAGAGAGAGAATGGGTGCACCAGGGTCTCCAGCCACTGCAAATGAACTCTAAAAGCATGTGCTACCTTGTGCATCTGGCTTACATGGGTCCTGGGGAATTGAACCAAAGTCCTTTGACTTTGCAGGCAAACGCCTTAACAGCTAAACCATCTCTTCAGCTCTGTACTAATCTTTTTTTAATTTTTTTCTCAATTTTATTAAACATTTTCCATGATTATAAAAAAATCCCATGGTAATACCCTCCCTACCTTCCTTTTCCCCTTTGAAATTCCATTCTCCATCACATCCCAATCTCAATAATTGTCTCCTCTATTTGAATGCCATGATCCTTCCTTCCTCTTATGATGGTCTTGTGTAGGTAGTGTCTGGCACTATGAGGTCATGGATATCGAGGCCAATTTTTTGTCTGGAGGGAGCACATTGTAAGGAGTCCAACCCTTCCTTTGGCTCTTTCATTCTTTCCGCCACCTCTTCCACATTACACCCTGAGCCTTGGAAGGTGTGATCAAGATGTTACTCGGTACTCTAGTTACTTCTTTTCAGCACCATGATACCTTCTGAGTCGTCTCAGGGTCACTGCTATCTGAAAAGAGATTATCCAAAGTGAGAGTAGCATTAATATAAGGGTATGAATATTAAGAGAAGTGCTTACCAGGCAGTTTTATAAGCATAGTATATACATTTATCCAGACATCAGCAGATGTTACACCCCTGGGGCTCATGACTACCCCTGTTTTAAGTTTTCAGTATCAGGGATGTATTCCCTCCCTTGGAGTGGGCCTCCAATCCAGTTGGAGGGCAGTTGGTTTCTACCATGACAGACGTGTCACTATTGCACCTGTTGGCTCATTTGGCCTGGCTGGCCAATTATAAGGCTTGCAGTATCCACTGTTGAGTATCTTTATCCCATTGAACTGCATGTAGAATGGCTTCTTCCAGCTTTCTGTCAGCTGTACTAATCTTTTAATTAAGAGTCATGAATTTATTCCAGATACCATTATCAAGGGTTTAATAATAAAGATTGCCCTTACAGTTTTATCTCATACTTCTGATGTCATATTTGAAATGGGTGAATTAACATAAGATGAAATTATATCACCATGTACAAAATAATAGCATAATTTATTTTATACTTGACCCTGTCAGCTCAGGTTGGTCTTGAATTCAATATGTAGCTAGGGGTGATCTTGAGCTCCTTATTCTTCTACCTCTACCTCTCCTTCCAAGTACTAGGGCTATAGCTATGTGTCTCCATACCTGGCCTTTACTGGGTATTTAATAGTCATTACAGCAAATTTCATTAGTCCTAGCTGATAAACATTGAAAATCCTTCATTGTGTTAATAAAGGTACTAGTCTGTCTCCTGTTAATTCTGTAGCTTATGATTTACATAAAGACCATGACTGGGCATAGTGAACCTTTTTCTTGACCTTTTTTTAAAAATATGTTTATTTATGAGAGAAAAAAAACGAGAATGGGCACAATAGGGCCTTCAGCCACTGCAAACGAACTCCAGATGCATGTGTCACCATATGCATCTGGCATGTGTGTATCCTGGTGCAGGTAAGCGCTTTATCCGTTAATCATCTCTCCAGCCATTGACTTGTTTCTTGACTATCTGGCAACAAAGGCAATAATATCTTCAGCACACCACTCCAGTTGAGGCATGGTGAAGCAATTCTTTACAGTCTTGCTAGGCAAGCGCTCATCCAAAGAGCCAAAACCCCTACTCCTCTTTCCAGTTTTACAGAGACACTAAAACTAAGTTGTTAGAATTCTTGCTGAACAAGGCATGGTCATATTTAGTTCTGTAACTAATTAATATGGAATTTAATTAATTAAAATGTATTTATTTAATACAGAAATTAATCTAGAAAAGCCTGCTACGGGTGTTTGTGAAACCTGTTTTCAAATCAGGGAAAGGAACTAAGGGTTGAGTCAGAGGGTGTAATAGGGGATCAAGCTTTGTGTTCCATTATTTTCTCTTTCTTTTTTTAAATCTTGTCACAATTTTTATTAACATTTTCCATGATTATAAAAAATATCCCATGTTAATAACCCTCCCTCCCACACCCCGCACTTTCCCCTTTGAAATTCCATTCTCCATCAAATTACCTCCCCATCTCAATCATTCTACTTACATATATATAATACCAACCTATTAAGTACCCTCCTCCCTTCCTTTCTCTTCCCTTTATATCTCCTTTTTAACTTACTGTCCCCTGCTACTGAGTTTTTTCCTTCTCACGCAGAAGCCCAATCATCTGTAGCTAGGATCCACATATGAGGGAGAACATGGGGTGCTTGGCTTTCTGGGCCTGGGTTACCTCACTTAGTATAATCCTTTCCAGATCCATCCATTTTTTTGCAAATTTCATAACTTCATTTTTCTTTACCGCTGAGTAGAACTCCATTGTATAAATGTGCCACATCTTCATTATCACTCATCAGTTGAGGGACATCTAGGCTGGTTCCATTTCCCAGCTATCATAAATTGAGCAGCAATAAACATGGTTGAGCACGTACTTCTAAGGAAATGAGATGATTCCTTCGGATATATGCCTAGGAGTGCTATAGCTGGGTCATATGGTAGATCAATCTTTAGCTGTTTTTTTTTTTTTATAGATTTATTTTATTTATTTACTTGAGAGCGACAGACACAGAGGGAAAGACAGATAGAGGGGGAGAGAGAATGGGCGCGCCAGGGCTTCCAGCCTCTGCAAACGAACTCCAGACGCGTGCGCCCCCTTGTGCATCTGGCTAACGTTGTACCTGGGGAACCAAGCCTTGAACCAGGGTCCTTAGGCTTCACAGACAAGCACTTAACCGCTAAGCCATCTCTCCAGCCCAATCTTTAGCTGTTTTAGGAACCTCCACACTGAATTCCACAATGGCTGGACCAGATTTCATTCCCACCAGCAGTGTAGAAGGGTTCCTCTTTTTCTACATCCCCGCCAACATTTATGATCATTTGTTTTCATGATGGTGGCCAATCTGACAGGAGTGAGATGGAATCTCAATGTAGTTTTAATCTGCATTTCCCTGATGACTAGTGATGTAGAACATTTTTTAGATGCTTATATGCCATTCATATTTCTTCCTTTGAGAATGCTCTATTTAGCTCCATAGCCCATTTTTTGATTGGCTTGTTTGATTCCTTATTATTTAACTTTTTGAGTTCTTTGTATATCCTAGATATCAATCCTCTATCAGATATATAGCTGGTGAAGATTTTTTTCCCGTTCTATAGGGTGCCTCTTTGCTTTATTCACAGTGTCCTTTGCAGTGCAAAATCTTTGTAATTTCATGAGGTCCCAGTGATTAATCTGTGGTTTTATTGCCTGAGCAGTTGGGGTTATATTCAGAAAGTCTTTGCCAAGACCCATATGTAGAAGGGTTTCCCCTACTTTTTCCTCTAGCAGTTTTTGAGTTTCACATCTGATGTTAAGGTCTTTAATCCATTTGGACTTAATTCTTGTGCATGGAGAGAGAGAAGAATCTGTTTTCATCCTTCTATAGATATATATCCAGTTTTCCCAACACCATTTGCTGAAGAGGTTGTCTTTTCTCCAATGAGTATTTTTGGCATTTTTATCAAATATCAGGTGGCTATAGCTACCTGGACTTACATCTGGGTCCTCTATTCAGTTCCATTGATCTATATGTCTGTTTTTGTGCCAGTACTACGCTGTTTTTGTTACTATGGCTCTGTAGTATAGGTTAAAATCAGGTATGGTGGTACCACCAGCCTTATTTTTGTTGCTCAGTATTATTTTAGATATTTTAGAAGTTTTTTTGTGATTCCAAATTAATTTTATGATTGTTTTTTCTATTTCCACGAAGAATGCCTTTGGAATTTTGATAGGGATTGCATTAAATGTGTAGATTGCTTTTGGTAAGATTGCCATTTTCACATTATTGATTCTTCCAATCCAGGAACAAGGGATGTTTTTCTACTTTCTAGTGTCTTCTGCAATTTCTCGCTTGAGTGTTTTAAAGCTCTCATTGTAGAGATTCTTTACTTCCTTGGTTAGGTTTATTCCAAGGTACTTTTTTTTTTTTTTTTTGATGCAATTGTGAATGGGAGTGATTCTCTGATTTCATCCTCTGTGTGTTTGTTGTTAGCATATATGAAGGCTACTGATTTCTGTGTATTTATTTTGTAGCCTGCTACATGGCTGTAGGTTTTTATCAGCTCTAACAGTTTGCTAGTAGAGTCTTTAGGGTCTTTATATATAGAATCATGTCATCTGCAAATAATGATAACTTGATCTCTTCCTTTTCAATTTGTATCTCTTTTATGTGTGTCTCTTGCCTTATTGCTATGGCTAAGACTTCCAAAACTATATTAAATAAAAATGGGGACAGTGGACACTCTTGTCTTGTTCCTTATTTTAGTGGAAAAGCTTCCAGTTTTTCCCCATTTAGTAATATGTTGGCTATAGGCTTGTCATAAATAGCCTTTATTATATTGAGATATGTCCCTTCTATTCCCAGTCTCTGTAGGACTTTTATCATGAAAGGATGTTGGATTGTGTCAAACGCTTTCTCTAAGTCTAATGAGACCATTATTTTCTCTTTCCCTCCCTCCTTATACAATTCTTTAAGCTTATAGTTCAGCACTGTTTGCCGCTTTTTTCAAACAAGGAAGTAGTATTTGTTCTTGGTTCTAAGTCACTGGAAAGGATTTTGAAAGGATTAAAAATTACTGATTGGCCATCTTTTCATTTAAGCCATGTCTGGAACTTCGGATAGCTTCTAGAGTGCGGTGTGTGAATTCATGTTTTAATGCAAATGTCAGATTGTATCAGCCAAAAAAAAAAAAAAAAAGCAGGAGTGAAAAACAAATAGTCAGGTTCTTCTAAAACTGTAAGTCATCAAGAAGCAATTGGAGCCAGGTGTGGTGGCGCACGCCTTTAATCCCAGCACTCGGGAGGCAGAGGTAGGAGGATCGCCATGAGTTCGAGCCCACCCTGAGACTACATAGTGAATTCTAGGTCAGCCTGAGCCAGACTAAGACCCTACCTTGAAAAACAAAAAAAAAAAAAAAAAAAAAGCACTTGGAAATGGAAAGAAGATTTTGGCTAGTTTGATAGAAACAGTGAAACTAAAGTACTGAAGACTAATAAAACCTGTTATTGTACAAATAGATACAGCTATATTCCGTAGACTTTACCTTTAACTTAAAATACATCTGCTTATACTAATGGAAATTTCTTATAAAAATATTTTTATTTATTTGCAAGCAGAGACACGCACACACAGAGAGACAAAGAGAATGGGCCTCTATGCCCCTTTTGTGTCTGGCTTTATGTGGGTACTGGGGAATTGAACTTGGGTTGTTAGGTTTTGCAGGCAAGCACCTTAACTGCTGAGCCATCTCTCCAGCCCTGCTAATAGAAATTTAAAGATATGTGTTAATGTTTTCAGTTTTAGTCTTCTTCCCTCTTTTTCATACCAGGGAACCAGTCCGGAAAAGAGTGCTGGAAAAACGAGGAGAAGATTTTAAAAAAGAAGGGAAAATCTATAGGTTGAGGACTCAAGATGATGGTGAAGACGAGAACAACACTTGGAATGGAAATTCTACCCAGCAGATGTGACACAGCAGGTCCGTGTGCGCAGGAATCATTGTTTCTCTTATGATCTAATTCAACTAAAGTTCTACTGGAGAAATTGGTCTGCTTTGTTTTCCAGCTAATGTATGAAATGTCTCTTTATCTCTGTTTATTAGGTATGGGTTAGCATTGTTTAACACAGAAAAGTCAAGATATGCAGTTATTGAATATGAGGTAATTGTAAAGGGTCACCAGCTGCTGAGGACCGGGAGAACCAGGAGGTCTGCCACAGCCTCCCCATCTGCTTCTTACTCAGTATTTCGTATGCCTTTAGTCCTGTGCTCCCAAAAAAAACATGTTCTGTTTAGAATACTTTTTGCTTCAAGACTCTTAAGCCTACACAAAGTAATTGATATGGCACCAAGTAATTTGACTCTTAAAGCATTTTAACTAGCAGATCAGTTGATAACTTATGTTTACCATTTCTCTTTGCACTCATCCACTGCAAAAAAAAAAAAAAACAAAAACCAACAATCTTGTAGTTTTTAATCTTAAACACTGAATAAAAAAATGTTTTTCAAAAATCAGAATGATCTTACTTTTGCTATACAGGGCTCTATTAAGGTTACTGTCCTCTGATTTTTCCCTCAGTCCTGCCCTGAAGGTGTCTCAGCGAAATAGCTGGGTACCTTCATTCCATGTCTCTGAAGGAAGAAACTTGTGGCATATGTTGATGCCACCTCACGTCTCCTAGTCAGTGAGGCACATCCTCTGGACCTCGTTCTTCTCTGATGCCATATGGATGAGAACATTTGTAGTCACCAGTCACACTTCTAGGGCTAGAGTGCCTGTGTTGTGGAGAATAAAGATAAAGATACACAGTAACTGATGGGTGATTTGAAAGAGCTTCTTGATCTGATTTCCATGCTACCTTAGCCACCTGCTTTAGTAGTGGAGACCACTAAAATGATCCTGACAGAGAAGTTGGAGCGAGCGCCTCTGTGTAGATTGGAAGGTAGTACTTGAGTGTATGTGTGGAAAAACTCTGACATCAGTTTGTACTTGGAGGAAGAAATTTTCTCAGCAAACTTTTCACCTATAAAATTATAACTTTTAATTATTTTTTAAATTTTTTAGAGATAGGGTCTCACTCTACCCCAGCCTGGCCTTGAACTTACAGCAATCCTCCTACCTCTGCCTCCTGAGTACTGGGATTAAAGGCGTGCGCCACCACACCTGGCTGAAATAATAACTTTAAGATTGTGGTAAAAAGTAGTAGCCGAGCATGTAGGACACACTTTTAATCCCAGCACTCAGGAGGCAAAGGTAGGAGGATCACCATAAGTTCACGGCCACCCTGAGACTACATAGTGAATTTTAGGTCAGCCTGGGCCAGAGTGAGACCCTACCTTGGGGGAGGGGGTGGCAGTAGTGTTGGCAAGCAAACAAACAGCAAACAGGTTATACTGTTGGTATCCTTATGAAAGATACCAGAAACTACATTTTTTTCTTTCTTGTTTTGATAAAGTTTTTTATTTTTTTAAGTAATGATCATAAGTGCAGACAAGGTTTGGTTATAAACATATTTGGGCATTTATTCTACTAAAAATTGGAAACAACCAAATGCCTTCTGTAGTGGCATTTAGTTATTTCCAATTTTTAATGGTACAATACTAACAAAATTATACTTAATGAACACCTGTATCTTAGGGGAGAAAGCAATATACAGAGCTCTAGGTACAGGATGAGTTCCGCTTTGTTCATTCCCCTCAGAACAGTAGATTAATATGTGAAGAAAGAAGAAACAGCCGGTTGTGGTGGTGCACACCTTTAATCCCAGCACTCGGGAGGCAGAGATAGGAGGATTGTTGTGAGTTCCAGGCCACCCTGAGACTCCATAGTGAATTCCAGGTCAGCCTGGGCCAGAATGAGAACCCTACCTTGAACCCCCCTCCAAAAAAAAAAAAAAAAAAAGAAGAAACACATCAAAGCATTAATAATGGCAACAGTACTGTCATTTACTTCCTATATTGTACTCTTGACTTTTCCCAATCTTCAATGAGAATAGTACTTCCTTT